>NC_136069.1:634930553-636130553 GCF_964261635.1 Lissotriton helveticus | reverse complement strand
CATTATGGAATTCCTAAATATAAGCGATTGCCAACTATTAGACCCGCGCATTATTGCGTTATGAAGCCATGTAAGGATGGTGATTATGCCAGAACGGTAATACGATTTACTTCCGGGTCCGGAAGCAACCGGGCACACCAACAAGCTTAAAATCAGGATTGATGCCTAATAGCCGATTTGGATTGAAAACAAAAGTAGTATAAAGGTCAGATGCGCCACAAGATAGGAACCTCTGCCACTAATATTAATATTGGGGACTAGGCTCGGTAAAAGTTTTAAACTTCCGGGTCAATGTTGACAGTGGCAGCATAAAAACGCGACCCCGTTCTCCATTCATTCCACTTCGAATTGAAAGGAAGGACGGAGCACGGAGAAACGGGGAGGCCGAACTGAGGAATGAAGGTATGTTCAACGAAGGGCTCGGTCGGGAGGCTTTAGAGTAAAAGTGGATACTCGGCCGGGAGTCTTAGTAGTGAGAGGGGACACCGCGAGAAGGGCTCTAGAGTGAATGGGCAACTTTGTTAAAACCCCGGTATACCAAGCAGTTATATATAACGCTGGGAACATTGCGAGCGAGGGGGACTCACACAGGATCCCTAAGTATAGCTTGAATTAAAAACTTAGTATAGCTTGAATTAAAACTTAGACAAGCAGTGATAATTATGAACACAATGGATATCAGGAGTTTTATCATAATAAACGTCCTTTTATTCCACTGTACAGACTCCCTCTATATCGAAAAGTGAGCCTTAACCAGAATCAACAGGAGAACACGGTCCTATCTTCAGGGCACACCGATTTAATTAGGAATACTCACGAATAAGCTGGTGAGTAATGGAGTATAAATTGGAATAGTAGGATGAGAGCAGAAAAATAAGGAAGTGACATTGGCAACAAGTCCCGTTTTAGACTAAAGATGATTCCTGTTTTATGTATACTCAGATCATCCATAACCTGTTGAACCGAGGGACATTGACCCCATACACGGTGGTTTCTTCGTGCCAAATGTACAATAACGAATTCCATAATCAAAGGTAAAGAGAACCGGTTGCATTGAATTACCGTGATGTGTATAGAGAAAACATAGACTAAAGATGGATTTATTTATGTTTTTCTAGTTGATTGATGTGCAGTAGAACGTCTGATCAATAGATATTCGTTAACATCATCTTAAAAAGTACGCTAAACGGACAGCAATTGAAAAGCTGCTTCAACCGTAATTTTCAGGTATATTGACCAGAATTGCATCTTTAATACAATACTGTCTGTGAGATAGTTATTCATTGTACACCAAAGGATTAACCTTAAGTGAATTTGAGGCAAAACAGTTATAAAGTTTCTGGGAACTAGGGGAGTGACCATTAGAGTGTGCAACCTGTGGGCTGTAAGAACACGTTCAAATGATTGTATTCAGAGACATAATTGTGAGTACACTAAAATACTGTTATTTATTCTTAGATACAAAGTCCAAAAGTCTTAAATGTCCTGATGAAGGTGCCAAGATAAAGTGACACCGAAACGCCGCGTCGACCTTTTGTTAAGACCTTTTTATTGTATATCTTGTTTTAATTGTGTATTTCTTATATGTGGTACTATTCCGAATGGTATTGGAAGAAAGTTTTAACTTTGTAATAGATTGTAACCCAAGTGGGAGGTACTCATGAATAAATTCTTCATATTTTTTTAAAAATTTTTTTTGCATCATTTGCTTTAGTCACAGTGTACTGCATACTCTTGTGTTTGATACTTATGGTTGCCAAATTAGCAGGTATAGGTCATAAGCATTCCCCCTGAGTTCCATCCACAGCTATCCCTGTCTGCTACCCTTTACAGGGACTCTCCCTTTTCTTACCGCTGATATTGTTTGGTACATGTGTACACTGATTGGTGGTTGTATCTGATGTTTCTATTGGATTAGGGTTAGTGTCCTCATTGGTTGGGTATTTGAGTGTTCTGATTGGTTTCTGAGTCTGTGATTCAATCAATGTAGGGTTGGGACTAGGGCTAGGGTTAGGATTTCTATTGGAAGTAGGGACTAGGGTTTCCTGTGTTATTGGTTGTTGGGACTAGGTTGGGACTAGGGCCAGGGTTAGACTTTTAATTGGAAGTAGTGATTAGGGCTTCTGGTGTGATTGGTTGCTGGACTGGTTGTGGGACTAAGAGTAGGGTTAGGCTTTCTATTGGAAGTAGGGACAAGGGCTTCCTGTGCCACTGGTTGCTTGAACTTGGGGTGGGACTACTGGTAGGGCTAGGGCCTCTATTGTACGTGGAGATTAGGGTTTTTGAACTGATTGGGTGCTTGGACTAGGGCTGAGATTGGCTGTGAGGTCCTGGTCTCCTATTGGTTCTAGATTTTTAGGGCTAGTGTTGTGATTGGATAGTGTTAGGGCTAGGGTTCCCATTGGCTGATGGGGTCACCTGATTACTAGGGCTATAAAAGGCCAGGCTTAGGGCGTCTCAGCCCGGGCGTCGAGGCTAAGGGCGGAGACGACAAGGGCAGTTACCTGTTTGAGCCTGTTAAGGGCAGAGAGGACAAGGGCAGTTATCTGGTTGAGCCTGTTAAGGACTTAGAGGGCAAGTGCAGTCGCCTGTTTGAGCCTGTTAGGGGCGGAGAGGACAATGACAGTTACCTGTTTGAGCCTGTTCGAGACTGGCCAGGGCCAGAAATGCTGCCCAATATACATACCTCCATTATGCACCTATATACTTTCAGTGTACTTATAGATCTATATATTTATCACTTTCTTCTAATTTAGCAATTCCAATGCACTTCCCTATTTCTCAGCCTATACTTCGCTCAATATATCCTCTACATCCACTCTCTCATTTAACCCCAAACCCCATACCACTACTATGATCCACAAAATAACCCTTTCAAGACTCTTTCCTACTCTACCCCTCCTTGCATCATCTTACACCTCTTTTACTATACCGATCCCCCAAAATGAACCTTTCTAAACTCTTCCCTCTTTTCTACCCCTCCCCAACACTTCTCAATCCAAATAACTGACTAACATATCCACCACTAAAATTACTTTCATGTTTCACCATACTAATTCAACAATAATCCTGATGGGTTCCAGAGTAGCGTGCTACTTGCGCTTCAAAACCAGGGGTAGCAAGCGCTTTATAAATACAAACCTCTTTTCCTTCACTATCCCGCCACCTACCCTTCTCTACCCAAATAACTGAATAACATATCCACTACTCAAATGTCTTCAAAATACTAATTTTCAACACTAATCCTTTATGAGTTCCGGAGTGGCGTGCTACTCGCCAGAAAAGCGCTTCAACATCCATCAGGGGTAACAAGCGCTATATAAATACCAACCCTTTTTACCTCCTCTATCCTTCTGCTATCATTCCAAATCCAAATAACTGACTAACCTACCCACCACCACTTAAAATGTACTTGCATGTTTCACTATACTAATTCAACACTAATCCTCCATGGGTCCTGGAGTAGCGTGCTACCCGCCGAAAAGCCCTTTGACGCCTCGTCAGGGGTAGTAAGCGCTATATAAATGCGATTACAATACAATACAATACCCAGGGCAGAGTAGCGCAACACAGCAATTTGCACTGCGTTGCGCTACTCCAGATTTATGAGGCCTCTTTGAGCCATACAACTTGGAGGTTTGCGTCGCAGATGTACCATATTGAGTGATGCACACACCATGCAAGTCCCCCATAAATATGTTTCATTGTTCGCCAAATTCAGCAAACTTTGGGAACTGGTGTCTTTGACCTGTGTTCCCTATCATTTCCATACCTGTCAGTCGTCCACACACACTGCATTTACTATTAAACTAATACTCTCGGTCGTAACATTTTACATTATGGGAAACCCTTTCCATCTGTGGCTAAAACAGGCGTCCGTTTGCCAAAGCATGCTAAAATCACTTCGAGAGCTTGCCCTGCCTCCCTGTGATCTAATCTGTGGTGAATACTTCCTTTACAAAAAAAATCAACACTTATTCATTTGCCTCGCTTATTTTCACCATAAAGACCTGTTTTCAGCTCTTGGGTCTTTTCCATTGCAAAAGTTACATATTTTGTACCTGAATAGCACAGTGTTCACTATTACAGCTCATGAGGGGGAGTGTTTGAACTTCATATTTTCCTGTGAGTTGTTGGAGTCCTGGTCATCAGTTCGGGTGCCAAAGAAAACATGGCCGCGTGTAGTTTGGTGGGCAGAGGAAACAGCACGGGTGTGGGAGTCAGTGCTACCCAGCAGAGTCACTGCAGGTTGTTACTAACTTCTGCATTTAAAATCCCAGGGCGGGGATTGCGTGGGGTCTCTCCCTGTGACTCAATACACCAGCTCCCTTCCTGAAGCATGAGGTGTCCTGACGCCATTTCAAAGTGCGCCACTAACAAATTCCTCCTCCGACAAAAAATGCGCTGAGCTATTTGGCTATGACTGGTATATTTTCCGAGCATTAGTGGGTGTTTTTCAATTTTTCAAACGCATTTCACATCTGTGACTACTTGGGATCATCATGAACATAGTCTGCCCACTGAGAAAAGAAGAACTGCTTAAGAAGCCAGTGCCATAAGGGAGCCAGATGTTTGCGCATGTCTGTGATTAATGATTCAAGGAAGTGGAAACAAATTGAACCTATTTAGAAATACATCCAACTCCGAGGTCTGACTGATAAGTAGATAGGGACAATTTGTCATGGACAGGATACCATATTTTTGCATGGCATATGTGGATATTTGGGGGAATATTTACAGAAAAGCCATGCAGCGCAGCAAGTCACTTTGCTGCACAGCGCTGCGCTTCGTGACAGGGCAAGGGCATCAATGCACCGCATATAAAAGAAAACAATGGGTTCCTGTCCTTTCCGTGTAGTGGCACAAAATGGGCTCCCTCGCGCCAACGCAGGCACCTTTGCACCATGTGCAAGTGTGCCAGCGGTGCATGGGGGAATGTTTTCGCGCAGGAAGGGGCACCTTCCTGCACAAAAACAACCCTGAGAGGCATTTTCCTCTTGCTATGTGTGCTGCAGAATGGGGCACACATAAAAAGAAGAAAAAGCTAGGAGAAATAAACATATTTCTTCTCATAACGTCTCTCCCGGGGAGGTTGTGGGGCATATTACCAAGCAATAGCGATAATTATCGCTATTGCTTGGTTAGAGACAAAATTTTACCGCTGAGCTGCGGCGATTTTTACCGCAGATAAACCTTGGTATTACCAAGGTTTATCGCAAATGCGATAAAAACGGCCGCAATGCATGAATATCGCTGAAAAGTCAGCGATATTCATGCATTACCGAGCTAATGCTCTTAGCCATGTTATCCACCTCCCATTGGATAACATGGCTAAGAACTGCTCAGGGCAGGTGTTAGCTTTAGCGCGAATATCTCCAAAAGTTGGTAATCGGAGATAGCGATGTTAGCGACTGTTTCCAGTCGCTAACATCTTGGCACGCCCACTTTGCATGTCATTAGTGACAAATATCACTGACATGCAAAGTGGGGCCCAAGATGGTCGCTATCTCCTACTAGCTGTCGCTAACTGGTGTTAGCGACAGCTAGGTAATAGGGAGATAATTTTATCTCCGCTTTCTTGGCTTTTAAAGCCAAAAAAGCAGAGATAAACCCCCTTGATAATATGCCCCTGTATCTTTTTGGCCACATTCCCAGGTTTACCTGTTCTTTTAACTCTGGGAATGCATAAAAATCCATGAATGTTGCCTGGCAACACCCACACAACACCCATGGAAATGCCTCCCTGATGCAGAGTTTTGAGCTGTGTTACATGACTCAAGATTTATGAAGTCACGCAGAGTGGCCTCGCGTGGCTTCTCGAATCTCTTTCTTAAGTTGCGTCACTCTTGCACCATGTTGCGTTGTGCAAGAACGATGCATTGGGGCTTGTATATGTGTCCCTTGGTGTAAACTCCTCTAAGGGCCTGATTATGAGTTAGCTGAAACACAGGGGATATACACTAAACCCAGTAATTACCATTACCATGGAGTGCAGTATTAGTGCAGTGGTATTTACTTCCTTTTACAAGTTTCTTTATGATGAATGTCACATAACATGGGGATGTGATATTTATTACCCAAAAATCTGCATGGTTTACCTTTTTTCATCTTCCCCTGATATATTTCTCTACTTTTTCCTTTAAAAATATATCAGGTGACAGTGCGAAAATTATTGCTCAACTCGTAATTCTGGTGCTTTTGCGCACTCTGGTTATGCAAGGATCGGGATTTACTGCCTGATTAGTAATCAGGTTTTAAGTTTTTGGAAAATTATCTGAAGATGTGATTGGAAGTTATGCAAAATAGAATGGGCTATTTACCACCCCTGATAAATGTAATTTTTTTCATGTTGGAAACGAGGCATATTATGCATCATCGATATTTAAGATGCAAAACTCTGTGTGTTTGGTCTTTTTTTCTGTAACTTTTTTCCTAATACATTTTAACAGGTTTGACCTGCTGAAATCTTTTTGTGAAAAACACAGAGGATGTGATAATTATCAGACAACTTGGAATTGTGCTTCCTGCCCAGAGATTTGCCAAGGAACTGGAATTTAACCCTAAAATTTTAATGATGGCCCAAGTGCCTCAAGAAACACTTACAGACTTATATAATGCATAAGACTCTGCAATTCCTATATAATCTCCTGTTTCTAATTTCGTTATAATCGGCTACTATAAAGAATAGACGTCAGAACTCGACTGTAGTAAGTTATTGCAGTCGAGTTCTGACATCACAAGGCCTGCTGCCAGCCCCGGAGGTAAAAGACAGGTCAGGTCATCGACCAGCTCACGGAGCAGCTGTTTAAAGCAACGAAAATGAAATGTTACTTTTCTTTTTCCTGCTCAGCTTTTTCTAACTTAACGCCTTAACCGCGGCGGCAATTGCGCCGCGGTGCGGGCGTTCTATTGAGTGGGTGGGGCTGCGGTGGCCGTTGGCCTACGGGAGCACGGAAGGGGTTAAAGTGAAAAAGTGACTAGCAGAAACAACATGATTATTTTTTGCGTTCCGTAGATAATTATAGAAAAGTTTGAATCTTTCAGCATGTTTCTACACATTCTGAACTACTGCAGCTATTTTTTTTTAAACTTGCATTGAATTGTTTCTTACATCTTTTTGCAAAAAATATCTGGCTGATTTTTGATGTGTGTAATCTTGCACTAGAGGTGTTATTTTAATTATTCATGTTTTTAAATATGCTCTCTTATTCATATGAATGAGCTACTCACCAAGGTTTTATGTAGTATGTGGGAAGGTGATGGTATGAGCATGATTTATATGGAATAAAGTACCCCCCTGCAGTACATAAAAAAGACATTGCCAGTCTCCTCAGAGTTACATAACCTTACAAAGGATGTCGGCCTTCAGCCTCATTCCGCTATATGGTTATTGAACTCCTCGGTGACTTGCAATATCCTTTAATGTACGGAGGGGGTACTTTATTCCATATATATTTCAATTTAGAATTCTGATGTTGCAGACGGGGCATAGCTGTCAGAGGTGCAGCTTGAGTAGTGGCACCAGGGCTCAGATGGGGTGGTAGCTGAAGTTTACTTAATAGAACTCCCACCTAGATGTGCCTGCTTGGGTCCTGGGTTTGTCTTTATTCTAGAGCAAAACAAGCATTTGCAATGCAATAGGTCTCGCAGCATTCAAGTTTGAGTTATTGGCCTTGTATATGACAATGTGTTGCATGAATTTTTTTGCAAACTCTATATTGGCTGGTGGTGTTTGTGCCCGGCGAAAGCGTACACTGACGGATGGTGGTGTTTGTGCCCGGTGAAAGCGTACACTGACGGATGGTGGTGTCTGTGCATGGTGAAAGTGTGCACTGACGGCTGGTGGTGTGTGCCTGGTGAAAGGGTGCACTGGCGGTTGGTGGTGTGTGCCTGGTGAAAGGGTGCACTGGCGGCTGGTGGTGTTTGTGCCCGGTGAAAGCGTGCACTGACGGCTGGTGGTGTTTGTGCCTGTTGAAAGTGTGCACTGACGGCCCGTGGTGTGTATGCTTGATGAAAGCGTGCACTGATGGCTGGTGGTGTGTGTGCATGGTGGAAAAGCGTGCACTGACATGTTTAAAAGTAAAGTGCGCCATACTGCAATTGCTACAATAGTTAATTGTGGATGTGTTAACAATTGATGCGTGCACTGATGGCTGGTGGTGTGTGTGCCTGTAGAAAATGTGCCCGGCGCATTCAGAAAACAGTTGTGGCCACATCAAAGGGCTGCCGCTGGCTCCAATCAGCTGGGAGCCTAGAGCGCCACATAACCCCTAGCTAGCATATTTTAAAATTGGATATTCCTCTTCAGCTACCCAAGAGGTGGCAGGTTCACCAACAATGTATTAAAAATGGTTGTGGGGCTGCAGGAGCATGTCAGTCACACAGGAGACCCACTGAAGTTTTTTATTATTGATGTATTTGATTGTGTCAATCAAAACCGAGGTATTTGATTATGTCAAAGGTGACCTGAAAAGTAATATCACCCGTAATATGACAGATTATTTCGTTTTTTATGTCATCGGCGATTTAATAAGTGAGGTCATGAGCAGTGTAATGAATGGTTATGATTGTGGTGATATAAAGGCGAATGAACATTAGGTATATTTTTTGTAATGTCAGTTACATACTGATGTTAGTAGACACGTTGAAAGACTGTTTCTTTTCTTGCACTACAACTACCAGAAGCCCCTGCCTGAAGAACACTGCAGGTGGGTCTACACCACTTGCAAGGATGCTTTCTTCTACCGTAGGGCAGGACATGCTGAAAAGCTGTTTCTGTGCCACTATGGCTACTGGAGGACACTGTGGCTAGAGTGTTTAAAAGGGTGCTTTCTTCTCCAGCCACGCAGGACACTCTGAAAGATCGTGTATGTGCTTACTACAGCTTCCAGAAACCCTTGCCTGAAGGATACTGGGGGCAGAGATACAGTGCTTGAAAGGGGACTTTCTTCTCCTTCTTGGGTCTCATCTTGGTCTGTGGCCTGACTATTCCTAACCAGCATAGGTAAGCATGAAGCCACATCTAACATCATTCCTAATTCTGCTTGCAACAGCACTACCTTTTTTTTAATTATTATTTTTTTAGATTTTTTTTTTAAGCAACTCCGATAATACAAACAAATAAAAAGAAACAATACGAATACAAATCTTAAATTTAACAAAGATTTGCATAAAGTCATATTAACAAATCAAACATTCCATATACTTATTATAAACCTACAACAGCACTACCACTGCTATCAGCAGCATCCTTAAGCGGGCCATACGGGTTGCCACTAAAGAGATTGTGCTCATGGAAAGTATACTTTCACTAGAGTCCAAGGGCATATTTATTCATCAAGCTAAATTGGACCTAACTGAGACTGGTCCTGCCTGTTGCTGTGTTGGGTCGGATCCTTGTGAGCCCACAAAACTGAGCTGTGCCTCTAAATGCTCATTACGTATTGCACCGGTCACTAAAAACAGAACAAAAGGGGCCGCTAAACCAGTAACAGCAAACAAACATCTGGGGCTGCTTTTACTGAGGCTGCTCCCACCTCTGCTTCAGATACCACAGAATCATGCTTTTTAAAGTGTGTTGTGATAAATTCAGTATGATTCTGAAAGATAATTTGCGACTGATTATAAAGCGTTTGGGTCATATTGAGTAATTTATAATTGCTGCCAGATTCTTAAAGTCTCATGAGTTTAATGCTTCAGCGCATCAGGTGGAAAAACGCAACAGACAGTTCCCCCCCTAACAGAGAAAGTGGCCTCTGGTTGAATCCACCAGCCTTGCCGCACACTGTCGCTTCACACAACACATCTCCCTGTAAAGATAAATCATGCTCATAATACACCAAATCAAAGTCATACAGGAGGAGTGCATACACCGGCCTGCCTCGTCAGCAAACGCAAAGTACCTTTAACAGGCAAGACGTTATCACCATTGGAGCGCCTGGCACAAGGGACTGTTCCAAGAAGCATCTATTGTGTAAAAACGAGCAACACTCGGTACTAGCCACCGCTCCACGCCCGTATTTAGAACTACAAAGTGATGTCAGCAATATGGCGTCTGTAGTCTTTGTACAGAAGCAACGTGCGGCATGTGTATCTAGGAAACTTCAAAAGGGGAGACAACCTGAGCCCAAAAAGTCTCTGTCAGTCAAAACCGCACCTCCACAAACGAGTGTAGGGATTTAAAATCCGAATGCTCCCCAGATGCGCCGCAATGTCCTGACGTGTGATGAACTACAAAATGACGTCATAGCGTAGACGTTTGTAGTTCGCACTCCGGAAGCCCGCGCACGCGCCCTCGGATGGCCAGAGAAGCAGTGCTGGTGACGGGGGGCTCCCATGCCCGAGGGAGAGCCCCGCGGAGTCTGCAGAAGTCAACAAAGCCAGTAAGTGGGGCTTAGTTGGAGGGGGGAGGGGGGTGCGCTTGTGTGTGCAGCAGCGGCGGGGGGGGGCGGGGGTCTCTGTATGTGTGTGTTTGTCTCTGTTTGTGCGCATGCGTGCAGGGGGAGGTGTGCCTGTGTATGTTTGCGCTTCCCAGGAGACAGCCACGGCGAGCACGTTCGCGCGCGCGTGGCCTGCGCCGATGGCCTTTTGCGAGATGCGCGCGGCCAGGTACTGTCTCCTGGGAAGCGGACCCAGCCACAATAGGTCTCTGGCGGAGACAGCGCTTACGCGCTGTTCAACGCCACGAGACCTAAAAAGGGGAGAAGAACAGAGAAATATATGGGAGAAAAGTGATAGCGGGAGAAGAAAGGTAGTTGGGAAAAGAGGAGAGTTTCAAAATGTATGGGAAATAAAAAAGGTACAGGTGAGAGAAAAAAAGGGAAAAGCTAGAGAAGATGAGTGAGAAATATACGAGAAATGGGTAAGGAAAGGGAGTAAAGGAAAAATCCAGACTAGAAAGAGAGAATGGTGTTTAAAAGAACAACATTATAAGCGTAGGCTCTGGAAACAGGGGTGTTTTGCGGCACCCCCCAAAATAGCCATGCTGGTGTTCAGAATGTGAATGAGCAATAATGGTGCCATTACATTTTGTTTTTATCTGGTAACATTTGTTCTTCAAAGACAGAGGTCAAATGTCAGGCGATTTCTTCTGGCAAACAGCTGTTGTTTTCTTTTAACATGGAGAATGGTGTTTACTTTCTCTTACTGCAAAATTAGATGATTTTTCAAAGTGAACTATGCGGCAATCTTGCAGGAGTAAAGGGAGTGTGAAAGGAAATACTGTAGGATGTTTTTCTCTTTTTCTAACACATAATAGAATGTACAAACCTGTTAATTAACTGTCTAAAAATGTTTCAGAGTATATCAGCAGTTCAGAAAGTGCAAATGAAGCATAATATTTTGTAATTCTGAAGTGTGATGGAAACAAAGATTTTAATAGGATCAAAATAAATCAAGACGTATTATTTCCTGAAAAACATTTTCCACACATTATCATTTGTGAGCTGTTTATCAGTAAAACTGTATGTCTGAGCAAATTTTTAGGCCATTTCATTGGAAAACGTGCTGTCTGGAAACGTGAGCTCCAAAAAGAGCCATCAGCTGCATCCTCCACCCATAACTTTTTCCTTCTGAATACATTTGTTACACCTGTTCTTTGTGTCATGCTTCTATTTTTTTTCACAATCCCTATGGCTTTACTGATTTCACGCTGATGGCAGCACCCCCTCTGAAATTGTTTCACCAGCACTGGTTATAGGGAAGAGAGGAGGGAAAGTGAAAGGTCGAAAATAGCATGATACAGAGTAAAAAGGAGAAAGTTGACAGTGTAAAAGAAAATATGTAGAGATACCAGAGAACTGTAAAAGAGAAACAATAGCCTAGAGATAGAAAAGCAAATGGGGGAGAGTGAAAGGTGCAAAGTAGCTAGATACATATGGATGCTTAGACAGAGGTGACAATGTGGGACAGCAGGAGTGAATGTAAGAGAGAGAATGAAGGGGAATAAAGAATTAGAATAATGGAGAGAAATGAAAGAGAGGTGAAGAGCTAGATGCAGTGCAGAATGAAAACATCAATAGAGAATTGAGAGGTGAGTGGAGAGATATAGATGGGAATTGGGAGAGCAACGGTGGAAAGTAGCAAGATACAGAGAAGCGAGAGGAGTGTAGAGTTAAGATGCACACGGAAGGATGGCAGCCACTCGGTAGGAATAGTGTGATAAGTAGGGAAACATGAAATGCTATGGGAACAGAGTAAAAGGGACAAGAGTGATGCCAGAGAAAGGGAGAGCAAAGACAGTTTGGAATGTAACCATTAGAGGAGAATGGAGGGCGGAGGCAGAAAGTTAATAAGATGCAAGGGAAGGGGGGAAAGGGAAAGGTAGCGTGAAATGGAGGAAAAGAAGACAGATATTGAAGATTCATGGACTGAATGGGGGTGAAGATGTAAAGGGGGCAATATAGCTGTCATTAGTGCAGCCAGCATGTGCAATGGTGCCTTCTCCGAGTGTGTGGGGACCTTGCACCCCAGTTCAGCTGTGTTTTTACTGCCTAACCACATTGATAGGCGGTCCCATTTCCCTTACTTACAGCAGGGCCCATGGCTGACTTGGTACATCGCTTGTTGCTTTTTGGCATACCTTTCTTACTGTTAGGAGAAGCGGCAGATGCGTCACCTTTAAAGCCCTGCACCATATTATACCTGCGTACTGTAGAAAATAGAAACCTTCTCAGGGGTCCCACTAATACGTGGTCCTTTTAAACCAACAAAGAAGAAATTGGCACAAAAGCTGAAATATAAAAAGAACATCTTTAGTAACCTCAAATGAGGGAGACTACGTCACACAGAAGTCTTAGCAAATGAATGAGGCAGTCTGAGGAGTACAGAAAACAGAGGCCTTATATATGCTTAGGGTTACATAGTCAGCATAAGACCAAGGGGCAGTCCTGGCTCATGTAAGCATGCAACATGACTAATATGGACATGCAAGATCTGCTTGCTCAACAAAGTGGGAGGAGAGTTACTTATCCATACAGCAACAAAAATAGCCTGACAGTTCTACAAGATGAGCAGGTGCATTCTACTAGCTAGGACCTGCTGGGCATGTGCTAAGGTGGAAGATGCTAAATATAGTTTGTTTCTAGGCAGAATACAAGAGCAGTCAACACTAAGGGAGGACAGAGCACATGGCGAGCACGTGGCAGCACATTGCAAACAAAATGGCTGCCAGAAATACAAAATGGCTTTCAGCTCATGCTAACAAATCTGTCCAATCTTTAACAGAACGGTATAATGTATGCAGGGTGGGCGTTCTCACATAAAAAGGGTTGTAGAAGTGTTGCAGTAAACTCTATAATATTTCACTACAACACTTCTAGGAATCCACTGCGTGAAAACCTTATGCCTGCCGCATGGCAGGTGTAAGGGTGACACAGTGCCATAAGCACATGCCTCTCCCATGCATTGCAGGAGCTAAGGACCATGGGTAGTAGTTACTTTAAAGGGGACAAAGGTCCTAAGCACATTTTGGATAGTGAATCAATGAAATATAGACCACAATAGGCTCTATATAGAACTTTTCCTTGTCCAGCCGGACAGGAAGCTTTAATAGTTGACTTGATCAAAATCTTATTTACAATACAAATATACAGCAACGAATCATTGCAGTATAGCACACTCCTGTGCCATACCATGGAAACACAGAAAGAAGGATAAGATGATAGGAAAGGGTGTATCAGGCAAAAAGAAGAGCAGACAGGTCACTAATTTGGATCAGAACAATTTGTTAGTGTAACCTGAAGCGGAGCATACAACAATAAATGTACAATACAGCAAATGTATGCCCACTCAACACAGTCGACGTTTCGATCCCAAACTCAAATTATAAAGGGATCATCATCAGGACTTAAATGATAGATTGCCTGGTTAGAACATTATTATTGGCCTGTTGGGAGTAAAACAGGGAGAGAGGAAAAATAAAAAATAATGAAGGGAGAGATTAGCAATGTGCAACTCGGGGAAAATGTCATTACCAGCGGCCTACTCAACTTGCAGCACTCGGATTCGCAGTGAGTGAGACGTGCTCGTGAAAGTGAACATGAATTCATAAAGATCACTTAGAGGAAACTAAATGATAATTGCATAACAATTTCATAATTCGGAATCGCAGTGATGATCCCTTTATAATTTGAGTTTGGGATCGAAACGTCGACTGTGTTGAGTGGGCATACATTTGCTGTATTGTACATTTATTGTTGTATGCTCCGTTACACTAACAAATTGTTCTGATCCAAATTAGTGACCTGTCTGCTCTTCTTTTTGCCTGATACACCCTTTCCTATCATCTTATCCTTCTTTCTGTGTTTCCATGGTATGGCACAGGAGTGTGCTATACTGCAATGATTCGTTGCTGTATATTTGTATTGTAAATAAGATTTTGATCAAGTCAACTATTAAAGCTTCCTGTCCGGCTGGACAAGGAAAAGTTCTATATAGAGCCTATTGTGGTCTATATTTCATTGATTCACTATCCAAAATGTGCTTAGGACCTTTGTCCCCTTTAAAGTAACTACTACCCATGGTCCTTAGCTACCCGCTGGGTCCCCTTGTTTTTCAGAAATACATTAAATACGGCACATCCATCGTGTCACAAGGAAGGCACAGTGAAAACTGTTGCATTGCTGTTTTACCGCAGCAATACTACAGAATTTATAAATGAGGCCCTATGAGTTTTGTGGCAAACACCACATCCCGACCAGCTTAGCCATATACATTTTGGTAGGGCAAATGTGCAGATATTTACCGGAGGTAAAATGTCCAGTAAATACCATCATCAAACCCTTGCATCTCATGCCCCATTTTGGGGGGATCTTGGAACAGAAGACACTTAACATACCTGATTAATCCCGAACATTGTAAGAATTTATCAGATGCAATAAATATCACATCTAACACTGAAGTATTCGTAATGCAGGTCATAGACTTCAACTTGTGTGTTCATAGTACAAACATTGTTTATTCAGGACAACGGGCTGCCTGGTGTAATCAGTACCCTGTGCATAATACGGTCTATACATGGCCATATGAAGTGATACCCCTAACAACCTAAGACAGAGAGTTTATTCAGCCATGCTGGAGACCTGTCTTAGCGAGCACAGTCTAAAAAACAGAATCACCCTATACTATTCCAGTTTTATTCCCAAACTGGCAATAATGCTGGATATCGACTTTTCCAACACCCCTCACTGGGAAACAAATGTTTCAGAGAGCAATGAACCCCACTGACAGATTTCCAATTGACATGTTTCACAAGAGGCTCTTCCACTTTACATAAGCACGTACATCTGTAAGGAAGCTATTACTTTGATTGGAGGACATTTCACGTTTCACTATAGACATGTGAAATGGCCTTCAAAGTGCAATGCGCTGCATAATTTTTCACTCTTGTGGAGAGCAGAAGGTGGTGTTGCAGTAGATGTACACTGTTCACCACAGGCCATTTTGTGCATGCAAAAGCCCTAGAGAAGCTGGCCTAAGGGAAACAGTGAAGTCAGTAGTGCATCAAGGATGTCATGGGCCCTGGAGCAAGCAACAGCTGTTGGGGTAGTAATGTACAGTAATTTTCAGGGATCACTGTGCCCTTCATGGCTCTGGACCCCGGTGCCATTGGGCCTGTTCACCGATGGTAGCTATGCCTCTGAATAAGGAGGGGTGACAGTGTCTGTGTCCCCAAACCGTACAGCTGACATTTATGGAAACCAACAGTGGTTCAGACATCTTTGCAATCTGCCCGCTCCAGCGAGGGCATCCATGTAGAATGCAATGCATTACAAAAAACAAGCTAAATAATTAAATATAAATGAATATGGTCCTCATTTTGAGTTAGCTAGTGAAATGGGATGGTAATACCAGGGCCAGTGTTATCATTACTGTTTGGTACTACCACTGAATTTACCTGTCAATAATACTATGAGGCTCAGAAGGAGAAACAGCATGAGGGTCTGGTTATTATCAGGGGCTTTACCTGAATTCTGGACCATTTACTGGTCACAAATTTCACCTCGTCTGAGGAAGCGGGATTTGTGACCAGAAAATCAAGCACTTGTACTTCTACAGTTGTAACACTTTGTACTGCTGTAGATTTATATGGAATTCCCATTTTTTAAAATAAATTTCCTTTAAAGGCACGTGAGGTAAAAATTCTTAAAAGGCTATGCCTACTTCGGCTCCGGTTGATGCACAACGTTTAGAACTGAGGATTTGTTCACCTAATAGTATTGGTGATGTTGTAGAATTTAACTTTATCATGGGAATAATAAATGGGGAAACTCCTAGTGTAGCGCAATATTGCCTTAGGGATCTGGTTAATATGAGAAACCGTGGAATTTGAGAATTAATTCACGCTTGAACAAGGAGTTAAACAAATCTGTTAATTCTCATGAAATTGAAGGTGTGCTTGGAGTGCAGCATTCAGAAAGAGGGGGCTTTTAAAGACATATCAACTCCCACATCTTTGATGTTGATTATAAAGTATGCATCTGAGAAAAATAGCTCTTAAATTGGTGTGCCCATAATATTAAAACCAGAATATCAATGGCACAGAATATCGATCACAAAATAATTAATCCAAAATATCGACATGTAAGTATAGCTTTTCTATACCTAACTCCACATATATGCACCTACAAGATATGAATATCTTCAAGGTATGTATATGTAGAATTAGGAATAGAAAATAAATATTTTTCTATATGAACTTATCTTTCGATATATTATCCCTCGATATTCTTCTACCATAATATTCAAGGGGTCGATATTTAGTAGTTCAAATTCTGAAATGGCCATTTAAGATCAAAAGCAGACTGGATCCTTCCACTTACACACTATTTACCAGTTGTCCTGGGCTACAAAGATCAATCAGGCTGTGAATAGGGCACCTACCGCTCCCCAGTAGGGCTGAACCATATTCATTGCCCTTAGTGGCAAGACTAAAATGCAATTGCAACTGTAGAGCTCCTAATGAGCTGGCTCACCTTTTAATTCTTTGACCAGTATTTTTAAACTACATTTACTTAGGAGACTTTTGATTGTTTGAAAAAATGCATACTTTATTTTTGTTGTAGCACAACTTTGCTTCACATTATGTGTAATGTGATACTTACTGATGGACTAGGTACAAAATAATGTTTGATATTCCGTGTAACGTTTTTATGGACACGTCTTAATAAAATTAGAGAAACATAACATTTTACTACTACTATCACTTTTAATGAGGGCCTAGCACTTTGTCCACCCCCTCCCTTGTGTTGGCACGTAACATATACTCAGATTTTATCTGGCTGTACATCACAAAGAATGATTTTCACAGAGTGCATATGCTGGACTTTCTAAGTGGGCAATCTAATGGTAAAAGTGATTTTAGCTGCAGTCACAGCTGAGCTTTTGAAGGGAGGGTTAATTTGCACAAACTCAGTGGTAGCTCATGTACAATGTATATGTTCTCGCCCTTAGAGGGTGCCACCAATCATGTGACCCAGTGGTGTGTGTTGCCTAGTCAAGATATTGTTGCTTAATAACTTGCTGGACATGAACCTGTTCAGATTTGAAGTAGAACATGCAGTGCAGTATTAGGAAACATATATTATACGGCTGGTGAGGCAACTGCTTCCCATCTTTAATGATGAACTATGTCTAAAACATATGCAGGAAAAAATATAGGCTGTCCTTTGACTGTTACTTGAAGGTTAAAGTGGCTACATTCAGCAAAGAGTGAAGATGTGATGTAAGAGTGAGAAAATAAAAGTATGCTCTGTTTTTCACCGCAGATTTAATCTGACAAAGTTTGGCTCTTGCTGATTCCCAGATATTTTACTTTATGTATCGAGTTTAAGGTCTAACATGCTTCCTTTTCCCCCACATGTTGGAAATTGTAAATATACCTAGGGCTTTTGATTTGCCCTGGAAGAGCCCCAGGCACTTACCAAAATATGGCTAATGTGAGGATTGTGGTGTATTATATGGTATGCTTGTGCAATTTTACTTTGTAATACACGCATGAAACCATCATGGGTTCAGTCAGACTCATTTGTAAAATCTCTAGCTCAACCCTGGGTAGCTGTGGCTTCAAGCAGCAAGGCATAAACAAAGGACCTAGTGTAAGGCATTCAGAAGCACCACACAACAAAATGAGAAAGTCACACAACACAAAAGAAATCCAACACAATTTATGAAAAATAGATTTTTATGAATTCCTAGTACCAAAATGAGAAAAATCCACTGGGGGTATAGATTTTAAGTAGAAAATGTAAATCTCAGCTTTTTAGTACAAAGCGCAAACAAGCACTTGTAAATGTAAAGTTTGTAAAAACTAGAAAAGTTTCAAAGAGTAGTATTTAGTTACTCGGGCTCGGACTGAGTGTCCAATTCCAACAGGGAGATGGTCACCGGGCCAAAAAGCAGTATTTGGACAGTTACCTAGTCACCAAAGCAGTCTCAAGTCCAGTTCCACACTTTACATGAAGATCACCATAGACCTCAGTTGAGTGGTCCTGATGCTGCGGATATGAATGTTGAGGATGCTGAAAGATGATCTGGGTGCTGTGTGGTTGGCGGGCCATTCTGGGGTTATTCTTTGGTCCACAGGAAAATCTTTGGCCCCAAAAGTCGGAGTCCCTCGAAGTCCTCTTTGAGCCAGTAGAAGCCTGGTTGCAGCCAGGCAACTGATCTCCCGTTACAGCGGGTCCAGTGTTATCCTCTGGTGAGGGCTGTTGGCCGTCTTTGGTTACCAATCCACACTCTGATAGCTCTCCTCGGTCCGGAAGATATAGGTGCAACTTCTGAGTCTGGAGTGGAAGTCTTCTTGGTTGCATGTCAGCGGTCCATGACAATTGCTTGCAAGTGCTTACTGACTGCCCCGGATGGGCGATTTCAGCTTTTATGCTCCTGGTACTGGGAGTCAGCCAACTGACCTTTATTTATTTATTTTATTTATTTAGAGAGTTTTATATAGTGCTGGCAGGACCCAAGGGTATCAGAGTGCTTTACAACAAGTTCAACAGGAAATAAGAAAACAGACACATCAAATGGCTTATCAAAATGAAAATGGTGGCTAACGGTGTGTAGCGCCAAAAGGTTAAAGGTGCTGAGCGAGGAGGAGATCCTTGAGGTTTTTTTTTTAAGATCACGAAGGAGCGGTTAGTTCTTAGGGTCTGCTGGAAGGGAGTTTCCGATTTTTGGGGCATTGCCCGAAAAGGAGCAGGCCAGGGCTTGTTGTTTGTGGCTCTTTGGGGGAATGAGATTTAGGTTGTTGGTGCTCCTCAGGTTTCTTGCCTGGCCTGCCTTGGTGAGCTTGGCTGCCAGGTAAACTGGTTTACCAGTGTGAAAGACTTTGTGGGTGAGACAGATAGTTTTGAACTGGCATCGAGCTTCAATAGGGAGCCATTTGATCTCTTTCAGGGAGGGTGAGATATTATTGCGCCTTTTAGCTTCAGTGACCATCATTGCTGATGCGTTTAGAGTTGTTTGCATGGGGGCTAGGTACGATTTTGCTGAGCCTGTGAGGGTAGCATTCCCGTGATCTAGTCTGGATAGAACCGGGCTTGCGTTGCAGTCTTGAGATCATTAGGCGGGAGGCAGGGCTTGATTTTGTGGAGTAGTTTTAATTTGTAATGGGCACTCCTTGCGGTAGTCTTAATGTGTGAGCTCATGTTCAGGTTAGGGTCCAGTAAGACACCTAATGCCTTGGCGGAGCAGTCCGGGGTTAGGTCGAAGTTTAGGAAGTCCATAAGCTTAATCCATTCTTGGGCCTGGTGGGTTGGTCCATTGTTTGAGTGGAGAAGGATTTCCGTCTTGCCGTGGTTGAGTTTTAAGTGGTTGTGTGATAGCCAGTTTTGAATTTGTTTTAGAGTATCATTAAGATGTGTATGTCGTTTGGGGAGAAGACTTCCAGGTAGAGCTGGATGTCACCTGCGCAGAGGTAGTAGGTGATGTTGGCGTGATTAATTATGGTAGTGAGGGGCTCCATGTACATATTGAACAGAGTAGGTGAGAGGACTGAGCCCTGAGGGACACCTCTGGTTATGGTGGAGGTTTCAGAAGTTGCATTGTTTATTTTGATTTGTTGAGAACGGTTGTGAAAGAAAGAAGTGAACTATTTCAGCACCATGCCGTCTGCTTCTATCCACTGTTTAAGGGTGTTGAGAAGAAGTTTATGACCTTTGGAGTAACTAATTTGGACTTGGGGTAAGGAGCAACTTTTCCTTGAGCCAGGCACCACAGTCACAGTCCTCTCTTTGCTAGCCCAAGGAGTAGCAGGTGCAGTCCAGCGGTTGGTCAGCCTCTTTTGGCAGGTCAAGGGCGTCAGCAGGGCAGTCTGTGTTCAGTCTTATCTACAGTCTAGATGTAATCTGAAGTTCAGAGTGCCCAGAAAGTGTGGTCATTAGCCAACAGGCTATCAGGATCCCTACCGCCCTATGATGACTTCTGGCTATGTGTGGCATCTAGGAATCCTAGAGCTCAATATTAATCAATCAATCAATCAAGCGGGATTTATAAAGCACAGCTAGTAAACCGTGAGGGTATCCTCCTGAGGCTTTTGCTACTTCAGGTGGGTTCAGTTGAACAGCCAGGTCTTGAGTGCCTTTCGGGATTCCAGGAGAGAGGCAGCTGTCTGGAGGTGCAAGGGTAGGTTGTTCCAGGATTTTGCCACGGAGTAGGAGAAGGAGCATCCTTCATTGTTGCTTCGGCAGATGCGGGGTGTGCTGGGAGTGGAAGGCAGAGTGCAAGTGTCTAGAGGGTTGGTGGAAGTTCAGGCGGTGGTTGAAGTATTCTGATCCTTGGTTGAGCTGGGCTTTGTAGGTGTGGGCCAGCATCTTAAATTGACTCTTTTATTTGGCAACCAGTGGAGTTACTTAACATGAGAGGTGATGTGAGTCCGTTTGGGGAGGTCAAGGATGAGTCTGGCTGTCGAGTTCTGTAAGATTTGCAGTCTCTTTAGAATAGTTATGGTGATTCTTCCGTAGAATGCATTGCCATAGTGCTGGCGAATGGTGACTAGGACTTCAATGACAGTGCATCTGGTATTGATAGAGATCCATTTGAAGATTTTATGGCCCCTGCAAAGAGTGGGAAAGTAGGCGATGAGACTGTGTTGATCCGGGTTTACATGGTAAGTCTTCTATTCAGGATGATGCATAGATTCCAAGCATGGTCTGTCGGAGTGGGAGAGTGTCCATGTTCCGGGGGCCACCAGGTGCCATTCCACAGGGAGGCGGTGTTACCAAAAAACAGCGCTTCAGTTTTTTCTGTGTTGAGTTTCAGACGTTTTTCATGCAGTTGACGACTCTTGTCATGCAACTACAGAAATTTGTTCTTGTGGTGGTGGAGGATTCTGAGAGCGGGATGATGAGCTGGGTGTTGTCTTCGTAGGATATGATGTTTAATCCATGGGCTCTGAAGATGTTGGCCAAGGGGGTCATATAGGTGTTGAACAAAGTGGTGCTGGGGGATGAGCCTTGAGGAATACCGCAGATGATGTTATTGGTTCCGAAGTGAATGGTGGTAGCCGTACTCTCTTGGTTCTTCCGGTGAGGAAAGAGGCAATCCACTTGAAGGTGTCTCCTGGGATTCTGATGTGATGAAGCCTTTTGATGAGGGTGTGGTGGGACACGGTGTCGAACACTGCTGAGAGGTCAAGCAGGATCAGGGATGCCATTTCTCTTCGGTCGAGGAGGGTTTTGATGTTGTCGGTGTCAGAGATCAGGGTGGTTTCAGTGCTGTGGTTGGTGCAGAATCCGGATTGGGAGGTGTCACGAAGATGGTTGTTTTCCAGGTGTTCAGTGAGTTGGAAGTTGATGGCTTTTTTTAGGACTTTGGTGGGAAAGGTGAGCAAAGCGATGGGATGGTAGTTTTTGCATTTGCTGATGTTTTCTCTAGAAGGGGTTTGACTTCTGCATGTTTCCATTTTTGGGGAAGGTGGCAGTGGTGATAGAGGCATCCAAGAGGGTGGTGAGCTCACTGCTGATTTTCCTGGTCCCAAGGTTGAAGATGTGGTGAAGTCAGGGAACAATGGGGGATCCAGAGTGGACAGAGTGCATGATTGCTGTGATGTTCTGTGTTGTAAGCTGATCCCAGGTGGTGAGTGTGTGGTCTGATCTTGCTTCAATAGGAGCGAGATGGGCAAAGAGATCGGAGGGGATGAACTGGTGTCGAAAGTTCTTGTACATAGTGGAGATCTTGTCATGGAAGAAGTCAGCTAGGGTGTCGCAAAGTTCCTGGGAAGGGATGCTATTTTCCATGGCTGAGGGATATTATGCCCATTCTCAAGATGTCTGAACCCTTCCACGGATGTTAGAAGCTTGGCAGTCGATCCTAGAGGTGTGACTACTGGTGGGCTACACCCCTACGCAAAAAACGGTTTGGCAACTGGTTTCCCATCTCTGTGTCCGCCGCCAGCCCATCTACCTGAACAAAGGTAGAAGCTCACCTTTTGGGCTAACACCCTGTTTGACTTCCTGCAAGGGGGAGGTAACACCTACCTCTGTGGCTGGCCTCTATTGTTCCTCAGCCTGGGAGTCATTCACACAACTCCCCATTAGGGCAGAAGGCTGTCTAGTGGCCAACAACTGCAAAAGGCCACCGGATAAACTGGGCAACTGAGTGGCAACTTTCTAAATGTTGCCTTTCCTTAAAAGTGACATTAAATTTGACTTAGGACATCAAGTCAGATTTATTGACACATTACTTTGATACCTTGAAGTACCCATTTTAATAGTTTCATTCAGAAGTTATCAGGACAGAGATGTCAGCCTGTAACTCTGTATTAGCCAATGGGGCTACTAGCTTTTCCACAGTAAAAGGGACAATTTGGAAGTTTTACTGGTAGGACATATTAAAGTATATGCCCTACTTAATAATTTACAGCTTCCTGCCTTAGGGCTTGTAAGGAAACAGGCCATTAGTTGTTTGCCAGTCACAAATAATGGGTCCACATTTGCCCCTCTGCTAGGAACCAAACACCCCATTTTACCGCTTGACTCTCTCAGGGTAGTGGAGCTGAGTGTTTCAAGGCCTACTCCCGGGAAGTGGGGCCACCAGGAAGAGCAGAAATGGTTTTGTGTAGTGCAAGCCCTACACGACATTAAGGGGCATTCCTCCAGGAGCATGTGTATCTTTTATTAGCGGGCTTTCCTCTTTCTTTCTTGAAGATATGTGATCTCGTGCTGCAAGCATTCTAATCCTTTCCTTTTTTGGTTGGTTGCTTGGTCCCACCTGGGCCCCTTGTGTGGCTCTTTTGTTGGAGTTCAGCCCAGGAAGCCCACCCTGGGGGCCCCTGGCTGACTCCCCCATGTCCTGAACTCCACTGTGCAGCCACAGGAGCCAGGGTCTCTCCTTACCTGCCTGCAAAGTGCAGCCTCACGTTGCCTGCAGATGGCTCTGTGGTAAGTTTTTACTGTGGCTAGGTATAATGATTTCTTCTCAGGGTTATAACTTTTCGCCAGTCTCTTTCCGCCTTTTTACAGGATTTTTTGAGAGACAACAAGGCATCGTCATACCAAGGACTAGGTTCTAGAGTGCGGCATTTGCTCCGGGTGACTGGAATCAAGGCGTCAAGGGCCCTAGTGATCCAGTCACAGAAGAGGTCATAGCCCGACTCTACTTCGCGGAATGGGCCAAGGGGGTATTCCGTGAGGAGACACTGGAAGTCCGCCAGTTTCAGCTTACTCCAGGGGCGTTTAAAAATGATTCTGTCAGTATTTGAGAATAGAGGGTCCGAGACTGGAAGGGATAGCTCCACAAGAGAATGATCAGACCAGGCCACCGGAGTAGGCGGCTGGACGTTCGCCGTTGTTAAGTTGGTAAATATAGGATCCAGAATATGCCCACCCACATGAGTCGGATTAGTGACCAACTGATAGAGCTGGAATGCCGCAAGGTCGGCAAGCAAACCGCCGATGCTGGGAGTCTGGACTAAATCAAAATGCAGATTAAGGTCACCAAAAATATTAAAATTGGCCACTCCCAGAGCGAGAGAGCTGATGGTTTCTGGAAGGGCTTTCCTAAATGATGCATCATTCCCTGGGGGCCTGTAGATCAGGAGGCCTGAGAGGGTAAAATGATGATTGATCGAGACGCGAAAGTGCGCGCTTTTGCAGCCTTCTATCACTATATTCTTCCACGTACACGGATAGCAGGATTTGACAACAGCCGCAATCCCGCCACCCCTGGTGTTTCGATTACTCGTATAGATGGAGTATTCTGGTGGGAGAGCTAAATTGAGCTCAGCCGTCGCCTCATCATGAAGCCAGGTTTCTGTCATGAAGAAGATATCAGGTTTTTCCTCTGAGATGATGTCATGAGCCTCGGCATGATGTTTAACGAGCGATCTGACGTTAAGTTGTAGGATCTTAAGATGTTGTACAACTGAGGCTCGAGAAGAGCATTTATAGGGGAGGATTGGCCAAGTGAGAAATTTCCACACGGGCATTTGAACGGGCCACACAGCAGGTGGAGGGGGGGTGATTACACTGATGGACTTGCTGGCGTACGTTCAGTAGGGCATCTCTAGTATAGATGTGTCCATACAGGTTGGTGGGAGCAGCGTTCCTGGCGAGAGGCGATGGACTGGCGCGGACGGGCGCAGACCGCCTTACCTTTGGCGCACCTTCGGCGCGCCATCGGCGCCCCTGCTGCGCCCGTCCGCTGCGCCTCGTGGCAAGCTCCATTTTAAGTAGCCCCGTCTGCTCGGCCAGCTAGAGCGCCAACCTAGTTTCCGGTGAAACCGGAAGTGTGTTTTCTGCCCGGAGCTGCCCCTGATCGCAATCCGTCAGATCTGACTCTCTCCACGCAACGAGCAAGCCCGCGGTGGAACGAAGAGGAGATCTTGGAAGGCGGCGTGGGGTAAGTGTCTTAGAGAGATAATTAGATAGGTAGAGAAGGAATGAGTGCAAGTAATCTGCACAAAGTGCTTCCAGGTAGCGTTATGATAAAATAGAAGTGCAAGTAAATCTGCACGGAGTGCTTCTAAAATAGATTCAAATAATGTGAAAATTAACCAAAAGCTTTAAAAGTTATTCAGTCCTGAGTACCTGACACTCGGAGCTTCCTCGGTATGACCTATAAGTGGTACACCCCAGTTGGATAAGTCACTGGTCTATGTAGGCCAAGGGAAAGCAGAACTGCACTTTAAGGCAGTCTTCCCCATATATGTATAATGGAGTGTCACTGCAGACAAGACAGTAAACCACACTGACTTTCCTATAAGTCTACACCAACATTATGAGGCCATCCCTTGGTCTATATCCAATTGTGCAGACTGCCCTCTGTGCCAGGCTACCTGAGCATAGTCCTGGGCTTTGCATGACAGCAGTCTCCCACGCACAGCCCTTACACATGTGCACAAGCACGTGCATACGTGTTCATGTGTAACCAGCGAAGTGCCCCTAACACTTGCTGCATGGCAGCAGCCTTATCTTAAAAGGCAGACACAGGAGGTAAACAATTGCTGCCCATTTGCATATGTTTACCATGGGTAAGACACCAGTGGTGGGGTTCACCAACAGTAAAAAGGTCACTTACCAGATGGCCAAAAATAACAAAAACCTGGCGGATTTGGTGGGCAGATCCATCCCCTTACAGGGCTCGATAGGCCTTCCTTAGGTGAGACATAAATTGTTAAGGGAAATGAGGGCTTTGCCATTATTTTAAATGACAGAGACAAACTACCAGTTTTAAAGCAGCTCTTCCAGGCTACAGAGGAAGGCTGGGAGCCATTTTGTACTTTGTCACACGCAGGGTAGCAGATTCAGTGCTCCAGGTCTGGGTGAACACTCTAACTCGCATGCCCTGGGTACCCTAGGTACCATACACTGGGGAACTTCTACGTAAGTCAGCCTATCAACTTTATTTACTCCGTTCTCTTGCGTGATTTGTATTCAGGTCCTGAATACCAAGTAGGCAAAGTAGGCACCGGCCTATGGGCCCCACTCTTTTTGGGTGCCCTGCGACAACGGATCAAAATAATATTGATTTGATCTTGAAAGAAATTTAAATCAAGCTTTCTTAAATTGTTTCCAAAAGAAAAATACGAATCAACTCAAAAAAGGAAAACTTTACATCATACGATGTCTTGCAAAAGGTAGACTTCCAAAATTGTGAAAAAATTAATATTTAAAGTTTTGTAGATTTATGAAAATAAAAAAAATAAAACATTGTTTAATAACATTAATCATTGTTAATATTTAGTTTTGTGTAATAAAATTGGTTTATTAAAATTGTTGGTTGGTAAAATTAAAAACGTATTAAGAGTTGATTTGCAGGGGGGATTTCGACTGCCTAGGGGCCTACCCTGGGTTTAATCCGGCACAGTGTACATTGTAAATGTGGGCTGCAATGCCTCCTGGAGGCTACCAGTCCAGCAAAAGGCTAAAAGATGGGATCACGAGTAGATAAGAATTTGGCTTGATATCTATCCCCTCCACCCTGGATTTGATAATACCATTAATATTGGTGAGTCAAGTAGCGGAAATACTCTCAATTCAGAGATTTTGTGGGATCAGAAGTAGCCTTGTGTTGCTGTAGGTCAGTGGTCTTCAAACTGGGGTGTGGGGCCCCCTAGGGGGGCCTCAAGTGATCCCAGGGGGGGGCGCCAGGCTCTGGCCAAAAGAAACATTGTGCTGATAACAGTGCTTGGTTTGAGGCTGACAAAAATGAGCGGCACCAAGCCTCTCTGTAACGGCCCATCGCTAACATGTTTTACCATTTATATCCTAGCTGGGAGAAGGTGTCAAAAGGAAAGGGACTCGAAATATTCTTCAAACCCCCCACACCCACTTCTAATAGTCACACTGTGGATGCTTGTACATGTTAGTAAGGCCTGCCTGGCCAGAATAGTATGTTTAGCAATCATTTATTTGAGTGCATTTTTAAAACGGTAACAGAAGGTATGTGCAATGTTTAAATATGTATAGGCATATTTAAACATTGCCAATTGAATCAAATAATTTTGAAAAATTCTGAGGGGCCCGTTAATTTTTTGGGGGGGGCGTGGCATTAAAAAGTTTGAAGACCTCTGGAGTAGGTACTTGCAAAGAACCGTTTCGTGGTCCTTGAGGGAAGGAGATGATACCCACCTAGTGCTCCATTTTACGGAATTCAGAATACTTCAGAACGCTTTCATGTGGTATACAGGATTCAAATAAAGCTTATGTTAAACGTGTAATAATGGTTGACCTGAAGAAAAGCACTATTATAAGATTAGAGCGAAGCTGACCATTAAACTAAAATGTACCAGCTTAACTTAAATAAGACACAGATGTAGCCTTTGCAGAAAATAGGGCATCGGCTTTCAGAGGTTAGTCCGTTTTAGTTGCTATGCACCCCTTCTGCATATCAACCAATTATACTGCGTATAAGGTGCCTGTATAGAAGAGTCCCGGGAGGCCATTCTTTAGCAAGAGTGCAGTCTTTCATTTCACATCCATATTCCAGCTTTCCAGAAATACGGTGTTCATATCATGGAAAACATATGTTTTGAGTTTCTTTCCCCTCTGGCACGTCACTGGCTCGTCTTGTTTGCAGCGGTTGGTACGATTTGCCTACTATCTTTGCGCTTAAACCTAAATGAGGTGTTTTACGCCTTTTTCCTTGGAAACGAACTGCGAGCGCTTCCAAGCCCGAAGTAAATAAGAACCTTGTGAACAAGAAGCTTTTGGCTGACAGGCTATCCTTAAACTCACTCCTACTGATCACAGAGAACAGCCTCAAATTGCTTGGAAGGCCCGAGCCAAAGTAGGAAGTTCTTGTGGTGAGACGCCCGATATTGCCAGGCTTGAAAAAACCTCTCAGCTACTTCCTGCGGTCTCTTGAATTCCACACGCTTGCAAAACTGGAAGGGCTTCAGAATAAAGAGTGCCTTAGAATTTGCTACACACTAGGCCGTGGCTGTGCAAATGTCATGTGACTCACTGCTGGATGATTTCAAGGCATCCAGTTCCTTGAGTAAACTCCAGATAAAGTAGAAGAAAACTTCCTCTGCTTATCCTGGAGGAGTTCCCGTGGATGTGAGGGGCTGCAGTCAAGAGTGAGGCTTCCCAGCTGGAGACTCAAAATGTATCATTTGGTCGGTCTAAAACAACAGACACCGGCTTCTATAAATTATCCTGAACTGACTCCCTCTCGGTGGAAATGCTGATTTCACTGAAAACACAACCTCTTCTGACACCTGTTTTGGAATACTCTTAAAATGTCTGATTCATGAAAACTTTGAATACTGTTTTCTAATTGATGCCTATTTCAGCGTGCTGAACGTTCCTTAATTACCTATGGGTGCCTAGTTTACTGCCCCTAAAAACATTGAATTATTAACTCATTCATAATAGAATTCAAATATGTACCCTCTGACTTAAAAAAAGGTCTCTGCAGTTTGTGCATTAACCCTCTGAGTCACCATTCAATTTTTAAGTACAGCATACCTATAAAGTATGTACATAGTAACTAGATAGTAACAACCATACTCAGGTTACAATTAAATATGTGTCTCTTTGGCATTTCTGGTATTCTGCAATCGGCTTTACTGTCGTAGGGCTGTTTGGAAACCATGCACAAGATAATGAGAGTCCAATCCCTGCTCAAAGAACCACCAGGGCCATTTCCATTTCAGGGGCTCTAGTTCGCCATTACAGAAGGAACCAGAGAGCTCTCCTGCAAAATGGATTGCACTCATACTGAGTATGTATTGTCTCATTTCCATGGGGGGTCATACTTCAATACAAATGAGGGAATACCCCTTTCTACTATGGATACTGATATCAACAAATTATGCTCATAGATAACAAGCCCTGCGGGGACGAGCTGAATGTGCAGCAGGAAAATGTCGAGTTCCCATATAATGTGCCTTTTGGGGGATGCTGCTGGACCCCCAGGGACTTTCGGATTTACTAATCTGGTCAGTTTTTCTGAATAGTAGACTGCTCACAAGCAGACTGCTCGACTCTTCTTGAGATAGAGGTCCATTCAGAGTGAATATCCTTTTATCATGGGTGACTACTGTACTCATGCTAACTCTTAATGGAGCAAGTGGTGCGCTTTGTTTTCACCCATGCTGGGCTGAATCACTTTGGACTGGTCTGCCTGTAAATGTAACACCCTGACAAAGAGTGTGGCCAACTACTGATGATAGCACTGGGCAGAGCGTGATACTTGTGTGTGTGCTGTGATGTATTTCTGTCTGTGGAAGGGTCATACAATGGAGGCCTGTGCATTCCATTTTGGAAGATCAGGGCCTGGAGAGACTAGTGGAGTTGAGTACTGCAACCTTCAAAAGGGGATGCCCGACATTCTTGAGGGCTAGATGGAAAGAAACACACTGGAGAAAGAGGAGTAGAGCATCCTCTGTGCACATCAAAAGTTTGGTTGATTTCAGGAAGTGCTACTGGCCAGTGAGGCCTGGGCTCATTTTAACGCGGGATGGTGGATCTGATAAGGTTTGTGCTGTAGAACTAGGGAATCATGATAGAAGCGAAGGCCTAGTTTGTGAAGCATATTTAAAGATGGCTAACTGCCAGGTGTGAACCCTTGTGTCTACCTTGACCTGTGGTCTGGGTTAATCAAAATTGGAGCTGCTTATGCTGTTCACTGTGAAGTAGTGTGGCTCACTGGTTAGAGGCGGCAGACCCGAGAGCAGAGGACGGCCCGGGACCAGGGTTCGATTCCCGGCGCGGCAGGTTTCTGGACCAGGGTCAGCGGACTCGATAATTCTCTCGCCTCGGTACCCACTCTGATCAGCGATCACACTCGGCAACTCTGGGCATTAGCTTGCCTCATCTTCACTAACGGCCCCACCAGACCGCTGGGGATGCCTGGTCTCACCCTGGAGATACCCATTAAGGGACCATCTCTCAGGGAAGCCAGGAAGGGTTTCGCAGCGGTCGAAGCGCCTTGGGACCCTACGGGTAAGTAGTGCGCTATATAAATGCCTATACATACATACATACATACATATTGACCCCTTAAGAAAGGGCATGACAAAAGAGAGAGCTCTTCGAAGGAATTGACACCCAGAACACAAACTTCAAAGGACCACACACTATATCACATCTGTGTCTAGATATGGACTATAAAAGTGGGAACATGAGTCCCAAAAGCTTTTCATCAGCATAGACAAGATCAACCAAACTTTGAGCAGCTGCAACCAGGACTGAGGACCAAGCCCAGCTGGGTGAGAGACCATCCTTCTGTCTGCCTGCTAAGATAAGCGTGTTCTGTGAGGAGGAGAAAGAGAGAGCCTGGAATGAATGAGGCCCAGTGGGGATCCTGGTGTGTTGATCCCAGTTAGTGAAATGTGAGGTGCAAGGTCCAGTCAGTAGCCTTACAGCGAGAGAGTGACATCTGCCCTCTTGCAGATGTTGGCAACCCCGTCAGGGCCGTCACCTGTTAGACCAACATCGTTGGTTCATCTCCCATGCCTGAGACCGCCGTATGCAACTAGAGGGCCACTTGCCATGGTAATAAGGCAGATGGTTCATCAAATTCATTTGTTGTCTGGATACCTGTCCACAAAACCCTATGGCCCTTTGTTATAGTCATGGAAGCAACCAACATGCAGTAACTTCCAGTACTTGCTGCTGCAAAAGCAAGGTGCCATAAATGAAAAAAAAGGGACAATTTTCAAGAATGTGTAAAGGTGACGTGACAGAGAGTTGGACTAGTGTGAACTTGTTATGGGCAGAAAGCAACAACGCTGAATGAAAAGATAAGAGAGATGATGACTAGGTTGAGGAGTTAGCAACAATTGAGGCTGATGTATCAGACAGTAAAGGTAACATTATGGGTGAACCATATTGTTCCCTGAAGTGTTCGGTGAACATGTGTACGGTAAGATTCGGGAAGTTTAGTGTTGTAGAGTGCTTAGCTCTTCTCCTGAGCTGGCACTCTAGAATTCTGTTAGTGTTCTTTGTTCTGGAGTTCTCCTTCTCCCTGTTGGCAGTTGGAGCTCTGGTCAGATGAGGGATGGACTTACCTGTTCTGTGCTGCAATAAAGCTGTTTCCTACAACATCCATTCGTAGGATCTTCATTCAGTATACAACATTTGGCGACGAGGACTGGCGATGTGTCTGGCCACAGCTTCCTCGTAAGAATTTGCAGCTTGGAAAGGAATTACAGAACAGTAGCGTCCAATTCCTCGCGAACCCCGTGTAGTATACAGCGTTAGAAAAATTTTCATTGCGGTGATGTTAGTCAATGCGGAGTCGATCGTGGTCTTTGGGAGATTTCCGGAGGATTTTCCAGTTGGTGTCTCCTTCGTCGGAGTGAGTGACGTCACCTCCTTCAACCTCTCTTCTTGGACAGTGTGAGTGATCCTGACGTGACCTGGTGAGTCGCGTATCTCCGACGCCACACGTGAACCGCATTACTGAAGCGCATTTCTCCTCATGCGCATCTACGCTGTGGTTCTGACGTCAGAGGCGTGACTGACACTACGCACGAACCAACAGTACGGGGGGAGGTGGGTAGTGGGGATGCTTCCACTTCTTTGTGTGCACATGATAATTCCTTGGTTGATTCTGCCTCCACTACATCTGTTCCCACCACTTCTTCTTCTTCCTCATTGGAAGCCAAGTTGAGGTGCCCTCGCTCTCGTCGTCCACCCACATATCTGAATGATTATGTACATTGATCTTTGTTATGTTTCCTTATACAATTTTGTTTTCTTTTCTTGTTAAGAGGGGAAGATATGTTGTACAGTGCTTAGCTCTTCTCCTGAGCTGGCACTCTAGAATTCTGTTAGTGTTCTTTGTTCTGGAGTTCTCCTTCGCCCTGTTGGCAGTTGGAGCTCTGGTCAGATGAGGGATGGACATACCTGTTCTGTGCTGCAATAAAGCTGTTTCCTACAACATCCATTCGTAGGATCTTCATTCAGTATACAACATTTAGCCACTGGATTGTACCGAAGAAAGATACATGCCTTAAGTCCATAGGGTGCGTTATGTCCCATTGGCATTAAGGGAGCTATTGAAAGAAGAATCTTCAGAGTGGCTAAGTTCCATAGTCACAGTGCCTAAGAGCAATGGCAAAATATGAATGCACGTAAACTTAAGGGATCTCAGTGTGTGTATGTCGCTAGTTTTGCATCCATTGCCAAACATGAATGAAATGTTTTCTAACATGAAGGACTCAACATTAGACCTATTCACAATTCAATGCATACCACTAGGATTTGTTGCACCTCAATTCTAAACACCTGACCTCTTCGTGTTACACCCGAGGGACCCTCCAATACATACTGACCCCATTTGAGATGTGTTACAATACACAAGTTAGTAGGAAATCTGCAAATTACACAGAGTGAGGTACTTCTAAGATGATATATTGATGTGGGGTTCCAGTAAGGAAGAACATGATTAGATGCTGAAGAAGGCACTCCTGATGTTAGAAGAAGTTAAGCTATCATACCTGTGAGTCTCTGGAGGATCTAGTCTAACAAGAGAATGTTGATTCTTTAGTTTGAACTGTCAATCTCCCCCGAAACATAAACAACACCTATTTAATTTTTTAAGGGATTCTCAGGCCAATGTTGTGTTTCTTACTGAGACATGGCTGCATGAGAGCTCTTCACCAGATGCATTTATGGCTCTCCCGCCTAATTACATTATAGGTAGGAAAGACAAGCATTATAGGACAGGGTGGGGGATTGTGTTTATTTTTAAAAATAACTTTCAATGTAAAATTGAAGATTCTCTGATCCCTGACTGTGAAGCTCTTTGCTTCACGCTTTTGCTTACACCAAAATTCACATTTTCAGGAGTCTTTCTGTATCGTCCCCTTGGCTATGCTGGTAATTGGTGCACCTCTCTGCCAGATTTGCAAGCTCCACTTATATTAAAATTGGCAAATTGAACATTACTTGGTGATACTAATCTTCATTTACAAGACCCTAAGAGCGAGCCGGGCTCCACTCTCACCGAGGATCTTGGTGTCCTCAGCCTAAATCTGTACAACACTGGCCCCACTCATTTGGCGGGCTATCTACTGGATCCAGTCTTTTCCAATGTCTCTATTTAACAACCGCCCTTCCTTTGCCACCAGTGGCGGCTCACTGAGGGAGTGATTCAGGCGGTGGGGGCAGGGGAGGGACAGGGTGAGGGGTAGTGGAGTTTAACATAATACGGACAGGAGTAAGGTAAGTAATTAAATAAATAAAACAATTTACCTTGCACGCCCTGCAGCCCTACACCCCTTGTTGGAGCTATTCTGTTTGTAAGGGGGGTATAATTCTGTTAACTCCTGTAAATATAAGTGTCATCTGCTATGCTTCTTGGAACCCTGAACCATTCTAGATGGAGCATAGGCGTTCCGCTCTGAGGTAGTTAATGAAAGTGAGGCTGGACAGATTGGTTTTCTTCTCTGGATCTCAATAAATCAACTTATATCACCTGAGAGTGTGTTGCTGTGTCTCTACAAAAGGAAACAGCTCTAGACCAAAGCAAAGTCATTTTTACTGCCACTTCCTGAGGTGACAGAAAACAGTTTTGCACCAAGTTTTGCTGGAAACACAGGCATGGGAATGTTGAGATGTTCTACCTGCCAAACAAAGCTGCAGCTCTGAATACTCATATGGTCACCACATGATGAGACTTTTCTGCATGGGAGCCAACTGATGAGATAGAAAGCTGAGGAATTAGGAGGTACGTAGAAGAGAAAAATAACTATAAAAGTCATGTCATCAGCAGACCTCTAAAAAGGTTACAAGTACCCATGTTACCCCTGGATGTGAGTCATGGACTAAAGCAAGACCATAAAAGTGAACTTTGTGCAGGAGCATAGCTCAGGGGCGAGGGAGGGGCGGTTTGCGATGTTACACTCCCCCTTATAAATGGATATAGGTGTGTGTGCAGCTCAGTCCAAGGGCCTCCAGTCGGGCTAGCAGTGTATGTGGCTGGGTTTCCACTTGGAATAGCAGCCATCATAGCACGAAACACATCTCTATGAAACTTTCCAGTGCTTGCACACACCCACCCTTCTTTTTCCCTCACACAACACAAGCCAAGAATAAACAAAGGACTGGATTAGTCATGTGCTGCAGAGAAGCCTTTTAAATGTAAGATTATTTTATTCTATTTTGCGATTTCAAAGGTAGTGATGGTTAGAAATTCTGTTCCACACCCCATCCCCCTGAAACTACCTGACTAAGCTACACCCCTGACTAGGACAGCGAAGTTTGGAGAAAGGTAGTGAAAGGAGAGGCAGAACGGGAGTAAGGCAACAGAAAAGATCAGAAATTGAGCAGATGCATGGATTCTACATGACTTCCAAACACTGTCTCTTCTCAACTTGGGAACAGTTAGGGATCTATAGAAGGTCCATAAAGATCAAGGGAATAAAGTAGTAGGAAGTGATCCAAAGAACTAGGAGATAGTATATTTAACTCATAGTGTCTAGATCAGTATGGAGTGAATCAGTACCAAACATTACTTCTCCAATCAAGTCATTGAGGATAACACTAATCAGAAACCAGGACAGATTCAAACAGAGAATTAAAGGAAGGTGCCAGTCCTCCAACTCTAAGCATAAAGGCCAAACACCAGGTCATTTCACCATAAATAATGCTTTGGCTGAGAGTCCACTGGAAAAGAACACAGAAGCAAGCAACAGATGTATCTGTGTATTGTTTTGTATACAGTATTTCTATAGCACAAACCTGGCCTAATGGCAGAGGATCAATTTACATGGTCAAAGGCAAGCATAAAGTCAGCAAATAACAGGAAAGGAAGCTGAATTTTGGTAATGTAATGCTGTGTGAAGTCATGTACTTTAAATAAGTGAGTCTTCAACTCTTTACAAAATTAGAGCAACATAGAGGGTGGGGTCTTGATGGATACAGGGATATTGTTCCAGATTATGGGTGTTTAGATGGAAAAAGGCTGTTGTCTTTGTTTTTCTTTTTTACACTTCTTAGTCTGAAGTCTCTTGAATATCCTAGCTGCGGGTGTGCTGAGAGTGAGAAGTTAGCCTGGCTTATGATGTCCACTAGTTCTAGTGGGCACCTTGCACCAGTCTAATCGACCTTTATTGATGGTGGTTGTAAAGTCAACCGTATAGAAATCTATCCTAGGGGTAGCAATGACGAGCAGTCTTCAGGCTAAGACCTCAGAGAGCAAATTAGGCTTGTTGTTTTACCAATTATAATCGCTTGAGTACCAAATGAAAGCACACCACACAAGGTATGTATCAAATATATATGTATTTATTCTAAACACAACCCCTCTGCACTCTTTATGAGGTCAGAGGTAAAAGTACAATACAAGGAACTTAATTAGCATACGATAAGTTGCACAGTATACGTTTTGCCCTAGGGGCCTCACAAACCATATACTAAAATAGTGGTATAAGAACCACGTGAGAATTAGAAAGCAGCCCTGGGGCCTGTGGAATCGCTGGGGCTACTCAGGACAACCAAAGGTTAGGATGTAGGAAGCCCCCAGGAGAAGCGTGCAGTGTCTAAACACAGCCGCGGGTTACCATTGACTTTCTATGGGAAACGAACAAGTTAAAATTTTACAATTTAAGGACACTTCTAAATGAACTACGATGGAATCCTTTTAGACTTAGACACTAGGAGGGCCAATACCCTAGAGACTACCAGAGTACTCATTTTACCTCACCCAGGGAAGCCTGGTGCATAGGTCTCTTTTGGTATCGGGTTTCGTCGTCGATTTCAATGGAGATCTGCAAAGAAGTGCTGCAGGCGACCAGAGGAAAAGTGTCCGGGTGGATCGAAGATCTGAAGAACCTGAAAGCAGAGGAGACAGAGTCTGGGCCACTTGCCAGTGACCAGGGCGGCGATAGAAAGATGCCATCAGATGTCGGGTGATTTCAGGTGAAAAGGTAAAGTTTGTCTTTTCAGCCACGAGGACCAGGATGCGTCGACGACAACCTGGAGCTGGATTTGAGCTGTCCCATGAAGGATCTAGTTGACTGCGGTGTTGGTATCCGGATTGGACCCAACAAGCCTTGGCAAACGCAACCCACGCAGGATGTCGAGATTGGCTTTGGTGCAGACCAGCAAGGTCTGTGGAACTTCTCCTTTGCAGGGAAGTTGAAGCAAGCCTGGAGCAACCAGGAAAGCAAGTTGAAATAAAGAAATGTCTTCTTGGGGGCTCACTAGTCAATGGACTAGGATTCGCAAAGATGCGTTGAGCAGAAATGCACAAAGCGGTCCCACGGGCCACTCGTGGAGTGTGGGGCTTCAAGCTTCGGTGCAAAAGGTGCTCGGCACAATACAGAATGACAAAACGGACTGCCCTTTTTAATACCAAAGGCCCAGCTAGGGTCCCTTCATTAAACTAGCAGTGGTAGATTCACTAAAACCAGAAGCAATTTGAGGAAACCAGTTTATAAGACAAAATACATTTTTTATTTCATTTCTATTATATAGACATATATTTTTTCTTTAAAGAAAGTAATAACATACTTAACCAAACATTTCACATAATAATATAGGGGCGGTTATGTCGTTTGATCAAAACTCCCATTCCATCTAACACACGTTCCAAAAAGATTCAAATAACCACAACCATTCTCCATTCATTCAGTTCATAAATACATTCCAGACACATTCACACCAAATGCATATCACAATTCAGTGGCCAGATCATGGGCGATGAGATAAATCCTGTGACAGTCTCCCAAGGACGCCTGGGGGACTGGACGATCAGACGTCAGGACAGACTAGTAGCGCCAACGTGCGTTTCGGTGCTCGGCCAAGATTAGGGCCACACCTTCATCAGGGCACACAGAAGAAATGGAACGGGGGTGACCAACCGCAAACAATCTGAAATACCTGAAGACTCTTTAAACAACATTTCGGTTACTTCAACATAGTTTCCTCACATAGTCCTACTCAAATTTCATACTGTACAAAATCCTATTTATTGCATGCTTCTGATAGATATCAGTGAATTACCAACTGCTGAAAAGATTTTATAACAATTTTAGAAATAGAAATAGGAGCCCATATTCTCAAAAGTTATTTGAACAGAACAATTTGACCAAGGTCACAACTCAACAAGCACATAAACGGGGTGACAATACATAAATTCATTTTTCACTTTAGTTTCACAGTTCATTTCTCTCCTCGCTTAGAGGGATGTCATTCGGAGGCTCGTCAAGTTACGAATAAGGCTCATTAACAGACCGCAAAGGGAAAGAACAAAATTAAATAGCAGCCCCCGGGTTCGAAGCCGTATAAAAAGCCCCAAAACAAGAATTGTACCTACCTCAAAAGCGACACACCAAGGCGTGCATAGGTTCCAAAGCAGATATTCCGACTCAGGGTCAGAGATAGTATTAAAAGATGTACCAAAGCCTATTGAATAGGACAAAGGCACCTACAAAGGTAAAAAAGTACAATTCTTAGATTAGATTTCACTTATACTCCAATTAGACGTCCCGAGAGACCAGCTCTCCAATGGTATTCAGAGTTAAAGACGAGTACTTACCCCAAGTCTTAGGGGCAAGACGCAGAGCCCGAGAGATTTCTCAAAGATGGAGCGAATTCAAGCATCCAATCACTGGGTAAGAAACTCTTCCTGTCCGTGGAGAAAAAGATCCCAAAGGTGTCACCTTCTGTGGGTAGGAAGAATCACCCCAAGAGGGAAACCATGATCCTATTTCTCCAAAGCGATAGCGGAGCATGAATACACAAGCAGTTTTCCGCCTATAAGCCTCTATTTCAGCATTTGAATATTCACTAAACAGTGCATCACTCGTTGGCTAAGCGCAAACCCATATTTACCTGAATGGTTCTGGGGTTGCTTTCTTCGAGATGAGCCAGATATCGGGTTTCAAGGGATCTACAAACAATATGTAAACACCACCGTTTAGAAGGGAACAATAAACCAACGAAAAACGCTCCGTGCTTTTCCCAAAAATCTTAATTTAAAGCCTCCAAGGGGAACAAGAAGAGAGTTTGTATTTAAAGCCAGAGGGGGTGGGGGGGTTAAGGGAAAAAGGGAAGGGAGGGAGTCCATATTAAAACCATCTCTGCCGTCTTCTAACAACCCTTGACAGTACGGCAGACAGAAAGTCTCGGTAGAGACAAACTCAGTCCCCAGATAACGACAAATATGCTCACCCGAGCCCAGGATACAAAAAAAACATATCCGGGCAGAGCACAACGAGCAATTCACTTCAAACATAACATGTTTATTCGATGCTCGGAACATACAACCCCACTCACATGTTGCGCGGCCATCATAACCGTGAAGTAGATGTAAGCAACACAGAACAGACACGTAAATAACTAGGACGGTTCCACCCTCGTAGGGATACCACTCGGGATCCGCCTAACAGAAAACGCTACCTGTCCCTGAGCCGGAGAAAGTAGGCAAGATTCAAGAAGGTGCAATAGGCTACTTCTACAGCCTACCTTAGTCCTGGTTCTTCGTCCACATCACGTCAGGCAAGAATAGCGGGCGGGAATCGCCAAGCGAGAGTGACTGCTGGGAACGATATCATTTAAAGGTCCCGCGTCACTGAGTAAGCCAATAGGGAGCCGGTATAAGAAAAAACGCAAAAAGCGGGAGCCAGAGGGATTTGTATAAGCTCCGAAATGGAACCGCTATCGCACCAAACGTCAGGTCGAAGTGGTGAATTGAATAGATTTGTCACTAACCCGAATTATCGGCTTAATCGCTTAGTCATTTCAGAGGATGCATCACGGAAACTGGCAAGGGGTTTGTTAAAGGTGCCCCTCCTGTGCAGTACATGGCGCAAGTCAGGATCAACGAGAACCATGGACATGCAGTATTCCCCATAAGAGGGGGGATCAGCCGAAGTATTGTTTTCTCACGAGATAAATAAGGAGCAAAGGGCTCCTTATAGCTGAAGATGTACTCGATCACAAGCAATCGGTTTACCTACAACACAACCACAAGTTTCTCAATGGGGTAGCCACAGACCAGACTCTCAGGCCTGAGTTGTGGGGGGGCGTGGATCGCTTCAGAATATCATAAAATAGCGTTTTCTCAAGGACATTGTTCATTCAAACCATTCCTGACTGAATTTAACAAAAAAATTCAAAATACTTCCCTTTTCTTTCTCAGGGAGATGGGATCCATTCCAGGTATAGTTAGTATCTTCTCGAGAATCGGCCATTTCAAGTCTGACTCCTTGTGTTTTTTGTTTAACCAGTGTTGAACGAGTGGGGCCCCACTTTTCGCGAGTCGAATGTTCGACTTGTGTTCCCCAATTCTCGTTCGGCATTCACAGCTGGTTTCGCCAACATACGGGAGACCGCAGGGGCACAAGATGACGTATACAACATTTGATGAGCGGCAATTGCTCATTTCACTCAATCTGATAGTGCGGTTGTCAATACACAGTTGACCACCCACCAAGGCATGGGGGCACACTTGACAGGTCCCGCAACGATGATTTCCAACAATGGGAGACCCAAGCACCCTGGTTTGTTGCAGGGGCTTAGGTGTGGGTAATTTTCCACAAACAAGATGGTTTCGCAGGTTTTTATTTCGCCGGAAAGCAAAGAGCGGTTTAGGGATGGCTGTTTCACTCCCTCCGATTTTCAAGAGGTACTAAAGGGAGTTAATAGTTTATCTCACCTTGTGGTTGATCATAGAGTGTTTTGTGATGCACACTGGTCTCTCCTGCATGCCAGCCGTTCGTTGCTGAAACATGGACTCTCTATTGAAATACCTGGCACGCTTAAATGAGTCCCGAATAAGCCGGTGGGGATACCTGCGAGCTGCTAGCTTAGTCTTCAGGATGTCCGCCTGGTGAAGGAATTCACTCATTTCAGAACAATTCCTTCGCTAGAGAAGGAATTGGCTGAATGGAATGCCATCCTTCTGGCATCGGGGGTGGTAACTCCCGTATTGTAGGAGCGTGTTCTTAACAGTAGGTTTGATATAAAGGGACACAATCAATTCCCTGTCAGCATGCTTGACCCACACGTCCAGGAATTCGACCTTGGTACTGCTCGAGTTGGCAGTGAATCTAAGATTTGGGTCATCCGAGTTTATCCACAGGACAAATTCGTTCAAGGATTCTCGGTCCCCCTGCCAGATGAAAAAATATCATCTATTAAACGAGACCAAGCTCGGATGTTCTCGAAAAAAGATGCCATCTCATTATAGATGTTCATTTCCTCAAACTTCCCCATGTACAGGCACGTGACACTGGGGGCACAAGATGCGTTGAGCGGAAATGCACAAAGCGGGCCCACGGGCCACTCGTGGAGTGTGGGGCTTCAAGCTTCGGTGCAAAAGGTGCTCGGGTCTGGGGCTTAAAGCACCCCAACTTCAGGATACCTCGGGAAGTCGATGCAGGTAGCAAAATGCAGGATGTCTAGGAGTTCCGGTCCCACATCTCAAATGTCTGGAAGTCTGTGTCCTGTGTCGCAGATTCTTCGGGATCCGGTGGGACCCTCGAAAATGCAGACTGGCAAAGATGCTGTTGGTGCCTATTTGGACAGGGTGGTCACTCCTTGACCACAAGCGAGATTTCTTCCATCTTCCAGTCGATATGGAATGTCGAAGGTCCAGGATATATGTTGCAGAGTATCGTCCAGGGTAATCTAAAGTCCTAGGGACTGATATTCTATACTTATAGTAAGTTTAGGGGTAGGACCATAAGGTCTCTCCTTTGGGTGGACCTGAGGTGGGGGTGGTTACACCCCTTCCCCTTCGTCCAGTTTTGCGCCACAGCTGGGGCTGAGTGCCCCAGCAACCGGTTTGAACTGGGAAAGGCATGGAGCACCTAGTGTGCCCCAGGCAGTGTCTGAAAAGCATTCACTAAGTGCAACCCTCCCTGCCGCAATACACTAAAGCCTGTCTGGGGAGGAGCCAGCACCTCCCTGGACAGGAAACTTATTGTCCAAGCCTCCCCTGCTGGAGTTTTTTCCAGCAGCAGGAGGGCAGACTCGTGTCTGTGGCAGCAGCATCCATTTTGTGATGCTGGGGCTCTGTTTAACTTTAACCGGGTAAACCAGTAACTACATGTCTTCTCCCTCTAGAAGGGTGGAATGCTTCCCCCGCCACCAGGACTGGTGGGGGGGGGGGTAGTATTCCAAAGTGTTTGACACCTTACACGACATGTTTTGATAAAGCCAAACCCAAGTTAGCATTAACCGCGAGGATTATAATGCACTTAAGAGGATATGGTATGGCTATATCATAGAACAGCTATAAGGAGATGGTTCCGAACGCTTCAGAGGGGCTCAGCTCATGCTAGGGCACCCTCTCACATAAAAGCAAGCACTCTGCCTCAAGGATTGTCAAGGCCTGCCATAGGAGTGACTTATAGGTGTATATGTGTCTATATGTATATATAGATATAGGTATACTATATCTAAGTAAGGGGTGATTACACCACCTTACCCAGGCTGTGTGAACAGACCTGTTGTGTCAGTTTGGAAGGTAAACCAGGGGTGCAGCCCCTGGTAGGCCTAGGGTGCACCTATGCCCTGGGTACCTATGGTACACTATACAGGGGCTCACAAGTCTGACCCTGTAACCAATCTGGTATGTACCTAAAGTACATGGTATCAATTTAGAGAGAGAACAGCTGGGCTGTGGGCCTGATTAGCAGGTCCACAGCCACACTAAAGTCAAAAAACCAGAGAATCACAACAAAAAGTGGGGGTAACCATAGGAAGCAGACCCTACTCGCCTACACTGAGAACAAGCAAAGATGATGAGATTGTCTGCAAGATAATCAGAGGTGCTGGTTTTGATGGTTTGTAAATGATGCAACTAGTCTTGTGGATGGTGCGGGCTGGCAAGTGGAGTCAATGAGGTTCTGCCATACAGGGAGTGATGAGATCATATTTCTTCAGGCCCAGCTTAAGACGTGCTGTGGCATGTAAGATACACCTAAGGGGTGCCAGTGTGGCCTCTGGAAGGCCATGGAGTAGGGCATTACCACCATCCAGATGCAGGGGTACGAGGGATTATACAGCAGTTCTGAAGCCACTTTCTGAAAGAAACGGTTTTCCTTTATTTAGAAGAGAGAGTTGTTATCAGGCCTTCTTGTTTTTTTGTCAATGTGTTCCTTGAGGGAGACGTTGGTACCTAAGGTGAATCCAAGTTATTAGGCATTTGGTGAAAGTTGCGGTTCAGTAGAGGATTGTGTCATCAAGCCAAACTTGTATTTTATCTTGTTTGTTCTTGGCAAATATTAGGGATTCTGGGGCATATGTATGAAAATCCCCATTTGTGATTCTCAAATAGCGATTTTTTGAGAATCGCTATTTGAGAATTGCAAAAAGGGATGTATGTAAAAAATCACAATTTTTTAGCGATTTCTTAGTTTTCCTTAATTGCGATCAGCAAATTGCAAATTCGCAATTAAGGAATACTTTCCCATTCATTTCTATGGGCCAGGAGGCCTATGGAATGAATGTGAAGTCATTCTCAAGTTGCGATTCGCAATTTGAGAATCGCAAATTGAGAATAATTTCAAGAGTGCAAGGGTGTCATAAGGACACCCTGATGCACCCCTGAAATGAACATGTGTGCGCAAGGGCATATATGTGCGCCACATGGCACCTTTACAAATGCTAAAAAGTGCATTTGTGAAAGAAATCGCAAATTACCACCAACTTCAAGTTGGTGGTAATTTGGGATTTCTTTTAATGAGATATCGCACAACTTGGCTGCTTCATACATAGCATTTAAGGAATCACAATTTGCGATTCCTTAAATGCTGACGCAAAATTAAGGAATCGCAAATTTTGCATTCCTTAATTTTGCCATGCGATTTCACTTATATATCGCATTTTCCTAATTTTTAGTCGCAAACGCTGCTTTTTTGCGAATCGCAACGTTTGCGACTAAAAAAATGGATGACACATATGGCCCTAGGTCTTGATTCAGTTGAGCTTCAGGTAGGTGCTAGACAACCAGGACTGGATAATGTGTAAGCAGTGTTTGAGGCATTGCCTTTGAAATAGGGGTGACTTTCAAGTAGTGTTGTGTGTTATCAGCACTTTGGTGAATCTTTATGCTCATATCTGTGAGTACAGTAGATAGGTACATTTTGTATAATGCAAGTTACCCTTACCAGTCAACTTTTTGTCTGAGGGGACAGACCAGAGTTCAAAATATTCTATGTGCCTTTTTTAACCACACTTAAGTTGATGCTACCAAGCGGACTGTTCACATGAAAGAGATAACTTTATCTGTGACTAGAATTAAGTTCTGAAATGTTTTGCCTATCTTTACCTATCCATTTGCAGTCTGAAGCAAGCTTGAAATAATTATAGATTTTTTTTAAAGAACTAACTTTATCTCATTTAATTTTCAGGCACTCTCACTGTTAGCTGCTTCACTTGTCAGGAAAAAGAAACATGAGTGATAATGTGCTTACTACCAAAGCATAACATTGTCCCAATATATTACAAACTGAAATGCAAACTGGTTCACTTCTCCGCTGATATTTCCATCACCTGTTGAAATCTATGTGTATACAATGACTGGACATTTACCTTCATGTGGGAAGTAAATCTGCATCTGAAGCACAGTTTCTTTTTCTTTGGAGACATCACCTTGGGTTCCTCAACACTGTGTTTCTGCTTACTTCTCACATTCAATGCTGACTCAATCTGGGCTCCTCCAGCCTCCATGTCAGTAGCTTGTCATTATGCACATTCCTTGGCTCTTGTAGCCACGAGTACTCGGTCCAGACTGAGTGTTTCTCTCAGCATTCATCGTCTGAATGAATCAGAAAGGCAACCATCTATGACTCTGAGACGTATAGCTCATTCATAATTGAAATAATTGAACTTTCAATATTTAATGAGCATATCAAGTCTTTTGACAAGATTGTCGATTGTTTCACTAACTTTCTGCCTTTCATGATTGAGACTGTATCTTTCGTAATTGACATTTGGCATTGAATTGAACTTAATATTTACAGCCTCTTTGATTTGATGGTATGAAACTTCATAAGCATGTGGTATTTTCTTTTTTACTTCCTTTACTCCTTCACCTTCAAGATTCTTGAGATACTTGATGATCTTTTTGTTATCTCCTTCTTCCAGTGCATCGATAAAATCATCAAAAGTTTCGATCCATGCAGTCAATCTGGCACCAATATTCAGCTTTTTGGCGGTATCGAATGGAGGCAGTGGTTTCAGGAAGATGGCGGCATTATAACCAGTTGTGTAACTTACTGATGTTGAGAATCGGCTCCTCTCCAGCACTGTCTGTTGCCCTCTAGGATTTGTTCCATTCATGCCATCTTTAAGCCCCTGTGACGTGCTTGCATCAAGGTTGATGTGGCCAATTTGCGATCAGGTGACCTCTTTTCCCGCCACCATTGGAGCCCTTCAGATTGCTAAGACTTTTTAAGCTGTACTGAGACCCACCTGGCAACTTCAGTGGTGTGCCGCTTCAAGTATTGACAGCTTTGTAAGCACAACCCTGTGTGTTCCCTTCAGTCGCTTCACCCGCGCTCAGGTCATAGGGCTCTCTCTATCCAGGTTCTGGTAAGTACAATTGTACTCTCTGTATTTGACTATTCTTTTATCACTTCTTTGCCTCCAGCTATCACTGCCTTTAGCACTTTCCTGTACCTGGTTGTAGCTGCCTTTAGCATTATTATGTAAATGTACAGGAATTTATATAGCGCAAATCACCGAGCGGTTTCTAAGCGCTTGCTTAGGGAACCCGTCCTGGTATTCCCCTGTGAGATAACCCCAGCAGGGTATCCGCAAGGTGAAAGCCAGGCATCCCGCCGCGAGGGGCCATAGTGGAGATTAAGCAAGCTATTGCCCAGAGTTGCAGAGTGTGAACCCGTGAATCGAGTAGGCACCGGAGCGAGAATTGTCGAGTCCATGGACATTTTAGGACTCAAGACCCCGCCGAGCCAGGAATTGAACCTGGTCCCGGGCTGACCTCTGCTTCCAGGTCTGCCTCCTCTAACCAGTGAGCCACACTTCTCCACCATTATTCCATTTGGATTATGGCTCTGTGTTGCGTTGTGGAGCAGTACCTCTTTCATGGCCTCACCAGCAGGTTCCTGCCCGATAATAAACAAATTTCCCTGAAAGGCCTTCGTCTTCTTCGAAAGCTTTGCACTAGCTGAAGTAGTGCTGTCACTCCACATACGTCAACCGTCGATCTTCACTTTGATAGAGGCGCATGTGGCATGCAAGACTTGTTTGCTGAACCACGGCAAACTCTTAGGAAGAGCACTGTTGGTTCTTTGGGTTACGTATCTCCCATCTCGTCACCAGTTGTGGCGTCCTCCTCAACCCAGAATTCTATCAACCCCGCCCAAGCACTTATGTCACTAATCTACGGAGTCGGTCAGAAACCAAAAGGGTCCTGTCTTATGTAACTCACAAGACACTACAGATTCCTACCCCAAAAATGGTCAATGGGTCTTAAGAAGAGCTAGACATATGCTCAGTGAATCGAGGCTCACTGGTGACGTGCAGAGTTCAGGAGGTTCTGAGTTTGACTCCTGCAAGGCAGTCCCAGGCTTCCGGCCTTCTGAGTGTGTTAATTGGGCACCATGACTTGGGTAATGGCAACATCTATTGTTGACAACATTTAGAAAAGGAAGAAGTGTGGTTTGTAGCGCTGCATAAGAACAAGTTATTAAGTTATTATACCTTTCCCCAGCTCAACCTCTCTTTTAGGAACTGACCTTGCATGTCACTGGCTTTGTGTATGCAAAAGGGTCTGGGGTAGTGTTCTATCTAAGGAGATTAAGGTAATGCATAGTCACTTAATAGTGCTATAGGTTCTAGGTATGTATTTTAATTAAGCTTCGTATATATTTTTATTTATGTTTAAGCTTTACTCTAAACTCTATGGAAGGCAGATCACCAAAGAGGATGAAAGGTCAGGTGAGGTAATATCCTGTGATGTCACTTACTTTCATATGCAAATTATAGGGTCCTCACACTTTCTCTCTTCTGCCCAGTGCCCCACAAATCCAAGCACTGGCCCTGGAAGTGGGAACATTTAACATATATTTTGAGTTTATGTGTAGAAATCGATGCATAAACCTACCTTTGAAAAATGTTTATTGCATGCATAATCAAGCAAGTAAGAAAAAGCAATGCATCATTTGGGACCTAAGATACACAGATTTGATACAGAGTGGTAAGCCGTGGAAGATTATATTATGATTTTTAAGACATAGCTTGCGATGTCATTAATTGAATCCGGTGCTGCTATTAATTTGCATCGCAGGTTTTGACTTTTAGTCTGTGGCCCACAGACTCAAAGACTATTTCGTTTTTTTTTCTGTGTGCTTTCTCAATAAAAAATAAAAGTAAGATTTTAAGACTTGCTGAAATAGAAAATAAATGCTACGTTTGCAGAAAAGGTGCTTCACATTTCAAGTTAAAAACATTAAAGGTATAGCACGTTTAATATTATAAACCTAGTGTAAAAGCAAGAATAGTGCATTTCTACATCCATTCTGTGACTGGGTTTTCTTTCTTACTAAGTAAAAACAGCATACAATGGCCACTAAATTCCAAAATGAAAATAAATGTCAGCAAAGCTAACCCCTGATTGTGTAAGTGATTCAAGGTGAATGAATAGTCTCCCGGTCACGGTGAGAGGGCTTACAGAGCATGACTCAGGACTGACTGGGAGGAAACTTCTGCAACTCGACTGTAACAGCCTACGTCACCCCACCGCCTTCAGATGCGCTGGCAGCGCGGGCCACCCCTCCGGAGGACCACGCTTGGTGCAATCTCGAAATGTTTCCTCGCCTGAATCATGTCATTCAAGGAAACACACTGGGATGAAAACCAGAGGCTCTGGGCCCTATCCAGAATGATTCATGCCCAAATCCGGGCTTCCCCAAAAGTCACATGGAATGCAGCATGAAGTCAATGTATTTTAAGTGCTTTAGGTATTTGGCAAGTACACCAGTACCAGTAAAAAAACAACCCACCGAATTAAGCCATAAATCAGGCCACATTTCTCGTGCACGAGAGAGCAAATAACAGCACATTGACATTCACGGGGTCTTTTTCATTTCGACTAATTAGCTGAACATTTTAGCCGTCTGAGCTCTTTCTGTGTGCAAGGTCTGTAATATGTAATCCATGTATGTCTTCAAATTCTCATCACTCTTTCTACCAAGGATTGATTGTGTAGCAATAGTGTACCCTGTCAGCTCTTGACATAATGGGAATGCTTTTAGAAGGTGTGGTTGAGACCATTTACACAGGTGGGGCAGGAAGGATGAAAAAAGAAAACACAATCCAGTAACAGGCAGATAAGAATTGTACAAGGCAAGCATTGGCGATTAGCTACCCTAGGCTGTCAGTCAATTTATTTTTTACGAATTAATAACAAATAGCTTGCACGAAGGTGATTTTAAGCTAATCCTCTAATCTGCTGTGATTCTAAAGAGAACATGTAAGATATATGTCCCAGTAATATTGCTGGTGCCATGAGAAGCAAATTGCCAGTTCTCCACAACGTACAACATAACTTGTTCCCAAAACTAGGCTTGGTGTCTGCTGCAAGAAAAAATGGGAAATACTTTAGTTCTCCATTGCTTTACGTTCAAATCTGATGTCAGCTGGTACGGAGGCACACATGGCTCCTGGTTGTGGAAGAGTTAATCAGCTCACAATTTTGTCGTGTGGTAGGATGTTTTATATTTGTTGAACGAAATGCATATTCCACGTGCTTTCGACCGTTCAGTGGTTGGTTCTTGGAAAAGGAGCTGAAATTCTAGATTTGGAACTGCTCAAAGCAGTGTTGGAATCCATTCAGGTGACCTGGCAACGAAAGTAACCAATCTGCTCCGTAAACTCTGGAAGCAACATACTAGATACCAAAAAGGCTCTTACCGCACATTTCCACAAAACCAACAATAAATAGTACCTCTTGAGATCACACACTAGCTTTAGGTGACAGGTGATTCTGCTGTGAAACACAATGGGCCTGAGGTGGCTGAACTGAATTTGGACAAATAAATAAATATGTAGGTATATATATTACCTACTGGCGGTCGCCAGTAGGTATATATAGTTAGGATTTTTTCTCTATGGGATTTTTGAAAATTCTATGTCTAATAACTTTGGCGTTTGTGGACGGAATTGGCTGAAATTTTCTGGAAAATGGAACATTTTGTTTCTGAGCAGCCCCTGGAAATTTGGGGGGGGTTCGTCAAGGGGGGGCCGAAAAAAAAGGGGGGTCCCAAAACGTGTTTTTAACATTGAGTTTTCCATAGGGCGGTTGGCCTCACTTTTAGCCCGAACGGCTGAATGGATTTCCACAAAACTTGGCAAAATTGTAGGGACTGGTAGCCCGATGTGCCTTTTCTAGGTCTCAATATATGTGCTTCAGTGGATTTTGAGAAATTAACGTTAAAAAAAAGATATATATCTGTAAGCGCGCTCCGGGCAGCGCTCCGGTTCGCGGACTTTACGCGTAACGGAACTTCGCGTAGCGAAGCTGATTGGCTCTCCGGTGTCTGTCAACATTCTAAACAGTCCGGAGCGGCCGCCATCTTGTCTCTCGGTAGGATTGAGAGACAAGAGGAGGCCAAAACAAAGGGGGAAATGACCATAAGGGGGCATAGTAGATCCTCCCTGACCCCCTAGGTTTAATGTGGAGGCTTTAAAAGGGTCCCGCGGGGCAAAAAAAATAATTTTTTTTGTTTTTTTGCGTAGGTATCGCACGGTTTGCGAACCGGGAAGCGTTCTGGGCAGCGTACTATAAGGAAAAAAGAATGATAGACTTTTCAAATACTGTATGTTAATTGATTGTTGGTTTTGTTGATTATTTTCTAATTTTTTTATTTTTTAAGCAATTATTTATTATTGTGATTGTGTTTGAAAATGTAATAACATTTCTAACATTTAACTAGTTTATGAATTACATATAAAAATGATTAAAGACTCAAACAATTCTTTAATATTACATACAATTTTTTTTTCGGATTGTTTTTCAAAATTTAATAGAACGTCTAGCATTTGACTGTCCGATATGTCCTCTTGTTGAGTGAACATAAGTTCCCACATTTGACCGTCATCATAATGAAGTAAATGATCCACAGATTCTACACATTGAACTAATTCATGGTCCCGTGATTCATCCATGAAATCTGAGTCATCATTGTCCTCAATATCTTTTTCTGTGTTGTTCTCCAGAACAATTTCAAAGGAAACATTCTGCTCACCTTCCATTTTATTGCTGTAATTTGCATAAAAAATAAATATATCAGTAGAGATAGGGCACTGTTGGGTTTAAGTTCAGACAGGTACTTGTGAGGCGTGAAGTAGTACTATTAAAAAGTGCCTGTGAAGAAGCCTAAGTAAATTCATAATTATACCACAGAAACCTAAATCAATCCATAATTATAATAAACAAGCCTTTCTCAATGTCTAACTCTTACAGAGGGATAGTATATAACTATCTGAAAATGTTTTCAAATTTATAAAATAATATCTCACCTTCTAAAAACAAGTTTAAGTTGTGAGTGAAAATGATCTTGCAATGTAGTTCAGGAAGTAGTAGTCAAAATGGCTGTGTTTCTCTCTCTTCCTTTATATATATGCAGGTACATAGCCAATCAAATGTCAGGTAAAAAAAGTAGAAAATTAAAGTAACATTTTAATTGGTTGTCAATTCCAACACTTCAGATGTGTTTTGTGAAGTAATTTACCTCAGGGTATTTAGAGAGGTCTACAGGCTAAATGGTTAAATGGAATTTCAATCAAATTTGTGAAAATGGTAGGCATTGGTATGTAGTATGAGGTAATCTATATTTGGTGAAATTGTCTCCAGTCGCTTTTCTGTAAATTACTTTCCCACCTTTTTTGATGGTGCGCTTCCCAGGGAGCGACCCGGTACGCGAACTGGCGACCGCCCCGGTTCGCGAACCTTAAGCGTTACGAGAGTCCACCATTTTGTGTTTCGGTCGAATTAAGATACAAGATGGAGGGCAAATAATGTTCAGAATGGGTAGAAGGGGGCACGGTAGACTTATCTTGACCCCCTAGGTTTTCTGAGGGTGGCTGAGGAGGCCCATATGTGCGAAAAAAAAACATTTTTTTTTAAATTTAGCGAGGTTAGCTCCCGGTTCGCGTACCGGGTAGCGCCCCAGGGAGCATACTTTGTTGAAAATTAGTGAAAAATGTTAGAGTAAAATAATAATTGTGAGTGATCAGATGTAGGGTAGCTCTGAGAAGAGCTTTTGGGTTTATGGTACATTTAGGTACTTATAAGTAGGTACCAATGCACAGTCTTAAATTCAGAATGAAAATTCTGTTGCCCTCATCTGAGAAGTGAACTCCATCTCCTCTGTAGATATCTTGCATGTAGTAACGCAAGTTATTGTTGTACAGGGAGCCCATTCCATGGTCTCTCATGTAAGCTGAAACAGATTTGTTTACATGCTTCCTCGACTACTCAATTTGTGGACAAAATTGGTTTGACCACCTCCATTTCTGTCTTTGGCATATATTTGAATATACCAAGGCAGTCTGAGGAAAAAGTGCCATCAATTGCTCAAAGGTGTCCTTTAAAAGCATTTCCAGACCTACCCCAGTCAAAGTGCCCATATCATTTCCTCCACAGTGCACAATTAACAGGTCAGGTTTTGGCAAATGCATAAAGGTTTTCACCAAAGGTATCAATTGGTGACATTTTAATCCTCTGTGGCCAAACCACTTAATTTCCACATCTTGTAAATTGAGGTTAGGTAAATTCCTGTTCTCAGCATACCTCTGAGCCCAATAGATGTAACTATGTCCAACAATCCAGACAGAAAACATGGTGAGAGAAGGTTCTCCTGCAGTCAGATGAAGTGTGGCAATGAAATGGCAGTTGAAAAAATAAGAGTTTAAAATGAAAAAAACTGTGGAGTTTCTGTGTTAATGAAGCAGTAACAGTGATTGGTGGATTTTGATTGCTGAAAACAGAAAGTTAGGGTGCATGGATGAGTTGTTTGAAAGATGTATTTTGAGTGGTCAAGAAAAAATCATTAAATGAAAGAATGCACTGGATATGAGGTGCACTGAGAGTTCAGAGTTCAATTGCAACATTGTTGTGTGAACTTGCAAACACCAGAGGTCTTCCAAGACGTGGTTGCCATGCAGAAAAGGCAGAAAGGGCAGAGGGGGGAAGGGTTTTCATTTGAAAAAAAGTGAGGGAAGAGTTTTGATTGGGTGACATGAGAGATATGTGTGAAGAATTACAGCATTTCTGTGCTTTTGATAGCTGCAGACTCTGGAGTGCATACCTTTTGCTCTGCTGAAGACAAATTGGTGTGTTTCTGAGACTGTTTTGAAACTCAAAGTATTTGCTAAGGTGAGAAAAGATTTCTTTAATTTAGATAGAGAATAGTGTGCTTTAAGGAGAAAATTATGAAGAAAGTTGTGTTCTTCAAATGTTGCTTTGTCTCATTGTTTTACAAATAGATTTTGTTTCTTTGAGAAAATGTAATTGGAGAAAATGTGAAGTATTAGTACTGACAGGGTGTTATTGTGCGTAGGAGCTGTGGAGTCTTTTCAAATTATGACTTGAAAATCGTTTTTGAGGAAAATGAATGGTTATAATATTTATGACAAGGACATAATGGTGTATGCTTCATTATAAGGCAATTGAGTGTCTCTGATGTTATTTTTCCCATTTTAATGTAAGACCTTTCTCTGTGGAGCAAATTGCTTGTAAATATGCTCCCACCTGTGCATGGCAAATTTAGATTTTGAATGTTTGCGTTACATAGCCATGTTAAAAGTGACACAAACATGCTGCAAAGGCAATCAAAAAACGCTTTTATGTGTCTTAAGGACATTTTAAGTTATTTTTCCATGTGCAGTGTTTTGAAATTATGATTTGAAAATCGTTTTTGGGGAAAAGGAATGGTTTTTAAATTTATGACAAGGACATAATGGTGTATGCTTCTTTATAAGGCATTTCAGTGTCTCTGATGTCATTTTTCCCATATTACATTAAAAGACCTTTCTCCGTGGGGCACATTCCTTGTAAATATGCTCCCACCTGTGCATGGCAAATTTAGATTTTGAATGTTTGTGTTACATAGCCATGTTGAAAGTGACCCAACCATGCTGGAAATGCAATCAAAAAACGCTTTCATGTGTCTTAAGGACATTTTAAGTCATTTCCCCATGTGCAGTGTTTTCAAATTATGATTTGAAAATCGTTTTTGGGGAAAAGGAATGGTTTGTAAATTTATGACAAGGATATAATGGTGTATGCTTCTTTATAAGGCATTTCAGTGTCTCTGATGTCATTTTTCCCATATTACATTAAAAGACCTTTCCCCGTGGGGCACATTCCTTGTAAATATGGTCCCATCTGTGCATGGTAAATTTAGATTTTGACTGTTTGAGTTACATAGCCATGTTAAAAATGACCCAAAAACTTGCAAAGGCTTTAAAAAAACACTTTCATGTGTCTTAAGGACATTTTAAGTCATTTCCCCGTGGGCAGTGTTTTCAAATTATGACTTGAAAATCGTTGAGGTAAAGGAATGTTGTTAAAATTTATGTGCGCCATATGCCCCCAAATTTCTTTTTCAGGGGTGCAGTAGGGTGTTCTTGAGACACCCCTGCACCTTTGGAAAAATTCCTAATTTGCGATGAGCTAATTGCTAATCGCAAATTGCACCTTCATTCCTATGGGCCTCCTGGCCCATGGAAATGAATGGGTAATTTGCAATTAGCAATTTGCTCATCGCAAATTAGGAATGGTAAAGAATCGCTATTTATTCCTTAAAATTCGCTATTTTGGAAATGCAAAATAGTTTGATGATACATATGGCGGTTCATCTCTAACAAGATAAGAAGCTTAGGGATACATTTATGATGACTGGCGCAATGAAGTGGACATCACTTACTTCATTGGTAGAGCTTTACATGTATTATCTCCTCTGTCTTCTTCATCAAGCGTAACTTTCATCTGCAATCCTGAGTAGGCCTCACCTTAAACAAACCTCTGGATAGGGCACACCTTATCGTCATCCTGAATTAATCATTTAAAATGCTAGGGACAGATTTATGATAGGTGTATGCCTCTTTTGCGCCACTGTGTGTCACTTTTGTGATGCAGCGGCGGTGCAAAAGATTTGCTATGAGGCGACAAAATTACAAATTGATGCATTTAGGCAGATGTGTCATGGTGTAAAAAACACCGTGCCACATGAAACTGATGCAGCAGTGATGCAAAAGATGCACCATGTTGCAAGACAGGCCTCACTTGGGGCCATATGTATGAAGCTAATTAGCGTTTGCAAAGGCCGAAGTTCTGTGAATTTCGGCCTTTGCGAATGCTAATTAGACAAATGGTATGAATCAAACAAGTTTGAAGCAAAATAAGGAATAGCAAAAATTGCTATTCTTTATTTTGCGATTGCACTGAAGGATTTGCAAATTTTGTGATTTTTAAATGCAATGTATCAAACAAAAAATATGCAAAAAATGCCATTAAGGATTTGCAAATTACCACCAACTTCTAGTTGGTGGTAATTTGCGAATTCTTTTCAAAAAGCTTTTTTTCCAAAAAACAAAAGGTGACATATGACGCCCATACATGCCCTTAGGGCATGTATGTGCGCCATATGCCCCCAAATTTCTTTTTCAGGGGGTGCAGCAGGGTGTTCTTGAGACACCCATGCACCCTTGGAAAAATTCCTAATTTGTGATGAGCTAATTGCTAATCGCAAATTGCACCTTCATTCCTATGGGCCTCCTGGCCCATGGAAATGAATGAGTAATTTGCAATTAACAATTTGTTCATTGCAAATTAGGAATGGTAAAGAATCGCTATTTATTCCTTAAAATTCGCTATTTAGGAAATGCAAAATAGTTTGATGATACATATGGCAGTTCATCTCTAACAAGATAAGAAGCATAAGGATAGATTTATGATGACTGGCACAATGAAGTGGACATAACTTACTTCATTGGTAGGCCTTTACATGTATTATCTGCTCTGTATTGTTCATCAAGTGTAACTTTGATCTGCAATCCTGAGTAGGCCTCACCTTAAACAAACCTCTGGATAGGCCACACTTTATCGTCATCCTGAATTAATCATTTAAAATGCTAGGGACAGATTTATGATAGGTGTATGCCTCTTTTGCGCCACTGTGCGTCACTTTTCTGATGCAGCGGCGGTGCAAAAGATTTGCTATGATGCGACAAAATTACAAATTGATGCATTTAGGCAGATGTGTCATGGTGTAAAAAACACCGTGCCACATGAAACCGATGCAGCAGTGATGCAAAAGATGCACCATGTTGCAAGACAGGCCTCACTTGGGGCCATATGTATCAAGCTAATTAGCATTCGCAAAGGCCAAAATTCTGTGAATTTCAGCCTTTGCGAATGCTAATTAGACAAATGGTATGTATCAAACAAGTTTGATGCAAAATAAGGAATAGCAAAATTTGCTATTCCTTATTTTGCGATTGCACTGAAGGATTTGCAAATTTTGCGATTCCTTAAATGCAATGTATCAAACAAAAAATATGCAAAAAATGCCATTAAGGATTTGCAAATTACCACCAACTTCTAGTTGGTGGTAATTTGCGAATTCTTTTCAAAAAGCTTTTTTTCCAAAAAACAAAAGGTGCCATATGACGCCCATACATGCCCTTAGGGCATGTATGTGCACCATATGCCCCCAAATTTCTTTTTCAGGGGCTGCAGCAGGGTGTTCTTGAGACACCCCTGCACCCTTGGAAAAATTCCTAATTTGCGATGAGCTAATTGCTAATCGCAAATTGCACCTTCATTCCTATGGGCCTCCTGGCCCATGGAAATGAATGGGTAATTTGCAATTAGCAATTTGCTCATTGCAAATTAGGAATGGTAAAGAATCGCTATTTATTCCTTAAAATTCGCTATTTAGGAAATGCAAAATAGTTTGATGATACATATGGCGGTTCATCTGTAACAAGATAAGAAGCTTAGGGATACATTTATGATGACTGGCGCAATAAAGTGGACATTACTTACTTCATTGGTAGGCCTGTACATGTATTATCTCCTCTGTATTCTTCATCAAGCGTAACTTTAATCTGCAATCCTGAGTAGGCCTCACCTTAAACAAACCTCTGGATAGGCTACACCTTATCGTCATCCTGAATTAATCATTTAAAATGCTAGGGACAGATTTATGATAGGTGTATGCCTCTGTTGCGCCACTGTGCGTCACTTTTCTGATGCAGCGGCGGTGCAAAAGATTTGCTATGAGGCGACAAAATTACAAATTGATGCATTTAGGCAGATGTGTCATGGTGTAAAAAAAACGTGCCACATGAAACCGATGCAGCAGTGATGCAAAAGATGCACCATGTTGCAAGACAGGCCTCATTTGGGGCCATATGTATCAAGCTAATTAGCATTCGCAAAGGTCAAAATTCTGCGAATTTCGGCCTTTGCGAATGCTAATTAGACAAATGGTATGTATCAAACAAGTTAGATGCAAAATAAGGAATAGCAAAAATTGCTATACCTTATTTTGCGATTGTACTGAAGGATTTGCAAATTTTGCGATTCCTTAAATGCAATGTATCAAACAAAATATATGCAAAAAATGCCATTAAGGATTTGCAAATTCCCACCAACTTCTAGTTGGTGGTAATTTGCGAATTCTTTTCAAAAAGCTTTTTTTCCAAAAAACAAAAGGTGCCATATGACGCCCATACATGCCCTTAGGGCATGTATGTGCGCCATATGCCCCCAAATTTCTTTTTCAGGGGTGCAGCAGGGTGTTCTTGAGACACCCCTGCACCTTTGGAAAAATTCCTAATTTGCGATGAGCTAATTGCTAATCGCAAATTGCACCTTCATTCCTATGGGCCTCCTAGCCCATGGAAATGAATGGGTAATTTGCAATTAGCAATTTGCTCATCGCAAATTAGGAATGGTAAAGAATTGCTATTTATCCCTTAAAATTCGCTATTTAGGAAATGCAAAATAGTTTGATGATACATATGGCGGTTCATCTTTAACAAGATAAGAAGCTTAGGGATAGATTTATGATGACTGGCGCATCACCAGGGATGTGCCAGTCATCCTGCGCTGCTGTTCCGCCACCCATGCTGTGCTGCATTTACAATGCGGCGCAGCATGGGGCAAAAATGGCACAGATGCGTGACGCATCTGTGCCGTAAAGGTGGCGCATTGCTGGAGTTGTATCGCAAGTGTGATGCAGCTCCAGCAAGGCTCAGGGGTGCCCCATCTCCACAATGTTGCGTCAAGACCTATGTCTGCTTCAAGCAGGCGCAGGGTTTTGACGTAGCTTTCTCCTATCTGATTGTAAATGCGGCACACCATGAGTGGCAGAGCAGCGGTGCACGTTAACTGGTGCATGCCTGGGGATGTGCCATTTAACATAAATCTGCCCCTTTACATTTAAGTATGTGCAGGGGACACAGAGTCGGTGAGGCTTATCCAAGGTTAAGAAGAGATGAGTCCTGTTCACTGAAAAATTAGACATAGGCTTCACCTGCTCAGCATCGTTGGACATGGCTATATAATAGCTGCAAAATGTTACTCTTGTTAAACAATTTTACTATTATAATCTCTGAGATTTGTCTCTTACTCTGCAACATCTCATTGTTGTTATCTTTCTTTAAAGATAAAGACAACATCAACATGAGCGACAATCAGCAATCAGTTGATTTTGACCTCATCATTGAACTCGTAATTGAAACATCAGTGGATGTTGATCCCTTGGATGATTTAAATTCTGAGGATGAAGAAGAACGTGATGAGGATGCAGATTTGTCCGAATTATATGACATAGGATGGGAAGCTGACGTGCTTGAGCCTATGGAACTATAAACATTTATTTTAAAAATTTATAATAAATAAAAAGTAAAAATGTAAACCGTTTAATTTAAAAATAAAGACACCTTCAAAAACAGGTTATGTGTAGTGTCTTCAATAAAATATTAAAATATGCTCATAAAATTAGATCAGATTCACATATAAAATAGCACAGGTAACATGAATATAAATTCCATTTCTTTTCTGCTATTTCTGTATTCTAAATTTGCCAAGCACTAAAAAATCTTCTATGTAAAAATGTCAAGTAGTGTTTTAAGTTTTTGATTACTGTTATTGATTTACTGTTGGGTAATAGTGGTTAATAACATTTTTTATTATATTTTACCACAGATTCAACTGCAGATCATTTCAAGATTTCAGCATGCCAACCAAAGAAAGAGTGAGAAAGGCTGCAAAACGTCAAAGACAGCAGGTTAATGAAAAAAAGCAGCAGTCCTCTAACAAAAAGATTTGTCAAGTCACCAAGAAAGCACCGGGTAAGAGTACAAAAACATTTATAAGAAATATTTGTAGTAAAAAAAATATTACTACAGAAAATGTTTCAGTCCAGAAAAAGAGAAGCAATTCAAACGGAAAGGAAAGGCCAATGAAAAATGTTACTGCTAGAGCAAGAGATAACTCTGTGCATGATAGTAGAAGGAAACAACAGTTTAGGGACATTCGTAAACGAATGTTCCGCAACAGGATAATTGGCAATTTGTTAAAAAATATTAAGAAAGGTCAACAGAAAGTGGTTTTTTATAAGAGAAAAAAAAAAGTTGAGAAAGTTATTGATCAGGCATTTGAAATTAAACGTAAGTTATTTATTTTGATAATCAATAGAATTAGGAAGCTAAACAAGGCAATTTATGATTTCAAAAGAAATAGTAGATGGAAGAGAATAGTTAATCGTAGTAATTTTTGTGAAGTTTTTTCTGGAGAATGGATGCATAGTTCAAGCTGTGAGGCATTTTTTAATGAGGAGAGTTATTTCCAGGATAATGATTTGGTGCATGCAGTTGACACCAGTGGTCGAGCTTATGAAGTGAAAGATGGTTGTCCAGTTGAAAAAGAAAAACTTGTGACAACAGAGGCAGAAGAGGTGTTAGGTAATGAGGTTTTAGGAAGACGTGCTAAGGGTCCTGTGTACACCTGGAAGTGTAGTAGTATTTGCAGTGTGCGACAGGATTCCATCAATTTGCTTTGTGATTTTGTACGGTCATTTAATAAGAAAAGTTTGAAGCAGAAAATGAGGTTGTTGCAAGAATTAGATCCTTGCAGAGTGAGAGAAGTGACAGGTTTGCATGGTAATTCACTGGCTTGTCTTTCCAGGAGAGTATGCCAGAGTGTTTTTCATCATTTCAGGATGCTAGCAGTGCATCATAATAAAGTGAGGAAATTAGTTAGAATGTTGTATTATGCTAAGAGTCCAGCAATTATGCCTAAACAATTATGCGCTGCTCTTTTGCATGGTTCTGAAATAGATGTGAAGAATATATGTGAAGAAATTGAGTTTTGTTACTTTGGAAGTAAAGAGGAGAATGTTGAAATTGACCAAGAAGAAGCAGGTAATGTGGAAGATAGTGTACAGGTTTCCAGTACAGATAATTTCCAGAGGGAAATTGCGACGTTTCAGGTCAAATCAAGTGAGAGGCCAAATTTCACTTGTGTGTGTTGTCGACGCACTTATTATAAGAATCAGACTAAGTTAGTGGATTTATATGCAAAAAGTGAAAGGGAAAATAATAGTGAATGGAAGGATTTCGCAACATACTTGATGGCAGAAAATTGTTTTGATTTGGGATTGGATCAACGTGTGTGTACTTATTGTTGTTGCAAATTAAATCAAAACCAGATGCCTGCTAGAGCAGTTCATAATAATCTGGAATTGGTTGAGATTCCTTCTGAATTGAAGGATTTAAATACTTATGAATCTATTTTGATTCAAAGTATCCATCCCTTTCAGGCTATTGTAAGAATGGAGCCAAAGACAGGGAAATTGCCTCCATCAGATTTACAGAGAGGATTAAAGGGAAGAGTTGTTTATTTGCCTCTAGATTTGAAGAAAAACATTAACACAATTGGAGTAGAAAAAGTGGAAGAGGAACCTCTGGTTATCTTAGTTAATGGGGTTCCGACAAAGAATAAGAAAATATGGCAAGATTTAGTGGATGTTAGGAAAGTTAAAAAGGCAACATTGTATTTGAAAAAAAATAATAAATACTATAAGAATGTATATGTTGCAGAAGAGGAAGTAAGTGAGGAAGAGGATAGCGATTTGTGTGCTGGTCAAATTGAGAAAGTAGAACCCTCTACTAGTGAAGAAATATATGAACATTATAGTGTTCATCCTTTGCATTCCAAGGAAGTCATGGGGAATGCTATTGAGTTGTTTCAAATGAAACAAGCCAAAGGGAGTCCCATTAGTGTTTGGGAGGAAAGTTTGGAAGCTCGGTGTTTCCCACAGCTTTTTCCAACAGGTCAGGGTGGAAGATATGATGAGCGACCTCATCAAATTCCTGCTTCTGAATACCGGACTTTGCGATTGTATGCAGGAGATGCTAGGTTTCGACAATGCATTCCTTATTTGTTTCATCTCCTGTTTGAAAGCGATCTGTCTGGACTGTCATATGCAGTGAACCACATCTTGAAAAGTGGTATACACATGCAAAACATCTCGGCAAGTGACTTTATGGATAAAGTCAATGTCCAAGACAGTGTTTTGGATTCTCACCTGATTAATCTCATGGCGTGTCAGCGTGGTACTAATGAGTACTGGTACCGTCGTCATGGTGATTTAAAATGTATGCTGAGGAACTTAGGAACTCCCACATGGTTCCTCACTCTGAGCTGTGCCGAGTATGGCTGGGAAGACTTACTTGAATTTCTACGAGAGGCAAATGCTAACGTAGAAAACATCGAATTCAAGACACCCGGAGAACTGTGCTCTTTGGATCCAGTCAATGTATGTAGGTACTTCAATCATAGATTTGAAGCTATGATGTCTTTCATCATGAATTAGAAGAATCCACCTCTTGGAGAGGTGTTGGATTTCTTCTGGAGAAAGGAGTACCAAGCAAGAGGTGCTCCTCATATACATATGTTGCTGTGGATCAAGGATGCACCTAAATTTGGAACGGATCCAGAAGACTCAGTGATGAGTTTTATACAACAGTATTCTACGTGTGCTGTTCCAAACGCAAAGGAGAAGAAAAGCCTAAGAGAAAAAGTTCTGCGTTTCCAAAGCCATCGATGTGGAAAGTACTGTCGTCGTAAATTCCGAAACAAGGACAAGTTCTACACCAAATGTCGTTTCGGCTTTCGACGACTGGTGATTTCTAAAGGAAGAGTAAACAGTTTGATGTCTTCGCTGCGACATAATGTGATGAAGAAATCACCTAAAATCACATACAATTTGAAGAGGAACGAAGAGTCCAAGTACATCAACGACTACAACCCGGTGATTTTGTCCATGTGGAATGCTAACATGGATATACAGTTTGTGGCTGATAACTGTATGGCTGTGGCTCGGTATGTGACGTCTTACATCACCAAAAAAGAGAAGACAGAATTGAAGGATATGTGGGAGGACATTTCCCATGAAAAGAGCCTCAGCAAGAAGTTGTACAGTTTCAGTCTGAAGATGTTGTCGCATCGAGAAATTGGAGCGTACGAATGTTCTGACCGGTTGTCTTCAGCAAGTCTCTATGCCAAGTCCAGGAGTATCGTTTGGGCGAGTCTTGATCTTGCTGCAACGCGTAATCGAGTTCCCAAACCTGTGCGGGAAATTGAGTATTTGGCGGAAAAGGAGCCAAACAGTACCGACATTTTGAAGACCAACATGTTGGATACATATTATCCAAATCGAAGCATTCACCTCGAGAATGTTTGTTTATATGAGGTTCTTCAAAATTACATATTCAAGAGGAACATCAAAGAAGATACTGAGAAAGGAGTGTATGCTGTAATAGGAAGTGAGGGATGTCTGGTCAAGCAAAGAAAATGACACTTGGTAAACCATCGAAAATTGAGTGGCGAATCTCCTGAAAAAAAGGAGTTTTTCTATTTAGCACTTTTGCAACTTTTCAAGCCTTGGCGTGCAGAAGAGGAACTGCTTGGAGATTTTCTCTGTTACGAAGACTCTTTCAATGCCGCCAAGGAGACCATAGAATGTCCTGCTTTTCCCAAATATGTAGAAATGTTGAATGCGGAAATTGAGCAGGAAGCAATGATTGCAGCCGAGATTGCCAGAGACAGTTCTCAGGACAGTCAGAGTTCTGCTTCATTGAGTCAGGATCCACTAGGAGGACCTGTTATCGAAAATGAAGCTGCCACTGCTATGAATGAAGTGGAAAGAGCCATGGCACATGCTCAGGAGGATGCGGTTAACTTAGAAGAGTTGGAAAGACAACTCAACGTTGAGCAGAGGAAAATATATGACGAAGTTACCATGCAAATTGATCATGGATTAAGTCATGACAAGAAAGAGTGCTCATGTACGTCGTTGAAGCCTGTCCGACTGTACGTGAGTGGAGAAGCGGGAACTGGAAACAGTTTCCTTATTAAAGCAATTTCATGTTATTTGCAGGAAAGGACAGAGTCATTGCTGTCTTGTGTTGTCACCGCTCCAACTGGACTGGCAGCACATAACATTAAAGGGATTACTTTACATCGTTTACTGATGCTGCCAGTGGAGCATGACAACAAATTACAATATCACAAGCTATCTGGAGATGCTTGTTTTGAAGTTTCAAGAATCTTGAGGAAAATGAAACTTCTTATCATTGACGAAGTAAGCATGGTTTCCAATGTCATGCTTGCCTTTGTGCATTTGAGAATGCAAGAAGTTCTCAAAACAGAGTATGATGTGTTATTTGGTGGCAAACACATCATTGTTTTCGTAGATCTTCTGCAGCTGACACCAGTGAAAGGGCAACCTGTGTTCAAAATGCTCACGCATGAAGATACCAGGAAGTGCCTAGGCAGCATTGGCAACGTCAATATATGGTTAAACTTCAATTATGCTGAACTGCATGAAAATATGCGTCAGGCGAAGGATGAAGTTTACAAGACTATTCTACAAGATGTTAGAATTGGAAAAGTGACCGAGCATGGGAAAGAAGCTTTACATGCACGATTACTGTCAAATTTATATCCAGAACAAGATGTTGTGCCTGAGAATATTTTTCAGAAGATTACTGAGAAGAAATCTGGAATATGTTTGTTGCCAACTCTTGCAGAATGTGCCAAATTCAACAACAAAATGTTGCATTTAGAAAAGCAAGAGATTGTGAAACTGGAAGCTATTGACAGAGTAGAGCATATGGGATCAACAATTATTTTGTCTGAGAATCTGAAAACAAAATTGGATTCATTAGAGAAGAGTATATCTAAAACTGCAGGTTTTGAAAAGACTCTGAATGTGTGCTTGAACTGCCGTATAATTTTAAGAAGGAATTTACATGTTGAAAGAGGTCTGGTAAATGGATCAATGGGTAATGTTGTTGATTTTGTAAAATACAGAAATAGAGATGGAATTGAATTTTTAAAAATTAAATTTGATGGCATTGAGGAAGTACAGCTAATTGGTCGTTGTTCTGCTAGATTTTTGCTTGTAAAAGACTTATATGTTCGCCGTAAGCAGTTTCCTGTTTGCTTGGCATATGCGGTGACAATCCATAAATCGCAAGGTTTAAGTGTAGACAGTGCATTGGTGAATATTGGCAGTTCTGTGTTCAAGGAGGGTATGGCATATGTGGCATTGTCACGAGTTAGAACTTTATCGGGATTGTACTTGATTGAGTGTGATGTCACAAGCATTTGTGCGGATCTAGATTGTGTTAAGGAATACAATAGGTTAAGAAGAGAGTATGCGCCACATTTGCCTCAATATCCTTTGTTTGAGAAACGTGTGGTAGGCCGGAAACGAAGAAATGTGACCAATACTGGGGAGGTTGTAGCAAAAAGACGAAAAGTCGATGAACCTGAAATTATAAGCAGAAACAAAAAGGATTCTGTTGAAGATGTTGTTGGTTTTCAATTTGAAAACAGTTCTGGTGTCAACTGCTATGCTAATGTAGTGGTTAATGTTTTGTTTTCTCTAGAAAATGTAAAAGAAGAGATTGTGGTCAATTCTGATCAAAGATTTTGCAGTTTGTTAAATTCTGTCTTAGAAAAATGTAGCACTGATAGAACAAACATAGAAAGTGTGTCTGAAATTCGAAATCTGTTAGACAGATGTTCAGGCCAAACACAATTCTCTCAAAATATTCAGCAAGATTGTCAGGAGTTTTTAATGTATATGCTTGATGTATTGCATGCTGAAGGTGTAGATGTAGATCAGCTGTTTGGGCTTTCTTATCAATGGCAGCATGACTGCGAGAACTGTAGGGTATCAAGTACTACTAGTGTAGACTCAGAAAGATTTATATATTTACCTTTGCCAGACAGTAAATCAGTCTCCTTTAATAAGCTAGTAAAAGCAGCTGATCACAACATGGAGTGTAGCCAATGTAAATCTGAAATGATGTCCACATTATTTATACGAACATATGGCCAGTATGTCATTTTAATGTTCCAACGATGTAGGCCTGATGGAACAAAATTGACAACTTTAATAAAAAAATTTGTGGCTTCGCAGTTGTCAATATCAGGAAGGACTTTTGTAACTGCAGCAATTATATATCATGACGGTCCTTCAACAACATCAGGACATTACACAGCTTATTTAAAGTCTAGAAATGGCTGGTCATTCTGCAATGATTCTGTTTTAATTTTCAAAAAAAAATTGCCGTATGACCTTAAAAACTCTTACCTGGTGTTTTTAAAACCAACATTTTAGGGAAAGAATCTCGGGATGTGCTCTGAGGAATTTCAAGAAGTTCTAATGGCTCCTACACGATTTGGCCTTGAGGATAAGTGTAGTTCAGAGACATAACTTCTAACCATAAGACTGGACGTCATGGAGAAATAAGTGCACTTTGAATGAGTTCAGAAAAACGATTTCTTTTTATAAGCTAATTGAAGCAGCCAATCAAAACATAGAGTAGAGGGAATGTAAGTCTGCAATGCTGCCTACTGTTTTACATTGCTTTGTGATTAAAAGTGATGTAGAGAATTAAATAATTGTAGTAGTCATAGAGGTAGTGTAAGTCTGCTTCATAGTAAGCAGTATCAGTGTCATAGGAAATGTAGAACATGACTGAGGAAGAAGGGGAAGATATTACTAGTCCAGGATTGTGAAAATGATCTTCAACATTTTAATTCTGAAAGTTGCGGAAATGCCAAATGACGGGATTGGCTTACAAGAAATCCAAGAGTTATAAATGGCTCTGACAAGATTTGGCCTTGTGGAAACTTGTGGTAGAGAGCAAGAAGTCATTTATTGTATGTAACATGTTTTTCAAAACGATGGAGGTTTTCTTTCAGAAAGTGGCGGGCTGAAAGTAATAACAGCACAACAGAGTGTAAGCTGTTCATAGGACATCCTTTGACGTCATGGAAAGTAAGTTAACTTTAAGGAGTTCTGAATTCTGATTTGTTATGTTGTATGGGTTTTTTAAACACAATCATTTTGATTGTGTTTTTTTTCCCCGCTGTTATATGATGAATACCTTCAAGTCACTGTTTTTAGTGAAATTTGATACATTCTGAGAACAGCAAAAATAAACCATTTAACATGTGTAATTAATTCTGTACTGTTTCCATTTATGATGTACATTTAGAACTGTGTAGGAGGCATGGAGAAGGAGAGGCTTCTGTAAGTGTCAAAGTTCTTGCATACAGTGCTCATATTCTACGTAGTCTTTCATATGATAGACTACATTTCCACAATGAGATACCTAAGCAAAGGAAACACAGGTCATATGATTGTGGAATGAGCAAAAAAATTTGCATGTTTTTTAATTATATTACCTGTGTTTCCTAACATTACACACCACATTGTGTAGATGAGGTTTAGGCCTGTTCCTGGAGACAGAGGAGGTCTGACATTTGTTCAAGAGTGCAGTGGACATTACTCACTTCGTTGGTAGGCCTCCACATGTATTATCTTCTCTGTATTCTTCAACAAACCTAAATTCCATCTGCAACCCTGAGTAGGACTTACCTGAAACAAATCTGTGGATAGGTTACACCTTATTGGCATCTTGAAACAATCTTTTAAAATGTTAGGGTCAGATTTATGGTGGCCGTGCGCCTCTTTTGCTCCATTGTGGGTCACTTTTGTGTAAAAGATGCACCATGTTGCAAGATATGTTTCAGTTCATCTCCAGCAAGATACCATCAGTTTAAAATGTACATAATTAGCATTGTGTAGGGGGCATGCAGAAGCAAAAGCTTTTATAAGTGTCAAAGTTGTTGCATGCAGTGCTGCACTTCTAGGTACTGTTTAATATGCTGGACTACATCTGCACTATGAGATACCTAAGCAAAGGCAACACAGGTGATGTGATTGTGAAATGAGGAAAAGAAACTCCACATTTTTCAATTACATCACCTGTGTTTCCTAAGTTTATGAATGACATTGTGCAGATGAAGTTTAGGTCTGTCCACGGACACAGAAGAGGTCTGGCCTTTGTTCAAGAGTGAAGTGGACATGACTCACTTCATTGGTAGGCCTTCACATGTATTATGTCCTCTGTTCTCTTCAAACAACTCGAAATTTCATTTGGAACCCTGAGTAGGTCTCACCTCAAACAAACCTCTGGATAGGACACATCTTATTGGCATCCTGAAGCAATCATTTAAAATGTTAGTGTCTTGCGACACTTTTCTGAGACAACAGCAGTGCAAAAGATGCACCATGTTTTAAGATAGGCCTCACTTCATCTGCATCAAGATACTGTTAGTTTAAAATGTATATCTTTAGGACTGTGTAGGGGGCCTGGAGAAGCAGAAGCTTCTGTCAGTGTCAAAGTTGTTTAAAAACTGTTTGTCCTTCAATCTTTTCCCTTGTCTTTTGTAATTTTTAAATACATGTTTTAATATTTTTCAAATGTTTGTTCTCTCTTTCACAGATTGAAAGTATAAAAACAAAAAGTGAGTAATTTAACGACAATTATAAGGTAAATGTTTTGTATTCTTTTCGTTACATTTCTATCACATTCACCTACTATTAGTTCCACAGCTTCATTTCTTTAACCCTCAGTTTCCTGCCTTTGCTACTTTCCTCATTCCTTTCTCTATTACCTACTTACTCAACTCCTTCCACTCTTTTTCTCAGTCCCTCTCTTCTCATAGTTCCTCACTCTTGTTCACTCACTCCGTCTCTATTACTCTTAGTGTCTTTGACTGATCACTTTTTCACTACTTGTTCATAATGCTTTCTCTGTGTAGTTGAAGCACACTAAGGGGCATATTATGAACACAGCTAATAAAATTATTGCTGTTTTTATTGGCAGAAAACTGGTGCAAAAGTGGTTTTAGCGGCAGTTTTCTGCCGCAAAAGCTGCTTTGGTGACATATTTCTGCCGATAAAAGCTGCAAAACTTTTATTGCCTATGTTGATGATATGGCTCTATGTTATTTACATTTCTTTGCTGTTTCAATTAATCTTTTTCTGTTATTTTTTGTTTTCTGTTTTCTATTTTTTCTCTCTGTTATTCCCCATGTTTTAATCTTATTTTGAACATTCACTCACATTCTCCAAGAAACTCTTCTTTGTTATTGTTCTACTCTCTTTTTTTTCTTTCACTTCCTTATCTATTTTGTTTTCCACAATTATACCCTCTTCCGTCTTTTCTTCGGTAAATAGATCTATTAAACAGTATCTCTGGTTTACTCCCTATAGCTGTCTTTCTTTTAACATCACTCTCTGTTTACTTTCCTTATACTTACTCTTCTTTTTTTTTTTTTTGGTTCGCTCCCGGTTCGCGAACCGGGAAGCGAACTGGGAAGCGAACTAAAAGAAATAGAGCAATTTTTTTTGAAAGGGGAGGTAGTTCTGAAAAGAACTTTTTTTTAATGTTTTTGTTGTTTTATATATTTTTTTTATTTTTTGGAACATTTTTTGTTTTTTTTGTATTTTTTGAACAATTTTATATTTTTTTGGTTTTTTTGGGGGGGGGAAACAACAAAAAACAGGCATTGAAAAGGGCTCAACAGGAGCAAAAAAAATTACTGTGTGGGGCGGTTAGGGCAATTATGATTGTTATAAGCCAGGTTGATGGAATTAATACTCATGTTACCACATGATATCAATGCACCGCAGTGCAGACAAGTATACTTCATATGCCCAAAATTCTCCTGGATGTTTGGCACGGGTTCCCGTGCCTCTGCTGCTGTCAATGATATTAACAATGTTGACCTGGCCACAGGAGTTGCTGTTGGGTTTTGTTCCATGTCACGAATTTCCGCCCGGCTGTAATTGAGTGGATACCTCCTGCTCATGTGCCGATGCATGGTATAGTTCCCATAGCTATACTTTTTATCAGTCCCTCTTGATAATTTGTCTTTGCAAATGAGGCAGGTGACATACCTCGCATTCACTTTCTTCTGCCCTGGAGGGATTGAAAAAAACTGCCAAATGAAACTGGCTTTCCTATGGGAAACCCGGGGCACCTCTTCCAAGAACTGTGGTCCTTCTCTCTCCTCTTCCTCTATTTCTTCCTCTTCCTCCTCTGTGTTGGTGATGACCTGGGGAGGTGGTCCTCTCTTCCCATGAGGAGGTGGAGGTGGTGGTGGGGGTGCACCAGCTGAAGCAAGTACTGAAGCCATTGCTCTACTATGAATAAAGGTCTTCCTCTCACAATGATGAAAGTCAGTGAGGAAAGAAGGAGGGGTTTTCATCATTTGGGAAAAACAATAGTTCTAAACCAATGAAAAGTGTTATTTTTAGGTCACCTGACCTAGCCTTACATGATTATGAAACTAAAAGTTAAATGAACCAATGAAAAGTTTTATTAACAAGTCACATGACCTCTCACGCTTATGTTACGCGCTGCGGAACGCGCCCCGGATCGCTTCCGGGTCGCTGCGCTTCGCGCCTCGGTTCGCGCTCCGGAGCACTTCCGGGTGCGCTAACGCGGCGCGTCATAAGACGCATTATGCGACAACGCGATACGTCACGCTTTCGCGAAGCGCCGCGGATCGCTTCCGGGGAGCTGCGCTTCGCGTCTCAGTTCGCGTACCGGAGCACTTCCGGATGCGATAACGCAGCGCGTCATAAGACGCATTACGCGACAACGTGATACGTCGCGCTTCCGCGACGCGTCACGATGTTGGTTTGTAACGCGGCTGTTGCGCTAACGGAACGTTTACCGGTTCGCGGACCGGGTCTCGGCATCAAATTGAGCTAACGGAAAGCTTCCCAGTTCGCGAACCGGGAGCGAAACAAAAAAAAATATTTTAAAAAAAATTATTAATAAACATATAAAATATATTTTTGGATTTAAAGAAGAATACATTTTACATCTATAGATATTAGCTTTTAAAAAACCAATGAAATTCACTGAAAAAACCATAGGTTATAGACCATATATAGTTAGGAATTAGCATTTACAAAACCTTGAAAATTCACTGAAAAAACCATAGGTTATAGACCATATATAGTTAGGAATTAGCATTTAAAAAACCTTATTTTACTCACACAAAACCATTGAAATTCCATATATAGTTAGTTGTACTAACTATATATCGCGCACCCGCAATCCACTGCTGATGATGTCACATATTACATCATTCATGACATGGGCAGTGACATCACTGATGACATCACTGATGACATCTCAAATGACATCACTGATGACATCACTGATGACATCTCAAATGACATCACTGATGACATCACTGATGACATCTCATTTGACATTACTGATCACATCACTGATGACATCATTCAGGTGATAATACAATGAACCTCTTCAGACTCTAATATAACCTTAGATACACTCAGTGTAAACATACACTCACAGACTGTCACTCATCCATGGAGTTACTCAGACACCTAGTCAGTCATGCAAAGAATCAATCACACCTCCATTTTCTCAACTATACAGTTATACACACCTTACTTATTCAAACATATACTAAAACATATCTACTCTCTTATACAATCCTGGATACAAGTTCACAATGATGCATACAGCCACTCACACATTCACTGGCTCCTATGCACAGTTATTTATATATGTCAACTCTCACATGTACTGTATTTTACATATGTACTTACTTTGACATGTAGCACTGAGATATCCATTCACTCACCAATACACTCATGCACACAGTCAACCGCCCATACAGCTGTTTCCACATGCACTTTTGAACCCATACATCTAGTGAATCAACTGCTCACACATATATGCACAGAGTCATACACCTCCCAGCCACCCACACACACACTCAGTCTCCCATACAAATGCTTGGGCAACCAATCAATAACCCATATAGTTACTCATATAGCTACTGATCAACACATGCAGCAGTTTACAGAACAACAGACATAATGATGCACAAATTAAGACAGTTTAGTCACTAACCCATGCACTCAGTGAGACACATTTAATCACTCACTCATACAGTCAGTCACGCACCTACTAAATCCTTCATCCAGACACTTCTACATCTACTCATTCTTCAATATGTAAAACATATTTAAACTTTACAGAAACACACAGTCACTGGATGATGTCATCAGTGATGTCATCAGTGATGTCATTTGAGATGTCATCAGTGATGTCATCAGTGATGTCATTTGAGATGTCATCAGTGATGTCATCAGTGATGTCACTGACCATGTCATGAATGATGTAATATGTGACATCATCAGCAGTGGATTGCGGGTGCGCGATATATAGTTAGTACAACTAACTATATATGGAATTTCAATGGTTTTGTGTGAGTAAAATAAGGTTTTTTAAATGCTAATTCCTAACTATATATGGTCTATAACCTATGGTTTTTTCAGTGAATTTTCAAGGTTTTGTAAATGCTAATTCCTAACTATATATGGTCTATAACCTATGGTTTTTTCAGTGAATATATATATATATATATATATATATATATATATATTCCAAACCACAAGTTGCCCTGTTTGGAAAGCCACACTCGGGAGGGTTAAAACACAAATGCTGCTCGTGGCGATGTGACAGCTTGCTCCACGGCACTCCTTTAGCTTGCCAGACGCGTTTCGGGCGTGACTGCCGCCCTTCCTCAATGGCTGCACAAATGGAAGACAAGATTTCTATTTACACACGTGCATTTATTCAAAGATACTAAGTCCCGCCCATGTGGGCTGTTGCAAGGCATCCTGGTAGATGAAGTGCCTGCACACAGACCTGTTGCACGTGTAGCCCCAGTGGGTGTCTCGCTGTTCCAAAAGTTCAAATATGTTTGCCCCAGTGGGTGGAATGGCACGAAACAACACTGGCACATGTCCAATATATACAGGCAGCTCAGGCCCCTCTCGTTCGTTTTCGCCGCTCTGAATGCTGAGCAGCGACGATCCGCCTGGAACAGCGGCGGGGCTTCCCAGCGACCGGACTAGCCGCTCAAATAATCCAAACCACAAGTTGCCCTGTTTGGGAAGCCACACTCGGGAGGGTTAAAACACAAATGCTGCTTGTGGCGATGTGACAGCTTGCTCCAACTTTTGGAACAGCGAGACACCCACTGGGGCTACACGTGCAACAGGTCTGTGTGCAGGCACTTCATCTACCAGGATGCCTTGCAACAGCCCACATGGGCGGGACTTAGTATCTTTGAATAAATGCACGTGTGTAAATAGAAATCTTGTCTTCCATTTGTGCAGCCATTGAGGAAGGGCGGCAGTCACGCCCGAAACGCGTCTGGCAAGCTAAAGGAGTGCCGTGGAGCAAGCTGTCACATCGCCACGAGCAGCATTTGTGTTTTAACCCTCCCGAGTGTGGCTTCCCAAACAGGGCAACTTGTGGTTTGGATTATTTGAGCGGCTAGTCCGGTCGCTGGGAAGCCCCGCCGCTGTTCCAGGCGGATCGTCGCTGCTCAGCATTCAGAGCGGCGAAAACGAACGAGAGGGGCCTGAGCTGCCTGTATATATTGGACATGTGCCAGTGTTGTTTCGTGCCATTCCACCCACTGGGGCAAACATATTTGAACTTTTGGAACAGCGAGACACCCACTGGGGCTACACGTGCAACAGGTCTGTGTGCAGGCACTTCATCTACCAGGATGCCTTGCAACAGCCCACATGGGCGGGACTTAGTATCTTTGAATAAATGCACGTGTGTAAATAGAAATCTTGTCTTCCATTTGTGCAGCCATTGAGGAAGGGCGGCAGTCACGCCCGAAACGCGTCTGGAAAGCTAAAGGAGTGCCGTGGAGCAAGCTGTCACATCGCCACGAGCAGCATTTGTGTTTTAACCCTCCCGAGTGTGGCTTCCCAAACAGGGCAACTTGTGGTTTGGAATATATATATATATATATATATATATATTACCTACTGGCGGTCGCCAGTAGGTATATATAGTTAGGATTTTTTCTCTATGGGTTTTTTGAAAATTCTATGTCTAATAACTTTGGCGTTTGTGGACGGAATTGGCTGAAATTTTCAGGAAAATGGCACATTTTGTGTCTGAGCAGCCCCTGAAAATTTGGGGGGGGTTCGTCAAGGGGGGGCCGAGAAAAAAGGGGGGTCCCAAAACGTGTTTTTAACATTGAGTTTTCCATAGGGCGGTTGGCCTCACTTTTAGCCCGAACGGCTGAATGGATTTGCACGAAACTTGGCAAAATTGTAGGGACTGGTAGCCCGATGTGCCTTTTGTAGGTCTCAATATATGTGCTGCAGTGGATTTTGAGAAATTAACGTTTAAAAAAAGATATATATCTGTAACAGCGGACTGGGCAGCGGCCCAGGACGCGGACTTTTCGCGCAACGGAGCTTTGTGAAGCGAAGCTGATTGGTTCTCCGGCGTCTGTCAACATTCCAAACAGTCCGTAGCGGCCGCCATCTTGTCTCTCGGTAGGATCGAGAGACAAGAGGAGGTCAAAACAAAGGGGGAAATAACTATAAGGGGGCATAGTAGATCCTCGCTGACCCCCTAGGTTTGATGTGGAGGTTTTAAAAGGGCCCCGCGGGGCAAAAAATAATAATAATAATAATAATCGAACGGCTGAATGGATTTGCACGAAACTTGGCAAAATATTAGGGACTGGTAGCCCGATGTGCCTTTGCTAGGTCTCAATATATGTGCTCCAGTGGATTTTGAGAAATTAACGTTCAAAAAAAGATATATATCTGTAACAGCGCTCCGCTTCGCGTAACGGAGGTTTGCAAAGCTGATTGGTCATTCTGTCACTGGGCTATAGTTGGGCTACATCTGGCTGATATTTGGGCTACATTTGTTTTTTTGTGTGTCTGGCGGCCATCTTTGGGCTACATTGGGCTACATTGGGCTTCATTGGGCTACATTCGGCTAATTAGCAAATAGCTCATCGCAAACTAGGAATGGTAAAGAATCGCTATTTATTCCTTAAAGTTCGCTATTTAGGAAATGCAAAAAACTTTGATGATACATATGGCGGTTCATCTCTAACAAGATAAGAAGCATAGGGATACATTTATGATGACTGGCGCATCACCAGGGATGTGTTAGTCATTCTGTGCCGCTGTTCCGTCACCTATGGTGTGCTGCATTTACAATGCGGCGCATCATGGGGCAAAAACAGCACAGATGCGTGATGTATCTGTGCCGTAAAGGTGGCGCATTGCTGGAGTTGTATCGCAAGTGTGATGAAGCTCCAGCAAGGGTCGGGGGTGCCCCTGTCGCAGGGTTTCTGTTCTCACACAGAACTGTGGGCAGAGGATTGGAACCTCGGCGAATGCATTGCTGGAGTTGTATCGCAAGTGTGATGAAGCTCCAGCAAGGGTCGGGGGTGCCCCTGTCGCAGGGTTTCTGTTCTCACACAGAACTGTGGACAGAGGATTGGAACCTCGGCGAATTAGGGTGTCCCAAAACTCACGTTAGTAATCAAAAACTCCTTAGCAAGCTAGGTACAGTGTCACATTGGATATAACAAACTCTCAATGTTTAGACAATCCAGAATATGAACTTATAGTACCTCAGGATACGTGGAACTCATGAACAGTCGGTCGTTATAGATTTCTTAGAAACCAGAACATGGAGTTAAGAAGAACAGATGTGTATTTGAAATGTTTATTTACTAATGCCGTCTTCTCAGGCGTAGTACCTAAGATAATAAAAGTACACATATTATCAGTAGCAAAATTACCAGCATAGTTACTAGTACATAAAAAGTGAATGGTGATAGTATGTTAACATGCTGTAAATGAATAAGAGTTAGCAACACTTATAAGCAGCCGCGGGCCGTGGAGGGAGTTACGGTGAGGCAGGGAGGCGGGGAGGGGGAGAAGCAGGGTGGAGAATACAAGTACACATATTATCAGTAGCAAAATTACCAGCATAGTTACTAGTACATAAAAAGCGAATGGTGACAGTATGTTAACATGCTGTAAATGAATAAGAGTTAGCAACACTTATAAGCAGCCGCGGGCCGTGGAGGGAGTTACGGTGGGGCAGGGAGGCGGGGAGGGGGAGGGGCAAGGTAGAGAGGGCTCCACCCTGCTTCTCCCCCTCCCCGCCTCCCTGCCCCATCGTAACTCCCTCCACGGCCCGCGGCTGCTTATATCTCACCCTCCCTAATACACATATTATATTATTTGCTAAGAAGGTCTCTTTGTGTTGGTTTAGGGCGTGCCCATACTTTAGTGTCTTAGATTTGAAGGAATCACATCAGCATACACCAGCTCTCTCTTCATGTGAACCGCATCAACTGTTGTGTATGTGTGTTCGGCAAAGCAATATAAAACCCGCCTCATGCCCAGAATTGGCAGAAGTTGCACTTATGTTATGAGTATGAAGTCGTGGAGATCAGACCTCATAACAATTCTGTATCGTGTTGTTCTTGAAACTTTAGCACTCGCTGTACAGATATAGTTTAACAAGTAAAGCAGATAGTAGACCAATAACATATTATTCTCATGTAAACCACGATGAACTACTAGGTGGAAAGCTAAAGCAACAACTAAGTGTCTTGTGCAGAAGTTGCAAAAAAGGAAAAATGGCGTTTAAACCGGTAATGAGCCCATGCTAACTTAACACGGTGTAAAGATATCCAGGACCTAGATGACACCTCCCCATGATCCGGAAACGAACTGAATAAGATAATAGAAGTGCCATCTCATGAGAGCAGATTGCAAGTTTATATGTGGACGGTCCGCAAGGTAAAGCATTAAAACTAGGAAAATTTAATGGTAAAGAAAAATAAAACAGCCAAGTACTTTATCGAGTCTTAAGCCAATAGGCAAGGTAAAAATTAAAAACTTGACAAATAAGTCAATGAATTGTCAATGAAATGCTAGTACTCAGCATATCAAACATGAAAAAGGTCTATGACATAACTGTGTATGCAAAATAAGCTGCAACAGCCTCCAATAGGAAGTCACCGTCTTCATCCGAAAACAGTTCAGCCATCCAATTTAAAAGCGGAAAAGAACATACGTGCTCTCCCAGCACCGGATCCTCTATCACCATCAGAGGACAGCTCGGTGGGTTTTCAAGAAAGCTCTGTTCCAAGAAAGACTGTGCTGCCGCCAGTAAATTCCAGGGACCAAGTAGTCCATGCATCAATGCCACAGCCATAATCCTTTCGCCAGGACAAACCAACTCGTGAGTAATGATAGGAGTCATCAGCTGATTAAAGTCGACGTCAGGAGAAACCGGTCCGCAGAGACACAAATCAATGGCCCAATCGAAATCACAGGTCAGGCAGTGAAATACAGGCTGGACACAGGTGAAGTAGGAGAATCGAAAAGATAATCCATATGCCGTGCTTATTATCGCCAACGGCATTGTGCCATAATATTCTAGCATGCGATTGCGGAACAGTGTCAGCAGCTGCAGGGTGTGAGGTTGCATAGGAGGGACATCCATATTTAAAAATGTAAAAAAGCACAAGAGCGTCCGCTGGTAATGCAAGTAAAAATGCCAATCCACGAACCAGAGTGGAGAAAATGGAATGAAAGGAAGCAGGGATGACTCCAAAGATTTTCTCAAATGAAGTCACGAGACCACTGGTAACAACTTTAAAAAAGTGCGCCAGGGACTTTGTGGAGGATGCGTTAAAGATAGTCGGAAACATGTTGCTGAAATTGAAAGGCAAATCTTAATTGAAAAGGGTGTGCACCTCTGTACGGGTGTTCGCTATGTGAAGTACGAAAGTTTCACGGGCCGAACTCAAGGCCACCTCTCTCTGAGACAAAAGAGCTCTTATTCTTGCCATGCCGTTGAAACGTGTCCCAAGGTTGGTATTTGTGGCCAGATTGAAAACTCCCTATGTTCATGTGTGGGAGGAAATAGAACATTTCTGCAGCAAATAACCCGTTCACTTACTGTTACGATAAAAGGAATACTTTTAATTAACTCAGAACAATCTTCATTATTGAGCATCAAATAACTACCATTTTCCAACAACTTGACGTGGGGATGATAGCAGGAACTGGCGTGCCTTGCAACACGCAAGCCATATTTGGTCGGTGTTTGTTGCATGAACCGTGTAACTGTATGTGCCTACACATTAGTGAATGATCTGGCGTCTCAGTGCATTCCTCTCCATTCAGATAAACTTCTTGATCATCTTTGAAACATCTGTATGTGTATGGAAGCGACCAGACCTCATGAAGAAAAGCACTACCTAAAGGTTCATAACGACCTATTGGTATATATTTCATACAATTTGAAAACTTATATAAAGCAAAAGGCAGCGTTATTAAACCGTGGATAAGGCATGTTGCCAAAAAACCCGCAATCCTCTGCTGATGATGTCACTGAGCATGTCATGAATGATGTAATATGTGACATCATCAGCAGTGGATTACGGGTAATAGTATCTCTAGTTTACTCCCCTATAGCTGTCTTTCTTTTAACATAAGTGTCTGTTTCCTTCCCTTATACTTACTGTTTTTGGTTCGCTTCCGGTTCGCGTACCGGCGAGCGAACTGGGAAGCGAACTAAGAGAAATAGAGGTTGGCACAGTTCCAAATATTGTACCAATTTTTTAATAACGGGGAGGTAGTTCTGAAAAGAACTTTTTTTTTTATTTTTCTGAACATTTTTTTACTGTTTTTGAATTTTTCGGAACAGTTTTATATTTTTTGGGGTTTTTCTTGGAGGGGGCAATGAAAACGATTCATTGTAAAGGGCTCAACAGGAGCAACAAAACAAAAAAAAGAAGTATTTATTATTTTGGGCGTTTCGGACAAACATGAGCATGATTGTCAATAGCTCTGTTGATCAGAGTGATGCTTTTTTCTCCGTAGGAAATGAATCCATCGCAAAATACGCAGATGTGTTTTACATCACCAAATCTCATTTGTATATTTGGCACCATCTCCCTGCCCTCTGGTCCCGTTACTTCCGGTACAACAGATCTTCTGGCCATAATAGGGAGATTATCTAGGTCGTTCCGAAACTGTGCAGCACTGTAGTTGTTAGGATGCCACCTAGTCATATGGCGATGCATTGTGTAGTTTCCGAAACTGTATTTCTTGTCGGTCCCTCTGGACAGTCTATCTTGACATATAAGGCAAGTTACGTATCTTGCATTTACTTTTTTCTGACCTTTGGGAATTTTAAAAAATTGCCAAATGAAGTTTTCTTTCCGGTGAGACGTCCTGGGCTGCTCAGGCAAAAACTGCCTCTCTTCGTGCTCGTCCTCCTGTTCCTCTTCTTCTTCTTCTTGTTGAATTATAACTTGAGCAGGTGGTCCACTCTTCCTTGGATGTGGTGGAGGTGGTGGGGAAGCACCAGCTGAAGCTACTAAAGAAGCCATTGCTCAGTGATCACAAAGGGTCTTTCTCTCACAATGATGAAAGTCAGAGTGAGGAAAGAAGGAGGGATTTTCATCATTTGGGAAAAACAAGAGTTCTCAACCAATCAAAAGTGTTCATTTTAGATTATATGACCTAGTCTTACATCATTAGGAAACCAAAAGTGAAATGAACCAATGAAAAGTGTTATTACCAAGTCACATGACTTGCTGTGTTTACGTTAAGCGCTTTGCAGGGCCTCCCGGTTTGCTTCCAGAAACCTGCGCTTTGCGACTCGCTTCGCGTACCAGTTCGCTAACGTAGTACGTCATATGACGTATCACGCGACAACGTGAAACGTCATGCGGACGGGAGGCGTCACGATGTTGTTTTGTAACGCGGCACTTGCGGTAAAGAAACGTTTACCGGCTCGCGGTCTATTTCGCGGCATCAAGGTCAGCTAACGGGAAGCTTCCCGATTTGCGAAGCGGGAACGAAGAAAAAAAAATATTTAAAAAAAAAATTATTCATAAACATATAAAATATATTTTTGGATTTAAAGAAGAATACATTTTACAGCTACAGATATTAGCTGTTAAAAAACCAATGAAATTCACAGAAAAAACCATAGGTTATGGACCATATATAGTTAGGAATTAGCATTTACAAAACCTTGAAAATTCACTGAAAAAACCATAGGTTATAGACCATATATAGTTAGGAATTAGCATTTACAAAACCTTGAAAATTCACTGAAAAAACCATAGGTTATAGACCATATATAGTTAGGAATTAGCATTTAAAAAACCTTATTTTACTCACACAAAACCATTGAAATTCCATATATAGTTAGTTGCACTAACTATATATCGCGCACCCGCAATCCACTGCTGATCATGTCACATATTACATCATTCATGACATGGTCAGTGACATCACTGATGACATCACTGATGACATCTCAAATGACATCACTGATGACATCACTGATGACGTCATCCAGTGACTGTATAATTCTGTAAAGTTAAAATATGTCTTACATATTGAAGAATGAATGGATGTATAAGTGTCTTGATGAAGGATTTAGTAGGGGCATGGCTGACTGTATGAGTGACTGATTAAATGTGTCTCACTGAGTGCATGGGTTAGTGACTAAACTGTCTTAATTTTTGCATCATTATGTCTGTTGTTCTGTAAACTGCTGCATGTGTTGATCATTAGCTATATGATTAACTGTATGGGTTATTGATTGGTTGCCCAAGCATTTGTATGGGAGACTGAGTGTGTGTGTGGGTGGCTGGGAGGTGTATGACTCTCTGCATAGATGTGTGAGCAGTTGATTGACTGGATGTATGGGTTCAAAAGTGCATGTGGAAACAGCTGTATGGGCGGTTGACTGTGTGCATGAGTGTATTGGTGAGTGAATGGATATCTCAGTGCTACATGTCAAAGTAAGTACATATGTAAAACACAGTACATGTGAGAGTTACCATATATAAATAACTGTGCATAAGAGCCAGTGAATGTGTGAGTGGCTGTATGGATCATTGTGAACTTGTATCCAGGATTGTATAAGTGAGTAAATATGTTTTAGTATATGTTTGAATAAGTAAGGTGTGTATAACTGTATAGTTGAGGAAATGGAGGTGTGATTGATTCTTTGCATGACTGACTAAGTGTCTGAGTAACTCCATGGATGAGTGACAGTCTATGAGTGTCTGTTTACACTGAGTGTATCTAAGGTTATATTAGAGTCTGAAGAGGTTTATCGTATTATCACATGAATGATGTCATCAGTGATGTGATCAGTAATGTCAAATGAGATGTCATCAGTGATGTCATCAGTGATGTCATTTGAGATGTCATCAGTGATGTCACTGACCATGTCATGAATGATGTAATATGTGACATGATCAGCAGTGGATTGCGGGTGCGCGATATATAGTTAGTGCAACTAACTATATATGGAATTTCAATGGTTTTGTGTGAGTAAAATAAGGTTTTTTAAATGCTAATTCCTAACTATATATGGTCTATAACCTATGGTTTTTTCAGTGAATATATATATATATATATATTACCTACTGGCGATCGCCAGTAGGTAGTTATAGTTAGGATCGTTTTCCATAGGAAATCCGCAACATTCTATTGGGAATAACTTTGAATGAGGGATCTGCCTGTAATTTCCCTTAACTTTGCCTCGCTGCGCTCCGCTCCTTCCCTGAAAGTTTCGGGGGGACCCGTCAAGCGGGGGCCGAGATAAAAGGGGGGTCCCAAAACATGTTTTCCCCATGTTAATTTCCATAGGGCGGTTGGACTCACTTTTAGCCCGAACGGCTGAATGGATTTCCACCAAACTTGGCAAAATTGTAGGGACTGGTACCCCGATGTGCCTTTGCTATGTCTCAAGATATATGCTCCAGTGGTTTTTACGAAAATTAACTTTGAAAAAAGTATATATTGGGCTAAATTGGGCTATATATATGTTAGAGCCCAAATGTAGCCCAATGTAGCCAAATGTAGCCCAATGTAGCCCAAAGATGGCCACCAGAGTAAAAAACAAACAAATGTAGCCCAAATATCAGCCAGATGTAGCCCAACTATAGCCCAATGACACAATGTCCCAGAGTGTTCTAAAGAACAACTAGAGCGCTAACAGTCTTACTTATGACAAAAGTATGGCACACCTGAAGTCATCTTGATTGGAATATAGTGTTGACACTTAAAACATTTAATTTGCAAAGGAACAAAATGAGGGGGTTCATTTTTCCATAGAAATTATGATTAGTGCTGAAGAAAGAAAAATTAGGGCACACTTTGAGTGACTTCTCAAATCCTCTTATATTTCATTAAAAAAATTCTGATATGCAGTCTCCCAATATGGCCACCAGAGACAAAAGAGCACAAATGTAGCCCAAATATCAGCCAGATGTAGCCCAACTATAGCCCAATGACAGAATGCCCCAGAGTGTTCTAAAGAACAAGTAGAACGCTAACAGTCTTACTTATGACAAAAGTATGGCACACCTGAAGTCATCTTGATTGGAATAAAGTGGTAACACTTAATACATTTAATTTGAAAAGGAACAAAATGAGGGGTTTCATTTTGCCATATAAATTTTATATATATATATATATATATATATATACATATACATATATATATATTACCTACTGGCGGTCGCCAGTAGGTATATATAGTTAGGATTTTTTCTCTATGGGTTTTTTGAAAATTCTATGTCTAATAACTTTGCCGTTTGTGGACGGAATTGGCTGAAATTTTCAGGAAAATGGCACATTTTGTTTCTGAGCAGCCTTTGAAAATTTGGGGGGGGTTCGTCAAGGGGGGGCCGAGAAAAAAGGGGGGTCCCAAAACGCGTTTTTCCCATGTTAATTTCCATAGGGCGGTTGGCCTCACTTTTAGCCCGAACGGCTGAATGGATTTGCACGAAACTTGGCAAAATTGTAGGGACTGGTAGCCCGATGTGCCTTTTGTAGGTCTCAATATATGTGCTCCAGTGGATTTTGAGAAATTAACGTTTAAAAAAAGATATATATCTGTAAGCGCGGACCAGGCAGCGGTCTGGTTCGCGGACTTTTCGCGCAACGGAGCTTTGTGAAGCGAAGCTGATTGGTTCTCCGGCGTCTGTCAACATTCCAAACAGTCCGTAGCGGCCGCCATCTTGTCTCTCGGTAGGATCGAGAGACAAGAGGAGGCGAAAGCGAAGGGGCAAATGACCATAAGGGGGAATAGTAGATCCTCGCTGACCCCCTAGGTTTGATGTGGAGGTTTTAAAAGGGCCCCGCGGGGCAAAAAAAAAAATAATAATAATAATCGAACGGCTGAATGGATTTGCACGAAACTTGGCAAAATTGTAGGGACTGGTAGCCCGATGTGCCTTTGCTAGGTCTCAATATATGTGCTCCAGTGGATTTTGAGAAATTAACGTTCAAAAAAAGATATATATCTGTAACAGCGCTCCGCTTCGCGTACTTTTCGCGTTACGGAGGTTTGCGAAGCTGATTGGTTTTTCGGCGTCTGTAAACATTCCAAACAGTCCGTAGCGGCCGCCATCTTGTCTCTCGGTAGGATCGAGAGACAAGAGGAGGCCAAAGCGAAGGGGCAAATGACCATAAGGGGGCATAGTAGATCGTCCCTGACCCCCTAGGTTTGATGTGGAGGCTTTGAAAGGTTCTCGCAGGGCAAAAAAATATATACCGTTTTTTTAGTTTTTTTGCGTGGAGTGCGCTCGGTTCGCGAACCGGGAAGCGTTCTGGGGAGCGTACTTTCTTGAAAATTAGTGAAAAAAGTTAGAGTACAATAATAATTGTGAGTGATCAGATGTAGGGTAGCTCTGAGAAGAGCTTTTGGGTTTATGGTACATTTAGGTACTTATAAGTAGGTACCAATGCACATTCTTAAATTCAGAGTGAAAACTCTGTTGCCCTCATCTGAGAAGTGAACTCCATCTCCTCTGTAGATATCTTGCATGTAGTAACGCAAGTTATTGTTGTACAGGGAGCCCATTCCATGGTCTCTCATGTAAGCTGAAACAGATTTGTTTACATGCTTCCTCGATTTCTCAATTTGTGGACAAAATTGGTTCGACCACCTCCATTTCTGTCTTTGGCATATATTTGAATATACCAAGGCAGTCTGAGGAAAAAGTGCCATCAATTGCTCAAAGGTGTCCTTTAAAAGCATTTCCAGACCTACCCCAGTCAAAGTGCCCAAATCATTACCTCCACAGTGCACAATTAACAGGTCAGGTTTTGGCAAATGCATAAAGGTTTTCACCAATGGTATCAATTGGTGACATTTTAATCCTCTGTGGCCAAACCACTTAATTTCCACATCTTGTAAATTGAGGTTAGGTAAATTCCTGTTTTCAGCGTACCTTTGAGCCCAATAGATGTAGCTATGTCCAACAATCCAGACAGAAAACATGGCGAGAGAAGGTTCTCCTGCAGTCAGATGAAGTGTGGCAATGAAATGGCAGTTGAAAAAATGAGAGTGTAAAATGAAAAAAACTGAGGAGTTTCTGTGTTAATGAAGCAGTAAGAGTGATTGGTGGATTTTGATTGCTGAAAACAGAAAGTTAGTGTGCATGGATGAGTTCGTTGAAAGATGTATTTTGAGTGGCGAAGAAAAAATCATTAAATGAAAGAATGCTTTGGATATGCAGGTGCACTGAGAGTTCAGAGTTCAATTGCAACATTGTTGTGTGAGAGGTCTTGCAAGAGGTGGTTGCTATGCAGAAAAAGCAGAGAGGGGGCAGAGGGGGGAAGGGTTTTGCTTTGAAAAAAAGTGAGGGAAGAGTTTTGATTGGGTGACATGAGAGATCTGTGTGAGGAATTACAGCATTTCTGTGCTTTTGATAGCTGCAGACTCTGGAGTGCATACCTTTTGCTCTGCTGAAGACAAATTGGTGTGTTTCTGAGACTGTTTTGAAACTCAAAGTACTTGCTAAGGTGAGAAAAAATTTCTTTAATTTAGATAGAAAATAGTGTGCTTTAAGGAGAAAATTATGAAGAAAGTTGTGTTTTTCAAATGTTGCTTTGTCTCAAGTGTTTCACAAATAGATTTTGTTTGTTTGAGAAATTGTAATTGGAGAAAATGTGAAGTATTAGTACTGACAGGGCTTTTATGTGCATAGGAGCTGTGGAGTGTTTTCAAATTATGACTTGTAAATCGTTTTTGAGAAAAAGCAATGGTTTTAATATTGATGAGAAGGACATAATGGTGTCTGCTTCTTTATAAGGTAATTGAGAGTCTTTCCCATTTCAATGTAAGAAGTTTGTCTGTGGAGCAAATTGCTTGTAAATATGCTCCCACCTGTGCATGGCAAATTTAGATTTTGAATGTTTCCGTTACATAGGCATGTTAAAGGTGACTGAAACATGCTGCAAAGGCAATCAAAAAATGCTTTTATGTGTCTTAAGGACATTTTAAGTCATTTCCCCATGTGCAGTGTTTTCAAATTATGAGTTGAAAATCGTTTTTGAGGTAAAGGAATGTTTTCAAAATTTATGTGCGCCATATGACCCCAAATTTTTTTTTCAGGGGTGCAGCAGGGTGTTCTTGAGATACCCCTGCACCGTCGGAAAAATTCGTAATTTGCGATGAGGTAATTGCTAATCGCAAATTGCACCTTCATTCCTATGGGCCTCCTGCTGCATGGAAATGAATGGGTAATCTTGCTGAAATGCAAAGTCGAATCTGTATTTAAAAGGGTCTGCACCTCTGTACGGGTGTTCGCTATGTGAAGCACGAAAGTTTCACGGGCCGAACTCAAGGCCACCTCTCTCTGAGACAAAAGAGCTCTTATTCTTGCCATGCTGTTGAAATGTGCTCCCAAGGTTGGTATTTGTGGCCAGATTGAAAACTCCCTATGTTCATGTGTGGGAGGAAATAGAACATTTCTGCAGCAAATAACCCGTTCATTTACTGTTACGATAAAATGAATACTTTTAATTAACCCAGAACAATCTTCATTATTGAGCATCAAATAACTACCATTTTCCAAGAACTTGAACGTGGGGATGATAGCAGGAACTGGCGTGCCTTGCAACACGCAAGCCATATTTGGTCGGTGTTTGTTGCATGAACCGTGTAACTGTCTGTGCCTACACATTAGTGAATGATCTGGCGTCTCAGTGCATTCCTCTCCATTCAGATAAAGTTCTTGATCATCTTTGAAAATCTGTATGTGTATGGAAGCGACCAGACTTGATGAAGAAAACCACTACCTAAAGGTTAATAACGACCTATTGGTATATATTTCATACAATTTGAAAACTTATATAAAGCAAAAGGCAGCGTTATTAAACCGTGGATAAGGCACGTTGCCAAAGCAGTCAACCTTTTGGATTTATACTGGAAATGTTAAAGGAAGAATTACGGAGTAGGGCCTGTAAATCTTTAATAGACAACGAGTAAAATTACTCCAACCATCGTATTCCTCTAACTCCGGGATAGTAGGGGTGTTTAATTTTTTAGAAGTAGCCAATCCAAAGCATTTGGTCTGGGAAATTGTTTCATTCACAAACAACATATGTTTTGGGATGAGACATGCACGGTGGAAAGCCTCAGTGCCTTGTACCTGCCAGGTTCGTGAACCCCAAACTGATGTAGATCCTGGATATTTTTACTCTGTATTACGTTAGCATGGTCTCATTACTGGTTTAAACGCCATTTTTCCTTTTTTGTAACTTCTGCACACGACATTTAGTTGTTGCTTTAGCTTTCAGCCTACCTGCGTCAAGATCTATGCCTGCTTCAAGCAGGCGCAGGGTTTTGATGTAGCTTTGTCCTATCTGATTGTAAATGCGGCACACCGTGGGTGGCAGAGCAGCGGTGCACGTTAACTGGTGCATCCCTGGGGATGTGCTAGTTAATATAAATCTGCCCCTTTACATTTAATTATGTGCAGGGGACACAGAGTAGGTGAGGTTTATCCAAGGTTAAGAAGAGATGAGTCCTGTTCAGTGAAAAATTGAAGATAGGCTTCAGTATATTATATACTTAAGTAGTGTGTTAAGTTTTTGATGACTGTTATTAATTTACTGTTGGGTAATAGTGGTTAATAACATTTTTTATTATATTTTACCACAGATTCAACTGCACATTATTTCAAGATTTTAGGATGCCTAGCAAAGAAAGAGTAAGAAAGGCTGGAAAACGTCAAAGACAGCAGGAGCATGGAATATTGCAGCAGTCCTCTAACAAAAAGATTTGTCAAGTCACCAAGAAAGCACCGGGTAAGAGTCGAAAAACAGTCATAAGAAATATGTCTAGTAAAAAAAATATTACTACAGAAAATGTTTCACTCCAGAAAAGGAGACCGAATTCAAATGGTAAGGAAAGGCCAATGAGAAATGTTACTGCTAGAGTAAGAGATAACTCTATGCATGAAAGTAGAAGGAAACAACAGTTTAGGGATATTCGTAAACGAATGTTCCGCAACAGGATAATTGGGAATTTGTTAAAAAATATTAAGAAAGGTCAGCAGAAAGTGGTTTTTTATAAGAGAAAAAAAATAGTTGAGAAAGTTATTGATCAGGCCTTTGAAATTAAACGTAAGTTATTTATTTTGACAATCAATAGAATTAGGAAGCTAAACAAGGTAATTTATGATTTCAAAAGAAATAGTAGATGGAAGAGAATAGTTAATCGTAGTAATTTTTGTGAAGTTTTTTCTGGAGAATGGATGCATAGTTCAAGCTCTGAGGCATTTTTTAATGAGGAGAGTTATTTCCAGGATAATGATTTGGTGCATGCAGTTGACACCAGTGGTCGAGCTTATGAAGTGAAAGATGGTTGTCCAGTTGAAAAAGAAAAACTTGTGAGAACAGAGATAGAAGAGGTGTTAGGTAATGAGGTTTTAGGGAGACGTCCTAAGGGTCCTGTGTACACCTGGAAGTGTAGTAGTATTTGCAGTGTACGACAGGATTCCATCAATTTGCTTTGTGATTTTATACGGTCATTTAGTAAGAAAAGTTTGAAGCAGAAAATGAAGTTGTTGCAAGAATTAGATCCTTGCAGAGTGAGAGAAGTGATAGGTTTGCATGGTCATTCACTGGCTTGTCTTTCCAGGAGAGTATGCCAGAGTGTTTTTCATCATTTCAGGATGCTAGCAGTGCATCATAATAAAGTGAGGAAATTAGTTAGAATGTTGTATTATGCTAAGAGTCCAGCAATTATGCTAAAACAATTATGCGCTGCTCTTTTGCATGGTTCTGAAATAGATGTGAAAAATATATGTGAAGAAATTGAGTTTTGTTACTTTGGAAGTAAAGAGGAGAATGTTGAAATTGACCAAGAAGAAGAGAGTAATGTGGAAGATAGTGTACTGGTTTCCAGTACAGATAATTTCCAGAGGGAAATTGCGACGTTTGAGGTGAAATCAAGTGAGAGGCCAAATTTCACTTGTGTGTGTTGTCGACGCACTTATTATAAGAATCAGACTAAGTTAGTGGATTTATATGGAAAAAGTGAAAGGGAAAATAATAGTGAATGGAAGGATTTTACAACATACTTGATGGTAGAAAATTGTTTTGATTTGGGATTGGATCAACGTGTGTGTACTTATTGTTGTAACAAATTAAATCAAAACCAGATGCCTGCTAGAGCAGTTCATAATAATCTGGAATTGGTTGAAATTCCTTCTGAATTGAAGGATTTAAATACTTATGAATCTATTTTGATTCAAAGTATCCATCCCTTTCAGGCTATTGTAAGAATGGAGCCAAAGACAGGGAAATTGCCTCCATCAGATTTACAGAGAGGATTAAAGGGAAGAGTTGTTTATTTGCCTCTAGATTTGAAGAAAAACATTAACACAATTGGAGTAGAAAAAGTGGAAGAGGAACCTCTGGTTATCTTAGTTAATGGGGTTCCGACAAAGAATAAGAAAATATGGCAAGATTTAGTAGATGTTAGGAAAGTCAAAAGGGCAACATTGTATTTGAAAAAATATAATAAATACTATAAAAATGTATATGTTGCAGAAGAGGAAGTAAGTGAGGAAGAGGATAGCGATTTGTGTGCTGGTCAAATTGAGAAAGTAGAACCCTGTACTAGTGAAGAAATATATGAACATTATAGTGTTCATCCTTTGCATTCCAAGGAAGTCATGGGGAATGCTATTGAGTTGTTTCAAATGAAACAAGCGAAAGGGAGTCCCATTAGTGTTTGGGAGGAAAGTTTGGAAGCTCGGTGTTTCCCACAGCTTTTTCCAACAGGTCAGGGAGGAAGATATGATGAGCGACCTCATCAAATTCCTGCTTCTGAATACCGGACTTTGCGATTGTATGCAGGAGATCCTAGGTTTCGACAATGCATTCCTTATTTGTTTCATCTCCTGTTTGAAAGCGATCTGTCTGGACTGTCATATGCAGTGAACCACATCTTGAAAAGTGGTATACACATGCAAAACATCTCGGCAAGTGACTTTATGGATAAAGTCAATGTCCAAGACAGCATTTTGGATTCTCACCTGATTAATCTCATGGCGTGTCAGCGTGGTACTAATGAGTACTGGTACCGTCGTCATGGTGATTTAAAATGTATGCTGAGGAACTTAGGAACTCCCACATGGTTCCTCACTTTGAGCTGTGCTGAGTATGGCTGGGAAGACTTACTTGAATTTCTACGAGAGGCAAATGCTAACGTAGAAAACATCGAATTCAAGACACCCGGAGAACTGTGCTCTTTGGATCCAGTCAATGTATGTAGGTACTTCAATCATAGATTTGAAGGTATGATGTCTTTCATCATGAATAAGAAGAATCCACCTCTTGGAGAGGTGTTGGATTTCTTCTGGAGGAAGGAGTACCAAGCAAGAGGTGCTCCTCATATACATATGTTGCTGTGGATCAAGGATGCACCTAAATTTGGAACGGATGCAGACGACTCAGTGATGAGTTTCATAGAACAGTATTCTACGTGTGCTGTTCCAAACGCAAAGGAGAAAAAAAGCCTAAGAGAAAAAGTTCTACGTTTCCAAAGCCATCGATGTGGAAAGTACTGTCGTCGTAAATTCCGGAACAAAGACAAGTTCTACACCAAATGTCGTTTCGGCTTTCCACGATCGGTGATTTCTAAAGGAAGAGTGAACAGTTTGATGTCTTCGCTGCGACATAATGTGATGAAGAAATCACCTAAAAACACATACAATTTGAAGAGGAACGAAGAGTCTAAGTACATCAACGACTACAACCCGGTGATTTTGTCCATGTGGAATGCTAACATGGATATACAGTTTGTGGCTGATAACTGTATGGCTGTGGCTAGGTATGTGACATCTTACATCACCAAAAAAGAGAAGACAGAATTGAAGGATATGTGGGAGGACATTTCCCATGAAAAGAGCCTCAGCAAGAAGTTGTACAGTTTCAGTCTGAAGATGTTGTCGCATCGAGAAATCGGAGCTTACGAATGTTCTGACCGGTTGTCTTCAGCAAGTCTCTATGCCAAGTCCAGGAGTATCGTTTGGGCGAGTGTTGGTCTTGCTGCAACGCGTAATCGAGTTCTGAAACCTGTGCGGGAAATTGAGTATTTGGCGGAAAAGGAGCCAAACAGTACCGACATTTTGAAGAGCAACATGTTGGATACATATTATCCAAATCGAAGCAGTCACCTCGAGAATGTTTGTCTGTATGAGGTTCTGCAAAATTACATATTCAAGAGGAACATCAAAGAAGATACTGAGAAAGGAGTGTATGCTGTAATAGGAAGTGAGGGATGTCTGGTCAAGCAAAGAAAATGCCACTTGATAAACCATCGAAAATTGAGTGGCGAATCTCCTGAAAAAAAGGAGTTTTTCTATTTAGCACTTTTGCAACTTTTTAAGCCTTGGCGTGCAGAAGAGGAACTGCTTGGAGATTTCCTCTGTTACGAAGACTCTTTCAATGCTGCCAAGGAGACCATAGAATGTCCTGCTTTTCCCAAATATGTAGAAATGTTGAATGTGGAAATTGAGCAGGAAGCAACGATTGCAGCCGAGATTGCCAGAGACAGTTCTCAGGACAGTCAGAGTTCTGCTTCATTGAGTCAGGATCCACTAGGAGGACCTCTTATCGAAAATGAAGCTGCCACTGCTATGAATGAAGTGGAAAGAGCCATGGCACATGCTCAGGAGGATGCGGTTAACTTAGAAGAGTTGGAAAGACAACTCAACGTTGAGCAGAGGAAAATATATGACGAACTTACCATGCAAATTGATCATGGATTAAGTCATGATAAGAAAGAGTGCTCATGTACGTCGTTGAAGCCTGTCCGACTGTACGTGAGTGGAGAAGCGGGAACTGGAAAAAGTTTCCTTATTAAAGCAATTTCATGTTATTTGCAGGAAAGGACAGAGTCATCGCTGTCTTGTGTTGTCACCGCTCCAACTGGACTGGCAGCACATAACATTAAAGGGATTACTTTACATCGTTTACTGATGCTGCCAGTGGAGCATGACAACAAATTAGAATATCACAAGCTATCTGGAGATGCTTGTTTTGAAGTTTCAAGAGTCTTGAGGAAAATGAAACTTCTTATCATTGACGAAGTAAGCATGGTTTCCAATGTTATGCTTGCCTTTGTGCATTTGAGAATGCAAGAAGTTCTCAAAACAGAGTATGATGTGTTATTTGGTGGCAAACACATCATTGTTTTTGGAGATCTTCTGCAGCTGACACCAGTGAAAGGGCAACCTGTGTTCAAAATGCTCACGCATGAAGATACCAGGAAGTGCTTAGGGAGTATTGGCAACGTCAATATATGGTTAAACTTCAATTATGCTGAACTGCATGAAAATATGCGTCAGGCAAAGGATGAAGTTTACAAGACTATTCTACAAGATGTTAGAATTGGAAAAGTGACCGAGCATGGGAAAGAAGCTTTACATGCACGATTACTGACAAATTTATATCCAGACGAAGATGTTGTGCCTGAGAATATTTTTCAGAAAGTTACTGAGAAAAAATCTGGAATATGTTTGATGCCAACTCTTGCAGAATGTGCCAAATTCAACAACAAAATGTTGCATTTAGAAAAGCAAGAGATTGTGAAATTGGAAGCTATTGACAGAGTAGAGCATATGGGATCAACAATTATTTTGTCTGAGAATCTGAAAACAAAATTGGATTCATTAGAGAAGAGTATATCTAAAACTGCGGGTTTTGAAAAGACTCTGAATGTGTGCTTGAACTGCCGTATAATTTTAAGAAGGAATTTACATGTTGAAAGAGGTCTGGTAAATGGATCAATGGGTAATGTTGTTGATTTTGTGAAATACAGAAATAGAGATGGAATTGAATTTTTAAAAATTAAATTTGATGGCATTGAGGAAGTACAGCTAATTGCTCGTTGTTCTGCTAGATTTTTGCTTGTAAAAGACTTATATGTTCGTCGTAAGCAGTTTCCTGTTTGCTTGGCATATGCGGTGACAATCCATAAATCGCAAGGTTTAAGTGTAGACTGTGCATTGGTGAATATTGGCAGTTCTGTGTTCAAGGAGGGTATGGCATATGTGGCATTGTCACGAGTTAGGACTTTATCGGGATTGTACTTGATTGAGTGTGATGTCACAAACATTTGTGCGGATCTAGATTGTGTTAAGGAATACAATAGGTTGAGAAGAGAGTATGCGCCACATTTGCCTCAGTATCCTTTGTTTGAGAAACGTGTGGTAGGCCGGAAACGAAGAAATGTGACCAATACTGGGGAGGTTGTAGCAAAAAGACGAAAAGTTGATGAACCTGAAATTATAAGCAGAAACAAAAAGGATTCTGTTGAAGATGTTGTTGGTTTTCAATTTGAAAACAGTTCTGGTGTCAACTGCTATGCTAATGTAGTGGTTAATGTTGTCTTTTCTCTAGAAACTTTAAAAGAACAGATTGTGGTCAATTCGGATCAAAGATTTTGCAGTTTGTTAAATTCTGTGTTAGAGAAATGTAGCACTGATAGAACAAACATAGAAAGTGTGTCTGAAATTCGAAATCTGTTAGACAGATGTTCAGGCCAAACACAATTCTCTCAAAATAGTCAGCAAGATTGTCAGGAGTTTTTAATGTATATGCTTGATGTATTGCATGATGAAGGTGTAGATGTAGATCACCTGTTTGGGCTTTCTTATCAATGGCAGCATGACTGCGAGAACTGTAGGGTATCAGCTACTACTAGTGTAGACTCAGAAAGATTTATATATTTAACTTTGCCAGACAGTAAATCAGTCTCTTTTAATAAGCTAGTAAAAGCAGCTGATCACAACATGGAGTGTAGCCAATGTAAATCTGAAATGATGTCCACTTTATTTATACGAACATATGGCCAGTATGTCATTTTAATGTTCCAACGATGTAGGCCTGATGGAACAAAATTGACAACTTTAATTAAAAATTTTGTGGCTTCACAGTTGTCAATATCAGGAAGGACTTTTGTAACTGTAGCAATTATATATCATGATGGTCCTTCAATAACATCAGGACATTATACAGCTTATTTAAAGTGTAGAAATGGCTGGTCATTCTGCAATGATTCTGTTTTAATTTTCAAAAAAAAATTGCCATATGACCTTAAAAACTCTTACCTGGTGTTTTTAAAACCAAAATTTTAGGGAAAGAATCTCGGGATGTGCTCTGAGGAATTTCAAGAAGTTCTTATGGCTCCTACACTATTTGGCCTTGAGGATAAGTGTAGTACAGAGACATAACTTCTAACCATAAGACTGGACGTCATGGAAAAATAACTGCACTTTGAATGAGTTCAGAAAAACTATTTCTTTTTATAAGCTAATTGAAGCAGCGAATCAAAACATGGAGTAGAGGGAATGTAAGTCTGCAATGCTGTCTACTGTTTTACATTGCTTTGTGATTAAAAGTGATGTAGAGAATTAAATAATTGTACTAGTCATAAAGGTAGTGTAAGTCTGCTTCATAGTAAGCAGTATCAGTGTGATAGGAAATGTAGAACATGATTGAGCAAGAAGGGGAAGATATTACTAGTCCAGGATTGTGTAAATGATCTTCAACATTTTAATTCTGAATGTTGCGGAAATGCGAAAAGACGGGATTGGCTTACAAGAAATCCAAGAGTTATACATGGCTCTGACACGATTTGGCCTTGTGGAATCGTGTGGTAGAGAGCGAGAAGTCATTTATTGTATGTAACATGTTTTTGAAAACGATGGAGGTTTTCTTTCAGAAAGTGGCGGGTTGAAAGTAATAACAGCACAACAGAGTGTAAGCTGTTCATAGGACATCCTTGGCCGTCATGGAAAGTAAGTTAACTTTAAGGAGTTCTGAATTCTGATTTGTAATGTATGGGTTTTTTAAACACAATCATTTTGATTGTGTTTTTTTTTCCCCGCTGTTATATGATGAATACCTTCAAGTCACTGTTTTAGTGAAATTTGATACATTCTGAGAACAGCAAAAATAAACCATTTAACATGTATAATTAATTCTGTTCTGTTTGCATTTATGATGTACATGTAGAACTGTGTAGGAGGCATGGAGAAGGTGAGGCTTCTGTCAGTGTCAAAGTTGTTGCATACAGTGCTCATATTCTACGTAGTCTTTTATATTTCATTACTTTCACTGTTTCTGACAGATCTAAAATTTTTTTTTTTAAAAGAACAGTAAGTATAAGGGAAGGAAACAGACAGTTATGTTAAAAGAAACACAGCTATAGGGAATAAACTAGGGATACTGTTACCCGCAATCCTCTGCTGATGATGTCACTGAGCATGTCATGAATGATGTAATATGTGACATCATCAGCAGTGGATTACGGGTAATAGTATCTCTAGTTTACTCCCCTATAGCTGTCTTTCTTTTAACATAACTGTCTGTTTCCTTCCCTTATACTTACTGTTCTTTTTTATAAAAAAAATTTTTTGGTTCGCTTCCGGTTCGCGTACCGGGGAGCGAACTGGGAAGCGAACTAAGAGAAATAGAGGTTGGCACAGTTGCAAATATTGTACCAATTTTTTTATAACGGGGAGGTAGTTCTGAAAAGAACTTTTTTTTAAATTGTTTTTGTTGTTTTATATTTTTTTTATTATTTTTCTGAACATTTTTTTTACTTTTTTTGAATTTTTCTGAACAGTTTTATATTTTTTTTGTTTTTTTTTCGGAGGGGGCAACGAAAACGATTCATTGTAAAGGGCTCAACAGGAGGAAGAAAACAAAAAAAAGAATTTATTGTTTGGTGAGTTTCGGACAAACATGAGCATGATTGTTAATAGCTCTGTTGATCAGAGTGATGCTACTTTCTGCGTAGCAAATGATTCCACTGCAATGTACGCAGACTTGTTTTACTTCACGAAATCTCGTTTGTATATTTGGCACCATCTCCCTGCCCTCTGGTCCCGTTACTTCCGGTACAACAGATCTTCTGGCCATAATAGGGAGATTATCTAGGTCGTCCTGTTCCTCTTCTTCCTCTTCTTGCTGAATTATAACTTTAGCAGGTGGTCCACTCTTCCTTGGATGTGGTGGAGGTGGTGGGGAAGCACCAGCTGAAGCTAGTAAAGAAGCCATTGCTCACTGGTAACAAAGGGTCTTTCTCTCACAATGATGAAAGTCAGAGTGAGGAAAGAAGGAGGGATTTTCACCATTTGGGAAAAAAAATAGTTCTCAACCAATGAAAAGTGTTCATTTTAGATCATATGACCTAGTCTTACATCATTAGGAAACCGAAAGTGAAATGAACCAATGAAAAGTGTTATTACCAAGTCACATGACCTGCTGTGTTTACGTTACGCGCTTTGCAGGGCCTCCCGGTTTGCTTCCAGAAACCTGTGCTTTGCGACTCGGTAAGCGTACGAGTTCGCTAACGTAGCACGTCATATGACGTATCACGCGACAACGCGAAACGTCATGCGGACGGGAGGCGTCACGATGTTGTTTTCTAACGCGGAAGTTGCGGTAAAGAAACGTTTACCGGCTCGCGGTCTATTTCGCGGCATCAAGGTCAGCTAACGGGAAGCTTCCCGATTCGCGAAGCGGGAACGAAGAAAAAAAAATATTTAAAAAAAAAAATTATTCATAAACATATAAAATATATTTTTGGATTTAAAGAAGAATACATTTTACAGCTACAGATATTAGCTGTTAAAAAACCAATGAAATTCACTGAAAAAACCATAGGTTATAGACCATATATAGTTAGGAATTAGCATTTACAAAACCTTGAAAATTCACTGAAAAAACCATAGGTTATAGACCATATATAGTTAGGAATTAGCATTTAAAAAACCTTATTTTACTCACACAAAACCATTGAAATTCCATATATAGTTAGTTGCACTAACTATATATCGCGCACCCGTAATCCACTGCTGATGATGTCACATATTACATCATTCATGACATGGTCAGTGACATCACTGATGACATCACTGATGACATCTCAAATGACATCACTGATGACAACATCCAGTGATTATGTGTTTCTGTAAAGTTTAAATATGTTTTACATATTGAAGAATGAGTGGATGTATAAGTGTCTCAATGAAGGTTTTAGTAGGTGCGTGATTGACTGTATGAGTGAGTGATTAAATGCGTCTTACTAAATGCACGGGTTAGTGACTAAACTGTCTGAAAGTGTGCATCAGCATGTCTGTTGTTGTGCAAGCTGCTGCATGTGTTGATCAGTAGCTATATAAGTAGCTATATGGGTTATTGATTGGTTGCACAAGTATTTGTATGGGAGACTGAGTGTGTGTATGACTGGCTGGGAGGTGTGTGACTCTGTGCAGATCAATGTGTACTTGTATCAGTGATTCTATAAGAGAGTAAGTATGTGTTAGTATATGTTTTAAAATGTAAGGTACTCTATGTTTAACTGTGTAGATTAGAAAATGGAACTGTGATTGATTCTTTACAGGACTGACTAGGTGTGTGAGTAACTCCATGGATGAGTGGCAGAGTGTGAGTGTCTGTATAGGTGTATGAGTGCATATGATAGTGTTGTAAAGATGAGTGATTGTATGTATGAATGATTGTATGGGTGAATGAGTGAATGTGTGTGTAGACGTAGGAATCAGTGAGTGGGTATGTAGTAACTAGTATTGGTGTGTCAATGGTTTCAAAAATTATACTCTGTATTTAACACTGGGTGTAACAGAGGTTATATTAAAGTGTGAGGAGATGCATTGTATTGTCACATTAATGATATCATCATTGATGTGACCATTGATGTCAAATGAGATATCATCAGTGATGTCATTTGAGATGTCATCAGTGATGTCATCAGTGATGTCACTGACCATGTCATGAATGATGTAATATGTGACATCATCAGCAGTGGATTACGGGTGCGCGATATATAGTTAGTGCAACTAACTATATATGGAATTTCAATGGTTTTGTGTGAGTAAAATAAGGTTTTTTAAATGCTAATTCCTAACTATATATGGTCTATAACCTATGGTTTTTTCAGTGAATATATATATATATATATATATATATATATATATATATATATATATATATATATATATATATATATATATATATATATATATATATATATATATAACACACACCAGATTCCCGTATTGTAGCCAGTACCCGCTCACAAAAGGGTCGCTGTCAGGGTCTCGGAAACCCAATATTTCAAACCAAAGAGTTCCTCGGTAGAAGAAAACGTGCAACGACACACCAGGAATTGCTGTGCTGTAAAGGTTTATTCGGCAGCAAAAAACAACAAACAACGCGTTTCACCTCTCGGCTTGTTCACGTTTGCCGTGGACCCAAAACAATAGTCCTTTTACGTTCTCAGTGATTTGGTCTAAACATAAACAAAGGACTTTTTTGTGCACACCCTTTAGTGTCATAAGTGTAGCGGACATATTGGAGTGGAGATTTAAGCATATATCACGTACTTCATTAGTTAAATTCATGTCTGATCATGTACTTAGGTTATGGCAACAAATATCAAAAGTATTTGCAGTTTTTATCTGAAGAATAGCTTGTTCAAAGCCAATCATTATTTACATATATTTACATGAATTGTATAGAAATGTGCACACCCCTCAACAACATCAGTATAACAAACTTGTTGGAGAAGAAATTTCAGTGTATATCACATAATCCATAAATTAAATCCATGTCTGATCAGACACTAAGATGTGGCAATAGGTATCTGGAGTATTTACACAGTCTATATTATGATTGGCTTATTCATAATCAGTCACTATTTACGTGTATTTACATTAATTGTGTGAAAAATATATGAGACAACCAAACTTCAAAATGAATTGATATTACTCGATGCTACATAATGTAATAGCTCTATTAATTCCATAGAGCATCTTTTAGCTTATCCCCCAGTGGGCAGAGTATCAATAGGCACAAAGAGACTAAGCAGGTCGGTACAGTATCAAATTCCAAAGTTGACAAATTTCTATCGCATAGTTTAAGCCCAAGTGGGCATATAAACAACAGGAGATATATATGCAGATATATAGTCGTCCACATTTAGTTGTGTCTCTGAAATATTGGTTTAGCCTCATTACGTCCCAAAGACCATTAAGACTGTAGCATGTCCATATTTGTTGGTTGCGTTTAGGTCTATAAAAATCATATCAAACGACAAGTTTCTTCTGTGCCACTTCAAATTAATTTTCTAATGAATTTTCTTGATCTCGTTCTCCAGTGTCCGAAAATTACAAAATCAGTTTCTGTGAATTAAAACATAAATGTAAATTAAACTATGCGATAGAAATTATCGTAAATAGTGACTGATTATGAATAAGCCAATCATAATATAGACTGTGTAAATACTCCAGATACCTATTGCCACATCTTAGTGTCTGATCAGACATGGATTTAATTTATGGATTATGTGATATACACTGAAATTTCTTCTCCAACAAGTTTGTTATACTGATGTTGTTGAGGGGTGTGCACATTTCTATACAATTCATGTAAATATATGTAAATAATGATTGGCTTTGAACAAGCTATTCTTCAGATAAAAACTGCAAATACTTTTGATATTTGTTGCCATAACCTAAGTACATGATCAGACATGAATTTAACTAATGAAGTACGTGATATATGCTTAAATCTCCACTCCAATATGTCCGCTACACTTATGACACTAAAGGGTGTGCACAAAAAAGTCCTTTGTTTATGTTTAGACCAAATCACTGAGAACGTAAAAGGACTATTGTTTTGGGTCCACGGCAAACGTGAACAAGCCGAGAGGTGAAACGCGTTGTTTGTTGTTTTTTGCTGCCGAATAAACCTTTACAGCACAGCAATTCCTGGTGTGTCGTTGCACGTTTTCTTCTACCGAGGAACTCTTTGGTTTGAAATATTGGGTTTCCGAGACCCTGACAGCGACCCTTTTGTGAGCGGGTACTGGCTACAATACGGGAATCTGGTGTGTGTTTACTTATGATTGCCGGTCCGCTCTCCTGCTCTCAAGAAGCCTTGTGTGTCGTCCTTTATTGGCGGTGACGAAGAATTTAAAAACCGCAGACCGTCACTTGACAACAGAAACGGAAAATTGTGGCCATCGACGGGACGACGCAAGGTAGGAAGGATTGTGGTCCATGAGGTTCCAAGCCGCTTTGCAAGCTTTTTCGCGGAAGAGCGGGCTGCGGCAGCTGCCTACCTACCGCGAGCTTGTCCAGAACGTGCGAGTGAGAAGGACTGCGGCCCTTTAATCTTACACTGCCTGTGACATCCCGAGCGGGTGGAGGGGCTGCGGCTGCGGCTCGCAAAGTACGTGAAACTCCTGTTCAAGCGAGCGAGGGAGTAACCCATGGCATTGAGAGCAGAGATAGAATCCGACTATTAAAAAGAGGAGGCGTCCTCTGAAGTCGGCAGGAACTGCTTTACAGTGAAAAGTGCAATACATCTACAATGGCAGCAATGGATACAAGACGCAAAGCGACAGCTGACAAATTATTTTTTATGCAAGGTATAACTTCAACTGATCCTAAGACCCAAGCAGTCAGTATCAATAAGGAAGTACATGTCCACACCTTACTTTCTAAATTAGAAAAATTGTACAAAAAAGAACTTGGAAAATGGTGGGAAGCAGAATCCCTTCAACGTTACATTGACATTGGAAGAGTACCGCGAGGTCTCAGAGTATTTACCATCCCCACTTTTGAGGACCCGGATCCTGACATGCTGGATGAGTGGTCAAAAAATAGCGCTGCGTGTTCAGAAATAATGATGCGCATTCTGGTGAAATATGCGCTAAAAGACCGGAAAAAACTTCTGGATCAGATTGAACTATTAATTGCTGAAATAGTCCCAATAATGGGAAAAGATGCCTTTGACGAATATGCAAAAAATCTGGAGGTCAAGATTCTAAAACTGGAAGAGGAGATAACCGCGAAAAAACAGCGTAAATTCTTGCGGGATTACAAAGATTATCAGGCTGGCCGTACCCTAACATTCCACCGCAAATATGACCATCTCTTTGATAAATCAGCTCCAAAACCAACAAAAAGCGCAACAAACTCAGTGCTTTTGGAAATTGAAGAAAGCGATGTTTCTGATGGAAGTCTGCAGGATCTGTCTTCTACTGATCTTAATCAAATTGCTGTAGATGACCAAGAAGAAATAAGGAAGCGTTTTTTGTTACAGTTCCAGGTACTAAATCAGGGAAGGACAGAACAACAACAAGACCAGGGAGGTCAAAGAGGCCGCGGCAGAGGAAATCGGGGAAGACCGAAAGGAACAAGAAAGCCAAAATCAGGCAACAACGCCGCAAAACAACCCGTGGGAATGATGACAAGGGGCAGCAAGACACAACTATGACGGTAATAAATCTATCTACTAGATCTTTAACTGTTCATGAACATGATGTACTCTCCTTGGGTTTATCATTTTGCCCCTCTAATGACCTAAATTACGCCCAAACAAGGATTGACTTGTTTTACTTTTCACGAAAACTTAAACTAAAAAAATGGTTTGAAACCCATCCCCCGAAACCTCCACCTACACGGGGAACCATTCAAGAAAGTAATCTGGATTTGAATGATATTGAACTAATGGAAATTATTTCCTCTGGTACTATTGATGGTAATGAATATTTAATGGATGATGAAGTTGATACTCACTTGAACCCAGGAAGTAAGTTTAAAGAAAAATCGAGATTTATTCCTCAGGTTGTGTGTGAGGCAGTGGAAGTTTTTGAGAAGGGGGTATTACAGGATCTTAGGAAATTAAGATCAACCCGTATGCCTAACAATAAGAAAAACTTGTCATTTGAACAACATAAAGCTATTAAAAATCTGAAAGAATATAATGACATTGTGATCCGCCATGCGGACAAAGGTGGAAATGTTGTGGTCTTAGACAAAGAGAGATATTTGGCAGAAGGGCGTAGGCAGTTGGGAGATTGCAACTGTTATGAACCAAGCTCCTTTTCCGATCTAAGACTAACTAAAAACACATTTGACACCAAGTTACAGGACTATAGAGACAAAGGCTTACTCACATGGGAGGAATATTTGTTCCTTAAATGTGATCATCCAAAAATCCCTATTTTATATCTTCTCCCTAAAATACACAAGAACGCCACTGATCCACCAGGGAGACCTATAGTGTCCTCTATAGGTGCACTATTGGAGAAAACCTCACAGTATATCGATTACTATCTGAGACCATTTGTGGTATCTCTGCCTACATATCTAAAAGATACAACACATTTTTTGAAAAGCATAGAGGGTATAGTCTGGGAGCCAACCTTCATCTTGGTTACGTTGGACGTCAGCAGCCTCTACACGTGCATTAAACATAACTTGGGTCTACAGGCAGTAAGACATTTCCTCAAATCTAGGTCTATCATGCACCTTGAACACTCTGAGATGTTGTTAGAACTAATCAACTTCTGTCTCGAACACAACTTTTTCATCTTTGATGAATTGGTATACCGACAGTCACAGGGCACGGCGATGGGCACCTGCTTCGCTCCCAGCTATGCCAACCTCTTCATGGGTTGGTGGGAGGAGCAGGTGTCCAACGAGATCGCCGAATTTAACAACCAGGTTGTCCTGTGGCTTAGGTATATCGATGATATCTTCCTAATCTGGGATGGTGATGAGGAATCTGCGAAGAAATTCGTAGATAAGTTGAATGACAACTCACTCAATCTGGGTTTTACTGAACACATACAAAGGTCCAGGATTGAATTTCTTGATGTTGTCATTGAAATAAAAGGGACAGAGATGGTCACCAGCTTACATAGAAAAGCCACAGCTGGCAATAGCCTGCTTAATGCAAGAAGTGCACACCCAAGAAACCTGATAGACAGCATCCCCTATGGGGAACTGCTACGGGCCAAACGCAACTGCAGTACACCTGAGGCGTTTGAAAGTGAGAAAGAAACAATGGTCAAAAGATTTAAACAACGGGGCTATAACAACAAAACCATACAAGGGGCCATTGTGAGAGCTGACACCAAAGAGAGGAAGGATCTATTGAATACTAATTTGGAGAAAGATGCAGAATCCAAAATTAGATTCATTACAACCTTCTCAGGCCAAGCAAGTGATGTAAAGAAGATTTTAAACAAACATTGGCATGTATTGCTGACTGACCAACATTTGAAATCACATTTAAACCATACTCCACAAGTGACATTCAGGAAAAACAGGTCTCTTAGAGATGAACTGAGTCCTAATTCTGTAACAAGCTCTATCAAATCAAAGGATATACCTGGTTTTAGATGCTGTAGGTCTTGTAAGGCATGCCGCAACAGCAGCAATTGCAAAGAAGTAACTGTACCTAGCACAGGAAAAGTTTTCACAATAAATAAGACCTTAACTTGTAATACCATGTACTGTGTCTATCTACTCATATGCCCCTGTGATAAGTGGTATGTGGGGAGCACCACTCTGAAAGCCAAGGATAGAGTGTTACAACATCTTCGAGCAATCAAAAACAATAACACTCAATACCCTGTGGCCAGACATTTCTTTGAACAGCATTTCCAAAATGAAAATTTGTTGAGAATGGTGGTGCTAGATAAAATAGACATGGGAATACGTGGAGGCGATAGAACATCATGCCTCCGCAAATTAGAATCTAGATTTATCATTGACTTTGAATGTACGTTCCCTCAGGGCTTGAATAACCATGAAGAATTGTCAGTTCATCTTAACAAATAACATATGGTATTGAGAATGGGACTATTGAGAATCTGTATGTAAATTGTCAGCTGTCATAACTTGAAGTCGTCTTTTTTTAAACAAAATGTACATTTATGTTTTAATTCACAGAAACTGATTTTGTAATTTTCGGACACTGGAGAACGAGATCAAGAAAATTCATTAGAAAATTAATTTGAAGTGGCACAGAAGAAACTTGTCGTTTGATATGATTTTTATAGACCTAAACGCAACCAACAAATATGGACATGCTACAGTCTTAATGGTCTTTGGGACGTAATGAGGCTAAACCAATATTTCAGAGACACAACTAAATGTGGACGACTATATATCTGCATATATATCTCCTGTTGTTTATATGCCCACTTGGGCTTAAACTATGCGATAGAAATTTGTCAACTTTGGAATTTGATACTGTACCGACCTGCTTAGTCTCTTTGTGCCTATTGATACTCTGCCCACTGGGGGATAAGCTAAAAGATGCTCTATGGAATTAATAGAGCTATTACATTATGTAGCATCGAGTAATATCAATTCATTTTGAAGTTTGGTTGTCTCATATATTTTTCACACAATTAATGTAAATACACGTAAATAGTGACTGATTATGAATAAGCCAATCATAATATAGACTGTGTAAATACTCCAGATACCTATTGCCACATCTTAGTGTCTGATCAGACATGGATTTAATTTATGGATTATGTGATATACACTGAAATTTCTTCTCCAACAAGTTTGTTATACTGATGTTGTTGAGGGGTGTGCACATTTCTATACAATTCATGTAAATATATGTAAATAATGATTGGCTTTGAACAAGCTATTCTTCAGATAAAAACTGCAAATACTTTTGATATTTGTTGCCATAACCTAAGTACATGATCAGACATGAATTTAACTAATGAAGTACGTGATATATGCTTAAATCTCCACTCCAATATGTCCGCTACACTTATGACACTAAAGGGTGTGCACAAAAAAGTCCTTTGTTTATGTTTAGACCAAATCACTGAGAACGTAAAAGGACTATTGTTTTGGGTCCACGGCAAACGTGAACAAGCCGAGAGGTGAAACGCGTTGTTTGTTGTTTTTTGCTGCCGAATAAACCTTTACAGCACAGCAATTCCTGGTGTGTCGTTGCACGTTTTCTTCTACCGAGGAACTCTTTGGTTTGATATATATATATATATATATATATATATATATATATATTACCTACTGGCGATAGCCAGTAGGTATATATAGTTAGGATTTTTTTCCTATGGGATTTTTGAAAATTCTATGTCGAATAACTTTGGCGTTTGAGGACAGAATTGGCTGAAATTTTCAGGAAAATGGAACATTTTGTTTCTGAGCAGCCCCTGAAAATTTGGGGGGGTTTTATCAAGGGGGGGCCGAGAAAAAAGGGGGGTCCCAAAACGTGTTTTTCCCATGCAATTTTCCATAGGGCGGTTGGCCTCACTTTTAGCCTGAACGGCTGAATGGATCTACACCAAACTTGGCAAAATTGTAGGGACTGGTAGCCCGATGTGCCATTGCTATGTCTCAAGATATAGGCTCCAGTGGTTTTTACGAAAATTAACTTTGAAAAATATATATTGGGCTACATTGGGCTATATATATGTTGGAGTCCAAATGTAGCCCAATGTAGCCCAATGTAGCCCAAAGATGGCCACCAGAGACAAAAAAAACAAATGTAGCCAAATATCAGCCAGATGTAGCCCAACTATAGCCCAATGACAGAATGTCCCAGAGTGTTCTAAAGAACAACTAGAGTGCTAACAGTCCTACTTATTACAAAGGTATGGCACACCTGAAGCCATCTTGATTGGAATAAAGTGGTAACTCTTAAAACATTTAATTTAAAAAGGAACAAAATGAGGGGGTTAATTTTGCCATAGAAAGTATGATTAGCGAATATATGACGAAATCCCGCATACCATCAGTCCACAAAAAAAATCCCGCATGTACTATTAGGCCGCAAATTAAAATAACGAAAACTTTTAGAACGAATATGCCTTTAGCATACACTAAACAACTAAACTACCCTAAACCCTAAAACACTACCCCCAGCATGACCCTACACTACACAAACAGTACAACACTACCCTAAACCCTAAAACACTACCCCCAGCATGACCCTACACTACACAAACACTACAACACTACCCTAAACCCTAAAACACTACCCCCAGCATGACCCTACACTACGCAAACACTACACCACTACCCAAAACCCTAAAACACTACACCCCAGCATGACCCTACACTACGCAAACACTACAACACTACCCTAAACCCTAAAACACTACCCCCAGCATGACCCTACACTACACAAACACTACAACACATCCCTAAACCCTAAAACACTACCCCCAGCATGACCCTACACTACGCAAACACTACAACACAACCCTAAACCCTAAAACACTACCCCCAGCATGACCCTACACTACGCAAACACTACAACACTACCCTAAACCCTAAATCACTACCCCCAGCATGACCCTACACTACGCAAACACTACAACACTACCCAAAACCCTAAAACACTACACCCCAGCATGACCCTACACTACGCAAACACTACAACACTACCCTGAACCCTAAAACACTACCCCCAGCATGACCCTACACTACGCAAACACTACAACACTACCCAAAACCCTAAAACACTACACCCCAGCATGACCCTACACTACGCAAACACTACAACACTACCCTAAACCCTAAAACACTACCCCCAGCATGACCCTACACTACGCAAACACTACAACACTACCCTAAACCCTAAAACACTACCCCAAGCATGACCCTACACTACGCAAACACTACAACACTACCCTAAACCCTAAAACACTACCCCCAGCATGACCCCACACTACGCAAACACTACAACACTACCCTAAACCCTAAAACACTACCCCCAGCATGACCCTACACTACGCAAACACTACAACACTACCCTAAACCCTAAAACACTACCCCCAGCATGACCCTACACTACGCAAACACTACAACACTACCCAAAACCCTAAAACACTACCCCCAGCATGACCCTACACTACGCAAACACTACAACACTTCCCAAAACCCTAAAACACTACCCCCAGCATGACCCTACACTACGCAAACACTACAACACTACCCAAAACCCTAAAACACTACACCCCAGCATGACCCTACACTACGCAAACACTACAACACTACCCAAAACCCTAAAACACTACACCCCAGCATGACCCTACACTACGCAAACACTACAACACTACCCAAAACCCTAAAACACTACCCCCAGCATGACCCTACACTACACAAACACTACAACACTACCCTAAACCCTAAAATACTACACCCCAGCATGACCCTACACTACGCAAACACTAGAACACTACCCAAAACCCTAAAACACTACCCCCAGCATGACCCTACACTACGCAAACACTACAACACTATCCTAAACCCTAAAACACTACGCCCAGCATGACCCTACACTACGCAAACACTACAACACTACCCTAAACCCTAAAACACTAGCCCCAGCATGACCCTACACTACGCAAACACTACAACACAACCCTAAACCCTAAAACACTACCCCCAGCATGACCCTACACTACGCAAACACTACAACACTACCCTAAACCCTAAAACACTACCCCCAGCATGACCCTACACTACGCAAACACTACAACACAACCCTAAACCCTAAAACACTACCCCCAGCATGACCCTACACTAAACAACCACCACAACTCTACACTACACTAACACAACACTACACTACACAACACTACACTACACTACACAATCACTAACCCACGAAAAAATTAACACAAACCCATTTACCTCTCTCGTCATCGTGGTTTTCACAACGCAAATGCATTTACCATACATGCCTTTAAAACATAATTCTTTGTAAAGGCATGCGCGATAAATGCACATGCGTTTTGAAAAAATGCGGGATAATGGTATGCGAGGTCAATGACCTTGCGGGATAATGGTATGCGGACTGAAAGTCTGCGGGATAAAAAATGCGGGAAAATGGCTGCAAACCATGATTAGCAGCAGACTTCCCTGGTGAGCACTAGCTTTACTACAGTGATCTAATGAGCAACTAGAGTGCTAACATTCAGAATTTACGGCAAATGTGTGACACATCTGAATGCCTTCTTGATAGAACCAAAGTAAACAAGCATTGAAAATGCAATAGATCTCGCCCTCGTTTAAGTTAAAGCCATTCTGTTTGTAATGAGGTGGCTTTTTAGCTTTGCTTTTATTAGTGTTTTTAAAACTTTCATGTAAATAACATGCATATGTATGCATATATGTATATGTATGCATGCATTTATATTTATATAGATATGCAGATTATATATGTTTATATATGTATATTACCTACTGGCGATAGCCAGTGGGTATATATAGTTAGGATTTTTTCTCTATGGGATTTCTGAAAATTCTATATCTAATAACTTTGGCGTTTGTGGACGGAATTGGCTGAAATTTTCAGGACAATGGCACATTTTGTTTCTGAGCAGCCCCTGAAAATTTGGGGGGGTTTCGTCAAGGGGGGGCCGAGAAAAAGGGGGGTCCCAAAACGCGTTTTTCCCATTCATTTTTCCATAGGGCGGTTGGACTCACTTTTAGCTCGAACGGCTGAATAGATTTACATGAAACTTGGCAAAATTGTAGATATGGTTTGCCCGACGTGCCGTTGCTATGTCTCAATATATGTGCTCCAGTGGATTTTGAGAAATTAACATTTACAAAAATATATATATCTGTGACAGCGCTCCGGTTAGCGCCCCGGTTCGCGTACCTGACGCGTAACGGAACTTCGCGAAGCGAAGCTGATTGGCTCTCCGGTGTCTGTCAACATTCTAAACAGTCCGGAGCGGCCGCCATCTTGTCTCTCGGTACGATCGAGAGACAAGATGTGGTGAAAAACCAAGGGGGAAATGAAGGAAAGGGGGCAAGGTAGACCACTCCTGACCCCCTAGGATTGATGAGGGGGATATTAAAGTGCCCCGCGGGGCAAAAAAAAAAAAAAAGAAGATTTTTTGCGATTTTACGCCGTAGAGGCGCGTCCCGGTACACGAACCGGGCAGCTCACCGGGCAGCTAACCGGGCAGCTAACCGGCAGCGTAGCTGTCGACATTGTAAAAAGTCCGGAGCTGCCGCCATCTTGTCTGTCGGTAGGTTCGAGAGACAAGATGTGGTGAAAAAAGAAGGGGGAAATGAAGGAAAGGGGGCAAGGTAAACCCCTCCTGACCCCCTAGGATTGATAAGGGGGATATTAAAGTCCCCCGCGATTTTTCACGGTAGAGGCGCTTCCCGGTACGCGAACCGGGCAGCTAACCGGCAGCGTAACGGGAGTCCGCCATCTTGTGTTTTTGGAGCGTCCGGTTCGCGTACCGGGTAGCGTCCCGGTAAGCGTAACAAGGGGAAAACCAAGAGAAACAGTAAAAAAAAAATTAAGGGAATAGATTTCCAGCAAACTTGGCAAAATTGTAGGGACTGTTTGTTTGATGTGCCTTTGCAAGGCCTCAAGATATGTGCACGTGTGGATTTTGTCTAATTAAGGTAAAAAAAAATATTTATATCTGTAAGCGTGCTCCGGCACGCTTACGTTACGGGTTTTGTTTGCGCTGCAGAGCCGATACGTCACGGTTATGCGACGCGTCATGAGGCGTCTCACGTGGCTACGTGATACGTCGCGTAATAAAGAATATATTTTACAGCTATAGATATTAGCTTTTAAAAAACCAATGAAATTCACTGAAAAAACCATAGGTTATAGACCATATATAGTTAGTAATTTGCATTTACAAAACCTTGAAAATTCACTGAAAAAACCATAGGTTAGAGACCATATATAGTTAGCTGGACATTTTATTGACATAAAACCAATCAAATTCCATATATAGTTAGTTGCACTAACTATATATCGCGCACCCACAATCCACTGCTGATGATGTCACATATTACATCATTCATGACATGGTCAGTGACACCACTGATGACATCACTGATGACATCTCAAATGACATCACTGATGACATCACTGATGACATCTCAAATGACATCACTGATGACATCATGACACACCAATACCAGTTACTACATACGCACTCACTGATTCCTACGTCTACACACACATTCACTCATTCACCCATACAATCACTCATACATACAGTCACTCATTATTACAACACTATCATATGCACTCATACACCTAGTCAGTCCTGTGAAGAATCAATCACACTTCGATTTCCTCATCTATACAGTTAAACACAGAACACCATACTTTTCACACATATACTAACACATACTTACTCTCTTATACAGTCACTGATACAAGTACACATTGATATGCACAGTCACACACCTCCCAGCCAGCCACACACACACTCAGTCTTCCATACATCCACTCATTCTTCAATATGTAAAACATATTTAAACTTTACAAAAACACACAGACACTAGATGATGTCATCAGTGATGTCATTTGAGATGTCATCAGTGATGTCATCAGTGATGTCATTTGAGATGTCATCAGTGATGTCATCAGTGATGTCACTGACCATGTCATGAATGATGTAATATGTGACATCATCAGCAGTGGATTGCGGGTGCGCGATATATAGTTAGTGCAACTAACTATATATGGAATTTCATTGGTTTTATGTCAATAAAATGTCCAAAAACTATATATGGTCTCTAACCTATGTTTTTTTCAGTGAATATATATATATATATATATATATATATATATATATATATATATATATATTCACTGAAAAAACCATAGGTTTCACACCAGTTATAGTTAGGAATTAGCATTTCAAAAACCTATTAAATTCACTGAAAAAACCATAGGTTTCACACCAGTTATAGTTAGGTGGAAATTTGACTCGCATAAAACCATTGAAATTCCCACATTATAGTTGGTTGGCCTCACTATAACTTGCGCGTGCAATGCACTGCTGATGACGTCACATATTACATCACTCATGACATGGTCAGTGACATCACTCATGACATCACTGATGACATCTCAAATGACATCACTGATGACATCATCCAGTGAATGTGTATCTTTCTGAAAAATAAATATTTTTTATATATGTATATCTAAAGGTTGATGGAAGAATAAATGGGTAAATAAATGTCTAAATGGATGTTTTTTTTATGTAAAATTGATTGGTTAACTGACTTATTAAAATTATCTTAGTGAATACATATATTAGCGAGTAATGTTTAAATATTTAAATATCTGTATCTGTGTCTCACTTTGTGTATAAGTGGCTGCATGGGTTGGTGAGTAGCTACATGAGTGTGTATATGGGTTATTAGTTGTTTTTTTGAGTATCAGTATCAGTGTCTGTATGGTTCGGTGGGGGATATTACTTAGAGCACAGATGCATGAATGAGTGACTCACTATTTGTATGTATTTTGAAGACAGCATGTGTGCAAGACTGTATGGGTGGATGATTGTGTGTATGGGTGGGTTAGTGAGTATGTGTTTTTACAATTGATTGTTTAAGAGAGTAAATATGTTTCCGTTTCTGTAGAAGTATGTGTAGTGGTGTGTATATAGCAGTATAATCAAGTAAATGTTTTTTTTGATAGTTTATTTGCATGTGTGAATATGTGTGTGAGTAACTATATGGATGAGTATTAGTGTGTAACAGGATGTATAGGTGTATGAGTACATATGATGAGTAAGTACATGCATGAGTGACTATATAGAACTGTTGGTGAATGAGTGGATGTGTATGTAGATGTTGGAATTACCTAATAAGTTGTTGTAATTGGTATTGGTTTCTCCTTTTTTAAGAAAATGTTTGTTTCTATTTTTGAATGTGTGTGTCAAAGGTTATTTTATGCTGATAGGAGGTCTGCCACTTTGTCACAAGGATGTTGTCATCAGTGATGTCATTTGAGATGTCATCAGTGATGTCATGAGTGATGTCTCTGACCATGTCATGAGTGATATAATATGTGACGTCATCAGCAGTGCATTGCACGCGCAAGTTATAGTGAGTCCAACTAACTATAACGTGAGAATTTCAATGGTTTTATGCGAGTAAAATTTCCACCTAACTATAACTGGTGTGAAACCTATGGTTTTTTCAGTGAATATATATATATATATATATATATATATATATATATATATATATATATATATATATATATATATATATATATATATATATATATTCACTGAAAAAAACATAGGCTTCACACATGTTATAGTTAGCTGGACATTTCACTCATACAAAACCATTGAAATTCCCCCGTTATAGTTAGTTCAGCTAACTATAACTCACGCGCCCGCAATGCACTGCTGATGATGTCACATATTACATTACTCATGACATGGTCAGTGACATCACTCATGACATCACTCATGACATCTCAAATGACATCACTGATGACATCACTGATGACATCATCCAGTGAATGTGTGTCTTTCTGAAAAATAAATATTTTTTATATATGTATATCTAAACGTCGATGGAAGAATAAATGGGTAAATAAGTGTCTAAATGGATGTTTTTTTGAAAAAATGATTGTATAACAGACTTATTAAGTGTATATTAGTGAATAAATGTATTAGCGAATAATGTTTAAATATGTAAATATGTGTATCAGTGTCTCACTTTGTGTATAAGTGGCTGCATGGGTTGGTGAGTAGCTATATGAGTGTCTATATGGGTTATTAGTTGGTTTTTTGAGTATCAGCATGAGTGTGTGTATGGTTTGGTGGGGGTATTACTTAGCGCATAGATGCATGAATGAGCGACTCACTGTTTGTGTTTTCAAGACAGCATGTGTACAGGACTGTATGGGTGGATGAGTGTGTTAGTGAGTGAATGAATGTCTCAATAGTATCTTTATGAGTAACTACATATGGTTTTAAACTAGTATACGTGAGTATTGATGTATTTAAGTGAGTATATGTGAGAATGAGAGATTGGAAGAGTTCCTGTATAAATAAGTATGTGTTTTATAAGTGATTGTTTAAGAGAGTAAGTATGTGTACGTTTCTAAAGAAGTAAGTGTAGTGGTGTGTGTATAGCTATATATGCAAGTAAATGGATGTTTGAGTGTCGGTGTGTAACAGGATGTATAGGTGTATGAGTACATATGATCAGTGAGTACATGTATGAGTGACTATAGAGAACTGTTGGTGAATGAGTGGATGTGTATGTAGATGTTGGAATTACTGAATAGGTTGTTGTAACTGGTCTTGGTATCTCCATTTTTTTGAAAATTTTACTTTCTATTTTTGAATGTGTGTATCAAAGGTTATATTACTGTGAGAGGAGGTCTGCCACTCTTTCACAAGTATGATGTCATCAGTGATGTCATCCATGATGTCATTTGAGATGTCATCAGTGATGTCATGAGTGATGTCACTAACCATGTCATGAGTGATGTGATATGTGACGTCATCAGCAGTGCACTGCGGGCGCGCGAGTTATAGTTAGCTGAACTTACTATAACGGGGGAATTTCAATGGTTTTGTATGAGTGAAATGTCCAGCTAACTATAACTTGTGTGAAACCTATGGTTTTTTCAGTGACTTTCTAAGGTTTTTTAAATGCTAATTCCTAACTATGATGTGGCTGGAACCTATGGTTTTTTCAGTGAATTTCTAAGGTTTTTTTAAATGCTAATTCCTAACTATAACGTGGCTGAAACCTATGGTTTTTTAAGTGAATTTCAAAGGTTTTGTAAATGATAATTTTTAAATGTTTTATTTTTTTATTTTTTTATACTGATTTACTACATTTTTAAAAAAAGTATTTCTTTTTAGATATTTTATTTTTTAAATTACATTACATATTTTTAATATAAATTGAAAAAACAATGTTTTTAAAAATATTGAAATTGTAATATTTTTTTTTTATTTGATATATTTTTTAATTTATATATATATTATATAGCAGGCAATGATATCCTATGGAAGGAAATTCAAGTTACTGGTAAGTACTGTTAAAATTACTTTTCAGGATCAATACTGGGCTGAAAGATGCAGCACTGCAGTCTCTCCTGATACCAGGTGAGTAAATTGGAATTCATATTTTGGCTGATTTTAGAGGAATTTTTTAAAGTTCCAAAACTCCACACTTAGAAACATTTCCAAATGAAACTAGTCAATGTTAGCCTACAGAAGAAAATCCAAGTTACTGTAAGTATGGTTAGAATTAATTTTCAGGATCAATAGTGGGCTGAAAGATGCAGCACTGAGGTCTCTCCTGATAACAGGTGAGTAAATCAGAATTCGTAGTTCGACTGATTTTAGAGGAATTTTTTAAAGTTCCAAAACTTCACACTTAAAAGTATTTCCAAGTGAAACCAGTCAATGTTAGCCTATGGAAGGAAATTAAAGTTACTGTAAGTATGGTTAGAATTACTTTTCAGGATCAGTAGTGGGCTGAAAGATGCAGCACTGAGGTATCTCCTGATAACAGGTGAGTAAATCGGAATTCGTAGTTCGGCTGATTTTAGAGGAATATTTGTACGTTTCAAAAATAGACACTTCGAAACTTTTCTGGTGAAAACGACACAATAGATTCCTATGGAAGGAAATACAAGTCACTGGTAAGTACGCTTAGATTTACTTTTCAGGGTCCGTACTGGGCTCAAAGATGCAGCACTGACGTCTCTCGTGATAACAGGTGAGTAATCGGAATTCGTAGTTCGGCTGATTTTAGAGGAATATTTTGCTCAATAGTGAAGGAAGGGGGCGGAGCCTGAGGTGACGTGTGCAAACACGCTCTGTGGCGCGTGAGCCAACTAGCCCACCAGGTACCTCCAGTATGAGCCAGGGAGCTGCGTTGCAGTGAGGTGTTCAGAGGGCATGACCCCTTTTTTCAACACTCTGCAACGCAGCTCCGTGGCGCTTACTGGAGGTACCTGTTGGACTAGTTGGCCCCTAGGGGACCTCTGGATTGAAGACGAATTAATTCCCCAACTTAAAACTCGCCACAGGGCATGTTTGCACACATATCACCTCAAGCCCCGCCCCCTACCTTCACCACTGTGCAAATGCGCCCCATAGCGCGTTCTAAGTTGGGGGATTGAGTCCCCTTGCATACTGGGGGTCCATGGGGGCCAACAACCCCACCAGGAACCTCCAGTGTGTGCCAGGGGGCTGCGTTGCAGAGAGGCGTAAAAAGAGGCATGGCCTCATTATACCTCTCTGCAACGCAGCCCCCAGGCACGTTTGCAGAGGGGGAACTAATTCCTCTTGCATACTGGGGTTCACTGGGGGCCAACTAGCCCACCAGAAACCTCCAGTATGCGCCAGGGGCCTGCGTTGCAGAGAGGTGTAATGAGGACACGCCCATTTTTACACCTCTCTGCAATGCAGCCCCCTGTCGCATTTGCAGAGGGGGAACTAATTGCCCTTGCATACTGGGGGTCCCTGGGGGCCAACTAGCCCACCAGGAACCTCCAGTATGCACCAGGTGGCTGCGTTGCTGAGGTGTAATGAGGCCACACCCCTTTTTACACCTTTTGGCAATGCAGCCCCCTGGCCCATTCTGGAGGCTCCTGGTGGGCTAGTTGGCCCCCAGGGACCCCCAGTATGCAAGGGGAATTAGTTCCCCCTCTGCAAACTTGTCAGGGGGCGCATTTGCAGAGAGGTGCAGGGAGGGGTCGTGGCCTCCTCCTGATCCTGTTTTTTATTTAATTTACGTTTAAGAAGGGGGCTGTGTAGCCCCCCCTTCTTTTTCTTTTTTTTTTTGGCCCTGACCACATCCCCCAGGGCCTGCCCCGAATTTTTAATAAAAACAAAAAAAAAAAGAAGGGAAGGGAAGGGGCCGGGTGGCCCCCCTCCCAAGGCCATACTCTGCCCCAGGGACCCCATCCCCCGGGACATGGGCCTTTATTTTTTTATTAGGATGGGGGCTTCTTTGCCCCCCTCCTGTGGCCACTTTTGGCTCCGGGGACCCCATCCTCCGGGGCTGGCCATTTTTAAAAAAAAATTGGGGAAGGGGGGCCGCGTGGCCCCCCTCCCGCGCCACTCCTGGCCCTGGGGACCCCATCCTCCAGGGCTTGGCCCTTCTGTTGGGGGCCGTGGGGGGGTCCCCAAGCCCCCCACGGTCCCTGCCGGCTCCCCTCAGCCTGCGGCATTGCTTTTCTGCTTGGGGTGCAGCTAACATGCTGCTCCCCATGCAGGAAAGCAATCCACTTTGAATTTTGAAAGAGAGAGCAGGTTTCCTGCTGTCTCTTTCAAAACCCAAAGCAGTTTGCTATGGTAGGGTGGGAGCCGTGAGGCTCCCGCACTACCATAGCAAACAGCAGTGTCCCAGGGGTAGGCACCCCGGGACACTGCAGGAGCCGACCCTGGGGGGTGGTGGTCCCCAGGGCCATGAAGGGCTCCAGGAGGGAGCTGTGTGGCCCCCCTCTCCAACAGTTAAAAGCCCGGGGATGGTGTTCCCCGGGGCTGTGGGGGACAGTCAGCCCCCTGCATTCTTTTCATTGAAGCCCCAGGGTGGCGGTCCCCGGGGCTGGGGGTCTCCTTTGGGTCCCCCTTTAGAAAGAGTCAATTGCCCCCGGGATTTGGCCCCCCCCCCCCCCGGGGCTAAAAAAACCATGCTTTCTTTTTTTATCGGCAGGGTACGCGTACCTACGCATATCCTGAGATTTAAAAAGAAAAAATCTTTGGCATTGGGGGTCCTTGTGGGGCCCCCTAAGCAGGCCTAGGGGGTCAGGGTGTTTCTAGCCCTGCCCCCTTTTTGTGTTTTTGGTATTTCTTTTTCTGTTTTCTTGTGCCTCGGTTCTACCGGTACGCGTACGGTGCAACTTCGCAAATATATCTATGATTTTACTTTTGATTTTCCAAGGAACTACTGAACGGATTTACACCATTTAACAAAAAGCATAATCTGCAAACCAAACTCTACCTTTTTGCCAAATTTGGTGTAATTCCGTTCAGCAGTTCGGGCTGTAGCCTCACTTAAAGGTCCCTATGGAAAATTGCATGGGGAAAACACTTTTTGGACCCCCCTTTTTTCTCGGCCCCCACTTGACAAATCACCCCGAAACGTTCAGGGAAGGAGCGGAGCGGAGCAGGCCATCTTCTTTGAGAATTTCACGAAGATTCGTCGACCGGCGCCAAAGTTATTCCAAATAGAATGTTGCAGATTTCCTATGGAAACTAGGTACTAACTATAACTACCTACTGGCGACCGCCAGAATATATATATATATATATATATATATATATATATATATATATGCATACAAACATACAATAAAACACGAGTTTGCCCATGAAGGAGAGCCACACGCAGGAAGGTAAGTACGCCGTTTTAATTCATGACAGTGCAGCACAGCAGAAAGGATATCTTCTAAAATAAACATCTGCCTGACGCGTTTCATGCTACCTTGCATTTCTTCAGCGGCAGTTAATGGCACACAGCGTGATGCGGCAGCAGTACTTGTAATACAGATCAGCTGCCCATGTGAGCGGAGACTCGCACTGAACCTTCTGGTCACTGTAGTGCCGAAAATTAAAAACTACAGTGAGTTGTTGCCACGCTGTGGAAATTCTGCTTTGTAATCCCAGAGGATGGAGAAGAATACCTCACTCATTGTGCTGAACAATAGTCTCTCATGAAACGACCTCCTGCCCCCAGCGCCGATGTAGGAAAGTGCCCATTTTGTATGGTCATCCCTACACTTTTTTATGCAGTGCTGATGGTCTTGGCTCTGAAAGTGCACTGGAGCCTACTAACCAGGCCTCACTGCCAGTACTCTTTTCCTAAAATGTAACATATGTGAATTGGTAACCACAATTGGCAAGGACTTTAACCCTCTTATAAGTCCCTGATAAGTGGTACTAGTGGTACTCAGAGCTTGGGAGTTAATGGGGTCACAAGGGCCTGAAGCACACATTGTGCCACGCTGAGCAACCCAAGTACCATTCCCTTTCCAGACTGATGAGCAGTTCAAATTGCTAAAACACGACTTTGCCCTCATCATGAGTGGCAAGGTCACAGCACTATTTTGAACATATGTCAGTCACCGCAAAGGTAGGCCTCCTGAGTCCAGGAGGCAGGTTTCATTTTATTAAAGGTGTGGATATATAAATGCAAGCTTATATGTCCCTATAGTAGCCTCTTTCCATTACGGGCTTCTTTAAGTATCCAGGGGGCATAGGATAACATGGGCGAGCTCCTGTGCACCCTCAGGTTGCCAGCTCCATTAAGGTCCCACTGAAAAGTATCAAGTTTGGTATCAAAGAAATGGTTTCATCAAACCTGACTTTTTCCCGAAGTCAAGTTTAATGTGTAGAGGTTGCCCACATTGTTGCTCCATTTCTTCCTGTGGGCCGGCTCTTAGACTGCAGATGCTGCCACCAAGACAGGCGTGTGACACCCTGCCAGGAGGTGTGAGCATTCCCAGGAGTCAGAAACAAAAGCATGCCTGGGTGGGAGGTGCCACATCCCTTTCTGAACTAATCGCTACTGAAGTGGCACATCAAGGCAGTGAGCATCACAGCTCTCACCCCCTCTGATTTATAACCAGAGAAGGAAAAAGCCAATCCCCTTCCCTAGGCACATTTGCAACCTGGGCAGGTGGGAAAATAAGATAGTCAGTAGTTGTACATTCCCAGAAGGCTAGCTACACCCTTAGGGTGGGCTACCTGGTCTGTGCAGCTGAAGAAGGGTTCTGCCATTTTTAAAAATGGCAGAATAGAGGCTTCTGGGTAGGAAAGACGACACACACATGCTCTGTGGTCACTTCAGGGGGTGGATTAGCTGCTTGGGCTAGTAGACAATTGACTACTAGCTCCCACACCCCTAATGCCCCATAATCTAGGATTTAAGGGGCTGCCCTGGCACCAAAACCTCAGATCTGGTTGACACAGGACAAAGAAGAGACCCAAGTCTGCGACTTCAGGACCTGCACAAAGAAAAGGCGCCAAAGACTGTACCTGTGGCAACCGCCCTGCAACTGCACAACTACCACTCATCTTGGACCAGAGACCAGTTTTAATGGAAATAAGAACCCCTCTGCAAGCCAAAGGCAACTCCAGAACTCCCTTGGAATAGAGAGCGGTACTAGTCTTTAGTGGCCTGCAGGCAAGAACGCACCTGGATCCAAAGAATCACTGCCCATCGAGCACACTCAGAGAATTGCCCAAAGTATATGGTCTAGTGCATTGTGGGAAACATAGTCCTGACCGCCAACAATTTTGAGGCGGCTACTATTCTCCCACAGACTCCAGGACATCGAATGGACCGAAGGCTGAGCTTGCCACTCTCAAGTCTTGTTGATGGCTAGTCTGGCTAGCTTTACCTTTGCTCGATGCTGTGCCTCGAGGGAACGCTGCAGCATCTTCAACCCGACACCTCTCTGGTCCCAGTGTCGAGATTTTGCACTCCCTTCCTCAATAGCACTGTCTAATCGGTAAAACAAGCAACGGCGGTTCCGGTTCTTTAGCACCAGGGACAACCAAGACTACTCTGCACCCAGACCGTACGAGCCAGGGAAAAAACCAACTGACTGTCGGAGTCTGGTCCTGGGACCCACCTCACCTTACCCCCCCAGTGGTTTTCACTGAACTCAACCTGCAAGTGACTGACTGTTACAAGTGTATTTTCCCATTCACCGTAACATGATCGTGAAATTGTCCACCTCCTCTATGTATCTTATACATAGAGGAGGTGGACAATTTCACTCAATAGAAGGATTAACTAGGTAGCTATAGAAAATGAAGGAGAAATATGCCTGTGGTTTTAAAAGACTTCCTAATAACTGACAACAATTTTTAAGCTCATATTATGAAGATGGTGTGGGTGAATATGAAGATACATAGATGTAATCATACATGTGGTATGTTTTTGTCCAATCACCACGGCCTATTCACCAAAAATAAATTTACTAGTGAGTAAATCTACTTATTTAAATTTACTTTTAACATTTACATTGTTTGTTTAATCATCATTTCCAAGTGTAAATTAACTACAAAGCATAGACTAAGATGCCTGCAACCCCTGAACAGGGGGTGGAGCCTTATTTACGAATTTGCAATTAACGTTTCAATCACAGGTGAAGGACTCCACCACCTTGAGGAGATACCTCCAAAGTAAAGAATTGGAACATTTTAAAACGTTTATTAAATTAAATGTTAACATATTTTATGTTAAATAATTATGTAAATTAATTTTGCATATTCATTTTAAAAGTAAAACAACATTTTAAAAATGCTACAATGCTGTTAAGTTAATGGTGGACTAAAAATATAATAAATTTCAATATATTAAATTAAAAAAGAATGTTTTTTTAATATATATTTAAAAACTCAATTGAAATTGAAATATTTATATCTATTTATTATGCAGTTAAATTGCTAAAGATGATTTATACAGTGTATTGAAATTAATTTAATTATTTATAATAATTAAGTTACATTCATAGTTTAATCAAAAAGGATATTAAAATCTTTTATAATAACATAATATTGATGTTTTATTTACGTATACTTTTTAACTTAAATGAAATGCATATATATTTAAAAAAAAGTTAAAACAAGTCAATTTATTTTAACATTATTTCCTATGGGTTGTTAAATCCCCGCCTCCTATATTTTCCATGGAGGGTGTTCCAGTGGTTGGCCATGTGTAGTGCTGGTCTTACTACAGTGCTACACTTTAGTACATTTACATCTGTTTTGGTTCCCTTACGGTTGTAGTAACTTTAGAAGTGCAGTTTGTAAATTGCAATGGGCAGCTTGTGAATAGCAATGAGATTGCTTTTGTGGTTGGGCTTTATCCCTCCCTACACCTATTCTTAACCCTCCCTTTACCATTCCTTACTGTTCCCTAAACACCTCCCATTTTTTTGTACATATTCCTTACTTTCCAGTGACATTTACTGGAAATAAAGTTGGTGTCTGTGTGTGGATATCTCTGCTGTCAGAGTGGAGATCTCCACACGTAAAAGATGTAGATGTAGGGGCCTATTTACAAACTGCATTTTGTTGTGCATTTAACAGTATTACAATAGTACTACTCACATACATCAAAATGAAATTCACAAAGCTACATGTAGAGGTCTCCACTTCCTCCTCTCCTGTCTTTTATGGGTGGGGATCTATATTCCGACAGCGGAAATCTCTGCACACATATGCCTAATGTTTTGCACGAAGATCGTTTAGTGCAGTAAACTGGCAAATTCATGAAGAATTCAGGGAGCACAGCAACCAAAGTTGCTGTGTTGTGTTGCGATAAAAGAAGAGAGATAAACAGTGCCATATCTAGTAAGAAATCACATTGTTTTTCTCTCTTTTTGTTGCCTACACACACATGCATCATAGAGAAAGGGTGTGTGTATGATATCAAGCATTGATTTTCTCCTGGAAAGTGAGCTTTCCAGTACAACATAGTATGCATTAACATAGTTTAACACTTCTAAAAATGTGTATGCATGGTGTTCGACATTGTACATGCATTGCAGATTTGAAAAAGTTACATTTTTGATGCAAATGCACGTCTCCTAATGTCAGTAGGTGGAGATTTGTATCGAAACCCATGGATGGTTGTATAGGACATCGATGTACTGCCCATGGAACACGCAGTTGATGCAACGTAGCCCTGCAAAGCTGCATCTCAAACCTTCTCCCTGGAAGCATCTCCAAGGTCTAAAGATGCAATCCTCTTGATGAGCCACAAGGACAAAAAGAGGTTCATGTTTTGACTAGGAGTACCTGTCTGCTTTTGGAGGCCAGGTAAGTACTTACAGTAATGGGAGGCCAGGTAAGTCTTCAAGTTGTGATTTAGAAACTGTCCATCTCTCGAGGATCAGATCAAGGAGTCAAACGTACCAAAAGGAGATGCAAAATCACCTGCTAACTTCTGGTTGTTCACTCAAAGATATAGACCAGAGGTTCATGACCGCTGCAAGACAGAGAGAAAGTTTCAGAGATCAAGGTAAAATTGTTTGACCAGGTCAAAGCAGGAACCATTTCCTGTCTTTGCTCTATCACTGATTAGCCATGAAATATGGCTAGATCCCAATAAAGCACGCCATTTGATTTACAGCGAATTTTGGTTCCTAGTGTTTCTTACGGAAACTTTTTGTTATCTTAATAGTTTCTGATCCATGTATTCAACTGTCTTCATTTTAGGACATTTTGATCAATAAACTTTTATTATGTCTAACAAAATAAGTCTTGGAATTTTAAGTCACATATTTGCTAATTGTAATATTGTTTTAGTGTTTTTGTTTATGTACCAGATGAAGGTTACTCTGACAAAGTCTTTCTAGCACATATCAAGCTACAAAGAATAGGAAGTGAGTTTCTGACAGAAACTTGTTTCCCTAATAGGAATTGATTTGGGATTTCAACCACAGCTCACACCAAAAAGACGAGTAAGCCCCTTGCATGGCGGACTATGTTTGAATAGAGTCCGACGTGCAAAATGTTGCTCTTAGATAGAATACTTTAAGGCATGCTCAAGAAACAATATGTATGTAGACATTTCTATAATCAGTGGGCTTCAAGGATTGGGCATCTCGGAGGACAGGGATCCTTGGAGATAGTTTTGAGAAACCTCAGACAGGAAAACGTGGGGAAAGAGAACACCGAGACTGAGCAAGAATGGCAATGAGCAAAGAATATACTGTATGCAAGGATACAAGGGCACAGATTTGAAAACAATGTAAGTAGTCTGTAATAAGAGGGAACAGGGAAACAAAAAGTCATTATGGCATTGACTTTATTGGTACCTGTACCACAAACCAAACTTAACGGACAAGAATCAGAAAAGCCATGAACTCTGCTTACACACGTTGCACTATAATAGTTCTGTGACAAGCACCCATATTGGACAAATGGAAGAAAATAAGTCAGTCAACATTGCCATAGCTGACGGAAGTAGAGAGCTGTAAAATGTAAGGCCTCAAAAAATATAATCTATGGCATAGTGCATATGCACACATCTTAGGTTGGAATGTGGCAAAGTCTACTTCAAAGCAGTATCAAGATAGGGAAAACATTCACCCTACAAACCAAATCACATTATTCACACTCACAGTCGGGCAAGGGAAGGACACTCTCTCATTCCCCATAAATGGCTCCCTCAATTAGAAAACCCATAAATTGCATACATTAGCATTCCCTTGATAATTTAAAACATCAAGGCGACAAAGCTTTGAGTAACCCTATTCCATAGTTTGCCTAAGATCGGGGTAGTAGATAATTGTTCCTAAATGTTGAGTTTTATGAAGCAAGAACACAAACGGTGCGGTGTGTATTTTCGCCAAACATGGCATGAAGGTGGGGGTGACTGTCCTCTAAGTTCTTGTTTTGATTTAGTATCAAGCCTACCAGTTGTTTGCAGACCCACATTTTAATTCTGAGCTCAGAAATGAATTGAATAAACAGTTTAGAAACTGATTATTTTTGCTATAGCAGGCATTATGCGGCCAGCAGAGCCAAACGTGGGTACACATCCGCTGTTCTGGTAGATTTTATGTTGATGCCATAGGGGAAAGGAAGAGCAAGTCGATTCCACACCAAAACAGGGGAGACTAAAGCACAGCCAGCTGTGAGAGTGGGGAAATCATGGAAGTAAAATATGAACATTATTTTTAGGCATTGCCATGCGGCACTGTGGGCACAGGTCCTGGGCACTGCTATAAGGGAACGGTGCGCTACATAATATCTGAAAACTCTACTCACATCTTATTCCACACCACTAAGTCATGAATTAACAAAGTTGCTATAAACAACTTGTTTACTATATGGGTGCTGTGTCTCTCAAAGAACTTCTTCACCCCTCAATAAAGTTATCAGCGTTTCAAACCTGCAAACGTTTCCCTTATCCCTGGAATCAGCATCGCTTATTCCAGGCCTGTTAGCTGTCTGCTAGCAGTAGAACTCAATACAAAACTCTTATTTACCCAAGTGTTCAATTCGATTTTCTAAATGAACTGTTTGTAACTCTTTGCCGTTCCATTCCTTTCTGACCTCTGCATGCCCCTAACCTTAATTTCCTCACTATTCCCAAACCTCACGCCCACAATTCTACTGCAGTCTTTCTGCGTCATGGAAAAACCTTATTGAAATTTCGTCCTTTTAGGCATTTCTTACCAGCCTATGAAATCAATCTCAAAAGTACCTTATTTGCTATGAGCTAGTTCTGCACTGACTTTCCTAACTCTATATCACTCCCCACTTGCCTCTCATCTGTGCCTGTCCTCCAATCTCCTACTGCAGCTCAACACTATCCTGCCCTTAGATACAGTATAATAGAATTTAAATGTATGCATCATATGAATGTATTCACTTATGTTCTTCCCCGTTCAGGATCCTCATTCTCTGTTTTATGTGTCACCAACACTTATTGGCTCTATTTAAACACCCAGATAACATTGTTCATATGTACCATTTGCTACAATGTACAGTGTTTCTTGTAGAACTGCCATCGCTACTAAATAAAAATTGATACCTATAAATACAATTGTATAGATTCTGGGCTTAGGACATAACCAAAAGGCCATGCCCAATGCCCAATGCCTAACGGGTATGACTAAAGTCCTTATCCTGCTAGAATTATGGGCATGATATATTTATAAGGACATGAGCAAAGCCTATGCTTTGCGCCAGTATATAAAGCTTATGGTAGCCATAACCTGCAAGTATGACACTCATGTTCCAAACACATTGGGCAAAGCACAATTTTACAAATCTGCACTCTTTTTTTATTGTTTTTTTTGCTTTTTCAGAACTTTTGCTTTTTCAGAACAAAGAAAACTTACAGCAACATAGCGACCATCATTGCCACTGACAATGAAATAGAGCAGATGTATCTGAACAGCATCGCTTCCACAAATGTAAAGATCAAAAAACATATGGTTCATGAAGTCAATCGCGCCACAGACATTACCCTCTATGTCTTTTCTAGGACCAAAAGCAGATAAGCAGTGAGGGAGCCCCCATATGTCTTTTGGCCTCGATTGCTGTGGTAAATCTTCCACATACAGTTCCAACTGTTCTATGCAACATGCTGGGTCCAAGAATCACTGCCATTTGGGAAGTACCGCTCGTTTGCCCCAGTGCAGAGCAACTCTCCATTTTGCCAATAGTAGAACCACAGCTACAAATAGAAGATTGGCCGGTTGTAAGTCTTTAGCCAGTCGCAACAAACACACTACAGGGCTACAGTCCACTGTCTCCAGCCCCATAGCGATCAGGGCCTCCGAAATGCGAGCCCTGAGTCACCAGACAGAGTTGCACAGCCAGGCCAGATGAAGGAAATCTGCATCTGGTGCACACAATGTGCATCCCTTCTCAAACCATATCTGCATAAATTTACAGGTGTATAGTACATATGGTGTAAATGGTCAACAACGTTTATCACAAATCTTTCTCCCCGCAGGGAATCACACCGCGCTCGTTACAACGTTGTGATTCCGCATACCATTACTCCGCAAGTCGGAACAACGACTTGCAGAGGGTGGGGGGAAGGTGTTGGATTTAAAATCCAACACCTTCCCTATTGTCCGCACAGACTGGAGTTGGAATAGTAAAGTATACTATTCCAACATCCAGCGCCCCCCTCCGCAAGTGGTTGTTCCGACTTGCGAAGTAATGGTATGCGGAATCACAACGCAGTCATTGTAACGACCGCGTTGTGATTCCCTATGGGGAGAAATACAGCGGGATAATATCATACATTCGGTGTAAATACTTAAAGTGTATAATGCGTAAATTACAGGTAGGTGTAAGTGTATTAAGTTGTGCACAGCAGAAGGCCCAGTCTATCAGCACTAGTGGTCAGTCTAGCACCCCAATCCCTCTCCCCAGTGCCAGATCCGGGGCCACCGGTTTGTCTGCCTGCACCGCAAAGTATAATTTAGTGATCAATTCCTGCATGTGTCCCTAGTCAGCAAGGTTTGTGAAGCACAAAGTGTAGGGGGTTTGCTAGGAAATTGAGGATAGAACTTGCGGAGGACAGCTCTGAGGCAATAGTATGTGAAGGTCAACAGCGAGTGTGTCGTTGAGTCTGTGAAACATCCCCCACTGTTTACAGCTCAGCCCGACCAAGCAGTCCCAGCACTCAACTCTCCTGCGTGACAATGGGGCGGGATACAATTTCAGTGGGAGTACTGGAGCGTATAAAGGGACCATGCCGGCTCGTTCCCCTAAAATCCACAAAGCGTGTATGGTGGAGTGAATCATGTTGGCTTCTGTTCATGTCACACTCTCGCACTTATGCAGAAGTGTAGCTTATTGCGGGATGGAAAATGCAGCATCATGGTCCACCTCTAAATGTGTAACATAGACATGAGGAACATTCCAGTTGTGGGCAAAAGGAGCTTGTACACATAAATAATACAGCTGCAAATTTGGTGCTTTGAAGCTTCGTAGGGTGTACGGTAGGGTGAGTATATCCCAGCGAATCCATGGTTGTTTCCCTGCAACGCCAATGTGATCATGTGGACCCATACTGTTTTGAAACGTGTTGCCACAATACTATTGGAATGTTAATAAAAAAGGAATACGAATTTGGGCCGTATTACCATTTTCATGATGGTTATCCTGTCTGACCAAGATAACAGCAACCTGGACCAGTGTTGAATTTGATCCTCCAAGTGCAAGATGATCCCGCCATAGTTGTAAAGTATTACAAGTGCAGGATCAATATGGATCCAGATTCCCAAGTATTTTAAAGCGTCCATGCACCACACCAGGGCAGCCTTACCATTAGGGAGTGAGCATATGATATCTTTAATCTCTTCAGGTGTTATAGGTTTTGTCAGATTTTCCGGCTGTCCAAGGGACAGCCACGCCAGTGCTATGTCCTCAAGGACTCCCCCCAGTTGAGCCTCTGTGGCTGAATGGTGGGCACCATATAGATGGGTATACAATTTTGAAAAGTCAGTTAGCATTGAGGGGGGGGTATCATGATGGTCTACACCCTCTGGGGTGGTGATCTCCACAACATGTGCGTGCCCCTTCGGTGACCTAAGCTTTGCAGCCTTACTGCCTCCTGGCGTCCACCCTCCCTGTATGTTCTAGCCCTGTGACGTTTGGATATGAATTGCAGTTTTTGTGTAGCCAGCTTATTAAAGGTGGTGATGTATTCTCGAAAGGAAGCTAGGATGACAGAGCGAGGAGTCATTTTGTATTCTTATTCAAAGGAACTCAAAGGGTTCCCAGTGTTTTGTAATTGGGTGCATATTACCTGCAGCACTCCGGCCTGCATTGTACACACCCCTCTGACTGTGACCTTATACACTTCCCGTAGCGTATCCGTTCCCTCCACAGAGCCAACATTTTTGTCAAAGTATTCAACAATGGCGTAGCAGAGCCCTTCTCACAATACGGGTTCTTGGAGTGCTGTTGCCTAAAACCTCTACATGAATTGGGTGGGTGTATGAGTAGGACTTGAGAGTACTAGCTTTACGGGTGCATGATTAGATAAACTCTTGGGCAGATGGTCAACTTCTGTCACCCAGGTACTAACCTCTTGGGTAACCAACCAATAGTCTGAGTGAGACCATGACCTATGCACAGATGAGAGACGTATGTGCCCTCATGTTGAGACAGGTGTCTAAGTCTCCATATATCTAACATTCCATATTCTACCATCCATGACATTGTGTACTATCTTGGTGGAGTGCTTGCCGTACCAGTCCGCTACAGCTGACTGGTCAAGCATGGGGTCTAGATATGTGTTTAGATCCACCCCTATATAATGGTCATTTGAGGGAAGGCATGAATGTGGCACCAGAATGTCATATAAAATCCAGGATCATATCCATTAGGGCCATATGTATTGACCAGAGTGACAGGTGTTCCACAGAGTCTACCCTGTGCTATTGCATAATGGCCCTACTCATCTACCAGAAAGCGCATAACTGTGAAGGGTGCTCCCTTTTTTATCAAAATCATGACACCCTGGGACTATGAGTAATAGGAAGAAACCAAAACAACTATTGAACAGCCCTTCCACCTCCCATTTCAGCGTTACAATCATGCTAAAAAGAGTCCCACAATCGAAAGACAAAGAAATCGTGAACAAACACTTGACATTAAAGATTATCTGAGTCAGTAGATTACCATACATAGATAGCATACCTCAGGGGGTCCGTCATATTCCCGTCATATTCCCAACACTCTTACAGATGACTGGATGTGGCCAGGAACAAAACATCATTCTGACCAACATGGTTGTACCAAATAACTAAGCTAGAGCCTACTCCTGGGACAAAAAGGCTCCTATGAACCTCCTGCACATTTCACACATCCTGGACAGTTGGTAAGTGATAGGGTAGAGTGCCATCCTCCAAGTACGAAGTCAATTCCCATAGTCATTGATATCCTCTGCAGGTTGGTCTCATCTTTTCGGGGTGATGGTCCTGAGAAACCCTTGCTGCCTGAGGAGTCATGAATATAGTCTGAGTACCACGATAAGTCAATGTGTAGGCGTGCTGGATAAAGCACGGCATAAGAGACTTCAGCCTTTTGCAACTGTTTCTTGATGGGTAAGAACTCTCTGTGGGCAGCCTGCACCACCACTGTAAAATCAGGGAAGAAAGCAATTTGATTGCCCCGATACATAATGTCTTTCATGTCTCGATCACAACAATTTTGTTTTAATTGGGCTTGGCGGCGCCCCTGGATGCTGGAGCACAGTGATGGACTGATTTATCATTTCCACCACTGGCAGCTGCGACAACTGTTCAGGGCCAAAAAAGCGTGGTGAGTAGCGTTTCTCCATACGTTTCCATTGTGCCCATGCTAGTAGATTCAGGGATGCCAGTAATGTGCACACTGTTTCTACGTGAGTGCGCATCTAAATCTTCATTTTTAGTCTGTGTGACTGCCAGGATTTTCTCCATGTACAAGCATTTCTTGCTTACTACCTGTAGGTCATCCTTCATCGTAGAGATTTGCTGCTTCGCTGCCGTGATGTGCTCAGTTTGCTTGTCGAGTTTTGTGGACATATTGTCGAGACGCTGGTCTAAAGAATCCATCTTTCCATCTATGGACTGGAGACTGTGCTGCATGGCAGCCAGTCTGGCTTCCTTGGAAGTCATGCCCTGTGACCCTGTCTCTTGTTGCTGGTCCAACATCGTCCCTGGTGGTGGCCTAGTGGAGCATCAGTATTCAAAAGCTAGATGTGTTTGGGTGCTGTCTGCTTTCCCCAAATATTTCAAGTGACCCCACTCCAGGTCACCTCCCAGTGACTGTCTGCAGTCTCAATCCCGTGTATCAGGGTCTACCACATATAGAAGTACTCTCTGTGCCGCAGCTGTGTCACTTTTTGTTACACTGCGGTGGCGTAAAAAATGCACCACACTGAGCTATATTTACAAAGCTCCGCATCTAGGCAGATGCATCACTTTGTAAACCCCTGCGCTACATTATACCCGCGTCAGGTATAATGTATGCAGGGTGGGTGTTCGTATAAGTTCGTATAAGTGTGGCAGTGAAATCTATGAGATTTCACTGCGACACTTCTATGGCCTCACTGCATCAAATCCTTATTCCTGCTTGAAGCAGGCTTAACGGGTGATGCAGGCCTTTTGACATGGGGCTTGCCCTATGTGAAATGACACTTTTTTTAAAATTTCTTTTTTACTTATAAAGTTTTATATAGCGCAAACTTGATCCCGAAGGATATCAGAACGCTTTACAATTGAAGGCAAAGGTAACAAATCAGAACATTAGTCTAACATGGGGAATCTAACATACAACCTGGGTAAACGAAGATCGTGCTAGACGATGGAGCACAATGACTCAAGGGGAGCAAAACTCAACAATCATGTACAGGAACAACAACCAAACCAAAAACAATGATCATATACAAGAACAACAATTGACACCATGGTATGTCCGATGTGCCCAGAACTAAATTCTGGACACTCAAAACTCACGCCCTTCATCTCTCAGCACTCCCAACCCATGTTCTGCCTCCTTCCATCTTCTCTCCACACGTGTAGCTTTTTCTGTATTCATGACTGCAAGGCAAGCACGGTCCCTCCAAGGTTGATCCCATCAACCCTGCTCTTCAGTCCGATCAAGAAGCCACCGGAGATCTCCACAACACTGGGATCTGTCAACTACACCCCCCTGCTCTTTTGCTGGAGTTGCATCTGTTTCCAGACACACTCCAGCAATGTGCCATTTTAATACCGACAGGTACGTCAGGATTCCTGACGTATCTGTCAATCCTTGCGACAAGGAGTGCGTACAGTAAATACAGCGCATCTATGGTGTCGCAAGGGGGGGCACACTGAAAAGTATCACATCGCTGTTTTATTGCAGTGATTCAACCGTTTTTATGAATGACGCCCTGGTTTCCTTATTGGGGACGTTGCTTTCAGGAGCACTGTCAGGGGTCCGGCTAATGTATTTATTTTGATGCAATTATCATTCAGGTAAATATATTGACTGGCTTTTTACAGTATTCCTAAAAGCAACTGTGCTGAGTTGTCTTTTTTTCAACTGCGGAGCAGCGGAGCAACCCTGATTCACTATCAGGCTCAAACAAAATGAGTGAATTTCACATATTTCGACATCCACTCATTTTGCCGCTCCTAGTCTTCCACAACCTAAGCTTAGCATTGGCTGGTTTGTTAGATCTGTACCTACTGTAGTAATTCTACTTTCTGAAAGATACTTCTTCCTGCAGGTTCCTCACCTTATGAATGTCCTATAGGAGGAAGACTGGATCCCAAACCATTTGTCTCTAAGCAATGCTCTTCAGCACTGCCAGATGGCACAAAGCAAATTTAGTAAACTTTCTGCCCAACCAGGATGCGACAACATTGCAATAAATAAAACACTGACATGTCCACTGGTTTCAGTTCCTGTTTTTCTGTGCTTCATCAATGCAGGGCAAGAACCCTCTTTGCTTTACCAATGAAAATCCTCAGCTTTTGACTGCAACTATGTCAAATGTCTCCTAGTAGGAATTTGGGGTATAAACTCTGCAATATATGCCATCATAATACGATAGCTTGTTGAAATACATGAAATCCGAATGGGGTGCCCTGTATGTGATCATGAGCCATTGAGACTCCTGCTCCTTGATGCAGCCGAAGGCCATCAGGAGATGGCAAACCATGTTATCTTTTACCACAGCCCACAAAGACACCTTAAAGAAGTCCCTGTTCCATTGAGGTACGTTTCATGAGAAGGAATGAGCTCCCAAGAGACAGTACAATGAAAAACATAAAAATTGCTATAGGAAGGAAAGGACTTCTTTTTCCTTGGGGAAAGGGTTGTGTTTCCGGGATCATGAGTTTCTTGACACCATTCTCAATGCTGGCATCTTCCTCATCATTCGTGTAATTTCCAATTGTTAAGAAGAAGAAGCTGGAGTTCTTGACTTCCTTTATCCCCCTGCATAGATCAAAGCCTTTTATCAACCCTGCTGGACATATTTAGCTTGACCCTGCTACTCTCTGACTTTTACCCAAGAGTGGTCCTTCCTGCGGGTTTAGGGATTCTGGCAATTACGACTTTGGCAGGCATCATGATCTGAGCAGTGAGACATAATGTGTGTGCTGGTTTTTTATGGCAAATCCCTAGCAGGCCTCAGAGACAGCTTTGTGTTGTGCTGACATGTTGGCTTAGTCTCTTTCCCTGATCCAAGAGGTCTGTTTCTTGGGATATCCAAGGGACCTTAAAGGCATGCCCGTTTATGGTGAATGGCTTTTTGGGGAGAAAGCCTTGTCCTCCACCAGAGTGATTAAAAAACTGTAACAAAGCATCATGCTCAGTGGGCTTCGCCTCACTAGCAAAACAGTTCTACCAACAGTACTGAAGATTTTGTCGCTTTTTCAGAGCACAGCAGTTCCATCAGTGACACTCATCACAGCTGATTAAAATACCTCATCAGATGTATTGCTCCTTTCGGAGCAGGAGTGGATCTAGAAGATACCATCACTAGCAGCAGCTCCAGTACCAGCTTCAAACCTTTCCCTTTTACTGTACCAGTTTCTGATTGGGTGAGGAGGGTCTCCTATTTATCCACCAGTTGGGAGATGAACACTTAGGATTGCTGGATGCTTCAACTTTTTTACATGGATGTGCTTTCTGACCCTGCTCCGCATCGTCCCATAGTAGTTGTGCTTTTGGATGGAAGATGCATAGGATTTTACTTCCTTTATGTATTAATTCCCCAGATGAAGGGAGGTCTGTGACCCACCCTTGACATCAACCACTTGAGTATGTTCACTCCAAAGAACAAGTTCAAAATGTTGTCCTTGAGCAGAGTGCTGTTAATTCTCAACTTGGGTGATTTGCTGGTAAATCTGGACCTCCAGGATGCCTACTTTCTTGTGCCAATCCTACCTGCTCAAAACACTACCTGAGATTCACTGTGTTGTCTCACAACTATCAGTTATGTTATGTTATGTTATGTTATGAGGATTTATAGAGCGCATGGCTACCCAAAGGCTTCCTAGGGCTAGGCATGAGACATGGTGAAGCGAGCGAGGATGGAGTTTAGTCGCATTTGTTAAACAGCCAAGTTTTCAGTTTTTTTCTGAAGGTTGGTTCTGAGGTTGTAAATCAAATCTCTTGTAGAAGTGAATTCCATAGTTTGGGCACCAGGTGGGAAAAGGCTCTTCCGCACCATCTGGCCCTTTTTATTCTGGTCGTTTTTAACAGGCACTCAGTGCCTGACCTCAGACATCTGTTGAGAAGGTATAAGCACACCATATTCCTGATCTTATTGTGCCCTTTGTTATTTATGGCTCTGTGGGTTAGGCAGAGCGCTTTAAACTTGAGTCTCGCCTTGATTGGGAGCCAGTGTAAGTTTCTGCGATGTGTACTCACTGATTCCTTCATTGGAATTTGGCACAGAAGTCTGGACGCTGTGTTCTGGACTACCTGTAACTTGTTAATAACATATTTAGGTGCGCCCAGAAGGAGTGAGTTATTGTAGTCCAAACGTGATGTGACCAAGGAGTGTATGGTCGTTTTCTGTAACTGTATGGGGATTAGCTCAAGGATCTTGTGGAGCATTCTTAAAAGCCCAAAGCACGTGTCTGCCTCCTTCCGTGCCTGGGTCTCCATAGTCAGCTCTTTATCCATCCAGAAACCAAGATTCTTAATTAATGGCAGTACTCGTGACTGGGGATATCCCTAGGCAACATGGCCAACTGTCTAGAGGCCTGGGTATCCCTGCATTACCCAGGACCATCAGTTCAGTTTTGTCTCCCTGTCATCCATTTAACCACTTGTTCACGGCTCTCCCATTTGGTCTAATGGGTAAACATCACTTACAACGAAACTTTTACAACGCACTACCATTACAACGCGGTCATTACAACGCAAACTATTACAACGCATTGCGCTGGGGGGCGCTCTAAGATAGGGAATAGGTTAATTTACTATCCAATAACCTTCCCTAGTGTCCACGGGGACTGGAGTTGGAATAGTAAATTAAACTATTCACTATCCAACACCCAAAAGCGCTATGCGTTGTAATGGTATGCGATGTAAAAACCGCGTTGTAAAGGCAGGCGTTGTAATAGCCTGCGTTGTAACGTCATACATCCGGTCTAATGACCATACCTTAAGTGTTTACTAACCTACTAGTGGTTGTGGTTTCTTCACTAAGGAGGTTGGGAATCCACTGCACTAGCCACAAAAAAATCTAGAAATCCCATCTTGTCTTCATTCAAAGGCTGACCTTTGTAGGTGCAGCATTAGACATGACTTCAATTAAGGCTTTTTTCCTCCTGAGATTATTGCAAGTATTTGGGATATGATTCAGATATATCTGGGCCAGATACAATTCCAGATTTGTAAATCCTGTGCCTTCTAGGCCGATGCCCTCATACATTATGATCCTGTATATCAGATGGTTAATATGGAACTTTAAGTGATGCTTCAGAAAACAGTGGCTTCAGCATCATGAGAGTCGCTCAGCTGAGGAGATAGATTTACAACTTTGTTCTTCTGGATCTGCACTGGTGGATTTCCACCTCAAATCTGTTTGTGGATCTCCCCTTCAGTCTTCTGCAGTCACCTACTACCATTGTTGCAGATGCCTCCTTGTTGGGCAAGGGCACTCATCTGAGTGACATCACAGCAAGAGGCCTGTGCTCCCATTTGCAGCTGCACCTGCACAAAAATTTGCTGGAAGGCCAGGCTGTCTGCCTCACCCTGAAAGCTTCCTTATGTCTTCCATATTAGGGAACGCCATTCAATTTCTGTCAGACAGCATAACCACAATCCATTACAGCAGTGTAGGGACTTCGACCTTGCATTGGAAGGCAATATGGTTAAGTAGATGGGCTCTACAACAGGGTATTTTCCCAGCTGTGGCGCCCTCGCAGGTCCCATAAATGTGATAACTGATGGTCTGAGCCATTTTGCTTCAGAAGACCACATGTGAGAGCTTCAACCACATGTGTTATATATGATTTTCTCTAGATGGGATGCCCAATTGTGGATCTATTTGTAGTTACCTTCAACAAAAATTGTCCTCAATGATGTGCCATACACTTCCAACAAATGGTTTCCTGGGGAATGCCTCCAAAGTTAATATATTTATGTATTTACTGTTTCAAATAGCACAAACATGATCCAAATGGAATCAAAGTGAATAAAGATAATTGAAAATGGTTTACAGAAGCACAGTTTCAAAGTTTACTAAGATTGTAGGATTAAATTACATGCAGGTGAAAAAGGCAATTATAAATAATTTCTCTGCCAACCAATAGGCTAAAACCTATAGGGTGTGGGTTTTAAAAAACATAGTCACCCCCTTCATCAGGTGGAAATCTCCAGTCACCAAGGGGCAATTGCCAGTCCAGTGTAGGTTCAACAGCTACCTAAAATGTTGAGAGCAAGGTAATCGCATCAGAGTCCAGCAGTTGTGGCTCATGAACAAGGAACTTTTTGTGGCATTTCTGAATTTGCCTTTCAAGCTGAATAAAAGAAGTCAATATATGGGGTGCAAAAGGCTGTGTGGCCATTCTTTCAACAGTACTGCCACCTTAGATGTTATCATTACATATGACAAGTTAGCGGTCTTTTTCAAAGGCAAATTAGCCTTACAGTATGGCTTACAATTGCCAAACTCCCTGATGGGAGTCATAGGCACCATCCAGTAAGACCTGATGTGGCTCCAACTCTCCCTGTCCTGTGGATCACACCCCTTGGTACAGAAGCCAACAATGCAATTAACCCTCTCAGAGGCAATAATTTCGGCTCATAGGATGGGTGAACTGCAGGCCCATTGGGTTTGACCACCTTTCAGGGTGCCCTACTCAGATAAACTAGTGCTTTGCACTTGCTGTGCATGTGTGCCAAAAGTTCTGTCTGCCATTCCCTTGGGCCAGTCCATCGATCTTGAGTCCTTCTTCCTTCCTCCTTGCCCCAACAAAGAGGAGGCGCAACCTCATACACGGAAGGCAAGGCATGCAATGTCATGTCATGGCAGCTTCTATTGCTTTCACCAGGGGTGTCTCTATGGCTGACTTTGATGGGAGGCCACGTGAATTTGTCCATACTTTTGCTAAACATCATATCCTCACGACTCAGGCTCACAGTGATGGATACGTTGCCTGGGATGTGTTTCACGCCTTCCTTGGTTAATCACACTACTCAATACCTCCTCTCCGACTGTATTGCTGCTGTTGTATTTATTCAAAAAGTGAGGTAGCTTTGAGAGGAAATATCCATCCCAAGATAAAGTTACTTACCTTCAGCAACAATAATTCTGGTGGTAAAGTATATTTTCCTGCATCTTTCTCATCCTTCTCCCTCATCACTTGTGAGTTTGAGCAGGCCTTAATAAGACCCCAAGGTATACAATGTACTGTCCGCTATACTGTACTCTCAGTGTATTGTTATTGTCACTTTCCTTAATGCTCTCTTGAGGCGTTCTACATGCCACAATGAGGTGAGGAAAAGGTACTAAGAACAAATGCCAGAGTGACTGTCAGTGCCTTACAAGCCAAGATGTCGAGAAATCCTGGGCTTATAAATTTGTGGGCACCACCTGGGATCACTGGAGAGCTATTGTTTGGGGAAGAAAGGTTCACAACCCAGTCTTGTACTTGAAAGAAAAGCATAAGGTGAGGATTCTGCAGGAAGATATAGTTTTTAGCAGAAATGTTGTCACTAAAGGCAAATGACTTTTTCTTACAAATACATGCAGGCACTAAATAACAAGCTGCGTGAATATGTTTGTGCACAGTAAGTAATTACATTTGTTTACTCTCTTTTTACTACATTGCAAAGAAGTGCACATTGTGCTTATGTTATGAAGCATAAGTATATTTTGGACTCCAACTATACTTTCTGTTTAAAGCTAAAGCTAGACTGTTTAGTGTCCAATTTTCACAAGTTACACTTTGGAATCTAAGGGGCAGATTTATGTTAACTGCCGCATCCCCAGGGATGCGCCAGTTAACATGCGCCACAGTGCGCCACAGCTCCGCCACCCATGGTGCGCCGCATTTATGATGCGGCGCACCATGGGGCAAAAACGGCACAGATGCGTGACGCATCTGTGCCGTAAAGGTGACGCATTGCTGGAGTTGCGTCGCAAGCGCGACGCAGCTCCAGCAAGGCTCGGGGGTGCCCCATCTCCACAATGCTGCATCAAGACCTACGCCTGCTTCAAGCAGGCGCAGGCTTTTGACGCAGCATTGGCCTGAAAGTGACTGAGTGAAATCTTATAGATTTCACTCAGCCACTTTTGCGAGGCGCACCTGCCCCGGAACGCCCACCCTGCGCCGGAACGCCCACAAGCGGCGCAGGGCTTTACAACGTGACGCATCTGCCTAGATGCGTCACGTTGTAAATCGTTCGTAGGGATGCGCCACGTTTACGCCGCCTTGCGTGACGCAACAGCGGCGTAAACGTGGCGCAAGTGCCTCATAAATCTGCCCCTAAGTCGTGATTTTCAAATGAAGGCACAACATTTGATATGACTAATGTTCCGCCATGGAAATTTAATTGTTCCAAGGATGCTAGGTTTTCCTAAATACCAAAGGGGAATGAAATACACAAACAAAATACAAAATCTTGAGAAGTTTGATTTATAAACATTGGCACAGTTTTTTATTCATGCCAATGTAAACCTTTCACTACATTGTATTGGAATTGTATCTATATATAGAATTATCAATAGATAACAGTTTTTCACCGAGGGGTTCTGATTGACATTAAATATACAACTGAGAGCGAAGCTCAAGTTGTTTTTAAATGTCACTCATAACCCCGAGGTGAAAAACATCCTCGTAAGTCACTTTTTACCCATTCATAATTTTATGTTAGGTATGGCCCCCAAAATCATCTGCCGCTGCTTTAATCCACTACTTAGTGGCAGAGGAGTAATTGGGGAGCAGTACATAACATAGCCTCTGTTATTATCTGTGTCCCGAAGGTTAAAAAATAATAATAAAGAACGTACCTGCCATCCTTGACCAACATCCTCCACCTTCCCTACCTTCCTTCCTTCCCCTCCTGCAACTGTGCTTTCTGCTTTCAGTCAAAGCAGCCAAGCAGAACTGTGCGGTCAGGCTCTCTGGAAGGCCGGTAAGCTTGGCCTGGAAGAACTTTATGACATCCCAACAGTGGGTAAGGGCGGCTCCTCCGTTATGGCGGAGGAGCATCGCCCCACTACCGGAACCACCAGATGCATGTAAAATAAAATGATAATAGAGCAGTTAATAAAGCTGCTTTATTATCATTTTATTTTACTCCAGAGCTGGCACGGAGTCTTGTGGGCTGGGCCATCAGGAGCAGGAAGAGTGGCGCACTCAGGGCATTGCCAGTGCGCATGTAGGTTTCGACAGCCGTTTTAGGACGGCCAAACCGACATGCGCACTTGGATATCTCCAGGGTATTGCTTGGAGATATTGGCAGGGCTCAGGAGCACAGGCTCCCAGTCCCTCCTGGAGCATGAAACTAGCCCGCTTTGCCCAATCCCTACGCTTCTCTCATGCTGAGTAATACCAGGATGAGAGTAGCATCTGGACTGGCACAGAGGACTTGGGGAACCTGTGTGAGCATCATCAGTAGAGGCGATGGACATCAGGCTGCAGGTAAGTTTTTATTTTTTTTATTCTACCTCCCAACCCCCACCGATTTCCCCAGTTAGCAGCTGCCACTGACAGTTGGTAACCAGTTTTGTTATCAACTATTGTGATGTCATAACAATGGAATATGGGATTATAGAAATAAATGATAGAGGCTCTCTATGAGAGCCATACATAACATTAAGCTTACTACCCCTGGTGAAGCATTGAAGCCCGTTATGTTGGCTAGCACACTACTCTGTAACCAAATGTATTGTTTAAACAAGTGGTTATAAATTGGTGTCATAAATTTGTGCTCAGAGGAAACTGAAGCACTTCTTGCAGTTTCTCGTGATTAAGCATATAAAGCATTATGAAGTATGTCGTGCCCTGGAGAAAGGGCACTAGGACCCCGAGGCAGAAGAGTGGGAGGGGGCCGAAACCGGACACTGCTTTCGGTCAAGGGGCAAGCTCGGGCAGAGCTGGGGGAACAGGGCAAGGAGCAGGACGTTGGACGAGTGACGACCCGAATGACAAATAAAGAAGTTACCTTAGCAAAGCACTGGTCTCTTGCCGTGATTTGGGGATCGACGACACTACAATTGGCGACGAAGAAAGGGAAGAAAGAACACACGTGTGCCCAAAACGATCAAAAGCGAAGCAAGGAGCCCACCCTGGTTCACACCACGAGGTGGAGACGTCACGGCGCGGGAACCTACCCCGTCCGCAACAGGAGCAGCGAAGCGTGGCATTTGCTAGCAACGCCGGTAAGATAATTGATGTGCCATTGAAATAAGCGCGAAGAACTGAAACATCGCGCGAGCGGCCACCTTTGAGTCAGGCGGATTTGGCCTATCAGCGTTGCAGGAGATCGGCCAGTCATTTTAAGGTCAGGCAATGCCCGGATTGGCCCCGAAATCGCGCGAGATTTTGGCGGCCATCTTTAAGTCAGGAACATTAGCCAATGAGAGAGCTGGAAATACCGGCAGCCATTTTAAAGCCAGGAATGCTCAAAAATTAAAGGGAAGTGCCAATAAGAGCACAAATAACAAGAAAACAAGCACAAGCACCTGCAAAGAAAGGCAGAAAATAGCAAGAGAACAGGAAAGAAAGAAGAATTTAGTACAAAAACAATAAATAACAAAATAGAAGCAAACAAAAGAAGGAAAGGAAGAAAAAAAAACACAAGGGCCAATAAAAGCTCAGGAACAAAGAAACAAGCACGAGCAACTGAAAAAGAAGCAGGAGAAAGCAAATGGCCGAACCAAGGAGCGAAAGGCAGAGCGCCCAATATCGCAGACCTCTCCCATTCAACCTCTCAGAGCCGCAAGTGGGAATAAGATGGGAGCAGTGGATTAGGAGATTCGAGAGATACATGGAGGCCACAGATGTGACAGAGGCCAAACAACTGGGTCTGTTCCTAAATCTAGTGGGTGATGAAGTGGACTATCTACTAGTAACCCTACCAGAAGATGAGACATCGACGTACGAAGGGCTAATAAAATGTCTGACAAACAAATTCGATCCGCAGAGAAACATTGACTTTGAGCGATATACCTTCACAATAGCCTTTCAACACACGGATGAATCATTGGATGATGTTGCGACGCGACTGCGGAAACTAGTATCTCACTGTGAATTCGACTAGTATGACAATGAACAAGCGATTCGCCTGCGCATCATTGAGGGAAGCCGTGACACGGACTTCCGTACGAGAATCCTGAAGGAACCAACCTCACTTGAGAAGATCCTGTCACTGGCAAGGGCCGAGGCAAGAGCGACAGTACAAGCAAAGCAAATGGAGCGGGGAAAGTAACGGCGAGTCGAACAGGCACACCGCATGGCAGAGAACAACCGCAAAAGCAGCTGGAAAAAAGGGCACAATGAACAGGCGACAAAGAAGCAACCTGAATCAACCTGCTACAGATGTGGACTTGAGTTTCCACACAGAGGCACGTGCCCGGCAATGGGCCAAACATGCAGGAAATGCAACAGAAGCAACCACTTTGCCAGTGCATGCCTGGGACTACAGTTCAGAAGTGAAAGAGGAAGATCGGGAAGACCGCAGATGACGACGAGCAGACATGTCAGACATGTGGAAACAGCAAACAGAAGCTCCTCGATAGAGTCAGGAGAAGAAGAGGAAGAAGAAAAGGTAGAACGACTATACCTCATGTCAGACACTGCTGCCATGCCCACCGATGAAGGTAGGAATCAAGAAAGCATCCGCCTCGTGAACTAGAACACAATAAAGAAGATGGAGTCTGTGACCATAGACGTGGGACCACACAAAGCGCGGTTTGTGCTAGACAGCGCTGCAACATGTAACATCATGTGTGTGCCGGAATATGAGAAGATGGAAGTAAAGCCAGTGCTGACGACGTCAAAAGTTGAGGTGTTCACATGGGGGTCAAGGAAACCAGTGACAAACATGGGAAAATCAACAGAAAATCTGACATACAAAGGCCAAACAATAAAAGAAGAAATGTACGTGCTGAAAGGTGACATTCCAACACCGTGCCTATTGAGCAATGTCACAGCACAGGTGATGGGCCTCCTCGAAATTACATACAGCATGTCAGAGAAGAAAAGCATCTTGAAAGAATATCCCAAACTACTACAGGGACTAGGGAAGCTAAGAGGGCACCAAATAACACTGCACATCGATGAAGCAGTAAAGCCAGTAGCTCAACACCACCGGCGAGTGCCAATACACCTGCAGCCACAGGTAGAAGAAGAGAAAATGAAGCGCTGATCAAGCAGGACATCATAGAACCAACTGAAGGACCGACGCCCTGGGTATTACCGATAGTAGCAGTGCCGAAGAAAAACACATCCAAGATTCGCATCTGTGTCGACATGAGAATACCAAACACAGCAATTGAGCGCGAAAGACACCCGGGACCTCACCTCGATGATATGATCAGTTGCCTAACAGTCACAAGGCGTTTCTCCAAACTAGACCTGTGCAAGGGTTATCATCAGCTAGAACTGGACCCTCAGTCCAGATATATCACAACGTTTTCCATGCACCTGGGTCTTTTCCGATAGAAACGTCTGAGTTTTGGAATATCATCAGCTGCTGAAATATTTCAAGAAACAATACGGCAAGTAATAAGGCCAGTGAAAAGTGAATTACAGTGACGACATTCTGGTGTTTGGCAAGTCAGATGAGGAGCATGACAAGGCACTGCAAGATGTGTGTTCCCAACTAGAGCTGGGGCAAGACGAACTGGTGTTTTTTGGCCACATCTTCTCCAAAAAAGGAATGCGCCCAGATCGCAGCAAAGTGGACACGCTAGAGAAAGCAAGACAGCCAAGAGACATTGCAGATGTGAGGTCATTTCTTGGCCTTGCTAGCTACTGCGCAAAGTACATAAAAGACTTTGCCACAGTGAGCGCACCTCTGCGAGAACTAACTAAACAAGGCCAGACCTTTACATGGACAGAAGAATGCAGCAAAGCATTTGAAGAGATTAGGCACGCAGTGACAGTGATAGATCACCTGGCGTACTTTGATCCGCTGCTTTGCACCGAATTGACGGTGGATGCCAGCCCAGTGGGGTTGGGGGCAGTACTGGCACAACACAGACCAGGCAAGGAATCACCAAGGTGTGTAGTGGCCTACGGAAGCAAGAGCCTATCAGATGTTGAGAGCGCATATTCTCAACCAGAGAAAGAGAGTCTTGCAGTAGTGTGGGCATGCGAACATTATCACATGTTCATTTATGGGAAACCGTTCACGATAATTACAGATCACCAAGCACTAATAACGATCTATGGAAATCCCAATGCAAAAATACCGCCCCGAATAGAGAGCTGGGGATTACGACTAATGGGCTACAATTTCAAAATCATACATAAACCAGGAAAGGAACATAACCCGGCTGACTACATGTCAAGATACCCTCTGCAACATGCAGTTGAGGCAACCACAATGGCGGAGGAATACCTGAACTTCATACTGAAGCACAACACGCCGGCATCAATAACGATAGAAGAATTGGAACAAGAAACGAAACGAGACCCCACCATGCAAGCAATCCTGAAGGTGACAAGACAACAAAGGTGGAGGCACGTAAATAACAACAGCATTGTGGAAGAAGGAGTGATAAAAGAGGAACTGTTAGCAATCAAGAAGATCCATTAAGAGCTCTCAGAGACCCAAAATGGCATAATGATGAGAGGAACAAGAATAGTAATGCCCCGGACACTGAGGAGACAGACGGTGGACCTGGCGCATGAATCACACTGAGGCAAGGTAGCAACCAAGAAAATGCTACAGGAAAAGGTGTGGTTCCCGGGACTAGACAACATGGTAGAAACAGCAGTCGCACACTGCCATATCTGTCAAGTGACAGGACAGCCGACCAAGCTGGAACCTCTACGGATGTCAGAGCTCCCGAAAGCGGTGTGGACCGAATTGGCAGCCGATTTCTATGGGCCCCTGGAGACAGGAAACTACCTGTTAGTGATAATAGACAAAATTTCCAGATTTCCCATCGTATGGCAAGTGGCATCAACATCAGCAAACGCGACGCTGCCAGCCATGGATGATGTGTTCGCAGCATGGTGCTCCCCACAAACACTAAAGACTGACAATGGTCCGCCCTTCTCGGGGGAGGAGTTCAGAAAATTGATAGACTACCTAGGGATACGACACCGGAAAATAACACCGCTGTGGCCCCAGGCAAACGGCATGGCAGAAAGGTTCATGGGAACGATAAAGAAAGCTGTACAACGAGCCAAGATGACACAGATATCGATAAGGCAGGCCCTGTGCCAGATATTAAGGGACTACAGAAACACTCCTCACAGCTCTACAGGACGGTGCCCCGCTGAGCTAGTGCTAGCCGCGTGAGCCGGACGGGGATACCGCAGATGGAGGAGACAGCAAAGAAGGAGCAAGACAGCATCGCCACCAAGGACAAAGAAGCAAAAACAAAAATGAAAACGTACGCTGATGTCAGGAGGCATGCCAGCCCAGCGCGGCTGAAAGAAGGAGACACCGTGGTAGTGAAGCAAAGACAGCTGAGGAAGTCAGATAGCCCATTCTCAAAGGATTCGCTGACAGTGACTGGAGTGAAAGGGCCCATGATAACTGCATCATTAGGGCGTTACCACATCACAAGAAACAGCCCGCACTTCAAAGAATTGAAGATCAAAGAAGAAGACAAGCAGTCACCAGTACGGGAAGAAACCAGACAGGACAAAGGTGCACAAATGGACAATGGAGAAACAGGGCCGAGAAGGGAGTGCAAGAGGCTAAAGAGACTGATCGAAGAGATGTGATGCGACGAGTTCCCCCAGAGAACTTTTCTCTCTCTCTCTCTCTCTCTCTCTCTCTCTCTCTCTCTCTCTCTCTCTCTCTCCCTCTCTCTCTCTCTCTCTCTCGTTCAGTTCTCTGCAAATGACAATAGGTGGTGTCACCAAAGTGTTTGTTTAGCAATAAGGGGGGAGATGTCGTGCCCTGGAGAAAGGGCACTAGGACCCCAAGGCAGAAGAGTGGGAGGGGGCCGAAACTGGACACTGCTTCCGGTCAAGGGGGCAAGCTCGGGCAGAGCTGGGGGAACAGGGCAAGGAGCAGGACGTTGGATGAGTGACGACCCGAATAACAAATAAAGAAGTTACCTTAACGAAGCACTGGTCTCTTGCCGTGATTTGGGGATCGACAACACTACAAAGTACATGATAAGACATAAAGATAAAGTTGTGTCTCTACAATTCTGTTCCGTTTCTTCATTGCCTACAAAACGTTTAGTCATTATGAGTGGAAGCAAGTCTAGCTGTCCACATGCAACAAAAGCTGTGTTTCTTTTTAGGGGAAGTCACTGTGTTATTTTGGAGCATTTCAAAATAAGCTGTTGCTCAAATGACATGGGAGCTGCAGAGATTCTGTTAGCTTTGACGCCCCACATACTGGGGGCCAGATTTAGGCCCTTTCACCCAAAGTTGCTGCACTGTGCTGCGTGACAGGGCGAGAGGAGGAAGGCGCCAAATATAAAGCGATATGGCACTGTCCATAGTGCAAACGTGTCTGTGTGAGTCTAACAAAGATTTTGGACTACAAGGGTATCCTTCCACTACAAAAGAATGTGCTTAAGCAAACTGTAAAACGTTTCCTGCTTTGTAAGTGAAGTTAGAAAAGAAAGGAGAAATAAACGTATTTCTCCTGTAACGCCTGCTTCAACGTCATGTTTTGTTTTATATAGTGCAGCACACATGGAAAGTTGGAAAGAAGGGAGAAAATAACGTATTTTTCCTTTTAACGCCTGCTTCGAAGTGGTGTTATTTTTTGGGAGAAAACCCTGTCAATACTGTTAGCAGATAGGGATTTGCTTAAAAAAGCATGGGTGATAGCATGGGAACGCCCATGTACCACCAATGCAACAGCCCTCTAGGTGCAGAGGAACGCAAAGATGCAATTTGTGCTGCTTTGTGTTACTTTTAGAAAATCGCCAAAGTAAGTCCAACAGAAAACTTTTTTGCAGCTTTGTATCACTTTTTTGATGCAAATCCAGCACAAAAGGTTTGTAAATCGGTCCCGGGTGTGGTTAAGCAGGTGTAAATATATTCAAGCACAGTGAGTACCAGTAAACAATTGGTACCTTTATTTTTTTACATTTCACTTTCTGTGCACATCTTTTGAATGCAAAATGTAATGTTTTAATAAGAGATTTGAGTGCTCGAATTGTGCAGCATAGATGGATAGAAAATACTTATTTGCGCGGAGGACGCTCAGTCGCATGTTCTTTATGGCAATTTCATTCTTTTACCATAAATAGATGGAGAAGATTTGATCAGAACCTTTCAAGCACTGTGGAGCACCAAGTATATTTTTATTGTGAGTTACATAATAGTAAAATTAAACAGTACACGTAGAAGTCACGCTTCTACTTAAAGGAACAAAACGTTTATCAGAAACTTACTGAATCCTACAGTTTTGAAAGGGTATCTAAAATTACCAGACTTCGTAACGACTGGCCCTTGAAACATAGAAAAACCAAAGGGGATGATGAACGAAATGTTGAACATTGCAAGCACGCACCCCCAGTCAACTGATCTGGGTTTAATCCATCATCATTCTTTAGCTCACTCAGCCACCCCAGTTCAGACATGGCCATATGCAAATCAGTCTGACCCTGCGCCTCATGGGAACAGTCAACCCCGAACTGCCAAGTCATGTCTTCCCTGGACCGGAAACAAGCATTCCGGGACCGGTTTCTGGCTAATCAGCCGTCATCAGCCAGGCTAGCTTGAATCCAGTGGCAAACATAGAAGGCCAGATAGAAATAAGTAATTGCAAGCTGTCCGTCAATGGCAATACGAGCTCTTAAATGCTTCATATAGAAAAGACCGTTGAGGGGAATCAAAGAGTCAGAAACTATCAAAATAATTGGTATGCCGAATACAGCAAAGTTAGTGTTTATTGGAAACATGCAATATTCTTCAGTTCGAGGGAACATTGCACTTTAAGCGGGGCAACTGTAGGAATTATGTGGCAGGGGTGCACCAAATTATGTGGCAGGGTTGACTAAATTACGCAAGAAAAGGCAAATTATGTGGCATAATACGGCAGCTTTTTTTTATAGTATTACTTTGTCTTTTAATCTATTACTTCATCATTTTACACATGGTAACGCGGTCTGGGCAAAGTTTTCGCCTCATTATTACCAGTTTAACAACCAAGTACAGAAAAAAGCAACAGAAAGATGACCAGTGCATCAGATAATGGATTATGTAGCAAATGCGGTGAATCCATAATTATGAAAAAAAAAGCCACACCCTTGAAATCGCATAATTCTAGTGGCACTGACTTTAAGGTACCGATGTGTTACCTGTCAGCCCCAGGAAAAAGAAGGCAAATAGTCAATTAGTCAATGCTTGACACGAATAAGATATGTGGCAACACAGATACATAAACGCTTCAGATATAGTGAGAACATGAAGAAAATTCTCTAAATAGACAAAGGCATCCAGGGGCCAAACCATTAGCACAATGATTTTGTGCCTGATTATGAGTTTTGCGGTCCTTCTATAGCACCGCTGACCCGCCAGGAGGACCACTAAGTCAGCGGTGCACCGGCCTGCTAGATTTCGAGTTGAATCCAGGGCCGGCAGGCGGTGCTGCAGTGGTCTCACGGCAGCGGCTGTGTCAGGTTCCTAGGAGAACCTTAACAGCAGACTGCCGCCGTGAGAGTGCCTGCAGCACGTACCTGCATGGTGCAGTATACACCATGTTATGCACACCACACCATGCAGAAATGAGGGTGCAATTTCAGCAGGCCCAACATGTGACCTCCCCCCCCCCCCCCCGCATGCAGCGATAGGCCCAGCTTCACTCAAGGGCTCTATTAAGGCACCCTACCTGCAGCTCCACCACCCTTTTCATGGCGGGGTAACTGCCATTCAATGGGCTGTGGAAATGCAAGTAGGAATATGCCCAAGGGTGCCGCACCAACACCGCCACGACATTCCTGCCCATTTGCACTCCGCCAACGCAGTGGGATCTAGGATCCTGGCGGAGGCAGCGGTCCTGTAGCGAACTGACTGCCACACTCAAAATACAGCGGTTGGACCCACGAGGGGTAGTGGTTGAACAGCCACTGCAAGTAAGGGGGCCCAGGACCGCCGTACTCGTAATAGGCCCCTAAGTCTTAAAAACCAGCACTGAGTTTAAAATAAAAATGCTACTAGTCATTGCTTTGCTTGACTCTGTAATACGTAATACTTAATTTGAGTCCCCAGCTAACTAGAACAGACCAGACAAAGCAAAGTTGCTTCTTTCACATGTCCCATGGTGCTCTCCATTGAAGATAGCATAGATGAAGCCTATGCAGTGGAGACCAATAATCCTCATTAAAACAGCTTAGACAACATTAATGGAAGACATGACCATTTAAATCCAATTTGAACAAAAAAAATCAAGCCGGCTTCTCAGGCGAAGTAAGAAATATGGGGTGCTCTGTTCTCATGTAATTTATGAACCAACACATTTTCTAATTTACTGATTCCCTTACTGATGGCTCAATTTTCAGTATTTTCTCTATGAATGCCGCAATTCGAACACAAACCCTGTCATCATTGCCCTTAACATAAAACATCAAGGCCGCAGGAATTATAAAAATGCCTTCTGATATAAAAAAATTCTTGATATGAATTCGCCTTTAACTCAGCAGAGCCTCACACAAAAACAGTGTGCGTAATAGAGACTTGAGTCCTTGTTTGCATTGTCTGAGGTATAAATATAATTATCATTTTCTGGCCTTGCCCAGTTACCTGTAAACTGATTTTGGACAATTGACAAACTGCATCTTGTAGCACTGCATCTTAGAGATCCCCGCACATGAACATATATGTTTTTGTAGTAATTGTAGGAAGGACGGGGAAGTAGCTTGAAAATGGGGAATATTTACCACTAGGCAGTGTTTAGGGAAGAGTAAGTAAGGGTTTAGGGAGTATAAAGAAAGGTTTAGGAAGGGACATGTGACAACTCAAAAATGACTAAACCAATTCCTATTCCCAAATTGTGCTTCTACAACTACTACAGCCAAATCAGTTCCAAAATAACTATAAATGTACTCCAGCTCAGAACTAGAGTAAGTCCAGCATCACATGGCCTACTACTGGTATTGCAACACCCTTTGATAGAAATTTTTGGAGGCAGAGACTTAAAACAGAACGCTTATAGGAAATAATGTCAAAATTAATTAATTTATGTTGACCTTTTAGAAATGAATACATTTAGTTTAATATTAAAAAATATATAAGTAAACAATAGTAATTTATTAGAAATGTTTGAATAACCTTTTTTAATTGCAACTTTTTATAGTAATGTTATTGAAATTAATTCTATAACTTTTTGTGACTTTTAATACATATGAGCATTTTACTTTGGGTGGGAATTTATTTTTAATTACTCTAAAAAAAAAATGTTCATTTAATTTAATATATTTAAATAAATTACCTATGTAATTACAAATTAAGGTAATAGTTCTGCAGCATGTTTTGATTTTGTTCTACATTTAAAACAAATATATAAAATTAACATAAAAATGTTTTTACAATTTTTCTAAAAGTTTAGACCCTGTTCTTTATCATAGGGAGATCTCTGCTTTAGCGGCGGAGACTTCCAGCTGCATGTGAAAAGTTACTAGGAATAACTTCACACTCGTATATTTGGCTCATCCTCCTGTTTCAGGTACTGGAGATGTAAGCCTACAGTTTGTAGAAAATGTACACTCCAAAATAGCGCATAGGAAAAAGGAGTACGTTTACCACAAAGGGTGAGTAAAGTTACATGCGTACATTTACACACTTGTGAATAGGCCTCAAAGTCTGAGCAGACATACTACATTGCTGGTGAGATATATTTACTGATTCATATAGCTAACATTGTGTGCACATTTCTACCTGTTTACCTCCTTTGGGACTGGAATACTGTAACCAAAATATCATCTGACAGAAAGAGTGTGCCCTAAATATGGTTTCACAAAAATATCAATATTTTGTAACTGATATTTTGGACAGAATATTTATTTAATTCATTTTGACTTACAACCACTCCCTTTGGATGGAAACTGGAGTTCAGAGGGTTGAGTGCAGCGATCAGACCCACTTAGCCAGGGCGTATGAGCAACATGAATTAGGACCAATTTGCAGCCAGCCCCTGCTTGCCACTCAAACTGCTAAGTCTCAAGCTGCTGCTCAACCACTCTACAGTCAAAATCTAAGTATATGCATGTAAGCAACTTAAGGAGATCAATCGGAGAAAGAGAACCGGAAAGCACACCCTCCCAGCATTCAATAGATAAACACAGAGTCCTCTAGGGCGGAAAAATAGGAACAACTGTGGTGTTACCCCACATAATTCCTGTCCATTGTAACCAGTTGTAAAGCAGGGTCTAAGGCTACCCTAATAAAAATGGCCTTTATTGAGATGAAATACCCTCACCCATCATACAGTGGCATGCTTCATCATAGGGCTCCTCCTCACATTGATTGAAGATTTTTATTCAACCATAGTGGACTTCAATCGTTAATGGTGGAGCTCTTCCTACATCTATCTAATTTGTCAGTATTGTGAGGGATCATCTACACACCGAAAGAGAGAAATTAGATGAAACTACCTAGTAGAAGACAATAACCTTATTTCTATCACATGTTTGTAGGGTAAAAAAATGAAGCTGCATTGGAATAGTTAGACCCTGTGAGGAGGTTGCAATTATTTCATCCAGCAGTATATATTCCTGGGGTGGATTAACTTGCTTTCTTGTGGACCAAACCACTTTCTTTTAAATTCTTTCACTATCAGGTACATACTTCACCAGTGGTGTCTAAGGTTAATAGCTAGAGGTGGGTGAAACACTGAAAGCTTGAGCCAGGCTCAACCCAGATGCTTGGTCTGGCTCAGCTTGAGGTCCTCTTGGACCCTTGAGACCAAAACAAGCTCAGCCTTCATGTGGCTTCTGCCTGCAACCACTGTGTAACCTCCCGCACCAAGAATGAAACACAAAGCATTAAACAGGAAAATACAGTAACCATCTAGTGGCTGTGTTACACAATGTTGAACTAGAAAATCAGGGAACTAGCTCAGCTTCCCTGCTGACCAAATTGTGTGATCCAAGTTGAAAAGTTTATTACACTAGCTGCTTTTTTTCATTATCACATAATGTAAAATTAACACTTTTAAATATGTGGGTTCAGGATGTTTGCTTTACAAAATCCTCTTGTCTATGATTTAATACACTATAATGTTGCCATGTCTCATCTAGGTGAAGCAGAGGGTAAGAATGACAACAGACATGCCTTTTAGTTCACTAATGGGCATGATCTTAAAGGCAGGAACGGGGCAAGAATGTCTCTATGTTCAGGTTTACAAAATACACCTTTTAATCAATACACCTCAATATAGTCACTGATAATGAGCTGATGTACTAAGGTGAAAGTTATTTTAGATTTTGAAGCAACTTTATTATAGTTTTACATGGTGTTTGTTGCATGGTTTACATGGTAAACATTTTCAGGTCTCAGCTTGTGCACAGGCTTTTAGAGCCAAGCCAGACTCTTGACTCAGCTCTGGCTTGGTTCTCTCTGATAAGTTGTTGGCTTGTCCACTTCAAGTGGTAATTTGTTATTTGTGAAGGTAAATACTAATAAAGTGAAAACTACTGGCATCTAATAAATGATTGGTATACAGAATATGTCCACTTTTGGGCTAGCAATTCAATCCATCCTGCAAAACACAAGTAAAAGGGACAGGGATTTAGATAAGTACTTAATGATGGACACTTTGTTTTATACAACCATCACATTTACATTCTCGAGGTAGTTCTAGTGGAAACAATATGTTGTCCTAAAGTAAAGTTAAATGCTGTCAATAGGCGGAATACCCATTGGTGCAGACACTTCACAGTAGATGAAAAAGACATGCAACACCCCACAGGTGTCTTACTCCTAGGCACTCTGGCATGCAAATGATTACCCAGTCTTGGTGAGTGTTTTCCAACTAGTGGGTGCTTGGGAGTGCAAAGCCAGATTATATTCACCTCAGCGGTGGCTGGCATGTACCGAGAGTGGTGAGGCAGGGGGACACAAAACAATTAACAAAAACACTTACGTTCCTGACCAATGTGACGTCCTCCTCCTTCAGTCTTGTCTGACGGCATGCTCCAACGCAGGACCCAGACAACTCTTCTAAGCAATCCTGTTGCTGCTCTCACCAGCATGACATCAGCAGGATTGAAGGGGGCAGCCTCACTCAGCGCTCTCAAGAGCACTGTAGGTCTGCGCTTTCTCTAAACCAGTGGTCTAAGGCAGCTAGGCTAGAGAAGTTTAAAACGTGCATGTCTGGATTGCCATCGCAAGACAGCTGGTCAAATAGACATGCACATTTCAAAGTGCACAGCTCCCTGCTGCCACTCAGCAGCACTGGCTCGCCCCGTCCTGTCACTCAGGTCGGAAGGGTTGGTTGCTAAAAAATAAAATGGTAATAAATAAACTTTATAACTATTTTATTTTTCAGCTCTGGCCTGGGGCTTTTCTTTGTGGGGTGATGCTCCTCCATTCAAGCAGTGGCGCCATCCTGATTAATTTTTTTAGGAAACAAGTACTCCTGTCCGTAAACCCCCACGATAATGTTTGAAGCTGTTTATTTTAAAAAGAATATAAGAAGACCAATATGGTTCTTAGCCTTGTTGCCATTCAGTGTACCTATCACTCACCAAACAACCCCGAATTGTGGATGTTTGAGTGCATGGCCCAATTGTTATCGGGCAGATACTGTGGAAAAGTTATTGGAAGGATGCATGTGTCAGAAAAAAGTTAAGGTAACTGTAACAATGTAGCTGCCCACAATGCATGTATGTGTGGAACTCACCTCATTTTATCACTTTGTGTACATGTGTGATGTTGGACGTTATATGCTGGAAGAATGCATCTGTTATGAAGTTGCTTAGTATAACAACACAGGAACATGTCAGTGTCAAACCTGTGGGTTTGAGTTGTTATGTACATTCCTGATGGACCCAAAGTCGTACAACAACAGTGAAAATATTGGCAAGTACTAAATCACTGGTCCAAATAACACTGCTAAATGCAAGGTAGCACTATATACCATATCCATTGTAACCTACTATTATAAAGACAATGCTATGGTTGTGTGCACAACATTCTAGAAAGCAGTGGTGATTACGAAGGTATATATTTTCTTCTCTGTTAACAAACACAGATTTACACGAAGGTAAAGAGTGGAGAGTCCTCAATTGTCACCATACACAGTAAGAGAGGAATTGACACTGGAAATATACAACAATCATTGATTATGAAACGTGATTCATTGGTATTATCATGGCTATCAAAAATAAGCTGAATGAGAGTAATCCTTAATTATCTTAATAAATGGGGTCTAAAACAAATTCATATCATTGTACAAATGCTAATGTATCTATGTAAGACAGAAAGTGTAAGGACAACATATTCTGGACCTACCTATTCTACGTGGGCTGTACATAGTCAAGCAAGGAAGCATAGATTGCAGCCAATAATTGTAAAGTGAAGGGAGTGTTTTGGAGATAGGTGTGTATGTGCAATAAAGCAGTAGTCAGTATCAGTCTATTGCTGCTCATGGCATATCATCAGTCACTCCTACTGTGAACGTCCCTAACTTCAAGATCCAACGTTATTCTACTACAGAGAGTGCCCTTGAAAATGCTCCTAAGGACTCAGTCATCTCAGTTTCTTTCTAATTGTCCATTTGAAATCATTCACACTGTTGTCCTGTGTCTAAAAATGAGTTGCAAATTTAGTTGTTGAATTTTTACATCAGATATTAGTTTGGTGCTCCAAGATCCTAGTCTGGTCATGCCAATATATCTAGGTCTGCAAGGACATTCTAACACAGTGCTCACCTTTTTAGGTCGAGCCTAGACAGCCCATATGCGCAGTCTGGAAGACCAGCTGTAATCACTATACAGAGTGTAATCCCGCCTGATGCTTACCATAAGTTGACTCCAGCGTCGCTCTTCTTTGGTGACTCCTCATCGGTTTGCGCTCGCGATACATTACTTCCATTTGGAGCTGAGGATCACCGCTGAACTACACTTTAATTCTCTTTAATTAGTGGCAGTCCACTTTAATGCAGGTACTATTTCTTCACCCACCTCCCATTCCCTACGCCATCTTTGCTAAGCCCCTTTATGTTATTGTTTGGAAGAACTGTTTGTTTGAAATTGTTGCTTTCCTAACCAACGCTGCTTATTTTGAGTTCGTTTTTTTTCCTTATCCAATTTCACAGGTATCGGAGCACGTTACTTTAAGTGATTTACGCAGACACACAGGATGATGAGCCTCCGAGACTCGAACACTGTTTACTGCCTTCAAGGTCAGACGCTCTAGCACTTACACCATATCCACTCTCCTCAACATCAGCATATAAGATGACTGACACTCCTTTAGAACACACAATTATAATGCATTACCATTATGCGTTCCTAAGTAGCTCCAGCCATCTTGTTTTCTACTGCTTGCCCGGGAGGAGTAGTGGTGCTAATGGTCGCAGAGGTACTGCAGTGCAGTAGTTCACCAGCCGCTCTGCTTAGTACAAAGGTTGGACAATGTGCCTACTGAACGTCCATTTCTACGTACATACACTACAATTAACAGTGCCACTAGCTCTTTGGGAGGGAGTGTGAGGGGGGGGGGTTAAAGCAGACCAAAAAGGCTTGAATGTGGAAAAGGCCACTTTATTAGGAACAGGTGCACATCACAAATTAATAAACCTTGGCAAAGCCTTGCAAAACTAAACCTCACTAAATAAATAATTAAACCTAAAACCCCGCCCCCACCCCCTCCCCTAAAATGTTATGCCCCTCCCCCACCCATACAATACAACATTTCAAACATTACAACAACATTACATTATCATATAAGCATTACGTCATCATTATAAAACATATCCTCATCATTATAAAACATACGTCATCATTATAAAACATTACGTCATCAACAACCCCAATAACATCCTGAATACCAGGCCCTCCATAACCAATCACCTGCCTGACCCTTCATCCCTGTCAAAAAAAAAAAAAACGTCTAAACGGTCAACCAATGGCCAACTCATCTTTTCTCTGATGATAAAACAAACCTGACCATTAACCACCGAAATCTGACACAAACAGCCCTGAAACAACTAGACCCCGCACAGCACCTGTTTCCAGCGGACAAGTACAAAAGAAATAACCCCGGCCCACCTGTTCCCAACAAGAAGCCAAACGGATAAAAGAAAAAATGAGAAAAAGGGGGAAAAAAGGAAGGGGGGAACCGAAAATCATAAAAAACAGGATAAAGAAAAATTCTGCACTAAGGAAAGAAGCTAGGGAGGGAGGGAGGGGGGGGGAAATCTCAGTATCTAACCTCCCAGCCACCAGGTCACCAAACCTAAAATGGTGGCTGGGAGGAGGAGTCAGAGACCTAAATAACAGAGGCTACCAATCCTACCAAAAGGAGCCCAACCTTCCAGAATGTTCTGCCCCCACCCCTAAGCCCCCCCCCGCAACCCTCCCAAATCACCCAGGGGGGGACCTCCCTACGGTCTGCTGCCCACCCCCCAAGCACCCCTTGGGAGGGAGTGCGAGGGGGGTGTTAAAGCAGACCAAAAAGGCTTGAATGTGGAAAAGGCCGCTTTATTAGGAACAGGTGCACATCACAAATTAATAAACCTTGGCAAAGCCTTCCAAAACGAAACCTCACTAAATAAATAATTAAACCTAAAACCCCGCCCCCCACCCCCTCCCCTAAAATGTTATGTCCCTCCCCCACCCATACAATACAACATTTCAAACATTTCAACAACATTACATTATCATATAAGCATTACGTCATCATTTTAAAACATATCGTCATCATTATAAAACATACGTCATCATTATAAAACATTACGTCATCAACAACCCCAATAACATCCTGAATACCAGGCCCTCCATAACCAATCACCTGCCTGACCCTTCATCCCTGTCAAAACCCCCCAAAACGTCTAAACGGTCAACCAATGACCAACTCATCTTTTCTCTGATGATAAAACAAACCTGACCTTTACCCACCGAAATCTGACACAAACAGCCCTGAAACAACTAGACCCCGCCACCCAGGAAGGTGGGGGGGGGAGAAAAACGACCCCCCCCTTTCTGCCCCCCCAGTAGGAAAAGGAAAGAGAAAAACCTGCAAAATTCACCGCGGCATCGACAGAGACCTTGCCAACACTTCTCGTAACTCCAGCAAATACAAATCCATGCCTACTCTGGAAAGGTGAACCCCATCATCCCTGAAGAACTTTACTGCCTCAAAACGTATCTCTCTATGTGAGACTCTCCCAAAACCAAGCTGACGGCAAAATTCTAGAAACCTCAGCATTCACCTTCTTCCTAGCTCGATCGACCGCCCTGGGATTCACGGCCCCTCCCCAAATCCTACGTGGAATCAATTCCGTCCAAAAAACATGGCAACCTGCCCAATGCTCCTTAATAAGCGCCAAGTCCTTCTTGATGGCCCGTAACAGAACCACACCCTTAGTTGCGCAAAGATCATTTTCACCCAAATGAATCACTAAGATATCCGGGCCGCACTAAACCGTTATTAAGGCATGTAATCAATTCCCTCCAGAGCATCCCACCTTTACCTTTCCAAACAATATTAAACATAAGAACATTAAAACCCAACATTTCTCCAAAATAACTTTGGGCCGCCTGAACCCGGGCCCATTTCACGAACGAGTGCCCCACAATCCAAACCGTCACCGCTGGAGTTCGGGCACCCAGCAACTGAACCTGAAAAAGAAAAAACAGTTAATACTCATACAAAGGAAGATGACGCATGCGCCTCCTCCGCGTCTCCTCTCACGTATCGCTGAAAGCACCTGGATGACCAGCGCCCCAACCTCATGATGTCCCCAGCGACCAACCCCTGTTAAATGCTTCAGTCGCAGTGCCAATCCTAAAAGAGTGCGTACCGTAATGCTCCCCATCCAAACCAATGCGCTGTGGAGCCTTACGCAAAACCATGCGAAATTGATAGGCCGTAACAGGAGCTTTATTAATATGCTGAAAAACAGGATCATCGTCACCACCCCCTGATAAAGAACGCCAACGACGAGCCAACAGCAATGGACATGTAATTCTAGGGGAACTCGCCTCCAACCACACTCCTTTTCCCATCTTCTTCTGATCAGTTTTAGAGTTAGCCAGCCACACATGCACACCCTCCTCCGAGCAAAAAACATCTCACCAACAAATACCTCGCTTAGATTTAGAACCCAACAACTCTGACACACGAAAAGCACCAAAGAACATAAAGGCCATTAACATGGCAAACAAACAAGCCTCAAAGTCATCTGTACAAACGGAGGGCAACATTTCTAATAAACGCGCCAAAGTCTGCCAAGATAGTGGAGCCCTCAGCCTTCTAATACTCCCTTGCTCTCTGGCCCAACCCTCAAGCATTCTCCTGCCAATCTCACCAGCAGAGGGGGAATAACCCCAAAACAATTTTCCCATAAAGGAAATGCCTTCCAACTTTCCCGAAATAGTTACTCTAGACAGACCCTTGTCCATGAGGTCCAGGATGAATTTAACTACGTCCTCCGAACGACGCCAAACCTCATCACGTCTAGAAGCTCCACATTCCAAAAACTCCCTCCAGGCCAAAGAATAGGCAGAACGCGTAGACACAGATAAAGAACCTGCCACCAGTTGTAAGACCCGACGTTGCCTACTTGCCACAGATGTAACGGCATCGGGGTCGGTGATCTGTCCGCCTCCCTGTCCAGTCCACGGAATCTCTCCCACTGCGAACGAGTCAAAGCATCCGCTATGTCATTGTCCACACCAGGGATGTGCAAAGCGCGAAAGTAAATGTCATGTCTCAAGCAGCCCAGCACAAAGACTCTCATGAGTTTCAATACCTGTGCATCTCTTGCAGATTGCCGATTAACAATCTCCACCACAGCCATATTGTCAACACGGAAAAGGACTTTTTTGTGCGCCAAATCCTCCCTCCAAAGAGTCAAGGCCACCAACAAAGGAAAGAGTTCTAGAAAAGTTATACTCTGACCACCATTCAACCAATCCTCAGGCCAATGCTCCGCACACCATTTCCCATTCCAGTACAGTCCAAAACCCTCACTGCCTGCAGCATCAGAAAACATTTGCACATCCCACTGGAAATAACATCTCTCACCAAAGGCACACCATTGAAGGAAGTGTGAAAAAATTCCCACATACGCAAATCTTCTTTGACACCTGCTGACAGGCGTACACGGTGATGGGGCAAATGCTGTCCTGCCAGAGCTCTGCCTAATCTGCGACAAAAAGTCCTCCCTGCTCTCACCACCATGCACGCGAAATTGAGGTGTCCCAGTAGCACTTGAACTTCCTTCACAAACACCTTCCGTTTTGTCAACATAACACCCAACAACTCCAACATCTTTACTTTTTTGTCATCTGGCAAGCGAGCCCGCATTGCCACTGAATCGATTTCAATCCCCAAAAATGACAAGACTGTGGCAGGACCCATTGTTTTCTCAGGAGCCAAAGGCACCCCCAAATCCTCCATGAGCCCTTGGAAAGTGTCCAAAGCTGTCTGGCACTCCGCGGAGCCCGGGGACCCAACAAAGAAGAAATCATCTAGATAGTGCGTTACCACAGAATGACCAGACTGGTGTGTAAAATGCCACTGCAAAAATGTGCTGAAACATTCAAAAAGAGCACATGACATGGAGCAACCCATCGGCAATGCTTTGTCCACGTACCATTGTCCTTGAAAATGGATACCCAGAAGACTCCAATCATCCGGATGGACTGGAAGCAGCCGGAAAGCACACTTAATGTCACATTTAGCCATCTCAGCAGCTGCGCCCGCGGTCAAAACAAGTGACATCAACTGAGGAATATGAAACCGAAGCAGCATCCGTGTCAATAAAATCATTAACAGAGGACCCCTCCGGCCAAGATAAATGTTGAATAAGTCTGAATTGCCCCGCCTCTTTTTTGGAGACCACACCAATAGGTGAAATTATCAAGTCACGGATCGGCCAGTTATGAAAAGGGCCTGCCATCCTTCCTTCATGCACCTCTTTATTCAATTTTTGTTGCACCACAGCACTATGCTCAGATGCCGACTTCAAGTTGTCAGCCCAACGTCTCTGCCTAGGTCCCAAATAGCCCAAATGAAAACCAAATTGAAAACCCCTCAGCATTCTCTGTTTAACATCTACATCCTCATAATCCTGAAGGGCAAGCTGTATCTGCGCCAGCTTAACTGGCGTATGAGCCCTTGGGCCCAGTACCCTGTGCACCTCTACCTCCCCGACCCCCCTGAAACTGCTGGGACGTCCCAGAACCTCCTGCACCTGACTGATTCCCTTGATGGCCACCCACTTGTTTGTTACCCCAACATCTAAGCAAGGGATGTCGTCTACCACAGCCGGAGCATTCATGCCTAAACCTACAATATTCTCTGCTACACGACCCCTTGTTAAATTCCCAGCAAGTGCCACTCCCTGACTGTGTATTGGAAGCATTCCCCACCCCACCACGGGTGGGCTTGCCTTGAAAGGGCCGGTAAATTAAGGGTAGACCACTGGCTGTAAAAATTGTCTTACCCCCTGAGGCAGCCCCCATCGTATGCTGCCATAAATCTGTATCCAACTCCCCCCACTTTGCCTCTGAATCCCATGCCATCCTAGCCCTAAATTCTTCATCATATTGAGCCCAAGCATATCCCCCTCCAGTCAACTGCGCCTTTTGAATGACATCCATGTATTTAAAAATAGATACGCTGCGCTCTGGAAACTTTTCACAGTAAACATTTGCATAGATAAGAAATACCGCTGTCCAATTCTCAATGGTTAACGGAACTCTTGGACGCTTTGCAAGCTCATACTCTTCCTCCTTAGAACCCTCTTTGGATCGAACTTCACGATGGAGGAGTTTCAGTATTTCCACATACTCACCCTTCCAAATGCGCTCCTTTGTAGACAACATTAAATGAGCGCCCAGACGTTTAGTAACACCCATGTAAGGCAATTTTTTAAACTTCAATTCCTTGCTGTCAAGGGGCTCCTTAACGCCTCCAACCGCTTCAGTATTTGTACTACTTTCAACTTTGCCCCCTGCAGACCCAAAAACGTCATCTGTGCCCACAGCAGTGTCTTTCACATATCTCCCTTTCAACAACCTCCCTTCTCCAACCCCAGCAAACCCAACCACCGTCGTCCCCACAGACACCATCGTAGGTTTGGCCTGTATAACTGGCATCTCACCTGGCAACAGAGAAACAGCTGTCACAGATTCCGCCCGTGTTGCTGAAACATCAAACGTAGGCTGCCCTCGAGGAACCCTGACTGACGGGCCGCGCTCTCGTCTCTCTTGAACTGGCCTCATTATTTTCGGATCCTGAAAAACACTACGAGACACATTATAGGGCTCCCCCCCAATCACCTCACGCAGTTCACCTTCTTCTGGAGAATCTTCGTCATAATCCAAAACCACCGCCTCCATATCAGGAGGGAAAGCAACACTTCGGGTCTTACCCAACCCTTCATCAACAATATTATTCTTAAACTGATGAGAAGATCCTCCAGACGGGGGAGCAGACTGTACCCGCCTGTACCTCCCCGTGCGTTGACTCTGTAGCTCCATAGCCGATGGTAAGGTAGACCACCTAGACCTGCTATTCCGCGGGGCCAGCGAGATCGCGCTAGACCTACATGTGCTGACCGCGACGGGCTCCCTCGGTGGAACAGAAAGGGCCGAGCTAGGCGCTCTCCTCACTTCACCTCGGCGAAGCTGGGCTGGACCACGCCCTACCGTGTCTGGACCGCCGTACCTATCCCTCTCCTGTAAAGAAAAAGTTTGGACTAGTGTGCTGGGTTCCCTAACAACAACACCTGCCCCAAGCTTTGGCCGCTGGAATACCACAGTACCCACTGGCCTCCCCTGTAACCTATCAAGAGACAATCCCCTACCAAAACTTCTCAGTGGCACCTCCCTCACTGGAGAAGCACCTACCACATCCTCTTCATCACTCCAATCCAATCTAGTATCGGAAGCCGCCGCAGAATCACCTCTATGCAAGAAACCCTCCGGCATTACCTGTTTCTCAACCTGTCGAAATCAGAGTGATGTGCCTCTGAATGGGGGCCACCTGAACCCTCCGACCAATGAGGAACAGACCTAGAAGACCCTTGTAATGCAAAGCTAACTGCCTGCCCCAAACCCCTACCATATTGAGGAAGTGTACCAGGCACCACATCATCAAAAGCAACCTCATTCATTCAAAGTCTGCCAGTCCCCCACAGATCTAGTAACCACTGGCCCTCCCATCCCTACCCTACCCTCACCTTGAAGAGAAAAACCTGACTTGCTGGCAGCCCGTGTATCCAAAAATTCACCAACCCCTCCCCCACTAGAAGTGTGCTGCTCCAAATCTTGAAGAACACCAAATTGCCCCACAACGCTGCCATGAGGGAAAAACATTAGGAACCAATTGATGTGCACCACCATGAACACCCTGCAAACTACTCTGAGCTGCTACTAATGACCCACCAGCCCCAAATGACGTGCCCTCAGCATCCAAAATGACCCCAGGACTAAAACCCCTTCACCCATTTGTGCCCACTCCCCTTCGCTCCTAGAACTCCCCACCACCGATACTGCAACTGTCTGGGAAGCAGGGGTAGAGAACAACAAAGGACTACCCACATTACCTTGCTCATCATAAAGCGCGATCCTGGCATCATTATCAGAGTAAACTTGACCTCTTTGAAAATCAAACTCTCCATGCCCCCCTGCCCCAACTGTCCCATGAGAGACCATGTTACTCGCTCCCATGAACTCTGTCTCAGCTACCAATTGCCTCACAGGATTTAACAAGGGCTCAGATGGCTGCAAAAACCCACGACCTACACCCCGCCCATCACCCAGCTGCAGAGAACCTCTACGTGCTCCACGCATTAAAAAGCTCCAAAACAGGGTCAGAGGCGGAGCGTTTCTTGCTCCCTCTCCACCCCCCCCCCGTTTGGCCACAGGCTTCGACGAGAGCGCTTCCACGTGCCTCGCCTGCGAGCGAGGTGCCAAACCCGCCTGCTCCTCTATCGGCACTTCAGACGGCCCCCCCACTGCTGCAGAGACACACGGAAGAACGTCGGGCAGCACAAAAACCTCCCCGCTCCCCGCGACAGCGCGCGCAGACTCAGGAGGGGCCGGTTTCCTAGTGCGAGACCGGCCCCTATCACTCACCTGACCTGCCCGACGTTTTTTTGGGGGAGAGCACGCTGCCACCACCGCAGCTACACCAGCAGAAGCCTGACGCTGGGGACGCGCCGGCCCCCCACCGACCAATAAATCCATCCGTCCAGCCTCTGAGAGCAGACGCATTGCCTCGAGGACACGAAAGTCTTCCATAGTAAAGCCGATGATAAAACGCTAGGCTTAAATACAAAAATTCACTAAATGCCAAAATATTACGACAATGAGAAAAAATCTCAGTATCTAACCTCCCAGCCACCAGGTCACCAAACCTAAAATGGTGGCTGGGAGGAGGAGTCAGAGACCTAAATAACAGAGGCTACCAATCCTACCAAAAGGAGCCCAACCTTCCAGAATGTTCTGCCCCCACCCCTAAGCCCCCCCCCCGCAACCCTCCCAAATCGCTCGGGCAAGTCCTATTGTATTCCAAATGGTTATTCACTACTGCAGTCGGTCAACTGCCTGAATTCCCAATGATCCCAATAATCCAGCTGCTTTAAACCTCAGAGATTTATGTCTTTCTGAGATTAACAACAGTCTAAGGCACCACTAAACATTGACCCCTTCTCTTTTAAAGGTTTACTAATCAGTTCTGGGCTTGAGATGTGGTGTAAGCATGGTGATATTTTATTCAAGTCCAGAAAAACAAAGTCACCTTTTGTAAATGGGATCTTTTGCTTGTCCTTGTTTATTAGACTTCATTTTGGAGCCCAAACAAATTATTTTATTACATTTTCCAGGCATGCATAAGTTTGAGCTTTACACCCAAGACTCGGATTCTGAAAGATATAAAGTTTGGGAATTGCTGATGCTTGAGTTTTTTAATATGTGGGAACTTGCGAGATTGTTTTCAAGCTGTTCCAAGGCAATTTAAAAGTATATTTACAGGGCACACAGCTTGGTCTAGGGGAACACAGAAAGAAAATAGCTCTACAGAATTACAGCTATTAGCTAACTGCTGCCAGAGCCCTGCCTTACTGCTTTTATTCAGCTTTTGTTAAATTGTTTTGTCTCTATAGCCCAAACAAGATGCAAGGGGATCAGAGTGTTTCACAGATGTAAGGGCTGAACAACAGATTATCAATTATAAGTAAAACTGCATTGAAACAGGCAGAGATTAAGATAAACAGTCCAATATGTGGTTCAGGACAGTCTACTTGTCCTATGGGATGAGTTTGAAATATATATGCCGAGAATTCAATAAAAGCAGGTGGGGATAGGATAAACAGTTACAATTGAAGTTTAAGACCATCTGCTTATTCTATATGGCAGGGGCCAAGATATACTTCACAATCTGTGCACAGAGGGTGGTGGTGGTGGTGTTAAAAAATGTAGGGTGTTAGTTTGTCTTGAATAACTCAAAGAAGCACATGAGGCATTTCACAAGAAAGACTGTTTCGTAGTTTGGATTTATTTAATTTTGGGGATTCCAAGGAGAGCATCTCCTTTTTTAAATGTGTGGAATAGTTTATGTAAGACATTTTTGTATATCACATTAAGGGCCTGATCACGAGTCTTGCAGTCTGAGGATCGCCAGACTCATGGGGGCGCGATGGTGGCGGTCCAGTCACTGCCGCACCAGCTGTTCGACAGCCCTATTATGAGTTGGGCAGTTGGACCACACTGGGACTGCCAACAACGCTAGGGAACCGCCATTACTTGGAGGCGGCGTGGCAGTTCCTCCCCCACGTAAACCTTGGAGGAGAGGAAACAAAGCAGGTCCTACAGGTCCCCCTAGGCCTCCTCTGCTTGTGCATGCATACAGGAGGCATAAAGTGTGCACCCCTATGTGCATTCAGAAAAGTTCCTGCACGGCATGGACTTTCAAGAACATGCCATGCAGGAACCTTCTGAGGCATTCACATTTCAGTGCCTTTTTCAAAGGCACAGTGGCCTTAAAAAGAGGTACTGCCCTAAGAATGCCAGGCCATCTGCTCCCCAGACTACAAACGAGTCTTGGCGGTGCAGGGGCATGGCGGGGGAGTACTGCCGGCACTGCCGATACTCCTAATTGGGCCCTAAGTCTAAACCATACCCTGCACTTATTGGACATCTCACCACTTGTAGAAGTTCTGCTTCAAGACATGGTGCACTTTTTCCGTAGTAACACTCACTCGTGATTTCATGCTTTCATATCCCTTTTCACGCTGCAAAGTAGCTTTTAATTTCCAGCATATTTTCATCAAGCATTCTGGCCTGGGATCACTGATTCCAGCATCTGTTAAATAGGGGAAACAGTCACTACAACGCGGCTGTTACCACGCATTGCCTTTACCACGCATTCATTACAATGAATGTACCGTTACCACCTAGCCTTTACCGCATATTTTTTAGCTTTTCATTTCCAGCATATTTTCATCGATCTATCAGGCCTGGAATCACTGATGCATGGTGCAAAACCGAGGAAAACCTTACATGTTGTTTGTGAAGCCATGCAAGACGACTTTATGTGGCCCTGAGTAGCACCATAAATATGGAATAAGGCAACGCAGCGCAGATCGTCTTACTCTATCCTGGGAAGGGGTTCCATGGGCATTGAATGTATGTTCTCATGCAACTTCCATGCTTTTTGATGCATTCCCAGATTTACCAGAACTGATAGACGTGGGAGCACATTAAAAGGATACGTCTTCTCAGGGGAGGCGTAAAGAGGAGAAATATCTTTATTTCTCCCCGTTACTTTCTCTTTCTACAGCACACATAGCAAGAGAAATATGCCTCTCAGGATATTTTTTGTGCAGAAAAGTGTTACTTCCTGCACAAAAACAATCCTGTGTGCAACTCAGACACCCTTGCACCATAGTGCAAGGTGGCCAGTGTTGGCGCTAGGCTGCCAAAAGGGTGCAAGCACAGAAGAAAAGGCAAGAATACTCTGTATTGCCTTAAATAGGTGACTAGCTGTGCTGCACTCCATGACAAGTTTGTATATAGGCCCCTAGGTTGAGTCAGTTCCATCAATCACTGAACAAACTCATGGATTCTGCAGCAAAAAAATATGACAAGCACCAAAGGATAAATGTGACCGATTACTTTTTTTTCCCGATATCCTTCATTGACAACAGTCTGGTACGGCATAGAAATGTAAGGCACAATTTAGGAACTCAGGGGCATATTAACAAGCTGAAGTATCGCCGCTTTCTCGGCACAATTCGCAGAGAAAGCGGCGATACTTCCAGCGCCCTATTAACAAGGGCATTGCAACGCCTGCCTCAAGCCCACTTTGCATGTCAGCGAGAAACATCGCTAACGACATGCAAAGTGGGCGTTCCCACGTCCAACCACATTTAAAATTTGTTTGGAGTTGGGAACACCCTATCACCAAGGCAGGCGTTGTGAGGAAAAGGACTCAGGTCCGTCCGCCATCATAATCGGCCCCTTAATGCTGTGTTTTTTGTAGTCATAGACCACCTTGATGTACTGTGCAGGGGCTATGCACATCTCTTTGGTTTCCATTTTATGCACAAGTTCTAACGGAATGATAGTGTAAATAAAATATCCATCGATCTTTCGCTATAACCCATTTCATGGTGACATATGCTACCTTCCGCTGCACATTGGCGCATTCACTTGGCAGATTGATTATTTGTAAAAAGCTTATGGCATGTCGAATTACCAGAAAATGTACTTTGGATAAATACATAGGGGCAGATTTATGATGACTGGCGCATCCCCAGGGATGCGGCAGTTATTTTGCGCTGCTGCTCCGCCACCCATGGTGCACCGCATTTACAATGCGGCGCACCATGGGGCAAAAACGGCACAGATGCGTGATGCATCTGTGCCGTAAAGGTGGCGCATTGCTGGAGTTGCGTCGCAAGCGCGACGCAGCTCCAGCAAGGCTCGGGGGTGCCCCATCTTTACAATGCTGCGTCAAGACCTACGCCTGCTTCAAGCAGGCGCAGGGTTTTGACGCAGCACTGGCCTGAAAGTGACTGAGTGAAATCTTATAGATTTCACTCAGCCACTTTTGCGAGGCGCACCTGCCCCGGAACGCCCACCCTGCGCCGGAACGTCCACAAGTGACGCAGGGCTTTACAACGTGACGCATCTGCCTAGATGCGTCACGTTGTAAATGGGTCGTAGGGATGCACCACGTTTATGCCGCAGATGCGTGACGCAAACGCGGCGCATTCCCAACATAATTCTGCCCCATATTACTTGCTCATTTTTTAATGTTTATGTTTTAATGTATTGGGACCCCCAAAGCCCCCAGTATAATCCAATTTTTATTTAGTACTGACCATGACTACCTTGTGTTTATAGTTCAGTTAGCTCTCTGCATTGTTTCACGAATTGCAAACTTGCAACAGAGCACTTACATTTGTGATTTTCTTGCTTTACTTCAAGCTTGCTAATTTCAACACAACTCTGAGGAATTTGCTACCAATTGTAATGAACTTTTAGTTTTGTAGTTTATGATGGAACAAACTTTGCTATGAACAACTTTGCCAGTTCGTATATTAAAACAGATCAATTATAAAGTTCCTAACTAACATAACTTCAGATTGCGAGAGTGTTTAAAGTGTTAACTTCAAGCAGCTCTGTAGCATTTGTAGTCAAATTTCAGATTTAGTGCATATAGGGAAGAGGTGTGGCGCCGCAGCCAGGGCGACTGACTCTGGAATCTGGGGATCACGGTTGGATCCCCGGCGCTGGCAGCAGATTAGCCCAGCACCATGTGACTCTAGGCAATAGCTTGCTTAATCTTCCCGACTACCCCCAGCGCCGAGAGACCCTTAAGGGTGATTGTTCGCGCTTTACAAATGTGGATTATTATTATTATAATATTAGACAACTACTCTGCACTGTGAAATTAATCTTACTGGTCTGTATCTTATTCCAAAAGCTACATCTGTATACTTTCTTAAATCCCTGGTATTCAGCACTTGCATTCCACTGTGCTAAAGTTATTTAACATCATGTAGGTGTTAACGACAATGCCATCCAGATTTGAATCGAAATATTTGATGGTAAATTTGTGTCTGATGATCCACGTGCCTGAGAAACCTGCTTGTATAATAAACAGAAACGGAGAGAGACCGTGGCTCAGGGAGAAGCGGATACAGCATTTTTTTGCCGCCGCGCGATGGTGAAATATGAAAGCATGTGTAGACTCCAAAAGCATGCACCTCCTCGGAAGAAAAAATGAATAAAACATGATTCGCAGAGCCAGTGAAGCAGGCACCATCCTGATAAAAACAAAGGCTGCAAAGTTTCTTTGCACAAGCACACACATGTTACTGTTTGGAAAATGCAAATACCATCAGAAATATGATGTGCGGTGTCCATAAGGTGGGCGAGGCAAACAAAATAAAAGAATAGCACGCACACAGAAACATAAATAAAAAAAAGAGTATGACCACATGTAACAGGGACAGGCTTCTGGGCGGGCCCGAAACACCAAAGGCAGGACTAATTAAGCATATTCACCAAACAAAAGCTGACATTTAGGAAGGGCACTAACAGGTACGATTGGAAAAGAGATGTTTGGAGCCCACATAGTAGATACAGCAAGTCTCGAAAGAGACAGCATATACTCTGCCTAGGTGAGACCTAAAAACAACAAGCAACACCCATGATGATGGGAGTGGTACAGGGCAAGCAACAGTGGGAGGAGAGTAATTGGTTTCTAAAGCATAGCATCAGAACCAGAATGAGCGAGGGGGAGAAGAAATAGTTCCTGCATCATAGCGGAAGGGAAACTAATCAAGTGGAATTAACCTGTACTTGGTCAGTGCTCCTTAGATAAGAATGGAAGTGTTGTACTGGCTGCGCTAACCAATTAGGAGGCAGCAAAGAATATAGGCAGTGAAGTACACCTGTGGTAAGCAGCAGGCGGGATCACAGTCCTTTATTGAAATCAATACTATTGCAAGCGAGAGCATGTGCAGCATGCTCACAGAGGCTTGACTTTAAAAAGGGATACCTTGTGCTGTAGGACCACTTTGGAAAACAAACCAGCCTTTGTGCCTTTCCTTAGTCATTACTTTCTGTTCTAGTCACTGTCCCCCTTGCTCGAGTAGTACATCTGCAATCTGGCAAACTCACAATCACCATCCACGTCTAGCCACCTTTAGCAGGCCAGTGAGAAGAGCTCTCACAGAAAAGTTGTTAGGTAAGATGTAATGAATGACATGTGACCTCAGAGCAATTCCCTTGCCCAAACCTAATCTGCAAGAGTGGTGCAAGGATTTCTTCAGTCTAGATGAAGTGACATTTTGACATGGACTCTCTAGACAATGGTTAAGATTCTCCTTTTAGATGCAATTTGTTGCTCCTGTACTGGTGGTTGTGTAGGATTGTTTTGCACTATATACCACAATGCAGAACATGTGGATAAAATAGACTGCTGCCAGGTAGATCTATAATCTGTCACCTCTGTCTAAGTAGTGCCATTCAAGTTGCCAAGAGCCCGATTCTCAATTTGCATACATGTCCCGCTCGATAAATTATGCTACTACACCAAAGGTGATTCAGAAAAGGGGGTGGTGATGAACAGAGTGCCTGAATTAAGCAGACCACTCTTACCCAGTCCAAAGATCAGGGCTTGATCCATCACCGTTTTTTAGCTCACTGCACCATCCCAGCTCAGAACTTGGCTATATGCAAATTAGTCTGTTCCTGTCCCAGTGCATGATGGGAACAGGGCAAACCAAACTACCAAGCCAATTCTTATACTGGGAAGGAAACAAGCTTCCGGGGACCGGTTTCTGCCATTTCAGGCGTCGTCGGCCCGGCTTGCTTGAATCCTGATGATGCAATGAGCAAGGGACTCACATCTGAGTATACCCTTCCACACTTATGGTGGACAAAATGATTCAGAAAAGGGGGTGGTGATGAACAGAGTGCCTGAATTAAGCAGACCACTCTTACCCAGTCCAAAGATCAGGGCTTGATCCATCACCGTTTTTTAGCTCACTGCACCATCCCAGCTCAGAACTTGGCTATATGCAAATTAGTCTGTTCCTGTCCCAGTGCATGATGGGAACAGGGCAAACCAAACTACCAAGCCAATTCTTATACTGGGAAGGAAACAAGCTTCCGGGGACCGGTTTCTGCCATTTCAGGCGTCGTTGGCCACTATAGGTGTGGCAGGGAATACTCAGACATGAGTCCCTTGCTCACTGCTCCATCAGGATTCAAGCAAGCCGGGCCGACGAGGCTGAAATGCCAGAAACCGGTCCCCGGTAGCTTGTATCCTTTCTGGTGAAGAATTGGCTTGGTAGTTTGGTCTGCCCTGTTCCCATGATGCACTGGGCCAGGGACAGACTAATTTGCATATAGCCAGGTTCTGAGCTGGGATGGGGCAGTGAGCTAAATAACGGTGATGGATCAAGCCCTGATCTTTGGACTGGGTAAGAGTGGTCTGCTTAATTCAGATACTCTGTTCATCACCACCCCCTTTTCTGAATCGTTTTTGGCCACTATAGGTGTGGCAGGGTATACTCAGACATGAGTCCCTTGCTCACTGCTCCATCAGGATTCAAGCAAGCCGGGCCGACGAGGCTGAAATGCCAGTAACCGGTCCCCGGTAGCTTGTATCCTTTCTGGTGAAGAATTGGCTTGGTAGTTTGGTCTGCCCTGTTCCCATGATGCACTGGGCCAGGGACAGACTAATTTGCATATAGCCAGGTTCTGAGCTGGGATGGGGCAGTGAGCTAAATAACGGTGATGGATCAAGCCCTGATCTTTGGACTGGGTAAGAGTGGTCTGCTTAATTCAGACACTCTGTTCATCACCACCCCCTTTTCTGAATCACTACACCAAAGGGGCCCTCAGTTTGCTGCAACGATAGTCAAAGACCTACCGTTTCTACCCAGATTTTTATCCGATTTGAGCATCAGGATTGTGGTTAGACTTTTTTGTATATGGTCTTTCCATTCACCTGACCTGCTAATAATGAATTAGCCTAGGGTTAAATGCTATGCTCTGTTAAACAGGAAAGGCAAATAGGAGACCCCACATTAGGAAAGGAATGTCATCTTTTTGTTAGTGTTTTTCTAAGCAAATTGGTGACAGACACAACAGTGTGGGAAAGTCTGCCCAGCTGACAGCTCCCATTGCATCCCTCTGTACATTGAAAGGGGTTTTACCATTTCATCACACCTGGCTACAAAGGTTGACTGTTTTCACATATCAGTCATACTTTGTATTTATGGAAACTGCACTTCCACAGTCCTGGAGTTCTTCAAAGGATTACTAATGTTATTGTCCTTACAGAATCAGGCGTAGGCAACGCGGCTCCAAACTTTTGAGGTACAGGGTATTCACTGATATTAGCAGAGCTGCCATTTTCAGCAAAGCATCCACTCATGGCATTGGTTATCAAAGTTCACACTTCTTACTATTGTCAGGTGTCATTTGGCTAAGAAGGCTAAATTGCCTTGGAGGGGGACAAAATTAGCGAGGTCGGCCTGACTACTGTTAGGCTGCCTGGTCATCAGGGAGACCTTCTTTACAGCATAAATTAAAGCAGACTCAAGTCAATGAAACTGCTGTGTACCCTCTCCTCGGTACATTTAAGATCTGGCATGGAGCTCTCAAGCTCTAGTCAAATATCATCCATTTACACCCACGCCACCCCTATCCTCCCAGAAACAGTCAAATCAGATCCCTCACATCTGCTATTAACACCTTCGCCGTGGGGCTAATTCCCCCGCTGCACGGGGGCGGAGGTGGGGCACGCACAGTGCCACAGTGCTTGTGACGAGCTCGGCTCGTCACACTGCACGATGGGGCTGTGCTGATGACGAGCTGAGCTCGTCATGACCACGCCCATTTTTCAGAACGCTCAGCACAGCGGGGGAATTAGCCCCACTTGTGAGCGCCGCGCGTGTCATGACGAGCTCAGCTCGTCATCAGCACATGGCAACCGTGCCTCATGACGAGCTGAGCTCGTCATGAGCACGCAAGGAGTCAAGAGAATGTTTTTTGTATACCACTGGGTGGCTCCACGTTTACCCTTTGTTACAGCTGCGTAAAAAAATTGACCGCCTCCTTCATACTTTATGCCGCTTTTCTTAGCCTTGCATGGATAAAAGGCTGAGCTGCCCATGATCAACTTTTTAAAAGTGCTATCTTTCAGTTGCACAATCACTGTAGAAAGTGCCAAAAAACGTACTGAACTACCTGGTATTCAGACACAATATTGAAAAAAAAATATTCAGGACCAGAAATATTGAGTTTCAAATATTGGGATGCACAAATATCATGTGCAAAAAAATCGTTAACAAGAATATCGATTTTAAGGCAAGTAACATTGATGTTAAAATATCTATGTTGTTAATATCTATGTTAAAATTATCTATGTTTTTAATATTGTTTAAAAAAATATAGTTTTTAATAATATTGTTTTTCAATTATTTTTATGTATTTTAGTGTATATTATAATTGTATACGTTAAAAATTGTTTGTATAATTAATGTTAATGTTTTTTAACATAGTTTGTTAATTTTATGTTATTTTAAAATTTCATTTAATAGTCTATTTCAAGTTTCAAGTTTCAAGTGCTTGTTGTTGGGTTGTAGGGATAAAGTGTGGAAAATGAATTGAATGTCATTATTGTATTATTAGTTATTACGATTAGTTGTTTAATTGATAATTAATTATCTAAAATATGTAATTATAATGTTAATATATATATTAGGTGCATGTTGCTTACTTTGTAGAGGTATAGGGTTATTTAAGTAATAATAAAAGTAAACATAGTTATTTATTGACTTTAAAATGTTGGTATTTATTATGTTATGTGTTAACTGTGTAAGGCTTTTTAATTGTAAATAACACTATATATGTTGCTTGGTATAATTATGAAAATATAGTGTGGAATTTTAATTATATTATGATTATTTGTTTTAATTTGATATGTTTATTTAACATTGTATTAAACATGTATTTTTTCATTAAAAAATATATATATATTTTAGATTTAAATATTTGTATTTGTCGTTATTTAATATAGTTGTTAAAATGTTTTATTTGTGTGTGAAATGAACTACTCCGCTCTACTGTTGCAAAAACTGGAGTGGGAATAGTAAATGTTACCCCTCTGTATCCAACACTTTCTCTACTACTGCACAGACTGGAGCAGGAATAGTACATTTTACCCCTCCTGAGTCCAACCATTTCCCTACTATTGCACAGACTGGTGTGCGAAAGGTAAATTTTCCCAATTTGGCAATCCAACACTTTACCTACTGTTGCATAGAATGGAGTGGGAATAGTAAACTTTATCCCTTCTGAGTTCATTGCTTTCCCTACTGTAGCTCAGATTAGAGAGGGAATAGTACATTTTACCCCTCCTGAGTCCAACCCTTTCCGTACTGTTGCACAGACTGGAGGGGGAAGAGTAAATTTTACCCTTCCACAAACAAACACTTTCCCTACTGTTGCACTGACAGGAGTGGGAATAATAAATTGTTACCCCTCCTGAGTCCAACAATTTTCCAACTGTTGCAGATATTGAAGTAGGAAGAGTATATGTATGTTCTTACAATTTTAAAGTTTTGTTTATATTGTTTAGATTTATACTATTATGATGTTTCTGTATATTTAACATGTTATTATTTGTATTTATTAATGTGTGCAATATGTACTATACTTTTTGTAAAATGTATTCCTAATAGTGAGGTCCATGAACACATCCGGTCGGCAGTAGACTGACTGCCGACCGGATGTGTTCGTGGACCGCGCTCATAGGAATCCGTGGTCCCCTTATATGGGTGCTCTGTTGGGGATGAAGTTTCTCCCCTGATACCCTATTGGATTTGTGACGTTCTGCACTGGAGGACGTTTGGTTAGACCACAACTCTACTTGTTTCTTGATCTAAAGGACCAATATATGGCCCAATGATTGTTATTGCTGCGGAGGTTAAAGTTCTGGAGGTTTTGAATCGCAATTCACTTAGTCGTTTGCCCTGAAAAAGTCCATCCTTGGAAGAAACTAGTTGGCTGCCCAAATTTAAAGAAAGATTTGCAATAAAAGAAGATTGAAAATGATTGAATATCGTGATTGTTTTGGACTATTGATTTAACGATGCACAAATGATTGCCTTGTGCACCTTATTGTGTTTATGTATTTATGCAAGTTCTTTTACACCTTGACAGCGGGTATGTATATGTGTGCACAGTTTGGGAAAAATTCCAGTTTGATTACATTTGGGGCTATATATAGGTTAGGTACTACAAGTCGAAAAGGTCTGCAGTCATTGTTACATATAGGATTATATTTATTGTTTACAATGTTTAACTAGGTTTATTTTAAAAAAAACTAGATTTCTGTGTTCCATATTATTGTATAATGATATTTGTTAAAAATATTTGTGTGATTTACATCATAAGTATAGGAGATCAATATTTTTGTGCTTTATATTTTTGACACAATAATTATGTCCCGCGATATTTGTGGTTTCAATATTTTATCAGTGAACCGAGCTATCTTACCAGCATAAATTATGCTTGGAGGAAAAGCATGCACTTGTTGTGTAGTTTAAAGACCCAGCATTTCAAATTGCCCTTTCCACAATCATTGGATGGACATTTTGGTTGTAGTAACTTTCTGAGGTGGATGGACGGAATGAGGTTCACATCAAGGAAGAGAGCCAGGCGCACAATATAATTTCTAGGAATAACGGCAAGCTCTACAATTTATAAAGGGTTGTTTCTGTTTCGAGTTGCAACAGAAATCAAAGTTGATGATTCAGTCCCTAGGCTGCATCTCCTGAGCAAGGTTGACATTCCCGAGATAATGTAATACCTTGCAGCCAGCCGGCACTTTTAACGGGATCTCACCCTAGCATGAAGGTATTAGCAAGAAATGTGGCGATACAATCAGTTCAAGTCTCAGTGTCAGCTCAACAACTTGTGATTCTGGGCAAATCACTTAATCTTTCTGTAGCAGTGCCTATAAATATAAAATTAATGTGACCTTGTGGGAGAGGTACCGGGCAAGCGGGAGGTGTGTAATTCGTTTCTGAAGCACAGTGCCAGAAAGGGAATCGTACAAAAAGGGCCAGGGGAATGTGGGGGTATAAGAAATAGTACCTGCATCACAGCAGACTGGCACTAATCAAGTGGAATTAATCTGTACTTTGCTGGTGCTCCTCAGCATGGAACTGATGTGACGTATTAGGCGTGTGAACCAATTAGTAGGCAGCAAAGAAGAGCGACACTGGAGCCAACCTGTGGTAAGCAGGAAGCGGGTATTTCGAGTGCAGCATGCCCCTAAGGCTTCTCATGCTCACTGCAGAGGCTAGATGTAATAAAAATGGTGGCAAGGAAAAGATGGGTGAGAGGAAATTGTTGAAATTACAGTACTACAAATCCCAGAATTTGCTTCTCTCCCTCAACAAAATGGGCTGCTAAATAACATTCTGTAAAGAGTAGAATTAGAATCCCCACTGTAATCTGGACTCCAGCATGAGCATAAGAACAATGGGCCCAATGTATCATTCCTATTCACAAACTAGGTCTCCTCTGTTTTGCGAATGGGAATGCAATGTGTGATGCATGCACCATTTATTTTTAAAAGCAGGAACAGGTGCTGCTTTTTAAGAAAATTAAAAAATCCTGTTCGGGGAGAAATGAGAAGGAGGCATAAAGTTAAAAAAACAAAACATTATATGTAAAATGGCGCCTGTGGAATTCCAAACGTTGCAAAATAGCTGTATTTTCTCAGGCAAAGTGGGCTAAAAAGTGGAAAAAGTGAATTGCTAAAAAGGCAGTTAATTCATTTGTTTTGTTAGCTTTCCAGTTCATGAGGATCACACATATATAATACAATTAAGTGGACTATATATGTTTACACACTCACAATGTGTACAGAGCACATACACTAGACACCTAAGGGGAGGGCAAGGAAATAGTGCATGCAGTAAGCACCTGCTTTTGCAAGAGTGATACAGAACAACTAGTGTCAAATAAATCAAGCATCTTGCACAACTCGAGTGGATGCCCACAACTGATAACTGAGGGACAAACCACAAAAGAAATTAACAGGGTGAGGAGCTTTACCCTAATGTTGATAACAACTTTCATTGTCTCACAATCTAGGCCTGAGGGGAATTCAGGTATTTATTTATTTAGTGTTTAATAAAGCGCGAACATGGTCCGTTAGGGTATCAGAGCGCTTTACAGGAAAACAAGTTGTATACAAGTAAGACATAGGCAGGGGGCGAAACATTTGGGAATAAAACAGGTGCATACAATTTTCAAGTTGAAATGCAAAGAAAGTCCAAGAGTTGCAGGTGTGGGAATACAGGGAGGTGCAAGGTGGATAGCAGGCGGTCATTCCAAGGTGTAGTAGCAACATAATAAAGAAAGGTCGCTGAATGGTGTGTGCAGTGCAAGAGCTATGAGAGGAGCATGCCCATTAGGAAGGTTTTGGCTTCCTTTTTAAAATTTGCCAGAGAGGGAATTCTTCTGATCACTGGCAGCAGCAAATTCCAGATTCTTGGTGTGGCCCCAGAAAATGCACAATTGTTGGTTTTTCTTTCTAAAGTGGGGTGGCTGGAGCAAAAGGTCTGTGGCGGATGGGGAGTTTCTGGCTCCTCCGGGCACCAGGAGTGTCTGGGAGAGAAATGCAGGGGATTTAGGGTGTAGCGCCTTGTGAGTGATACATGCCAGTTTAAGTTGGATTCTGGCTTTGAGAGGGAGCCTGTTCAGACCTTTCAGATGGAGTGAGATGTGCTTGAATTTTTTTGAGCCTGTTAGGAGTCTGGCAGCATATTGAGGCAAGCTTTTAGGGGGGGTCGTAGAGATCTTGGGTAGGCCCGAAAGGGTAGAGCATCCATATTCGATGCTGGAGATATCTAGTGCCTGGACTGTCATTTTCAGGTTGGAAGTGTCAAGGAATGGTTTTAGTTTTCACAGATAGCTCAGGTGAAACCTGGAAGTTTTAGCCATCGAGTTGATGTGGTCACGCATATTCAGGTTGCTGTCTAGGGTTATTTCGAGAGATTTGGCAGACTCCACTATTGTCGGTGAGCAGTTTAGAGCTGTGATCGATTTAGTCCATTCCCGAATGTCAGAGTTGCTTTTGCGAGGGGAGCTTAACAGGAACTCAGTTTTTTGTGCATTTAGTTTGAGCTGGTTGGAGGTGAGCCATTGAACAGTCGACTTCAGGGCCTCATTCAGTGAATAGATCTCCTCCAGAAAAGAGATTTTGATGTAGATCTGGGTATTCTCAGCATACGTGTGGTAGGAGATATTGGCAGTACGTAGTACTTCTGCTAGAGATTCGAGGTAGAGATCGAATAGTGTAGGGAAAAGAGTTGATCCTTGGGGGACTCCGACCATATTCGGAGAAGGAGCAGATAAGTTACTGTTGACTAAGAATCTCTGGGAACAGGGAAATGCTGTGCCCTGGCCTGAACCCACATTGGAAATCGTCTAGTAGGTTGAAGTTGGTGATGTGTTGGCTCAATTGAAGTTGTACACATTTCTCCATAACTTTCGCTAGGAGTGGGATATTGGTCTAAAGTTGTCTGTAGAGGCAGGATTCAATGTAGGTTTTTTAAGATGGGGACGACTCAACCAGCTTCTAGAGAGTCAGGTATCGACCCTTGTAGAAGGGAGGCATTGATTATTGCAGTCCAAATAGGAATTATAAACTGGGTGGTAGCGGCCAAACAGTTGGAGGGGAGTGGGTCAATAAAGTGGTTGTTTTGATTATAGAATCTCTGAGATGGAATGATCGTCATATAATTTGAAGTTGGACCAGTGCGCTCAGTTTTTGGGTGTGGTCTGGGGGGCCAGCGAGGAGAGATGGGTCGGAAGTAGGTAGCAGTGTGGAATAAAAATCCTTTTTAGGGGCTCACTGATGCACTGGTCCTTAAACCAACAAAGAAGAAATTGGCACGGAAGCTGTAATATCAAGGAAATAGATTTATTAACCTCTCACGAGGGAGACTACGTCAATACAGTACCCTCAGGCCACTGTATGAGGTAGTCCATGGAGTACATAAACCATGGTGCTTATATTCTGTGATAGTTGCAGTGTACGCATGGAGGTTCAAAAAGAGGAAGTACAAGTATACACATGAATAGCTATTTCTCATATATGGACAACTGGAAACTACTTAGTAAACAGAGTTGGAGGAGTAACAAAAACCCTTACATACGTTGGAATACCCTGACAGTTAAATACTTATACAGATGTATTCTGGCAGCTACAGGCCTTTCTTAGCATACATTGCTCTGGCTCAGTGCTGAAGGAGTTAACTATACTTGGTGACTCAAGCGAAATACAAGGGCAGGCAACAGTGAAGAGTGGGAAGCACATGGCTAGCACATGGCTAACTAAAATGGGTGGTACAAAAGGGGGTGGTGATGGATGGAGCATCTGAACCAGTCAAACACTCACACCCAGTCAACAGATCTGGGTTTAATCCATCACCGTTCTTTAGCCCACAATGCCACCCCAGTTCAGACATGGCCATATGCAAATCAGTCTGACCCTGTGCCTCATGTGAACAGTCCAGCCCAAACTGCCAAGCCATGCCTTCCCTGGACCGGATTCAAGCTTCCTAGGACCAGTTTCTGGCATTTCAGCCGTCTTCAGTCAGGCTTGCTTGAATCCAGTGGCAAAGTGAGCAAGGGACTCACGTCTGAGCATACCCTGCCACCTTATGGCGAACAAAGCGGTACAAAAGGGGGTGGTGATGGACGGAGCATCTGAACCAATCAAACACTCACACCCAGTCAACAGATCAGGGATTAATCCATCACCGTTCTTTAGCCCACTCTGCCACCCCAGTTCAGACATGGCCATAAGCAAATCAGTCTGACCCTGTGCCTCATGGGAACAGTCCAGCCCGAACTGCCAAGCCATGCCTTCCACGGACCGGATTCAAGCTTCCTAGGACCGGTTTCTGGCATTTCAGCCTGGCTTGTTTGAATCCAGTGGCAAAGTGAGCAAGGGACCCACGTCTGAGCATACCCAGCCAACTTATGGTGAACAAAGCGGTACAAAAGGGGGTGGTGATGAACGGAGCATCTGAACCAATCAAACACTCACACCCAGTCAACAGATCTGGGTTTAATCCATCACCGTTCTTTAGCCTACTCTGCCACCCCAGTTCAGGCATGGCCATATGCAAATCAGCCTGACCCTGTGCCTCATGGGAGCAGTCCAGCCCGAACTGCCAAGCCATGCCATCCCTGGACCGGATTCAAGCTTCCTAGGACCGGTTTATGGCATTTCAGCCGTCTTCAGCCAGGCTTGCTTGAATCCAGTGCCAAAGCGAGCAAGGGACTCACGTCTGAGCATACCCTGCCAACTTATGGCGAACAAAGTGGTACAAAAGGGGGTGGTGAAGGACGGAGCATCTGAACCAATCAAACACTCACACCCAGTCAACAGATCTGGGTTTAATCCATCACCGTTCTTTAGCCCACTCTGCCACCCCATTTCAGACATGGCCATATGCAAATCAGTGTGACCCTGTACCTCATGGGAACAGTCCAGCCCGAATTACTAAGCCATGCCTTCCCTGGTCTGGATTCAAGCTTCCTAGGACCGGTTTCTGGCATTTCAGCCGTCTTCAGCCAGGCTTGCTTGAATCCAGTGGCAAAGTGAGCAAGGGACTCACGTCTGAGCACACCCTGCCAACTTATGGTGAACAAAGTGGTACAAAAGCGGGTGGTGATGAACGGAGCATCTGAACCAATCAAACACTCACATCCAGTCAACAGATCTGGGTTTAATCCATCACCGTTCTTTAGCCCACTCTGCCACCCCAGTTCAGACATGGCCATATGCAAATCAGTCTGACCCTGTGCCTCATGGGAACAGTCCAGCCCGAACTGCCAAGCCATGCCATCCCTGGACCGGATTCAAGCTTCCTAGGACCGGTTTCTGGCATTTCAGCCGTCTTCAGCCAGGCTTGCTTGAATCCAGTGCCAAAGCGAGCAAGGGACTCACGTCTGAGCATACCCTGCCAACTTATGGCGAACAAAGTGGTACAAAAGGGGGTGGTGAAGGACGGAGCATCTGAACCAATCAAACACTCACACCCAGTCAACAGATCTGGGTTTAATCCATCACCGTTCTTTAGCCCACTCTGCCACCCCATTTCAGACATGGCCATATGCAAATCAGTGTGACCCTGTGCCTCATGGGAACAGTCCAGCCCGAACTACTAAGCCATGCCTTCCCTGGTCTGGATTCAAGCTTCCTAGGACCGGTTTCTGGCATTTCAGCCGTCTTCAGCCAGGCTTGCTTGAATCCAGTGGCAAAGTGAGCAAGGGACTCACGTCTGAGCACACCCTGCCAACTTATGGTGAACAAAGTGGTACAAAAGCGGGTGGTGATGAACGGAGCATCTGAACCAATCAAACACTCACATCCAGTCAACAGATCTGGGTTTAATCCATCACCGTTCTTTAGCCCACTCTGCCACCCCAGTTCAGACATGGCCATATGCAAATCAGTCTGACCCTGTGCCTCATGGGAACAGTCCAGCCCGAACTGCCAAGCCATGCCTTCCCTGGGAAGGGTACGCCCAGACGTGCGTCCCTTGCTCACTAAGCCACTGGAGTCAAGCTATCCTGGCTGAAGACGGCTGACAGCCAGAAACCGGTCCTATGATGCTTGATTCCGGTCCAGGAAGGACGGCTTTGACAAACTTGCATTGCAAGTTAAATCCGGATCTCCATCCGATCCGGTAAGGCCTGCTCTCTTTCGGGATCAGGCTTTTATGGGGCGTTCAGCTATATGCTCCCTTGTCAATCTGTCCTTGGAAACGGGAGTAGTTCCAGCCAAGTGGAAACAAGCCGTGGTGTCCCCAATTATTAAAAAGCCCACTCTGGACCCATCCAAGCCTGAAAGTTACCGCCCCATCTCGTTGCTACCCTGGCCAGCCAAGATTACTGAGGCCCACGTCAATCTGGCCCTGTCTGAGCATTTGGTACGAACCAATGCCCTCGATCCCACACAAAACGGATTCCGTGCTGGGCACAGTACGGAAACCGCGTTACTTGTGATGGTGGAACATCTCCGGGCAAGGTTGGATGCTGGTCAAACGGCGGCGCTTATCTTGTTAGACCTTAGCGCCGCCTTTGACACGGTGGACCACAGCATCCTCCTGCACCGGCTCGAGGAGACTGGTATTGGCGGTCAGGTGCTGCAATGGTTCCGCTCCTTTTTAGACGACCGCTCCTTCTGTGTTGCCATCCCTCCCTTCAAGTCCAACTACCAACCGCTGGCCATGGGGGTTCCGCAAGGGTCCTCGCTGAGTCCCACGTTGTTCAATCTCTACGTGAGACCGCTGGCTGATGTCGCTAGGCAGTGGGGCCTAACCTTGGTCTCATATGCCGACGACACACAGCTGGTGGTTACTCTCAGCGGGGACGCGGAAATTGCGGCCCCCAGGTTTCAGTCTGGACTGAAGGCGGTGGCTAGTTGGCTGACAGGCAACTGCCTTCAGCTTAATGCCACAAAGACGGAGGTGATGGTCGTCGGTAAGGGAGTGGAGCTGTGGGGCGACCAATGGTGGCCTTCAGAGCTGGGACCCACTCCGATTCCGGTGTCGGAGGTGAAAAATCTCGGGGTATGGTTGGATGCCGGCCTCTCTTTTGTAGGGCACACACAAAAGACTGCGGCCTGTTGTTTTGGACTTCTAAGAGGCTTGAGACCAGTACTCAAGTTCTTTGATGCCCCAACCAGGCAACTGGTGATCCAGGCTACTATCATCTCTCGCCTGGATTATGCCAGTTCTCTCCTGGCTGGGGCTAACCAGGCCGAACTAACCCGTTTGCAACGGGTTCAGAATGCCGCGGCGAGAGCGATTGTTGGCCTGCCCAGATTCAGTTCTGTGGCAGGTGTCCTTCGCTCTTTACATTGGCTTCCGGTTAGGAAGCGCATTCTTTTTAAGATCTTATGTCTTGCTTTTAAGATTCTGAGAGGTATCGGCCCGGAAATTCTGTCGAGCTGCCTTTCCTTTTATGTCCCCACCCGCAGTCTCCGTTCCCAGGGTCTGGCTCTTGCAGTGGTCCCCAGATTTAGGCTCAGTCGTATGGGAGGCCGTTCATTTAGGGTCATGGCTGCATCAGCATGGAACTCCCTCCCCGTTGAAATCCGTCTGATGGAGGACCTTTTGACCTTCCGGAGGGCGATAAAGACTTTCCTGTTTTAGCTGTTCTGATTTTATTTTCTGTTGTGTTATGTTCTGCCTTGTCTTTGCGCCGGGACGCTCCTTGGCTGGAGTATCTGTGCGCATAATAAATCACCCTAACATAACATAACATAACAAGGACATGGCTTGGCAGTTCGGGCTGGACTGTTCCCATGAGGCACAGGGTCAAGACTGATTTGTATATGGCCATGTCTGAACTGGGGTAACTTGGTGAGCAAAATAGTGATGAATTAACCCAGATCTGTGACAGGGGGTGAATGTTTTGCCATTGTGCAACATTCCGTCCAACATCTTGTGTGTTTTGTTTTTTTAACTAAAATGGGTGCCACAAACAAAATGGTTTCAGCTCATGCTAACGGTAATTTCTGCGATTTCCACAGCAGAACTAAATTTGTTTCCTAGGGAGGTAATTTTTGGCAGAAAAGAAGGCATAGACAGGTTATTAGGGATTTGGGGGGTTCTTTGGAGGTTTTAGCCAGTTTGTTAGATTGGTGTTTGACAATTTCAAAGAACTTGCAAAACTATATTCTTGGTGTTCTCCAGTTCTGATCTAAAGAATTCTTTTTTTGATTTGAGGATGTTCCTATTGTAAGCATTTCTGGTCTGTCAAAGAAGGATTAGATGGGAGGCTGAGGGATGCTATCTCCAGTTTCTTCATGTCAGCCGGAAGGTTCTCCTTTCATTGTTAAGGGATCCATTGAACCAGGGGTTTTTGTCTTTGATTTTGGTTCTTTTTAGCTTAGCGGGACAAGATCATCAAGTATGTCAGACATAGCAGAGGTGTAGTGTTCTGTAAGGTAATTGACCATTGAGATTTTTTGGGGGGAGGAGGTCATTCTCGCACTGTGCAGTCAGTTTGTGTCTCTGAGCCAGCAATTTGGTTTCACAGTTTGCGCTGACCTTGTCTTGTGGGTGCCAGGTAATAGGAAGGTAATGGTGTGGTGATCAGACCAGTCGCGTGGGTCTATTGAGATAAGCCTAACCGCTGTTTCCTTAGCAATGATCCAATTGAGGGTGGCACCTTTCGTGTGTGTTGGGAGTGTGCAGACTTGGGTAAGTGATTGGTTAGTCAGGAAATTTTTGATGGCGTTGACCTGAGGGCCCTTGAGGTCGTTCCAGTGCAGATTGAAGTCACTGAAGAAAATGTCATTAGAGTTGGGGTAAACCTTGGCTGTAATGATTTCCATGAGGTGGTCAGTGAATGTGTCAGTATACCTGGGGGTGGTGAAGGATGTGCAGTCTGCACAATTGTGTGGCATTGTTGCATATGGAGAGTGCGAAGTATTCACAAGAGTCTGTTGGGTCAGCGTGAAGTTCAATTACGAGGAGGTCTGTGCGGTAGATGCAAGCAATACCTCCTTCTTTTTTTTTTATTGCCTGTCAAGCTTTGCGATATTTTAATTAGGAGGGACCTATTGGTATAGGCAAGAAGATGGTGATTCGTTGAGCCATGTTTCGGCCAGGATTGCCACATCAGATTTTTGGCTCAAGATGAGAGAGGCGACATCGGAGGCATGCTTTACTGCTGAGCAACAGTTAATTAAGAGGCCAGAGAGTGGGGGGTCAAGGCACGAAATTGTCACTGATAACTCCTCTGTTGCAGAGAGTTGGTGATCTATTGGAGTTGATTGCAACCTTATGGATTAAGTGTTTGTCTTTCTTATCTGGTGGACTGGGGGCTTAAGGAGCAGTCTTGTATGTTAGGAGAAGGGCTAGAATTTCATCCTCCGGGACGTAGTTTGGAAGCTTGCGAGGGCCAAGGTGTCTGAAGGATAGCGGCAAGGGGTGAAGGATGGTCTTGGTGAGAAGGGGAGGAGTTGAGTTCAGGTGGAGCTTGAAGTTAGAGAGAGAGAGTTCAGTGAGGCTGAAGGATGCTTTTTCATTTCAAGAATGGAGTTATGGAAGCTCTAAGTAATGTTGGATGCTCTGAGGTGCAGAGTTTCAAGATCCATAAGTGAGGGATGTGCTTGCGGGAAGGAGATCGGTGGGTATTTTCATTTGTGGCAATTACATGAAATACCTAAAAAATAAAAAAAAATTATATGAAACACCTGTCCGCCATTTTGTGCTATTTTTAGCACAAGATACATCCTTGCACTATAGTGGAGTGGTGTGGCTCACTGGTTAGAGGCGGTACACAAGGGGGTGGTGATGGACGGAGCATCAGAACAAATCAAACACTCACACCCAGTCAAAAGATCTGGGTTTGATCCATCACCGTTCTTTAGCCCACTCTGCCACCCCATTTCAGACATGGCTATATGCAAATCAGTCTGACCCTGTGCCTCATGGGAACAGTCCAGCCCGAACTGCCAAGCCATGCCTTCCCTGGACCGTAAACAAGCTTCCGAGGACCGGTTTCTGGCATTCCAGCCGTCTTCAGCCCGGCTTGCTTGAATCCAGTGGAAAAGTGAGCAAGGGACTCACGTCTGAGCATACCCTGCCACACTTATGGTGGCCAAAGCGGTGCAAAAGGGGGTGGTGATGGACGGAGCATCAGAACCAATCAAACACTCACACCCAGTCAAAAGATCTGGGTTTGATCCATCACCGTTTTGGCCGCCATAAGTGGAAGGCCAGGGAAGGCATGGCTTGGCGGTTCGGGCTGGACTGTTCCCATGAGGCACAGGGTCAGACTGATTTGCATATAGCCATGTCTGAACTGGGGTGGCAGAGTGGGCTAAAGAACGGTGATGGATCAAACCCAGATCTTTTGACTGGGTGTGAGTAATTTACTCTGTCACTATGGTGAAACGGTGGGATATCTATCAATATATAAATCTGACCCTTAGTCAGTCCTGCAAGAACTGGCCTATATACTTATGAAAGGTAAATAACGCAAACCATTAAATTGAGCGTTACTGACAGTATTTAGAAATGGGGCACGTGTACTATGAGTCGCTATATCGCTACATAAATCATTATTATTATTATTATTATTATTATTATTATTATTATTATTATTGTTGTTATTAATATTATTATTAATAATAATAATATTAATATTATATTTTGCCTATCCATCAAGGCTTACAACTTTTTGTATTTATGCCTAAATTGTTTTCCAGGAGATCTGGGAATGTGGAAGAGCGGCTACCAATGCTGAGGGGCATATTTATGACACCACGCAACGCAAGTCCGAAATGTAATTTATGAAGCAATGCAAGGCCACCTTGCATGGCCCTGAGTGGCTTCATAAATCCAGAATAACACAACACATCGCAAATTGCTGCATCGCATTACTCTGCCCTAGGAAGGCATTCCATGGCATTGCATGGGTGTTCCGACGTAACTCCCATGGATTTTGATGCATTTCCAGATTTACCAAAAGTGGTAGACCTGGGAATGCGCCAAAAAGGTACTCTTTCTCACGGAAGGCATGACAAGGAGAAATATCTTTAATTCTCCTTGTTACTTCCTCTTTCTGTGTGCGGCATTCTGCAAACAGCACACATAGAAAGAGGAATATGCTTCTCAGGATTGTTTTTGTGCAGGAAGGTGCCCCTTCCAGCACTAAAGCAATCCTGAATGCAACACAGGCACTCTCGCGCCAGCGCAGGGACAAGGGCAGAAAGCACCATATTCTTTTAAAAACAGCGTATTCCTGCTGTTCCCTTGTCACAGCAGCACTGCGTAGCAAGGTGACTTGCTGTGCTGCGCTGCACTGCGCTGGGCTGCACTGCATGAATTTCTTATAAATATGCCCCTGAATGTTGGTCTCCACTATTGCTCATACATTAACACTAAACTGTATACCCCCTTTCATCAACTCCATCTTGTTTATGCTGAGCACTATATGGACATTTGTAAAATTTATTGGTCACTTGTTTTTCTGTTTGCCTTGGAAAAGCCTTCATTTCCCTTAAAGGAAAAGTCGATAGCTATTTTTATTTAAAAAAACTGTTTAAGGTTCTTAACTTTAATTAAATAAACAGCTCTTGGATACGAAAAATGCAATAGGCACAACCTTTCTATGAAGCAGGTCTTTATTCAAGAAATCCGCTTTTAAATGAATTACATTGATCTTGTTCAATGTCTTTCTTCTATGTCACAATATATTGATGTGAAGGGAAATATACTACAAAGTGAAGGTGGTTTAGTTCATGTGGTACATGTGCAAATCACATTTTACAAACTTATTTTTTGACCAACAATTGAACATCATAAGGCTTCTCATAATATTTTACTTTTTAGTGGAAATCTAGAGAGCGACACCCAATATGGGCATCCATTGGTTGAGAATATTTAATATTACCACCCTGAAATTACAACTTTATTGTAGAGAATGGATTTCCTGAGCCCCCACTACCACCCAATGACCTCTTAAATGTAATAAGAACTCTTCATTATAGGCATCCTTTTTCTTGCACTATAGGATGATACCTCACTGGTCAACTTCATAAATAAATGAATAAATATGGTTGGGGACACCAGTTGTGTTTACCAGAGCAGGACTGGGAACCCAAAGCAGCCCTGGCAATTTTCTCAACCTACTCCCTTGGGAAGCACTGCCTGGCTCCGGGTGGCTGGAAACGCTTGCTTTCTGCTTGTGTTACTGAGGGCCTATATTGCAGCACTGCTGCAAAACCAGCCCCCAGTAACAAAATCAGCCCCCACACTTCCAGCACTGAGCGGAAGAGCCCGATGCCCTCTATGGCCAGTCCAGCCCTGGTGTCTACATAGTCTCAAGATTACTATTGCTCTTTACAGTCACCCATTTTATTTTTCAAAATTTTATTTAAAAAGGTTCTAATCTAATGTCTGCTCTAGGCTTGTTTGGTAAGTGAATAACCTCTGAACTCTTGATGATGGGGCAGTGGAATTACTTTCAATGTGTTATCCCTGGGGAAATTCTCTTCCAGATTTAGCAGCCAATACTGAATTATAGAAGGCATAAGAAATTAGACGTAGAACGAGCTAAGCAATAACTGACAGTATCTGTGTTAATGAGCAATGATAGGAAGTGGGTTGGGTGTAACACAACTTGAGCCCCCCCCCCTGAAAAGTACATAGAGGGGGGCCCTCAAGCTGTGGACCTAGTCAGGAACTCTCAGGCCAGGGTCTGCGGCCGTGCACAATGTCGGAGAGGGCCCCCTGGTGCTCGGGAACTAGGGCTCCCTTGCACCTCGGGGGCTAATGTTACGCCACTGTGGTGTTTGATTGTATTAACATTTGTTCTACATAGATGTTTATGTTCATTCACTGTGCCTGCACAGCCTGCATGGATAAAGGCCCTCGTTTATTGTTTGATGGACAGCCTGCCTTCTAGCTTTGTCGAGAAAAGGCCATTGCCCGCTCCCCTGGAAAATAACATGCCTGCCATATCTAAAGATACCTGCATGCCTAGCAGGTATGTCTGTGATGGCGCTGCTCTCAAGAGCATGAGAACAGCGCCAGGATTGGAGGGAGCGGTCTCACTCAGACCTTTGTACTATCTACCATTCCTATGTGACTCTTAGAGTATATCCATTTGTATCTCCTCCTTGTGTGACTTTACCTCTTGTACATTTGCAATTTTTTCTGTTTGTATCCTTTATGTAACGCATGTAATCCTAGGTCCTTATGTTTTCAACTGGTTCTTATGTAAAGCGCTCCGACACCTTCGGGTAAAGTTCGCGCTATATAAAATCGCACAAATAAATAAATGAACTCAGCACTCTCAAGAGCACTGCAAGCCTGCACTTTCTCTAACCCAGTTGTCTAGTACAGCTGGGTTAGAGAAGTTTAAAAGGTGCATGTTTGGCTGGCCGTCGCAAGACGGCCGGCCAAAGAGAAATGTACATTTTAAAGCACACAGCTGCCTGCTGCCACTATGCAGCACTGGCCCCACCCCGTCGTGCCACTCAGTTTGGTATGGGTTGGCTGCTGAAAAATGAAATGGTTGTAATCAGTATTTACATTTTATTTTTTAGCTCTGGCCTGGGATTTTCTTTGTGGGATGACGCTCCTCCGCTCAAAAAGAGGAGCTGCCCTTCCGTAATTTCTTTTTTCGTGGTATCTTCATGGTGTCCACTTGGCAGCGGGGGCAGGGGGTTGTATTGTATTTATCAGAAGAATTGCTCAAAGTCCTGCACAATCAGCCACATCCACTTGCAGCACTGGTACACTTGCCATGGATGCAGGTCATGTTCCAAAATTGATGCATAGGTTTCATAAGTAAAAGGACACCGCCACTCTAAGATCCATAAGCTCCCTTTATTCGACTGATAGGCGACATGTTTAACCTGACAGCCTTTATCAACAACAACCATGTAGTGCAATTTCCCCTCAAAATAATTTGATTTGTTAATACACATGGAGGGCAGACTATATGACACAATTTCAGTGATCAAAATGTAATATATACAAATTATATATCCACTAATCATGATTTGAATATTCAAAGTAAAAACTTAGGACATTTGAAAAATAGTCTCCTATAGTCTGTATCAGTTTGCAAAATGATATTCATTGCTGTGATCCCATCGTAGCAGTAGAAGGCAGACTTCTTTTCCTTGACCGAACATATTATACTTAGTGAAAACAGGCAGAGCCCTGGGCACAGGTGTGACAGCGCCTTTGTGCATTACATTATGTTGCATCAGTTTTTCCACTCATATTTTTTGTTTTTAAATGAGGCTGTTCACTTCATAAATAAAATATGCTATGCCATGCGCACTATTCTGACGAGTGTTGTGTGCCTCATATGGACTAATCAACACATTTTGTTCTCCTTCTTTCACTTGTGAAATCTTAATATTCGTGACAAAATGGTAGGAAAACAAAAATGTATGCCTTCTTAAGATTTCCAGCCAAGTAGGTTTGTTCGATAATATTAGGAAAATGCAATTAGAGAGCATGATTTTTCATTTTTTTTAGTTTAAAATGCTTTATTAACAGAGTAGGACAATGTAAAACATCAGTACATATTCCATAATAACAGGAAACCATAACAACTAGGAATAAAATGTGAAACAGTGATAAAAAAGTAACCTTATGAAATAAAACCATACTTAATACAAATGCATTTTAAAGAAAATGTTTGATAAGGAAGAGTACAAAAAAAAAGAAAAGAGAAAAAGAAGAAGAAGAGAGAGAGAGGGAAGAGAAAAGGAAAGAAAAGGAGGAAAGAAAAGAGGAGAAAAGTGATAACAAATGAAGTAACAATTACCATTTTAAATAACTAAATATATAATTAAGGTAACTTCCTAGATAAAAAGTTTGTCAGTGGTAACCATAAAGAGTCTCTCTTAATCAACAAGGGAGTTAAGGTAGCGTAAGCTCTATCCATTCTATGATGATACAACGTATGTTCCACCACGCTAGAAAGGAAACATTTGATAAATCTTTCCAATTAGAAGTAATAATCTGAAAGGTAATAGCAATGAATAGGTTGACAAAATTACCACATTCCTTATAATTATCAAAAACGGGACAAATGTCCTAAGAAAACATGTTCAATGTGAAAGGGAATATCTGACATTAGAATATCGTTTAGCTTAGACCATACTTTGGACCAAAGGTCAACAATAGGGGGACAATGGAAGAACACGTGAAAGAGATCGGCATGCACATGGGAGCATGACCAACACTTAGGGGAATCTAGCAAGTTGAATTTATGAAGGAGACTAGGGGTGAAAAATAATCTATTATAAAAAAAGTATAGGGACTGTGTTGTGCTGGCTGAGCGAGAAGTGATGTGAATCTGGAACCATAAAATGTCCCAAGTGCGCAAGGGAGATCCATGCAGAGGTCTTTTCCCCAGAGGAGTTCTAAAGGGGATTTGGTTACAAGTGCGGGAGTATGGGCAATCAATTTATAAATAGTTGCAGCTTTAAATTGGGTAAAAAAATCGATAGGGTTAGGGGGAGGAGAAGGGGGGTCAGAGGAGGGAGTAGATGAAAGAGTAGTAGGGAAATAATATTTGGTGAGGAGATCTTTGAGTGCAGTATAATGGGCGGAGTACCGTGATGAAATATTGTATAGGGATTAGATTTCAGAAAAAGATAAGAAAGTATCTCCCTTAAGCAATTGATAAGGAGTAATGATTCCTTTATCTATCCACTCCTTCCAAAAGAGGGCGCGATTATTGATCGTAAGGTTTTTATTGTACCAAAGTGGGATGTCCAAAGATCGGGAGGTGAGAGAAAAATGAGCTGAAAGGGAAGTAAGAACTAACGCCTTAGAATGCAAAAGGGTAGGGAAAGACATACGTTTTGGGGGTAGAGTAACCCGAACAGCGGAAAGAAAAGAAAGGGGAGAGCATTGCGCCAATTCTAAGGCACCCAAAGCCATGCATGAGGAGGTACAAGAATCGTAAAGGAAGGTCCAGATTTGCTTTAAAGAAAGAGCAGAGTGATAACGTTTAAGATGAGGAAAATTAACTTCTCCAGAATCTTTAGAAAGCTGAAAGCGAGCTAGCGAAATTCTAGGTTTGCGATTGGTCCAAAGAAATTTAATTAATAAGTAAACTATTAATAGGGCGAAAGAAGGTGGCAGGAAGGGAGACTGGGAGCATAGAGAGGTAGAAATTAATGATAGGGAGAAGCATCATCTTAATGGTGGCAAGCCTACCCCACCATGAGAGAAAAAGGGGTGACCAACTATCAATGAGGGCCATGAGCTTAGTGAGAATTTCAGAATGATTAAGCTTGATGAGAGCCCTGAGATTATTACAATGTAAGACACCAAGACATCTGATGTGAGAAGAAACCCATGCAAAGCCAGAGCCAATAAACATAGAGAGGAGACAAAATGTATTAAGAGGGAGGATTTCGGATTTGTCAACATTCAGTTTGTAACCCGAAACACCGGAATAGTCTGTTAATAAGGAAACAAATGCAGGGAGAGAGGTGCATGGATTGGAAATAAAGAGAAGAATGTCATCCGCATAAGCAGTACATTTTATATGCACATCATGAAAGGCAAATCCTGTATAATCCTTAGAGCGTTTAATAATCTCTAAGAAAGGTTCTAGATCAAGGATAAAAAGGAGAGAGGGCAACCCTGTCTCGTGCCTCTAAGGAGAGGGAAATATCGAGACTGAGAACCATTGACCCAAACTGAAGTGGAAGGCGAGGAATATAAAAGTTGTATGAATTTAATAATAGTGGGACTAAAACCGTGCCACCGAAGGGACGCAAAAATGAAATCCCAACTCACCCTATCGAAAGCCTTTTCAGTGTCTAATGTAATGGCCGCCATAGGGGAGTCAAGTTTAGAAGCTAAATGAATAATATTAAGAAGGGTGCATGAATTGTCCGTAATTGAGCGACCTTTCACAAAGCCCGATTGGTAAATATTGACAACATTTGGAATTCGCGTATTAATGCGAAGAGCAAGAAGTTTAGCATACATTTTACAGTCCGTATTAAATAAGGAGATTGGCCTATAGTTCTTACACAAAGAGGGGTCCTTATCCTTTGTAGGAATGAGACACAACATTGCGTGTGTAAAAGAACCATGTGATTCTCCGGTTGACAAAAAGGAATTAATCAGTGTCAGAAGATGAAGAATCAAAAATGATTTGAAATGTAGAAAAAAGCGGACAGAGAAACCATCAGGCCCAGGTGTTTTATCTTTAGGTAGTAGGGTCAATGCCTCAATTAGTTCTCTTGTAGAAATGGGAGCATCAAGAGAAGAGAGATCTGGAGGATTGGAAGATGGTTTGGGGATATTACTAAAAAAGGAGTCAAGAAGGTCAGAGGAGGGGAAGATTCGAGAGTGTAGAGAGAATAATAATACGTTGTAAAGCAGTCAAGTATTGAAGAATCAGAAAAATGTAGAATACCAGAATCATCTTTAATGGCAGCAATTGTGGATTTTGTTTTTAAATTTTAAGATAGTTTACAAGGGATCTACCCGTTTTGTTGTGACCACCCTACATTTTAGCATTACATTTAAGAAGAATATTACAAGCTGAATCCTATGAGAGTTTATTATATTGCATTTTGGCTTGAATGAGAAGAGGTAGAATATCACGAATATTGGTAGTAAAGTATTTGTGTTCCAAATCCTTAATTTGCTTGAGAAGTGAAAGCGAGTGAGAAAGAGATTTCTTCTTCTTACGAGAAACAAAATCAATCATGAAACCCCTAGCGGAGGCTTTGAAGGCATCCCAAACAACATGAAACTCGGAGACAGAGGTAAGATTGTGTTGGAAGAACTCTTGACCAAAAAGAAGAAATTGCTCAGTGAATTGAGTGTCAAGGAGAAGGGAATTATTAAAGCGCCATCTCTTGGAAGTAGGAGAACGAAGGGGGTAAGCCAAATCTAGGATAACGGGGGCATGATCAGAAATGAGTATTGAGCCAATCTCCACTTTGGTCAGAAATTTAAAAGCTGATTGTGTAAGAAAGAGACAGTCAATGCGTAAATGTGATTTATGAACCGGGGAGAAAAAAGAGAACTCTAAGGTGTCAGGGTGAGTATTGCGCCAAGAATCAATTAACCCTCTATTAGTAATGGTTTTGAAAAAACCCTTCGGCATTTTATTCGGGACAAATCTATTTTGGGATTTTCTATCAAGGAAAGGGTTCATATGTTGGTTACAGTCCCCACCCAAGATTAAGTGTTCAGCTACATGAGAGGAAAGAAAGGTGGAGAAATTATTCCAAAAGGATACATCAACACCGGTGGGACCATAAACATTACAAAGAGAGAACTGATGCTTATTAACAGTAACATCTAGATAAAGCCATCTACCATCATTATCTAAAAATTTATTTTGTATTGGAACATCTAAAGATTTATGAAACAAAATATTTACTCCATTTTTGTTGTGAACAGCGGGCGAGCAAAAAATTTCACCAACCGAGTGTTTATGTAGCATAGATAATTCCTCAAGTGTAATATGCGATTCTTGTAACATAGCAATTTGAAAATGTAATCGAACAAGATGCGATAGCACACGTTGTCTTTTAATGGGGTTACGCAAACCTTTAACATTCCATGTAATGATGTGTAAACCTTTCATAAAAAAGAGGAAGATAGAGAAGTGTACATTAGTGAAAAATTGAAAAATAGGGAAGTAAAAGAGGATGCATGTAATCAGATTAATAAAAGAGTATGAAAAAGGAAAAGTAGAAGAAATAGAAAAAGTCAACCCATTAGGAAGGAAAAAACTGAAAAAGATATACCAAAAAAAATAATAAGCGGATAAAACGACAACCAAAAGATGGAAGCATAGTGAGAAAATAAAGAATAAAAGAGACAAAGTGGTTGGAATAATGAATGAGCGAAGAAAAAGGAGCAGGAAAAAAGGTGGAGGAAAGAGAAGAAGACAAAACCAAAGATAGAAAGAGGGAAGGTGGATAAAAATGTTCCACCCAGATAGATATAAAAAAGAAGATGACAAGAAGCCCAAAGACTTCAGTCGTAGGGAAAGACATAAGAAAAACCATTGAAGTGGGAATGGGGCAGCGAAAAACGAATTGGCCACACAAACGAGAAGCAACGAGCAAAGAGAAAAGAAAAAATTATAAAGTGGGACAATGAAAGAGGCTTACCATGGGTTAGAAGGAACAGGATCACGGGGAAAACCAAATATACACATGGGGTGTACAAAAGGGCAACATTTGGAAGGAAAGTCTCCGACTACAGTGGGAAGAAGGAACCTGAAAGACACAAAATAGGGAAAAAAGAATTACATTGAATAAATAGGGAACACATAACAAACAGGAAAAACAACAAGCATTGACAACCCAAAGTTATCCTCATGTTTTACTTAAGTCCATGGAGGCATCCTTGTGGGAATGGATGTACTTGCGAAGTTCAGCAGGATCCTCGAAGCTCCATGTTCTCTCTTTATAGGTAACTTTAAAGAGGCAGGGGTGAATTAGACCATAACGTGCATTCATTGAGCGTAATGTAGGTCTCAAGTCCAAGAATTCCTTCCGGTGGGTGGCATTGGATTTGGCGACATCTTGGCTGAAGAATATTCTGTGACCAGACCAGAAGAGTTGCTTATGTTGTTTTGCAGCATTGATGATAGCAATGAGGTCTGAATAGAGAAGGAAGTATGCAATTATACCTCTGGGCTTAGAAGAAGTAGAAGCACTCTGAGGTCCAAGTCTATGCGCCCTTTGGATATTAAAGTCCATTGACTTTGATAGACCAACAAGTGGAAGAACCTGAGTTTTCAAGAATACAATCAAGTCCGTGCCTTCAGAATTTTCGGGAATACCATAAACACGCAAGTTATTGCGTCTATTGCGGTTCTCCAAATCCTCTGTAGTTTTCTTCAGATGACCAACTTCCTTGGTGAGAGTATCTACTTTAGCAAGTACATCCTGAGTGTCACTGACTTTCTGTTCAACATCGGATAGTCTTAAATCGAGGTTAGACCATTTGTCTTCCATACGTTGTAGAGAAGCGGCAGTTTCGGACATAAAAGGATGAATGAGGCGCAATTCCTCCATAATGTCCTCCAGGGTGATAGGAAGAGGTGACTTAGAAGGTGAAGGTGGATCCTTTTTAAGCTGTTTGCCAGATGCAGCGTTAGTATCTTTACGCCCACCAGTTGCGGGGCCCTGAGATTTATGAGAGTGCTCCATACTGACAACAGGATAGGGGCAATAGGCTTGAAACTGAAGAAGTCAATGAGAAAAGGGCAGAACAACAATAAGCAGAACAATGGAGCGATAGCATCAACACCAAAAGAAGTCAAAATAAGGTGAAGTAATGATACTTCACAGCACCAGGGTAAAGGCTATTCCGGCAGCTATTGGCTAAATGAGGAGACTTCATAGAAAGTAAAAAAGCCTCTGTATTGCAACTAAAAACGTGGAGCAATACAACAAAATAATGAGGGGGAGAAATCCTGAGGAAAATGGATATGTTGGAACATTGCGCTTCTTAAAATTGGAAGCGCATCAGCAAAGAGAAGCAAACAAGCACCAGAAAGATGAAAATTCAGACCAACCCGGGGTCTGATACATGCTCAGGCAGGTCACCCAGCAATTCTGATAGCTGATGCAGGTGATAGGAAGAATATAAGGTGAATGTTCTGAAGCAATGCTGACATAACATGTAGAGTCCCGGGCTATTCTGTACTTAAGTCCCTCAGCAAATTATACAGTCCTGCAAGTTGAAAAACAAATCTCCCAGTAGGTGACAAAAAGCCAACAGAGCAGTGCTTACAATTTGAGGGAGTACATAGTAGCGTGGGGCAGATTGTAAATGTGGTGCGTCAGCGAAGTGAAATCAAAATGGCGGCCGCGAAGCAAACAAATGCAAAAAAAAGTGAGTTTTCAGACCAACTCAGGGTCTGACTCTTGCACATGTAGGTCCCCCATCCTTCCGACTGCAGAATCCAACGTTGGACAGAAGGTAGAGGTCGTACGAGAGGTCCCGGAAAACTCGAGAGGAGCTCCACAGGAGGTGGCCATCTTGCGTCGCCGCGCTTCCCAGCATGATTTTTCATATTTTGGCATTTTAATACTTATCGCACACATATGAATTAGACAGCCATATTTTGGGATTTAGTATAAATAGTTCGACCAAAATACACCAAACCTGGGAAAGGCAATGAGTAAGGCTGATCCATGTGTACCTTTGAAATTTGGTGGATTTTCTTGTCAGCTATTTTGAATTTTTCACAGATATATTTCCCTTTTGTGAATTCATTTCGCAACCATGTAAACCACTATTCTTCCAACCCGCTTATAACTTTGAGGCCTCTTGATCATTCTGCAGCAAATCTGCATTTTCAAAATGAGTCTCCTGTACTTTGGCTTCGTAAAACATGATGCACATTGGTAAAGGGAGCAATTTTATTCGCAATTTATTTTTTTCTAGTGGAGTGCTGGGCTTGCTTTGACTACATAGGCGCTTTGCAGTTAAGAGTGATATTCCACTCCAAGCAACACTCTATAGCAAATGTTGTTTGTCTTCTTTTTTAGAAGCCCCTTATACCTTGGGCCATACCTTGATCTATCTGCACAAAGGCATTCTCAAACAAATATTCTGCAGTTTTTTTTTAGCATAGTTTGTCACATACTGGTCAGAAGGGGTCAATATAATAAGTGATGCAAAAACCGCATTTCCTACATAGTGGCATATTCTCAAGGACTTATCGCACTTTAGCGGTTCAAAAGTGATGAAAGAATTATCGCCCCATTCTCAAGCTGGTGCAAACTGGCGATATCGCCGGTTTTCCAGCGATAACTTCCGCAAAAAAACATCACCGCGGATGAGAGCGACAACTAATGCTAATGATATGCAGAGTAGGCGTTTTCGTGCAAAAACACACGAAAGCACCACTACGCATTATTCTCAATGACCAGCCAGTTCTGTGATGCGATCCAAAAACAAGCAATAAGGCGGGTTAACAGAAGGGATCTAACACCTGCCTTTAACTGGTGTTAAGCAGGACGACAACCTGCACTATGAAAGGGAACCTAGCCCAGAGCCACATCTAAAGACCAACAGATGCCATGGAGCCAATGATCATGCAGCCTGGAGACCCAGAGGGCCAAAACACCCACTGCCACCACCCCCAGGACCCCCCCCCCACCCCCAGGCCTCCCCCGGACTACCACAGAGGCAGCACAGAACAAGACAACAGACCTTCAGAAAACGCACCAGCCTCAGAAACTAAACGCCAAAGTATGTCATTGCCCACTACAGGCTCAAAAGGACTACCATCCTCTGCATCCTGAACCACATTGCCCACAGGCTGACGGTACCAACACAGCGGACAAACCAACATCCCTTTGCAGACAAAGCTGCTAGCTCTGCTGCACCTCTTGGCCTCTGGTACCTTCCAACCAACAATTGCCAGAGTCGGAGGTGTCTCACAGCCAGGCCTATCAAACCTCCTCACACATGTCTTGGATGCATGTCCACAAAAGCAACAGTGGGCCCCTGTATCCGCACCACACGCTACTCCGAATGTCGTAATTTTCCTGCGCAATGAACCCTAACCCCAGCCTTTGCCTGGCGCCTCTGTTCTCCAGATCCAAAATTGTGGTTTCTGAAATCGGTGTGCGCCAGGTCATGAAGTTCAGTAGTCAACAGTAGTGGAAAAACAGTACTTTATTACAAAACATAAATTAACAACACGAAAACATCAACCAACACGTACCATTCCCAACGGGGAACTTCATCAGGGGCAAATTGTGGATCCAGTTAACTGCATATCGTCCGGGAAATCCCCATTACAATTCCCTATTCCGAAAGTCCGTATTCAGAAACCTGTTGGATAAATGGTGACAATAGTCAAGCATCCGTATGGCCAGAAACATAATCTGGTGTTGCACTTGGACAAACTGGAATGCTTACAGGTATGCTCAATCCTGCACAAAAAGACTGAAACAGTAGTTCGTGTGTGTTAGAATTGGGGGTCTCTAGCTGGCACAGGTAGGTACTTGTGACAAATAGGGACCCTCTCCTCTAGTCAGAGTAAGGGGGATTACACTCCTAAAATAACCCCTGCTCACCCTCTAGGTAGCGTGGCGCAAGCAGTAAAGTCCTTATTTCAGAGGCGTTGTAAGTTAAGCATTTGTGACCACATACAGTGACCCAGTGACAACACTACAAATGGACACCACACAAGGTTTTATATAAAAAATAAGTATATTTTATATAGAGTTACCACAAGACCAATAAACGACAAAAAGAATCCACAGTAATACTCGAGTTCAAGAGTTCTGGTTAAAAAGCTTAAATCAAGGTTCTCTGCGAGTCGGTAGCCTGGTTGAAAATAACAAATCCAGTGGACCGCGTCGGTACAGGCCCACTCAAATGTCCCTCGATGCGGTGCAGGCAGCGGCCAGTTGACAGAGTCGGTGGATCTAAGGCTTGCGTTGCAGGGTGAAACGGTGCTGGGTATTATTTATGCATGAGGGTCTAGGGCCCTACCACATCACATTCCCCACTGCCGGAGGTGACATGATGGCGTCTGCACCACAATACTCAATCAGAAAGGGGCCTATGACTTGCGGTGCACAGAGTTGGTGGCAGCCGAAGCACTTTGGCCGGCACGGGCCCCCTGCCACGTGGCGATGACTTGAGGTGCTCTGAGTTAGTGGCATTAGAGCTGAGCGGGTGTGAAGCCTGCGATGATGCATAGGCCTCGATACGCCGTCCTGCCAATCAAGGTTCCCATCTTTTACGGGACACTCAGAGCAGTGCTTGGGAGGTAGCAAAGCAGGCAGATATATAGACACACAAGAGTTTTTAGTAATATAGAATTGAGGTACACCCTGTCGAGGAAAGGAATATGGGTGGTAGATTAATTACATCTACACATAATAGTCGACAGGTGATGTTACAGTGAGCACCTCTGACAATCAGGATCAGGTTTTGTTGTTGAGAGTAGTGTTGTCTCTACCTGGACCGCAATCGGAAATGTTGCACCCTGTGACTCTAGTCCCACAACATGAGCAACATGGACATAAGGGGGAATCACTGACCCTACATTCATCCATACTTTCACACTTGAATGATCATAGACATGACACATCTGTGTGAATTTGAATGTTTAATGCACATTCAGTGGAGTGTTATAGCTGGAGCAGTACATGGCCATGCAAACCCCACTTTACATTGTTGGCCCGTGGAGGCCAGCCAGAGTCCTTCAGGGAATGACAAGTACATCGGAAGAGGAAGAGTTCAATCCACAGTCTGATAGCTGTGTCATTAGTGACCAAACAGAATATGGCAGTCCATGTTGCGGTCCAAGGTGAGTGTCCCAGAGTGCATCGGATGACAGTGGAAGGTGATGATGCAGAGTGCAGAACTAAGCAGCCACAGGCCATATGGCAGAGGTGGATGCTACTGCTTCCTTCATACCAGTAAGGCAAATTCATCTACATCTTCGTGCTCTGCTGTTTCATGTGCCTCACATGTGGGTGGTGGTGTTCTGTCTCCCACACTGTGGGGCATTGACGCATCAGGGGACGGAGGTGGAATGTCTGCAGCACTGTGTGTTACCGACACATCAGGGGCCGGAGGTGCAATGTCTGCCGCACTGTGTGGGACTCACACTTCAGGGGGCGTAGATGTGGATGGAGTGGTAGCAGCAGCATTCATCCGTGCCTGGCTTTGTGGCAGAAATGCTATGATGACGGTCTGCAGGGCATGGAAGAACCCAGCTACCCCTCACTGGTGAGCAGCTGTGGCAGCTGTTCTTTCTGCCTGCGGCCTCTCGATGTTCTCCATGATCCTCGGCATGTGTCCCAACTCCTGGCTGACATCGCTGGAGCCACTCTGACTAGACAGTTGTTCTTGTCTCAGAGTCAGGACTTCAGCGATGTCAGCCATGGATCGTTGGATAGCATGGAGCAGACTGTGGGTGTCCGTTAGGGACTGTGAGTGGTCCCTGATGGGACTTAGACACCCTCGTATGGCATCCAGTTTGGCTGCCATGAGTGCGAACCCCACCCACACCTGTTCAGCCTTATTCTCCTGGCACCCCAACACACAGCATTGGAAGGCCATGTGTTGTTCGTAGGGGTCCTGGGAGGTAGCCGTGGTGGTGGGTGCTTCCTGCTGTGTGGTCTGTGCAGGGGATAGGGTCTCCTCGACGCAGATGGGCTGCCCTGCTCTTGGAGGTGGGGTGGTGAGGCTGTCCATAAGCTGTTGGAGGGCATCAGTGTCAAAGGTGGGGAGATCCTCTTCATCATCAGTGAAGAGTTGTTGGGTCTGTTCTGCATGAAGAGTTGATTCTCCCTCTGCAATGTGAAGGGGAGATGCAGTTTAACATTGTGTTCACATGTATTTGACGCATTGTACATGTTTACACACAGACTGCATGCCAGTGTACATTGTGAGTGTTTGGGAGGCGCTGCCTATTTAATATGGGACAGTGGACATTTCAACTACATCACAGATGTGTGTTTGTACTTGTACATTATTAACTCACATGTCTCTGCTATGCCAAATGTGATTGTTCAGTTTCTACACACAAGTGGCACCAGTTGTGTCCTCTGTTCTGTTGTGAACGTGTTGCGGTTTGTACCACATTGTTGTCAATGTTGATGTGCTCTGAAAGTTATGTGTGTGTGCTGCATTTTGGGATAGTCGTCCCTGCAGCTCTGATTTTGCTGCTCTTATCCATTTCATGCGGTGTGCCTTTGACTTCTGTGCTTATACAGTGCTGAGATGTTGCAGACTTGGGTACATTGGACTCTTGGTGGGAGTTGGGAGTCTGGGGAATGGTTTGTCTGCAGATGTGTTGTTGACGTCAGGGGTTGTTTGTGCACATGGATGTGTCAGAGTTTGACCTGCTCCTTAACGGATGTGGTCCATATTCAGCCACTTCAGTGTCGTGGCGTGCAACATTTCATGATATATTGACTGCAGCAATGCTACTCATCATGCAGTGTCACTTGCATTGGCAGTGTTGCTCACAGACACGCCGCTTTGCTGGTTTTTAGCACATGTGCATGGGTTGGTTGTGAGATTGGAGGTGTGTGTGAAGGGTCCCCCTCTGGGGACATAGTTGACGGGGGCCTACTTGCAGTTTCTAGGTGTGCTGCAGTGTGCCAAGGGGGTCAGGAACATGATCCAGAGTCATTGTGGGTGTGCACTGTGCTATTCTTAATTGTGCATGTGTGCCATTGTGCCCATCTCCCCCGTCCCTCCAGTCCCTGGTCATTACTCACCCTGTTGCTGTTGTGTCAGGCCATTTTGAGCAGTGTCCGGTCCCTCAACTCCTGACACATTCTCCACACTGATGACTGTGAACACCATTTCCTCCATCTCATCCAGTTCCTTCTGTGGCACTGGACTCCCACCTCCAGTCTGCATTGCTGCCTTCTGGTTGTTGCAGAGTGTTAGACCTGGCATCTTTAGCGTGGTTCCCCCAGTCTTTTTGCCTCTACCTCCAGTATTTTTGATGCTGTGCTGGATTTTGTTTTTGCTGGCTTAGATCCTTTGCGCACTTTGCCACTGCTGATCATTGTCAAAGTGCAAGTGCTCCCTGATAAATTGTTATTGTAATTGGTTATCCATGATTGGCATATTTGTATTACCAAAAAGTCCCTAGTAAAGTGCACTGAGTGCGCCAGGGCTGGTGATTCAAATGCTACTAGTGGGTCTGCAGCACTGATTGTGCCACCCACATGAGTAGCCCTAAAATGGTGTCTCAGGCCTGCCACTGCAGTGCCTGTGTGAAGTCTGTGAACTGCCATGTCAACCTGGCCAGTGTCCCCACTGACCAGGCCTAACCCTTCCCTTTCTGTGCACATTAGTCACCCCTATGGAAGGCCCAAGGTACCCCCTTGGGCAGGGTGCAGTGTATGTGAAATGTAGAGCATGTACTAGTGCAGGTGCCATGATCTGGTAGTGAATTACAACCATTTTCGTTTTTCACTATTGTAAGGCTATCTTGCCCATAGGCTATCATGGGGAATGCTGGCTACAGTGGCTACCAGCATACCTTCCCATAGGAGCAAGATAGGACATAAACGTCAGGTATCCCTGAACTCAGAATTTAATAACACATCTTTTAGGAAAGGTTGTTTTTAAATCCTGTGTTTGTGAACAGCACTTTTAGAAAGTGGCTGTTCTCTTGTCTGACCTTTCTGTGTGTGCTTTGGCTTGGTTGTGAATTCACTGTCTGGTTTGAGAGTGACAGGGGCTGGGGAGCCCCCAGGAGGCTGGATGAGTCAGCCCTAGACTGAATGACTGCATCTGCATCTTGATTGGTGGGAGAGGATAGCACTTGGGCCGGAATAGGGCTGTGCCTGCCTTCCACAATGCTGACTCCACCTCCTGCTGGGCGGCTGACGACCCTGCCCCTCTCTCTGAAAGGAAAGGAGAAGCCAGGAAAACAAAGTGCTCAAGGAATACCCAGAACTGGTTCAGACCGCGCTCAGAGCCCTCCTGCACGAAGGGAACAAAGACTTTTAGGGGTATAAGTATAGAACCCCAGACTACAGAAAATTAGATCATCCTGGAATCAAGAAGGAACCTCTGCCAAGGAGAAAGCTGAAAGACTGAAGAAGGAAGACTGTCCTGCTGTTGCTTTGCTGGACTGACCTGCAGTTGCTTTGCTGCCAAGGAGAGGGGAAGGACTTTGCTTTTATGCTGTGTCCCCTTGCTTGAAGGAATCTCCAAGGGCCTGGAGAAGAGCTGGTTCCCAGTTAAGAAGTCCCAGTAAAAAAAAGACTTTACCCCCAGCTTCCCTGAACTCTACTGAGAGAGTTCTGTCCTTCCTAGAGTGATTGGGCCAGTTGTGGTGCCTCTGGAAGTTATACCTGAGTTGGGAAGCTGAAGACCAATATTTTACGAACTTTCTGCAAGTTTTCATGTATCACTCGCTTGCGGAGCGCATCCCCGTCAGTGCAAGGAAATTCCCGCCGCCGCGAAGGCCGGGATCGTCGCAGCGCCTGTTACCGCTGCCAGAGTCGTCGCATCCTTCGCTTGCGGAACGCACCGGTCCGGTGTGGGAAGAGTATCATTGCTGCATGTATTGTCACACAGCCTGTCGTCACTGGGTAAGATAGCTGCACCACTTTTGCGAGCCGCTTCCACCGAAACCTGTGCACCGGACTCCACGCAAGGTATTGCATCCCTCCCCATACAGAACGGAGTCACCGCAACACGCCCACTGCGTCCAACGGGGTTGTCGCATCGCCTCCCCAGGGTCTCAGGAGTGAGGCATCGCTTGCTTTTCAATGCTGCAGCTTTCACTTGGAACTTTTGTTGCATCTAAAGGTACTGTTGGCTAAAATGTGACGCAACTGTGGATTATTTTAACACAACCTTAAGAATACTTTTGAAACCATATTCTTGAACTGTGTATGTTGGATTTTTGTCATTTTGGTCTTGTGTAGTTTAGATTAAATACCTTTATTTTTCTAAACTGTTGTGGAGTCAGTTTGTGGTGTTTTCACTGTGTTACTGTGAGTGTTGGTGCGAATACTTTACACATTGCATTCGGTAAGCCTGACTGCTCGCTCCAAGCTACCAAGGGGGTGAGCAGGGGTTATCTGAAGAGGGTTTCCTCCTTACCCCGACTAGAAGTAAGGGTCCCTATTTGGACAGTGGTACCTACCTCGGCCAACTAGAAACCCCCAGATCTAACATTGTTGGTCAGCGGTGGGATTTGAACTTGTATTTGTACTAGACCCATATTGACTGGTGTAGATCACTAGTGAGTGCAGACCACTACGCCACCGCATACTACGGTTGAGTTATTTTTAGTTGGTTCTATTTTTGAGTAACTCTTCAAAGCATCATGTCTGTGAATGGAAAGACACCCAGTGTGGAGGCAGAATTGGAGTTTGTCATTGAGGATATGTATTCATACAAAGTTGAGCATCTTAAGCAATTCTGCAACCAGTTTGAGTGCCCCATAAAGAGGAACTTCAGGAAGGATGAGAATCTTAAAGGCCTGGTGGGAGGCCCAAGAGGGAAATGATGCAAGTGGAAAGGAGGGATTTCAACCCCAAGATTGGCCAGTGGGCAATCGTGGCTCAAGGGCTGGCAGGAACCACTCCAGCCGGGGTCCTACCCCAGAAGAGTTAGAAGAGAATCAGAGTGTAAGAGACAATGACTTGGAAGTCATGAGAATGAAAATGAAGCAATTGGAAGTAGAGAGGGCAGCGGAGGAGAGCAAAAATGCCCGTGCCCTGGAGAAAAAGAAATTGCTTTTGGCTCATGAGTTGAGAACTGGATATTAAGGCCAAGCAGGTGGATTCCAGTTCAAATGGTGGCAGCGCACAACGAGTGCTGGGGGTAAAGTATATATTCCCAAGGATTTGGTGTTGGAAATAGCAATGTGTATGTACATAAGCGGCGTTCATTTGTGTTCACAGTACCCCTTGTTGTAAGCAGAACGGATATCGCTAAAACACTGACTGTGTTATCCCGCTAGCATAGACCCATGCACACACGTACACGACAGCCATTTTAGGTATCATGGTCTCCTTGTTCACGATCGATCATCGGCACACTTCCCTGACCCTGCATGCTTCCCCCATGCACCCTGACCGCCCCCGCTCTCACATGCACAAGTCATGAGCCCTCCCCTCCCGCATGACTCTGTCTCTGAGAATCGCACCCCGCGCCTGACCAACACCTCCTGTCCCTCCATGAATACCCCTCCTTTGACGACCTCTTCCTCTGAACCTAATTGTCTACATGGACCGCTGGTCATCCCTTAGCCTGAGGATACAGTTCATTGCCCACTACTGTATGCACTCGCCTCTCTTGAAAGGAGCCAGTATTGATCATGACCTCCCCACCCCCTGAGATTCGATCAGGCGCACACATTCCAATGGAATCAGCAGAACACTCAGCTGCGTGACAGCCCCCTCCTATTGTATGGAGGATAAGGGCCCCTACTGTAGCCACGCGATGGAATATCTTCGTACTTCACAATGTCTTGATTGTAATAAAGGATGCCTGTGTGCCACAAACCTGTGTATAAAAGACGAAGCCTCAGAGAAACTTGTTAGAGCACCTCCCGAAGACACTATGCGAGTGTCCGAAATGACATGCTCTCCTCATGAGTAAAAACTCTGTTCTTGTTTTCCTGCTTCCAGTGCCCGTCTCTTTGTTTGGTAATTATTCAAGATGGGAACTAAGAGTCGCCCTGCACCAGCAGCCTGGGCATCGGGTGCGATATGGGCTGACTTTTCGACAATTGGCGTCCCAACGCGGGGTCCATCAGCGACATAAGGTCCGGTAAGAGAGGTCCAGACGATGGGGTGAACATCTAAATGATTGGAGTATACCTGCCTTGAGAGGGCCCTCGTCCGGCTGCCGATTGAATGAACTTCACCGATTCCGAACGGACCTCTCCCAAGTGACCTATTGTCCTGACTGGAATCCCACAGGAATGCTGCGGTAAAAAAAAAAAACATGGAGAAAGAGAACGATCGGGCGCTGGAAAAAGGAAGGCGAAGAACTGTCCACATGGTCCGGTCCGGGTAAGGTCGTGACACACGACAAATTGCGAAATTGATTGATTGATTGTTTGAAAATACTAGTATTACTCACTTTATTGTCTCTGAGAGATTCTCTATTTGCAAACAAGCACAGAGTCGCCATACTCTGTTTAGTCTTTGCAGATAGTGAAGGATAGGTAATGCAGACTTTTGTCCCCATTGTAATCCGTCATACCTATTTTTCTCCCCATTGATTGATTGTTTGAATCGAGCATTGAATTGTTCGAAGTTGGTTCTCTTAAGGATCATTCTCTGCCTACAAACGGGGAAGAATAGGAATATTCTCTCTCCCTTTGCAGATAGTGAAGGGTAGGTAACGCAGGCTTTTGCCCCAATTGTAACCCGTCGTGCCTATTTCGTTCCTCATTGATTGATTGTTTGCCCGAACATTGACTGTTTGGGAATTGGTTCTTTTTGGAGGTATTCCCTGTTTGCAAATAAACGTAGGAAAATCTTTGCAAGTAGTGAAAGGGTAGGTAATGCGGACCTTTTTCCCCCGTTGTAATCTGTCATGCCTATCTACTCCCCACTGATTGATGCACCAGTCTCACCCGGACCACTCACTAGAGGTAGGTCATCTGGCCCGACCAGAGAGCACCCCTAGTGAAAAGGACATATGCAATAATAACGAAGTGATCACTGTATCCTGTTAACCGAAACTTTAGCATGAAACAACCTGGAAAGAAAGGAATAGGAAAACGAAATCAGTAGGCCACTGATGAACTTTTTATTAAATAACGAACAAGGAAACGATAACAATACTTAATGATAAAACCTATTATTGTCCTAGAAACAAGAAACGTTAGAAATAAGCCCGTAATAAGAAACCTGAAAATGATAAGAGAAGCCAAGCTTGACATTGCGACGGCCATGAGGCAACGAGGCTTCACCGCCCCTCGCTGCTCCAAACATGTCTGTCTCACCGACTGCCACGCCCAAATAACGGCAACCTGGGAAAGATACAAGTCCGCAGGCATCCGCCCCCATTCTGGAACCTCCCAAAGTGCAACAGGTTTACGGCTACGCCCAGCAACACATATAGGGCGGGTCCTGCTGCCAACCGTCGGCCGGAGATCATAAGAGGCCAAGGCCGACGGGATCCGGCCGCGGTGGCTGCTACGACAACCCTGGAGAGTTGCAGGGGGGGGGAACGTCCGTGTCCTCGACCCCCCCCTCTCTCTCCCAGTCTGGACCAGCATCCATGGAGGGCCTGGGAGTGGAGAGGCCACTACACGAAAGGCCCAGGAGAGGCGCCACGCGCCAAGGTCTGTCCCAAGGATGGACTAAGGGACCCGTTCCTGGGGCCGTGGCAAGGAGCGTCCGGCCACCATCAACCAGAGGCCCGCCCCAAAAGACGCACTGGACGTTTCTTCTTTCTTCTATAATGGCTGCGACAACCCTGGGGGGGGGATGTCTTGCACATGCCTCCAACCCCCCCCCCTCGTCCTCAGCGCCTGGTCCGGCCATAACAAATGTCAAGCGAGACGCCGTGGGGTGCACCGGGAGGGAGAGGCGGCGCGAACGAGCCTCTCCCACCTCCCCAGGTGGAGGCTCCCCAGCTGCGCCCTCGACGCTCCTCGCACCCGGCAAAGGGTTCGTCCACTCTTGCGGTGCAGCGACGCTCCACGCACCCAGCAAAGGGTTCGTCCACTGTGGCGATGCTGCGACACCTCGCCCGGCAGGTTGGGGCCCGTCTGCTCATTTGACCCCGCGATCACCGGTAGCTGCCGAACACTCAAAATGGCGGTCGACCTTGCAAGAGCGGGCCCAGCATGAAGGAATGGCCCGGTTGCTTGTGGATGCCACCATCATAAAAGTTCTCCTCGTCCTTGAAGATTCTAGAGGAGCCGCGGGAGTCCCCGACTCCCGCAGATACCCCCGATGGGGAATGACTGCCATGATTGCCCTCGGAACGATGGAAATGTAGCCGCAGGACGTCGGCGCTCCCATGCTGGCGCCAGCCTCAGTTTGAATGACCAAAATCCTGCAGACTACAGTTCGGATCAGTTCCGGTGAAAACCCAGTATGACCCGGTAGGAAAATTGTTGCCTCCCTCCCCTTTTTTGACTGATGGTTCAGACCACCGATCCTTTCTTTTGCCCTTTAACGGAACTTTGGACTGCCAAAGGAAGCTCTGGGCCAACCACGAGTTAGTAGAGATTTAGACTATGCCTGGTCCTGCCTGACTGCACCCAAAATGGCGCCGATGCAAATGAAACTTTCAACTCCTTGTTGTACCCCGATTGTTCAGCCCTGGTGTCATGAGATATGTATGCAGGGTTTTTTTAACCACACGGATTGATATAGGATGTGTACTGATTATATGTTCAGACAATTAATTGATTCAGGATGTGTACTGTCAGTTCGGGAAATGAATTGATATGGGATGGGTACTGGTTATATGTTCGGACAATGAATTGATATTGGATGGGTACAATGAATTGTTGTTAAGTTTGACGCATCATGATTATTGAAAGTTCGAAGCCCAACACTTATGACACTCGCTCACACTGAAGTCTCGACATGATTTTATTGCACTTTTCGCACTTTTTATTATGAAATAAACGACCACCGACTCCATTAAAGTTTTTCACTAATAGGTATCCCCACATATACAGTTCCAGCCTGCTCCGCGGCCGGCCCACGGGGTTGTAGGCCCGTATTTGTGCACCGACATTCTTATTAAAGATTTTTGGAGAAAGCAAATATAGTTGTCCCGCGTAAATTGATAAGTTTCGAATGAATGATCACTATTTTCGATATAACAAAATTATAGGTGAAATGACCCAGCTCGATTAGATAAGGGTTAAAGGGTATAGTACGCAGAAATACTGCAAATATTAATGGTCCAGGTTTTTGTTGTATGTACTTTGCACATTTTTGTACAGCCTACAGCAACCGCTAAAAAACCCTGGAATTCAGTCTATACTTTATGTGCTACCTGTATCAGGAAAATTGTGCTGAAATGTCCCTAAGTCGCCCCGAAGGAGTGCCACCTGGCCTCCCTACATACGGTCCATAATACCACACACTGGCTTCCGATAATCATCTCTCACACACTAAAAGGTTCATCTGGGCTTAAATGCCGAGTTGGCAAGAACTGCGTTCCGTGGAGATAGACCGAATATGTAGTAAGTAAAAGCCTTTTCGGGTTTATGCGCGCTGATGTGTTTTAAATGTTGCCCCGCCCCCTTCTTTTTCCCTCTTTCTGCAGGTCACTTTGGAACATCGATTAAAGATACGAAAAGGAAAATGGTGATCTAACGAACGAAGAGACGGGAAAAAGGCATTTGATTATGGTACCTAACCTCGACAAACCCCGAATAGTGCAACACATTCCTACTTTTAACTAAGTAGGGAAAGGTTTAGGGTATTTCGAGGTAAGGTTTACACAAGTATCCTCCGCCGAGAGGACTAGGGATATTGCCAATATTTGAAAACCTACTACCTCCTTTTTCGCATCCTCATAGACATGTAACTCAAAGCTGCCCCATTGTTCTCCAACTGACACCGACTATTGTCTCAGCCTGGAAACACATTTGCTAAAATGACTCGAAAATACCACCGTGAGCATTAGCCCGACCAGGTTAGTTCATGACCAAGTGGCAGAGACGTAAGTGTGCGCAACCACAACCTCCAGTAAAAGCAGCCGACAATAAAAAGAGAAGAAAAATTAAAGAGAGCTTAGGATACTGAGAATGCGCAGCGTACAGGAGGAGATCATTTTGGCCAATAACTGTTCTATGTTTTGTCTTAGATTTTTGTATATAATACATGTACTGTCTCCCCCGTCTGAGTTTGTGTGTACGTGATGCATGAATCTACGCCATCCCTCTGCCTGCGTTTCCGTGTAACTTAACCCCTGTTGTTCTGTGTTGTGCGCGCACTGAATGGCCCATTATCGTACACGTCTCTCTCTCTCTCTCTTTCTCTCTCCATGTCATACGTGTACCGAATGGACTATTTAGGGTGCGGTCTCTCTCTCTCTCTCTCTCTCTCCCTCTCTCTCTCTCTCTCTCTCTCTCTCTCTCTCTCTCTCTCTCTCTCTCTCTCTCTCTCTCTCTCTCTCTCTCCAGAAGCCCCCTGTTTCCTCTTTCCTTGTATGATGACGTTGTGCCCCTCCGGCACAAAACATAATTGGGTTTCCTCGAACGCAAAGGTGTTCAGCAAAATTGACCAAAACCAAAACGATTGTGACTTGCCATATTACTACCTCTCCTTTCTGCAAAACGATAGAACCCGAGTTGGTAATGAAGGAAAGGACAGGCAAGACGACGGACGTCCCCTAATCTGGCCTTTTATGAGGGAACTATAACGTCAATGGTCTTCTGTTTCTCAGCTCGTTAGAAATGCGATCCCCAATGCCCCGATTGCCCCACCACCCTGCTCCTAAGTGCGGATGTCCAGAGTACCCCACTTCTCCCGATCGACTCCAGCTCCCTGCCCAAAGCACCCACGCGCCCCCGATTAACCCTAGCCTCATGTCAGCTACCCACGAAACGTAATTGATGACCTTGATTAACGGTCATTTCCCAGGAAAGCCATGTTTAACATCTGCCCGCTCCCCCTTCTTCATGACGATTACGCCCCTGCTTGCAAGAGTTAGCAGACCCCGAAGGGAAGTGTAAGACTGTCAGTACTTGGGTTACAATGAAAAAGGGCGAGTCTCTACATAGGGGCTCGAGTTTTGAGTGATGAGATAATACACCATGTATAAAAGTCCAATTCCTCTCACCATACATTGCGCATGAACGCCACACAGGTCCATAAAATCAATAACAATACACTCCTACAGACTCCATAAGTGACGACTTCTGACTGTGATCGATGAACATATCCCCCACACGCAGGATTGGGGACGGAATTGAGATGTATAAATGTCTTCTCCTGCCAGTTTTTCTAAAACTTGTTTTCTACCCATTCAAAGATACAATCACCGGAGGAGAGGAGCTGGACGTAACGCACAGCCTGGCCACAGATCATGGAGCACGTGTGACAACCAAAGGTGGAACTACAGAGCAACGAGACGCGGGACGAGGCATAACTTTCAAACTCAGCAGATGGAGAAATGAAGGGCTGCCTTGAAGCCCTCGACTCGCTGACCCACTCGTGCCTGAAGTCCCCCGTCCCCTTTTGAGTCCGACTGTTGGACTTGCCTGTTCGTTGTCCTTTGCTCCCCTGGTCCCTTGGTTGTGCTCAAAGATCTGGCCCACTCCGCCCTCTCTTCCCTCGATTATCCAATAAACTCACCCTTTTCGCATAAACTTTTGACTATAGAATGAGGTTTTGCCACGGAAAAAGAAAAGACACGCAGGTGCCCAGCTTGAGGCACCCCTAAGAAAATAAGTTAGGAAACAGGACTGTGATCTAACAGCAGAGGACTGATCGCACCCTGCAACGTGTAAGGATGAATCCGAGCTGGACCTATAGCTCCACCGCCGGTGCTCAGCAGCGCCAACAAAAGAAGACGGACTCTGTTAAAAGACATTGCGACAAAGACCCTCCCCCTTTCCAGAACTTTCTACTCACCCCTTGCGAATTGAATCCCTCCCTCAACCATTTTGTATTGCCTTTTAAAATGTTTCATCGGTCACTCATCTAGTTAGTTTTTCAAAAGTCTCTTATAAGTACTGACAAGACCCGAAGGTATCAGAGCATTTTTTTTCCTGTATGTTGATGTCACTAGAGAGAAAATGTGAACTTGATTTTATAATGTGTTGGAACATTTTTCCTTGATTCTACATCGACTAAATATTATGCCGATCTCTAGGCTTGTATGAAGAACCAACAAATGTAAATTAACATTTATTGCATTCTGCCTATCGCATCGACTATGTAGAAATTGAACTTGCTTATGTAAAAAAGCGGCGACTGTTGAAAATAGCAATGTGTATGTACATAAGCGGCGTTCATTTGTGTTCACAGTACCCCTTGTTGTAAGCAGAACGGATATCGCTAAAACACTGACTGTGTTATCCCGCTAGCATAGACCCATGCACACACGTACACGACAGCCATTTTAGGTATCATGGTCTCCTTGTTCACGATCGATCATCGGCACACTTCCCTGACCCTGCAAGCTTCCCCCATGCACCCTGACCGCCCCCGCTCTCACATGCACAAGTCATGAGCCCTCCCCTCCCGCATGACTCTGTCTCTGAGAATCGCACCCCGCGCCTGACCAACACCTCCTGTCCCTCCATGAATACCCCTCCTTTGACGACCTCTTCCTCTGAACCTAATTGTCTACATGGACCGCTGGTCATCCCTTAGCCTGAGGATACAGTTCATTGCCCACTACTGTATGCACTCGCCTCTCTTGAAAGGAGCCACTATTGATCATGACCTCCCCACCCCCTGAGATTCGATCTGGCGCACACATTCCAATGGAATCAGCAGAACACTCAGCTGCGTGACAGCCCCCTCCTATTGTATGGAGGATAAGGGCCCCTACTGTAGCCACGTGATGGAATATCTTCGTACTTCACAATGTCTTGATTGTAATAAAGGATGCCTGTGTGCCACAAACCTGTGTATAAAAGACGAAGCCTCAGAGAAACTTGTTAGAGCACCTCCCGAAGACACTATGCGAGTGTCCGAAATGACATGCTCTCCTCATGAGTAATAAACTCTGTTCTTGTTTTCCTGCTTCCAGTGCCCGTCTCTTTGTTTGGTAATTATTCAAGATGGGAACTAAGAGTCGCCCTGGACCAGCAGCCTGGGCATCGGGTGCGATATGGGCTGACTTTTCGACATTGGTACAGAATTATAATAGGAGTGAGGATATCTATGCCTGATTTACTTCTTATGAAATTGCATTGAGAATGAATGGTGTGCCTGAACAGCATTGGGGGGCGGGCCTGTGGAAACATTTTGAGGCTTCTGGGAGGAGTGCTCTAGAGCCCTTAGAGTTAGCAGGTACCATGACCTACCCCAATATGAAGGAGGCCCCATGTCTCAGGTATGGACTTACTCCAGAGCAGTACAGACTGCAGTTTAGGAACTCTAAGAAGAAAGAGTCTGAGACTTGGATGGAGTGTGTGAATTTGTACTCGCGTGCACTGGAAGGTTGGATGAAGGGCAGCAAAGTAACTGATTACAAGGGGTTGTTGCATTTAATTAGTTGGGAGCACTTGAGCAGTCTTTGTGTTCCAGAGCTGCGCCAGCATCTTTAGATAGCAAGCACGATCAATCAATCAATCACGGCATTTATAAAGCGCGCTACTCACCCAGGAGGGTCTCAAGGCGCTGAGGGAGGGGGTAAGCTACTGCTCGAACAGCCAGGTCTTGAGCTGCTTCCTGAAGGAGAGATGGTCCTGGGTTCGCCGAAGGTGGGTGGGGAGGGAGTTCCAGGTCTTGGCTACCAGGTAGGAGAAGGTTCTTCCTCCGGCGGAGGCTCTGCGGATGCGTGGTATGGTGGCAAGGGCGTGGCTGGTTGATCGTAGCTGGCGGGTGGGCGTGTAGAAGGTCATGCGGTCGTTGAGGTACTTGGGGCCCAGGTCGTGGAGAGCCTTGTGTCCGTGGGTGAGGAGTCTGAACGTGATTCTCTTGCTGACGGGGAGCCAGTGCAGGTCTCTCAGGTGTCCGGTGATGTGTCTGTGTCGGGGGATTTCCAGGATGAGTCGTGCTGAGGCGTTCTGGAAGCGCTGGAGTCTTTATTGAAGTTTGGCTGTGGTTCCGGCGTAGAGGGTGTTCCCGTAGTCCAGTCGGCTGGTAACGAGTGCCTGGGTGACGGTCTTCCTGGTTTCAGTGGGGATCCATCTGAAGATCTTGCGGAGCATGCGCAGGGTGTTGAAGCACGAAGATGAGACGGCGTTGACTTGTCTGGTCATCGACAGGGAGGAGTCCAGGATGAAGCCCAGGTTGCGTGCGTGGTCCGTTGGCTTGGGAGCGGTGCCCAGGGCGGTGCCCAGGGCCCAGGTGGAGGGTGATGATCCCAGGATGAGGACTTCCGTCTTGTCTGAGTTCAGTTTAAGGCGGCTGTTCCTCATCCAGTCGGCGACGTCCTTCATTCCTTTGTGTAGGTTGGCTCTGGCGGTGGTGGGGTCGTTGGTGAGGGAGAGGATCAGCTGGGTGTTGTCGGCGTAGGAGATGATGTTGAGGTCGTGTTGGCGTGCGATGGCTGCGAGGGGGCTCATGTAGACGTTGAAGAGGGTTGGACTGAGTGAAGATCCTTGTGGTACGCCGCAGATGACTTCGGTGGCCTCGGATCTGAACGGGGGGAGGCGGACTTTCTGGGTTCTTCCAGCAAGGAACGAGATGATCCACTCCAGTGCTTTCTCTCGGATTCTGATGTTGCTGAGGCGCTTCACTAGGGTGCGGTGGCAGACGGTGTCGAACGCCGCAGAGAGGTCCAAGAGGATGAGAGCCGCTGTTTCCCCGTTGTCGATCAGGGTTCTAATGTCATCGGTGGCTGCGATAAGGGCGGTCTCGGTGCTGTGGTTGGCCCGAAACCCGGACTGCGAGGGGTCGAGGGATCCATTAGTCTCGAGGAAGGCGGCAAGCTGTCTGTTGATGGTCTTCTCGATGACTTTGGCCGGGAAGGGAAGGAGCGAGATGGGACGGTAGTTCTTGAGGTCGGTGGGGTCCGCTGTTGGTTTCTTCAGGAGGGCGGTAAGCTCGGCGTGCTTCCAGCTCTCCGGGAAGGTGGCGGTGCGGAAGGAGGAGTTGATGACGTCCCGGAGATGGGGTGCGATGATGGCGTCGGATTTGTTGAAGACGTGGTGTGGGCAGAGTTCGGATGGAGTTTATCGTGCGGGTGGTGTCTTCGGTGTTGACCGGGGTCCAGTTGCAGAGGGTGGTGGTGGCGGGCGTTGGTTCGGCGGTAGGGTGCGTGGTCTGTGCGTCGAAGCTGTTATGTATGTCGGCGATCTTGCGGTGGAAGAATGTGGCGAGTGAGTTGCAGAGGTCTTGCGAGGGAGTGATGTCGTTGTTTCCGGCGCTGGGGTTGGAGAACTCTTTGACGATGCTGAAAAGTTCCTTGCTGTCGTGGGCGTTGTTGTCCAGTCGTTCTTTGAGTGCCGACTTCTTGGTGGCGCGGATCAGCTGGTGTGCGTGCTTGAGGGCGGTCCTGTTGTCTGTGGTCTGGTCGAGCCGCCAGGTTTTCTCGAGGGTGCGGCAGTTCTTCTTGGATTCCTTGAGTTCGTTGGTGAACCAGGGGGTTTTCTTGCTGCCGGGTCTGCTGGGAGGGTTCTTTAGTGGTGCGAGGTCGTCGGCGCAGGCGGTCAGCCACTTGGTGAGGTTGCTGGCTGCTTCGTTTGGGTCCGTTGTGTTGGTGGGTGTGTTCTGGCTGAGGGATGTGGTGAGCTGCTCGGTGGTGATCTTGCTCCAGCTCCGGCGGGGAACCTGTTGTGGGTGGTGGTGGGTTGCAGTATTTCTGAAGCTGAAGTGGACGCAGCTGTGGTCGGTCCAGTGGAGTCCAGTGGCGTGGCTGAAGGAGCTGTGCTTGCTGGATGAGAAGACGGGGTCAAGCGTGTGGCCGGCGTAGTGGGTGGGAGTGTTTACCAGTTGCTTGAGTCCAAGGTTGGCGAGGTGGTCCAGCAGGGCGGTGGTGTTTCTGTCGTTGTTGTTCTCCAGGTGGAAGTTGAGGTCCCCTAGGAGGATGTAGTCGGCGGAGGGCAGGGTGTGCGGGCTGATGAAGTCTGCGATGTCTTCGTTGAATTGTGTGCGTGGTCCCGGGGGTCTGTAGATGAGGGTGCCTCGGAGGGTGGTCTTGGGGTCAGTGTGTATCTGGAAGTGCAGGTGTTCGGCGGCGGCGAAGGTATCGTCGGAGTTAGTCGAGATGCGGATGGTGTTCTTGTGTACAATGGCGATGCCTCCTCCTGTCTGGTTGGCGCGGTCCTTCCGGGTGATCTTGTAACCGTCCGGGATGGCTATGGCGATGTCGGGCGCTGAGGAGGCGTTCATCCATGTTTCGGTGAGGAAGGCGACGGGATAGCAGGGGTCCCCCTACCTGCTATCACTGCAGTGAGGTGGGACATGTTATCAATAGGGGCCTAAGAAATCCCCAGCACCCACTGGTGCTCCAGCCCCAGGGTTAGCAAGTGTAGCTTTGGGAGGGGATTTCATTTCCATTGGGGAGGAGGGACTAGCAGTTAGGACCCTTGTCTCTTTAGGAGACCAAGAGATGGTCCAGGAAACCTTCCTGCCCCCTACCACTAAGAAATACAGGGAGAAGCTGATCATCAATGGAGGGAGATAGAGGCTCTGAGAGACACAGGAGCCAGCGTGACATCCGTGAGGTGTCAGTGGGTGTCTGAAGAGCAGGTCATTCCCAATGTACTCCGCCCAGTAGTTGCAGCTGATAGCACAGTGCGCCTGTGCATAGTGGTGTGTGTTCCCTTTGAGTGGAGGGGGTCTCTGTTCTCTTGGAAGTTGTTGTAAGAAAAGCCTTGCCTGTAGACTGTCTGCTAGGTAATGACCTGAAGAGTTCTCCATGGAAGGATGTGGAGCACCAAGCTCATCTGGAGATGTTGGGTTTGGCTGCGTGGATCTGTGTGACCACGCGTGCTATGGCAGCCAGTAAGGGTGATTCAGCAGAACTGGAGCCTGAAACAGTGGCCTAGGAACCTGCCGGGAGAGGAAGAGGCAAGGGGTGCAGGAAACCCGCCCCAGCTGTTCCCACTGCCCAGGAGGAAGCAGAACCTGAGGGGGATGCCCTGGAGCCTACCGGGGAACAGGTGGCCGAACTGGGGGACCTACCTGAGCTGACCCATTGGCAGCAAGAAGGTGTCCCCTCCAGGGAGGAATTCTGCAAGGCGCAGAAGGAGTGCCCTTCCTTCATTGGTGCGCGGCAACAGGCTGCAGACCAGGCAGCAGGTGGTTCAAGGATCATCTCATTTACTGGGAAGATGAGTTGTTGTATAGTGAGCCTAAGTTCACTGAGCCCGGTGCAGCCGTGTGATGGCCGTACCCGAGCGCTTCAGGAACTTCCTAATGGGTCTGGCTCACGATGTGCCTCTCACAGGACATCTGGGGCAAGACAAGACCCTACAAAGGCTTGTCACCCACTTCTACTGGCCCCAGATGAGGAAGCACGTCAGGAAATTTTGTAGATCTTGCCAAACATGTCAGGCCAGTGGCAAGAGCGGGGGTGTGCAAGGCACCCCTCCAACCCTTTTCTGTGGTGAGCACCCCTTTCGAGCAGGTGGGCATCGACATCGTGTGGCCCCTGGACCCCACGACAGCCTTAGGCAACAGGATCATCCTGGTCTTGGTGGACTATGCCACCCGGTACCCGGAAGCTGTCCCTCTCAGGACAATCACAGCCCCCGTGGTGGGCCGTGCATTGATGGGGATATTTTCCCGTGTGAGGTTCCCCAGAGAAGTGGTCTCCGACCAGGCTACCAACTTCATCTCTAGGTACATGAAGTCTCTGTGGGAGGAGTGTGGTGTAACTTATAAGTTCACCACTCCTTACCACCCTCAATGAAATGGGTTGGTTGAAAGGTTCAACCGCACCCTGAAAGGTATGATTATGGGCCGACGGGAGCCCATGAGACGGAAGTGGGACGTCTTTCTACCATGCCTGTTGTTTGCCTACAGGGAGGTACCTCAGAAGTCTTTAGGGTTCAGTCCCTTTGAGCTTCTGCCTGGCCACCCTGTTAGAAGACCTCTCACACTGGTGAAGGAGGGGTGGGAGAATTCCTGTGGGAAAACCCCTCAGGATGTGTTCAGCTATGTGCTGGCCTTCCGCAACCAGACACAATGCTTCAGGAAGCTCGCTCAGGAGAACCTAGAAGCTAGCCAGAAAGAAATTAAAGGATGGTACGACCAGAATACCACTCTTGTCGAATTTCAACCTGGGCAGAATTTGTGGGTGATGGCACCAGTGGAGCCTTGTGCACTCCAAGACAAGTGGACTGGGCCATATGAGGTGGTGGAGTGCAAGAGCGAAGTAACCTACCTGGTTAACTTGAAGACTCCCAGACAGTCCCTGAGAGTCTTGCATGTGAACCGCCTCAAACCCCACTTTGAGAGGTCTGAAGTGACAATGCTCCTGGCTACAGATGCTGGAATGGAAGAGGAAAGTGACCCTCTTCCTGATCTCCTGGCAGTCAAGGAGCAAGACGGGTCAGTGGATGGTGTGGTCCTCACGCCCTCCCTGAACCCGGAGCAGCAAAGGGGATGTCGCCAAGTATTGGATCAGTTTGCCTCCCTGTTCTCCCTGACCCCAGGTGTCACCAATTGGTGCGTCCATGATGTGGACACTGGAGATAGTTTACCTGTAAAACAGAAATTGTACAGGGTAGCTGGTTTCCAAGATGTTGGAGCTAGGGGTGATTGAGCCCTACAGCAGCCCCTGGACTAGCCCAATGGTCTTAGTGGAATAATCTTATTGTGGAGTGGTGTGGCTCACTGGTTAGAGGCGGCAGACCCGGAAGCAGAGGACGGCCCGGGAGCAGGGTTCTATCCCCGACATGGCAGGGTCATGGACCAGGGTCAGCGGACTCTATAATTCTCGCCTCGGTGCCTACTCTAACCAGGGATCACACTCAGCAACTCTGGGCATTAGCTTGCCTCATCTCCACAACGGCCCCCCACATACGCCGGGGATACCTGGTTTCACCTTGGAGATACCCAGTAGGGACCATCTCACAGGAAAAGCCAGGATGGGTTCCCCAGCGGTCTACAGCGCAGAGATACTCCTTCGGGAATCGATTCTAGCGCTTTAGAAACCCACAATTAATTAATTAATTAATTAGTGCCAAAAGCTGCTGCGCCCGGTGCCACTCCAGAACTCCGGTTTTGTGTGGACTACCGTGGGCTCAATGCGGTCACGAAGACTGACACATACCCCATTCCCAGAGCTGATGAGCTCGTGGATCGGTTGGGAGCTGCCCAGTACCTCAGTACGTTTGATTTAACTTCTGGGTACTGGCAGATTGCCTTAACTGAGGGGGCCAAAGAGAGGTCTGCATTCTCAACACCAGAGGGGCACTTCCAGTTCCGTGTCATGCCCTTTGGGTTGAAGAACGCCCCTGCCACATTCCAGAGCCTTCCTTCTGAAACACAAGTTATATTGGGTAGAAGTAGGATTAGTATGGTCAGGGAATAATTGTTCCTGATGCTGAGCAGAGTGAGGGGAGTGTTCCACCTTTCCCTTTAGTATACTGTCACTCTGCTTCCGTAGATGTGAAATGTAATCTTGCGTCGCTAAATGGAACAAACGTCGGGACTATTTCTGTCTCTGAGTCTCCTCATCCTTTTCTCACCCACTGATCATAGGAGAGAGGCAGAGGCACTCGTCAGCAGTGCGTCGCGTGGATCCAGTTCTTCCGAACTTCAACTTTCACGGCAGTGCGGGTGGCCAGTAACACCTGACGTGGCTGTGTCCAGCGGGGCTCGAGGCTCTTAGTATTTTGAAAGTTGCGAATCAGAACCCAGTCGCCAGGTTGAATAACGTGTCCTGGGCCCTCGCTTTTATCAGGTATGACCTCATGCACCTGGTGGTAAAGAGTACGAAAGGTATTAATCAAACTGTACAGATAATCAGTCAATACAGGGTATTCAACATCAGACAATTTCTGGGGCCGTGGAACACCCCACACATTGGCAGGCCTCCCGAACACAATTTCATGGGGAGACAGTCCTATCCTGGCATGGGCCATTGTCCTGACAGACAGCAGAGCCAGGGGCAGAGCATCAACCCAAGTGACATCTGTCTCGGCTATAATGTTAGCCATTTTAGTCTTTAGGATGCCATTGTACACCTCCACTAGACCTGCTGACTGCGGGTGGTTAGCTGCATGAATTTTTTGTTTCATACCCAGTGCTGAACTGACATACTCAATTATTTGAGCCTTAAAGTGTGTCCCGTTGTCACTCCAGACCAAACGAGGCAAATCAAATCGTGGGAGGGATTCTTTCAATAGTACTTTGGCGGTAGTCATAGCGGTGCAGTCTTTGACGGGGTAGGCCTCCACGTATCGGCTGAAGGTACAGACCACCACCAGGACGTATTTTAAATTGTTACATCTGTCCATCTGGATATAATCCATCTGGAGGGCTTCAAAAGGAAAGGTAGGGGGGAGAATCCTCCTCCAGGGGTCACTGTACCTTTTCCCGGGTTGTACATAAGGCAAATCATGCATGTTTTGACCATTCTCTCAGCATATGCTGGTATCTTTGAGTTATACCAGGTGGGTTTCAGCGACCTACATATCACTTTCGCGCTAATGTGAGCAGGGCCATGGGCCATCATTACTACCGGTAGCACATGACTGTTGGGCATCATCCATTATCTCTCCATAGTGATACGGGCCCAACAACCATCTATTTCCTTTACCGCTAAATGCTCCGTCCACATCCTCAGCTCCTCAGGGGTAGCATGGGACTGAATATCGATCACACTCGGTACTGTATCTATAACCATGCCCCCCTCTGCCACCCACCTGGCGAGACCTCCCACATACATTCCTTCCTTTTTCTTAAGAGCTGTCTGTCTGGCTGTCTGGTCAGCCAGGGATTGCCTTTTCCTACATGATCCGCCACTTTCTTATGCGCTTTACATTTTATAATAGCTACCTTTCTGGGAAATGTCAGGTAGTCTAATAATCGGTGAATTAGGGGGTCATGTTGAATTTTCGTCCCATGTGAAGTAAAGAAATTTCTTTCTTTCCACAGTCTCCCAAAGTTGTGAGCCACCCCAAAGGCATACTGACTGTCAGTGTAGATATTAACCGTTATTCCTTTACTTAACTCACAGGCTCTAGTGAGGGCCACTAATTCTGCAGCCTGAGCATAACACTGCGGAATCTGAGCTGTTTCTACTACTTGCTCCAATGTCGTGAGGGCATAGGCGGCTGATGTGTTACCATCTGGCCCTCTGAGGCATGATCCATCCACATACAGTGTACCTTCTGGGTCTGCTAACGGGGTATCCTGTAAGTCAACCCGTCCCTTCGTCTCCTCCTCTGTTCTCAATATACAGTCATGTGGATCTAAACAGGCATCCCGAGTATCAAGTGGGAGTAAGGTGGCGGGATATAGTACAGTGCATCTCTTGATGTTAATGTGGCTGGAAAAAAGTGTCAATTCATATCCTGTGAGTCGTGCGCTAGTGAGGTACTGTGTCTTGGTGTTATTAAGGAGGGTATCCACAGAATGGGGAACCATCAGATTCAAGGGGGAGTTCATGACGATCCCCGCACTCTGATGGACCATGAGTGTGGCCGCAGCTGTCGCCCGTAGGCCTCCTGGGAGAGCCCTTGCAACAGGATATAAGGTGGCTGAAAAATAGGCACATGGCCGATGGTGACCTCCGAATATCTGGGTCAAGACAGTGCATGCACAGCTGTCTGTCTCATGTACAAAAAGAAAAAAATTGTTTGTTATAATCAGGAGTACCTAGGACTGGAGCAGTACACAGAGCTCTTTTTAAATCCTGGAAGACCTGCGTATGCTTTCTAGTTCATGGAAAGGGACTGTCTGATATGTCTTTAGTGGTGAAGGCAAGAAGAGGTTTGACCATGGCCGAAAAATTGGAAATCCACTGTCTGCAGTATGAGGTTAGACCTATGAAGGCTCGCACCTGCTTTTGTGTCCGTGGGGCCGCCATAGCATTGATAACGGCAACACGATCAGCAGTGAGCTGCCTTCCCTCCTTCGAGAGGAGATTACCTAAATAGGTCACCTTCTCTTGACAAAATTGAAGCTTTTTTAAAGAGACCTTGTGGTTATGTAGGGCAAGGTGGCGTAACAAACAGAGAGTAGCCTCTTTACATGTCTGGTCGGAATTTGCAGTAATGAGGAGGTCATCAACATACTGCAGCAGTGTGGAATTATCAGGGAGTTCCAAGGAATCTAGTTGACTTTTGAGAGCTTGACTATAGATACTGCGGCTCTCGGTGAAGCCTTGAGAGGCGCGGCAAAATCTAAAGCTCGACCCACCAAGGGAGAAACCCAAAAAATGTCTGCTGTCAGGATGTATAGGAATACTGATAAAGGCATTTTTCAGGTCTATGACAGAAAAGTGCGTAGCGTCAGAAGGCACCATCGTCAAGAGGGCTGTAATGTCGGGACAACAGGGTATTGGGAGATTGTTATTTTGTTAAGGGCTCTCAGGTCAATCACGAATCTGTATATTTTAGGGGAGAGAGAATCTCCATTGGTCTTTTTAAGAACCGGAATAATGGGACTGTTACAGATATTACCACGTGTCTCCTTCACTACGCCCTTGTCCATCAATTCAGATATTATTGTTAAAAGGGCCGCTTCTCCTTCCACGGGCAGTCGATACTGTCGAAGGCGGGGAAGGATGGCGCTGGGCTGAATACGTACCACATGAGGGGGTATATTGAGACAGCCAACATCAGTATCTGATGATGCCCAGAGGGAGGAAGGTAAAGACTCCAACTCTGGTGGGAGGGGACCGGACAGATAAATATAGGAGGCTGTGGTGGGGGAAATTGGATACACCTTGGGGACTACATGATATGGTCGCATACAGAGCTTTCAGTAAATCCAGGCCTAATAAGTTTTCACTGCAACCTGTAGTGAGGACCAAGGGACCGTCAACATGTACGGAGTCAATATCAAGAGGGAGGGGTTCAGAAAGAGGGCTGTTCACGGGTGTTCCTGCAAAAAACCAAGGAGACATTCATGTTGCCAGAAAGGGGTGCCTCAAGGACTGACAGACGTGCAATAGAAGACCTGGTGGCCCCAGTATCCAGAAGAAAATTCTGATAGTTCCCCATAACTGACATTTGAACATACAGGCCCCTTTGATCCACTGGAATTTGCACTCTACTAATACCCCTTTCCTGGCTGTCCTATGCTTGATAGAACCCTGTCTCATCAACTTCATCATAATCATCATTATAATAAGCGCGTGTTGCTTCGTCTCCATCAAACCTATTGGCAGGGCGTTGCCGGATAGGGGGGTCATCCCTGGATCTATGCTCTTTGTCCTGCGGACGGGGCGGGCCATGGTCCCTAGTTGGCCTCTCCTCCCTCGGAGCACGAGGCCAAGTCTTCCCTGTTCGGATGTTTTCAGCTAATACGGGACACTCATCCTTCCAATGGCCGTACCTTTTACAATAAGCACACTGATCTGTTTGGAGGGCTCCCGTGCGTTGAGGGCCTGAGGGGGTAGACTGGCGAGCCCTCGGAGGGGGTTGGGACTGCGGTCTAAAATTCTCGTAGGCATCGGGACTTCGTGGAGGGTAAGCCTGCTGTAGAAGTACCTTAGTCTTAAGATCCCTAGCCCTTTTACTTTCCTTTTCTCTATCTTCATTCACCCTATTCTCGTGATACTGTGCCATAGCCAAGATCCCAGTCATAGTCAGGACAGACCATGTACTCTCAACCTTCTTGAGCCTGGCGGAAATCTCAGGAAGCAAGTTGCTGACAAACTTATTGACAAATACTGGGATAGAGCCTGGGATCCAGGGGTCCAAGCCACTATGTCCCTTGTATTCTGTTTCAAAACGGGTAAAGAAGTCAGCCACACTTTCATCTTTTTATTGCCTACAGGCATTTACCTTATCTGAATTAATGACTGTTTCTGGCAAAAATGTTTTCATAAGTGTTATTATCTTACCAGGCAAAGTCAGGATGGCAGCTTCTGACTTAGTCCCCACTGCCCTTGCGTCTTCCATAGCTTCCAGATTAGCCCATTCACCTCCCAGCTCTACTGCATGGTCAGTATGTCGCATTTTATCCCACATTTCAGTAGGAACGACCATACCAAAGAGCATGTCGATGTCTTCAAGAATAAATGCACCAGCAGATATTATCTGGCCTAATTTTTGTAAAAGGTCGTCAGATTTGTTTCAAGGATCAGGTAACTGCCCTTTCAACTGCATTACCTCTGACCTTTTCCAAGGGACATGAACCCATAGCCTACGACAGTGGGCTTCAACAGGCCCTCGGCCATTATTTTTGGCATCGGTGAGTGTGTTAACAAAGACAGGGGCCTCCTCTCTCATTGGCATAGCTGTCTCTAGAGGAGGTTTGGGGAAGGCGGTCATATCACGGTAAGCTATCAAAGCAGACATAGCACCAAACATCCTCTCCCTGTACATCGCCTCTTTTTATTTGTGACCTGAGGTCCACTAATCCAGCGGGTATCTGCATAAATGAATTCTCGAATTTCTGCATAACCAGGGTACACATGTATTCAGCCCAGGTGGTCTGTTCCATAATCGTCCATTGGGAAAAGGTGGACCATATTTCTTTAAATGGATACATATTCCAGCTATTTATCCAACATTCACACTGTTGCTTTTGCAGGTCATCTTCTCGAAGGGACAAAAAGCTGACTGCAGAGCACAAGGAAGCCAGTCGGGGTGAATTCAATAATCTATATAAATCCTGCTTAAACGTAGACCACGGGGAAGAAGGGAAGGGGCAGGCAGGGGTAAAGCTGCAGGGATTGGGCGGATGGGGACTCATTGTCATTCCCGTGGCGAGGACAGGGGTAGTGTGCGCAGTCGGTGTCATAGGCGTCAAAATAGGGGGGTCGTTGGGACGGGGAACAGAAGGAGGGGCAGTGGGGCAGGAGTGCGTAGCACAGCTGGTGCAGCTGCATGCGGGGCAGGGGGTGTCAGCGCAGGGTACATGGGGGCATAAGCAGGAAGGCTTTCCAACATGGTATCGAGCAGGGAATCGCCCTCTTCTCCCCCTTCCATAAAGCCTTTTCCTTTCTCTTCACAGACCTGGTAGCACTTCTGCACCCGCGCCCCATGTTCCCTATCAGCTCTCTCTACAGATTTTTCCATTTGATCCTGTAAGTGCTCCCTAGCATGGTCAGCCATTGACATCCGCTCCCGCTTCCTTTCTAGTGCCTTTTCCTTCTTTGCTCTCTGCTCTATTTCCTTCCTCCACAACCTGACAGACTCAAACATCGAGGGATGAATCTTCCGTTTTAATAGCTGTTCTCTAGATTTGCCAGAACTTGCGGGTCAAAAGACCCATAAGGCGGCCATTGTAATTCTGAGATACTTCGTTTAGTGTATTTGGTCCAAAAAGGGTAAAAACATTATAGCAGAAGGACCATGTTTAGTATACATGGTGTGACCAGGGGTCCCCTCTGGAGGAAGCGGACAGGCCGTCTCCAGCTGGGAGTCCTGCGCACACATACAACAACATAATTTCTTAAACTTACTACTGGCCGGCATGCTTCTAAACAAATAACGGACAACAGCTGGTTTAAAAAACTCACCTCGCTGGCTTGGCTTTTGCAAAAGTCAATAACAGCAAAATCATTCAGACTCGGTGGGAGATCAGTCCACCCTTACCTGGCAGGGGTAGTTCTCTTCTGCAGACGTAGGGCTGTGTCCTGTTCCAGAAATCACTTTGTTAGTGGACTCCAGCGAGGACGCGGTCATGTGGCCAGACCGGGTGGGGAGGAACAGCGGGCGAGTCGTTCGGCTACCGGACTGCAAGAATCCCTAGGGTAGGGTACCTCCGTCGGAGTCTCTCCGTGCACCACCTCACATCAACAGGGCCTGACCTTCGTGCTTGTGGAGTCCTTATTCGGGCACCATTTGAAGAACCGTTTATACCCACTTACTGGGTCTCGGCGGCAGGGTAACAAGTTTTCCATACCCTCCTTATATAGAAAAAAGGAGACACAGGAGCCTTCGTCTGCAGGAGGAACCAAGTTATGTTCGAATAGCCCTGGCTATGGAACAGAGTCCCAAGCTCGTCGGAGACAAGACAGAGGAGGCTGCTGCTTCACTCTGCAACTTATAGGCCTTATATACACATTTCCCACCTTAAGAAACCAGTTTGGGTGGGGGCCTGGCGTCACCGAGTCAAATTGCAGTTACACCATTCTTTGTTCAGGCAGGACGATGCTGCAACAGATGGTACAAAAGATTATGGACAGGTCTTGCAAAACAGGATATGTACGTGAGAGAACAGACAGATCTTGAACAACAGGATATGTGAAAGAAACAAGTTCTGGGATGGTGGGGTGGCCAAGTCTTGCGAAACAGGGAAGGATGTGTGCAGGAGTTCAGTCCGAGGGTGGTGAGGCCAATTCTTTGTTCCCTTTTTCGAAATTGGCTCAACCACAGAAGCAGGAAGAGCAGGCTGGTCGTGACAGTGTAGAGTTTCATCAGACATCAGCAGAAACGACTAGGAGGGTCGTGCAGAGGTGTTTGACACGAAATGGCAATGCAAAAATAATGGAGTCCTGACTAAAAAAACAATAAAGGTCGACAAGAAGGACACTTTTCCTCAACATTTATTAAATATTGGGACCTTGGGCTCAGAAGAATCGCCCTTAGACGCACATTAATACGTTGTTGTTATTCCTTTTTAGATGAAATAAAAGGATACTGCCAGCTTTGAAACATATGGACCACAGAAAAGGAACCTCATGTGTTTACCCATAGATCTTCAAATATCTTAAAGTAAGACCCCTCGATATTTTCAGTATGTTCACCCTTTTAGATTTTCAGTTAGACCCACCATATTTGTGGTTACAAAAAATAATTATTTATGTGTTTAGCTTGCATCCGGGTTAAATTATAAATAATCCAATTTATTCCTTAAGTAAGGAATGTAAAATCTGTATTTCAAATATTCAAATAAAAATAATATACATTCCTAATTTTCTCATGTAAATAATATGGGCCTATTACTCTGTATGTTTTATTCTCAATCTTTACTACTCTCTGCTTTAGTTGTTCCCTTATTGCATCATTTGTTGTGTATTTTTGGTCAATGTTTATTGTTGTACATAGATATTCTCTCTCCTCTTCCCCTTTTTTGATCACAAGTAATTCTGCTTATCAGTAGCAACAGATCAAATAAGATTTATTAATGAATTTCATCATCAGAATTATGAAATGTTTTGTTTGCCGTCATTATAATTATGATCTAAAAAAGTGTTTTGGTTAAAGTTATTGATGAATAATAAATATTCTAGGTGCATTTATATTTATATTGTAAGTATATAACCACTATGTTGTTTTATGTCTTATATAGTTATTTTGCAATAGACGGTTTCCCTGATGAAGGCAGTAGTGCCGAAATGCGCGTAGTTCTCATATACCGCTTGTCCCATCAAGTTTTCATCCACTGCTTGCCCCCATCTAATCTGCCCAAGATTTTGATATGAGTATTAAATGTATTAATTGGTTAAAATAATTTCTTCACGTCATTAATGTACACAATGTGTTTAAACAATGTATTTATCCATTGATGTTGTTGTTATTTTATAGTAATATATATTTTGCAAAATATCAAATGAACTAAATAGAGATATAAAATAAAATAAACAAAAATATATATTTTCTCAACAATAAGTGTTTATTGTTTGTATGGAATGAATTGCGGTTACTTTTTTATTTAACCTAGAATATTTGCATGTAGTTATATAGAAGCTTGTTATTGGTTTCTTTACTCACTTAGTTTTGTCCCTGCGCATAGCAAGCAATTTCTTCTGTTAGGGGTCCCCTTTTTTCAAAAGTATTGAACTGGACTATGCACAGTGCCAAATGTGCCCCTCATGCAGACTTTCAGGCGCTGGCAAGTGCACCCACCTAGCCCTAATACACTAAATCCTGTCTGGGAGGGGGTCGCACCTCCCTTTGACATAAAGCCTATTGTTCTGCCTTCCCCTGCGTGAGCTTGGCTCAGCAGCAGGAGGGCAGAAATGTGTCTCTGGTCAGTGGCAACCATTTTGTGCTGTCCGGTGCTAGAAGGCTGGTACCGGTAACACCAAGAGCCCCACAGAGGGCTCTCCAGGTGGGTGGACTCATACCTCCCACACCGGTAATGGTGTGGGGTATGATTCTGTCATGTTTAATGCAAAACATGATAGGGTTCGTCGCAGCCGCTTTTTAGATGGTCATAGCACTGTAACGTAAGGCCCCTCTATATTAGTATATGGCTACTTCACTGGCAACCCGGGAAAATGGACTCCATAGGCTGCAGGGGTGTCCTGCTCATGCATAGGCACCCTCTCACTTAGAACCAAGCACCGTGCCCATTCCACAGGGCTAGGAACAGGGTGGTCAGAAAGATGAGCAATAGGATGGCCAGATAAAGGAGGACAAGGATGAATTTGTGTAGCAGCATGAGGACAAACAGCAAGAAGACCAGGGCCAAGAGGATCAGGACCATATATAGGAAGACTGGGAGATGGAATAAGCAAGGAAGATGAGGGGGTTAGTACCATGAATACCAGGAGGCCCAGAGCCAGGAGAGACAGGACAAGAGCAAGGAGGATTAGAAGGATCAGCACCAATAGGACCAGGTCAGGGAGTGCCAGGTTGACCGTGACCATAGGACGAGGGCCCAGAGTACCAAGTGGAGCAGACAGACCAAGCCCTGGAAATGGCAGAACCAGAGTGAGGAAGATCAGGAGGACCAGAACAGCCAGAGTCAGGAGGACTACGGAGACTGGGAAATCAGATCAACAGGGCTGGTGGATAAGGACCCAGCAGACCAGCAGGATTAGAATGAGAATCAGTAGTACTGGGATGAGGAGGCCCGGGAAAGGCTAATATAAGGTTGAGCCAGGAGCAGGGCCAGGAAGGCCAGGGTAAGGAAGGACTACAGCAAGGACTCCCAAATTCAGGAAACTAGTGCCAGGTAGTTAGACCAGGACCAGGATGAGGATTAGGAGAACAACCCAGAAAAGGAAGACTGGGAACAGGACTAGGAAGAGGAACAATGCCTAAAGGCACAGAAGGACCTTAAGTGAAGGAAGAAGACCAGGAGTAGGAGGACATGTATGTGAGTCCAGGCCATGTGTTTTAGGATATCCCTTTTGTAAAGTGTTCTTATTCATGCTTCATATACTGCCAACCCCTAGAAGCTCCCACCTCTTCGGCCCACGTGTAGAACTGGTAAGTATTTGCTGAAAAATCAGAGCATGCAAAGTGAATTAAAAGCTGGGACTGTTACACACTGACCTCTGAGTTTACAAGATGTGGTCTGATGCTGCACAGTAGTCTGAGGTTAGATCTGAGGGCATAGGGACTGAAACTAGGCAGAGGAGTTTGAAGGTGGATGGATAAAAATGAGGAATGTGGGCTGTGAAGGATGGCAACAATGGTTTGAAAAACTCAGATAGCTGAAGTCAGGAAAAAATAATTAGTGGCTAACAAAGGAGTTAAAGAGATATTGTAATCAGCAAAGGGAAACCTCAAGATAATAAGAAGGCTCTGATGATCAAAAGACGGCGTGATGGAGGCTCCATATAGATCATTTCTGATGGTCCAAAGAGGAATTCTGTGTGACCCCCAGATCTTTACGCATGCATTCCATGTGTGTGTATGTGAGTTGGGTGTGTAGCAAGTAAGGGTAGGCCGGAAACTTCGCTCCCCCTGCAGAGTTAGCGGAGTTTTGGTACCCCGCGCTCTGCTTGGAGTATGGAATTCAGCACAAAACTCTGCCTCTCACCAGCGGAGTGGAGTTCACCTGGGTGTGCTGTGCGCCCCTGATTTCAGATGCTAACATGGCTCACGACGCCAGTTGCTGCAAAGAAGGAGCAGAGCCAGGATTCATTTGCCCTCAGAAGAGCAGCTAGCACCTCATCTTGGGAGTGGTACTCCCCTGAGTCGGGGCTCCACTTGTAGATGACGCGGTGAGGGCAGAGAGGCTTTGGAGGCAGCCCTTACTGGCTGCAGAGCTTTGTCTCCCCCTCCTTCACTGCCCTCCATGGCGGCCTATGGGTGGCCCCCGTCGCTCATGGCTCTCCATGTTTCTTGGAGTGGACTGGTGCTTGCTTGGTTTCCTGCTCGTGTTCTCACCTGCTGGGTTCAAGGCACCAGCGAAGACCATGATCGGAGACTGGGCACTGTGTGTGAGCCGCAACTTGGGAGTTTGAGAGGACTGAAGGGCCTGAGGCCGGGGGACTCGAGCACAGCCTGCAGGACAGCAGGTTCCACTTTGTGGAAGTCATTATGACTGCCCAGAAGTACCTGCGAGGAGCTGAGCACTGGCGGTGCACAGATGAGCAAGTCCAGTGACTGGGGCCTTGGTGGAGAGATATCTGCAGAGAGTAGCCATCCTGCTGACGCATCGGTGAAGTCATGGGGCTGCTTGTTTGGCTGGTGTTCCTAACAGCGGTCAGTGGTTTCTGTGCAAGGCTGTTGCTGATTGATGGCAACCCCCCATCTTTGTTCACTCTTCCACTTACATACTGACCTTGCGGACAATAGTTTTAACTTGTTTGGGTAAATTAGAGTGTGCAGTGCTGAGATGCACGCATTTTGGGACGTTTTGATCTTGTGCGGCAGGGTACTAATGTTGAATTACTAAGGTACAATGTGCACTAGTGGACCAATGTGATTACACTGTGTTCTGCTCCAGGAACACTTACCTGCTTTTGTGGCTCAGTGGTGAGAATACAATAGTCTGGTACAGTGGTACAAGAATCAAGGTCTGGCGTTGAACTGTAAGGTTTCTTGCGTGGGTGCCAAAGCCCCCTCCCATTGGAGAGGGGTGCCACTACTTGGCACATTTTGTCCCTCAATCTGCTTCAGGAGATCTCCGTACACAGGTGTACTGTCCCCATGTCTTTAGCGCAAGAAAGAGACGCATCTACTAATCGGAGAGCGAGTGCGACTGCATAGGTGTAATTACCGTACTTGGAGAGAGGTAAACTCATGCTTCTTATGATACCAATAGTCATGTTGGCATCAGCATCACTCAATCAATCAGTCAATCAGAATACTTGTAAAGCGCGCTATTTACCCGTGAGGGTCTCAAGGCGCTAGGGGAGGGGGGTGCCGCTACTGCTCAAAGAGTCAGGACTTGAGGAGTCTTCTGAAGGAGAGCAGGTCTTGGGTCTGCCGTAGGTAGGTAGGGAGGGTGTACCAGGTCTTGGCGGCGAGGTAGGAGAAGGATCTGCCACCGGAGGTCGTTCGTTGGATGCGGGGGACAGCGGCGAGGGCGAGGCTGGTGGAGCTGAGATGGTGGGTGGGGGTGTGGAAGCTGAGTCTGTTGTTCGGGTAGGGTGGTCCGGCGTTGTGGAGTGCTTTGTGTGCGTGGGTGAGGAGCTTGAAGGTGATCCTCTTGTCGACTGGGAGCCAGTGTAGGGCTCTCAGGTGGGGGTGATGTGGCTGCAGCGGGGGGCGTTGATGATCAGTCGGGCGAAGGTTTTTTGGATGAGTTGTAGTCGTCGTAGGTGTTTGGCTGGGATTCCTGCGTAGAGTGCGTTGCCGTAGTCCAGTCGGCTGCTGACGAGGGCCTGTGTCACCGTTCTTCTTGTTTCGGTCGGGATCCACTTGTAGATCCTGCAAAGCATGCAGAGGGTGTTGTAGCAGGAGGAGGAGATGGCGTTGACCTGTTTAGACATGGAGAGGGAGGAGTCGAGGATGAATCCTAGGTTGCGTGCATGGTCGGTGGGTTTTGGTGCAGTCCCCAGTGTGGTCGGCAACCAGGAGTCGTCCCAGGCTTAAGGGGTGGTTCCGAGGAAGAGTACCTCCATCTTGTCCGAGTTTAGCTTCAGACGGCTGTTCCTCATCCAGTCGGCGACGGCCTTCATTCCCTCATGGAGGTTGGTTTTGGCGGTGTGCAGGTCCTCGGTGAGGGAGAGGATGAGCTGGGTGTCGTCGGTGTATGAGATGATGTTGAGGTCGTGTTGGCGGGCCACTTGTGCGAGGGGGCCATGTAGACGTTGAACAGCGTCGGGATGAGGGATGAGCCCTGGGGGATGCCGCAGGTGATGTCGGTTGCTTCGGATCCGAAGGGCGGCAGGCGGACGCTCTGCGTTCTGCCGGAGAGGAAGGACGTGGTCCAGTCAAGGGCCTTGTCTTGGATTCCAGCTTCTAGGAGGCATGTCTTTAGAGTGCGATGGCAGACCGTGTCGAAGGCGTCTGACAGGTCTAGGAGGATGAGGGCTGATGTTTCGCCGTTGTCGAGTTGGCGCCTGATGTCGTCAGTGGCGGCGATGAGGGCTGTCTCAGTGCTGTGGTTTCATCTGAACACGGACTGGGACGGGTCTAAGATGTTGTTGTCTTCCAGGTGGCGGGCCAGGTGCATGTTGACGATTTTCTCGATGACCTTCGACGGGAACAGAAGCAGGGAGATTGGCCGGAAGTTCTTGAGGTCCTTGGAGTCCGCCTTGGGATTCTTGAGGAGGGCGTTGATTTCGGCGTGCTTCCAGCTTTCCGGGAATGTTGCTGTCACTGGTTATGTATGTTATTGTTTGCGCTTGGTGTACAACTGGCTGCGCCTTGAGGTAGTTGGCAGTGAGCATTTATTTTTCTGGCACGTTCCAAACTGAGCACAAGTTTCACAGGCTAAGAAGTGCGGTGTAGGTACAACATGTGATTATCTGTCATCTGGCTGTCAGCAGCAGTGAAGCTGTAGAGGTGATTAGTAACACCTACCCATCTCATCTCACTCACTTGAATGTGTACTCGGCCTATCAGTGCTACTGGTCACTGGGGGGTACCCGGAAGGGCAGCCTCTTCACTGGAGGTCACACCCTTCTAATCGGAGACCGAGCGCAACTGCAGAGATTTAATTACCGTACTTGCAGAGAGGTAAACACATGCTTCCTATGACACCACGAGGCATGTTGGCATCTAGTATATAAACAGGCAACAATCGAATTTCATAAAAAGCCTGGGCCAACTTTGACAAAGTATTTACTTATTGCAGAGTGTTGACCTGTGTGTTAAAGGAGAGTCGATATTAGGCGTGGCTGTCAGCTGCCCTAGCAATACTCAGCGGCATTTGGTGGAGTTTTGTGGTAACTCAGAGGACATCTACGGAGTAAAACTCTGTGAGCTCTGCGCACGCCTAGTAGCAAGGGGGAGATTTACTAAGAAGTCATGTAACGCAAGGCAACAAGACTGCTTGCTGCTCTGAGTTGAGTGACAGGAAGAGAGCAAAAATGTGTCATATCTACTAAAATATGACGTATTTCTGCTCTCTCCTTGCACTGTGGCACTGTGTGCTGCCTGGTACCAACACAGGCACCCATGTGCCATGGTGAAAGGGTACCTGTATTATGAGTAGGATTGTTTTTGTGCAGAAATGGGCACATTCCTGCACAAATACAATAATTTGGGGCATGTTCCTCTTTCTATGTGTGCTGCAGAATTCAGCACAAATAGAAAGTGGAAGAAAGGAGGAGCAATGCAGATATTTCTCCTTATTACACCTCACTTGGAAAGGCATAACATTTTGATGCAGTCTCAGGTTCACTCAGCCTAGTAAATGTGGGATTGCGTCAAAGTCCATGGGAGGATGCATTAAAACACCCATGCTCGAACCATTGGGCTGCCTTGCTATACTTTGGACTTACTAAGCCACGCAAATCTACGCAAGGTTGTTTTGCGTGGCTAAGTAAATCCCAATTAAGGGCATGTATTACCTTGCATTGCCTTGTTTAACGCAAGGGAAATGCAAACCCTTAGTAAATCTGCTGCTAGTAGTAAGTCTCCTTGGGTCTTATTTATGAGAGACTTGCGCCACCGAAGCGTGACTTTTTTTTGGTGCAAGGCAACAAATTGTGAACCAGCGCAGTGGGAATGGACAGGAATGCACCGTATTTTATAAATACAGTGCATTCCTGCCCTTTCACATTGGAGTAGTGCAGCGCAGCAAAAAGACTTGTGGACCTGCCCTACGCCAATTGCTCATAAATGAAGCACCCCTTGTGTGATGAAAGACTTAGGGCCCTATTAGGATGGCGGACGGACTTGCGTCCTTCCGCCACCCCTGAGGAAGAGGGACCGTCCGCATGTGCAGCGGCGGTCCCTCCATGGCAATTAGGATGTGACCGCCACCCTGGCGGTCACATCCCCTACCTTTAACATTGCGGCGGATGCTGCTTCAAGCAGCACCCGCCGCAAGGTTAAAAAATGCATGGTGACCTTTGCATGCACGAAGCGGCAGGCACCGCGTGGTGCCTGCCGCTTCGTGCACGCAAAGGCAGGGGGGTACCATAGGTATCCCCCATGTGCAACCCCCCACCCCCCCTTCACCCCTGGGGGCCCGCAACGGGCCCCCTAACAAAAGACAGTATGCCTTTCCACGGCGGAAATGCCGCCATGGAAAGGCATGCAACCGCAGCCATCCTAATATGCCTGGCGGTGTCTGATAGACACCGCCAGCCATTTTAGAGCTTTTCCGCCACGGTCTGAAGGCGACCGCGGCGGAAAAGCTGCGGACATAAAAAACAGCCCCCGCCATCCTAATCTGATGGGGGGTATTTCTTCAGTCCGCAGCGGTTAATCCGCATCCTCCGGCCCGGAGGTGGCTTCCGCCGGCCCGGAGGATGCGGATTAACCGCTATCATAATCGGCCCCTTAGTGTATGGACAGTGGGATGCATTTTACACAACGTGATATAGAATAAAAACAGCTTCCCTACACAGTGGGAGTGTATTGGGTGCATCCCTGTGGATAAAGGTTGAAGGACCAGACTGAAGTGAGGGAGAATGGAGAAAAGGCTACCTCAAAAAATTCTGTGAGGTCCTTTTTAGCAAAGGGCAGCAGATTAGTTCTTTCATAGTGATAACATAGGATATATGGTAGAAGTAAGGGGTAAGTCATAAGTTTCTCGTGTTAAAAGTTTAAAGGTTTCTAAGCAGAACTGCCTGTATTAATTTGTATAGCTATTTAAGGGGACCATTTTATAGCACATATGTTTAGGTGTGTACATTTTATGTGTATACACTTTTATGGGCTAAGATGACCGTAATAAAGTCTTTTGGAATATTGGAATTGTATCATTATTTTGGATATTTCTGTTTGGAAACAGCACTGTTGCTGCTTCTTTGTGAGCTATCCCCTGGCACAATGCTGCATCTGAAAGACAGCTAGAGAATTATATCTGAAAGAGAAACACCCCAAATCAGCTCTGAAACCTCAGTGGATCCACATCCCCTGTCAGGAAAATCAGTATTAAAGTGGAACAGTGAAATGATTTATCAGTAGCTCACAAGAATGAAGGTAACAAAATGTCTCTGTTTATTCAGTGTCTTATTTCTTACAATATTTGAAATAAAGTCAATAAATTAAAAAATCAGTGAGTTTCTTTTATTTTGTGTCTTATATGCCTATATGTATTTCTCTGATTTAATGGGAAAATTAACTCATATTCCAATGGCATTCCTTTGCTTGTGGTTTCCGGATGGAATACTTCCTCTGATGGCCCAACAAGTATGGACCATCCAAGGAAGGACTTTATACCATCTACATGATTTAGAGTAAAGCCTGACTGTAAGGGACAGGAAAAAAATAATGACCCCATCACCCTGGAAGAAAACTTCCAGCATGTGGGAACATTATTTTTTTGTTTTTCAGACACAAACTCTTGCTTTGGAAGTTGTTTTTGAAAAAAATGTTTTTTAAACCTTTGCTAGCTGGCCATCATGTCTGACTGTACTGTCCTTCAAGTGTTCTGCACATAGACAGGAACCACCATAACAGAAGTTCCTGTCAATGTAGAGAGTTGTCTACAGCCCCAAAGGGCAGCTCTAAATTTGGCACGCAGATGTTCCTTAGGATGTCATAGCAATTGTCCTCCACCATCCTGACGGAATTAACACTGCACTCGAAACTCTAAAACAGGCCCATAGATTTTCTTAATTCTGTTATGCGATTAGAATAAAGCCTCTCAATTATACTGTGCTGGTCACTTCTTAAGGAGCCCTATGCAATTGTTTCTATTTGATAAAATCACCCTAAATATTAGATGGCTCTCTGTTATTGGGAAACAACTATTCCATTTCTGTTTTTTGCTTTTACAAGTCATTATTTTCAGGTGTTTTAGTCTGAGTTGTTTAATTGAACTGAAATAGAATTAATAATTACAGAATGTACTGATTTGCTCCAGAAAAAGAGGTGTTCTGATAACATGAAGCCTTCTGGTAATTCTATATCTGGCCCTTGTACATTCTAATGCCTTTGTGAGTGAGAGCAAGTACATAGCTTTAGTACAGTAAACAGCTTTAACTAATTGCAAAGGTTCTAATTATCTGTATCATTAGTCACATCAATAATAACAACAGAAGAGTGTTCAGGTTCGTCGGAAAGGATGGGTTTCAGAGCACAGAGATAAGGAAATAGGGACACCTTCTTGGTGTTTTCAGAGAGCCCTCACTCACCGACCTGGTCGGTGACATGCTACATCATCAGGCCCCACTGGCAGTGGCCGAATGCCACCCCAGTGTGCTGCAATGCCAGAATTACTGCGGAGCGGGTAATGTGAAGTCGTGAGTGGCTAAGTGGTTGTGTGAGTGACTAGAAAAAGTGTACGTGGTGGGAATAAAAATGCCTTAAATGTATCAAAAATTCTTTATTATCTGATCAATAAGACATTTTAAAATATGTGTGGGAGAACTCCGCAGTAATTCTGGTGTTGCAGCACACTGGGGAGGCATTCGGCCACTCCCAGTGGGGCCCGATGATGAAGCATGTTGAGGGCTTTCTGAAAACACCAAGAAGGTGTCCCTATTTCCTTATTTCTGTGCTCTGAAACCCATCCTTTCCGACGAACCTGAACACTCTTCTGTTGTTATTATTGATGATTAGTGGGGAATAAGAGTGTTCCTTTCTCCCTACCTCTCTCCTTGTTGAAACGTCATTAGTCACATCTGCAGATAAATGTAAAGGAGTCGGAGCATTTGTGGATCACAAATTATCTCCATAAAGGGTCATCCAAGTCACTAAGGGCCTTATTTAGATCTTGGCGGACGGGTTACCTGTCACCGTTGTGATGGAGTAATCCTTCTGCCAAGATCTAAATCAGGCCCTAAATATTGGCCGCTGGGTGTAATGGAATAGCATTCTGTGCCATGTCTGTCTAAATAACTTGGAAACATTCAAAGATTTGGGAGCTTTAGCCCTGCTAAACCAGCTTTAGCTCTGAGGGACTAATGTCACAAAATCTCAAGGTATGTGATCATAAAAGTAATTATCATAATGTGCAAGACCCACTTTATGAGTTGGAAATTTCTTTAGACTAGTAAAAGGACTTTTGAGATCATTTCTGAATTGCAAATAGAAGGGTTCATGAAAGGAATTTATTGATAATTTGTGAATGCAATGGCTGTCGCAAACCATTCATGAGCTAATGACCATTGAGTTGGAGTGGTAAATTATCTGCAAAGGGGAAGGGGTTCCCTTAGGACAGAATGTTGGAAGCCTCAGCAAGGGGAAGATGTTTTCTAAAAACTGTCAGCCAAACAGTGTAGAATCTCTACTGATTAGACAGCAACTGAGCAAATAGTGAAGTTTGTGTGCTATTTGCACAGCTGCTAGCCGAATAGTGTAGCATCTTTACTATTTAGTCAGTAGCCTGGTAAATATATACATTTCCCGGCTATTTGCACAAATGCTGGTTGAACTGTGCAAAATCTCTACTATTTAAACAGTGGCTGGGTAAATACTGAGGTTTTCTGCGATTTGCATAGCCACCAGCCATACACTGAAGAATGTCTACCAGCGGTCGGGTAAATAGTGATGTTTTTCTGATATTTGTATAGCTGACAGCAGGAAATCGCAAAATCCTTACCATTTCTCTGCTATTTGAACGGCCACCCGCTGAACAGTTCAGGATCTCTACTATTTAGCCAGCGACCAGGTAAAATATGAAGCTTTTCTGCTGTTTGCATGGAGCCAATACAAGCTAATGGGGTAACCCAAAATAAGTCTAAGGACCTGGGTACAACGTAGTAAGGACAATAGGTGGTCCTGACGTCCTTCCTTAGAAGGACCAAAGAAGTTGTAACTCTTGAAATTATTTAACTAAGTCTCTGAGAAGGTTTACACATATTTTTCCATAAGAGAGAAACACATACTCATCAACACACCCCAGAGAGAAAGACACAACTACAGTATTACAGAGACAACATCTTATATATATTGCTCTTATTGTGAAAATGGCAAAGTCAATAAAACATATAAAGGAGAAGAAAAAAAGAAAAAGTGCTCATGTGCGAGATGAGTGAGAGAAGGGGAAATTGAAAATGAGATATTTGAATAACATAGGATCATAATTGTTCACAGTGGACATGGGTCTGTCCACAAAACAATTTTATTTTATTCTTCCATGTCCATTTCACAGAATGATGCTGGTATATTCATAATGTATCATCCAATACTGGGCAGGGCTAATATAACGTAATACAGACCCTAGGGTGAGGGGTGTCAACGTTTTAACCCGACTTGGGCGTAGCTAGTAAAAGGTCTTCATCAGGACCATAGGATGTATGAGAGACAGCCATAACAGGCACCCAAATTTGGCAGACCAGGTCAGTTCACAGCTCCCAGTAATGAGTAGTCATTCCCCTTGTGCAGAGTAGTTTAAATCACTTAGAGGCTCCATGTGCTGAGGAGAAATATTCAATAGGCATCCAGCAGTGTCTGATGCCAATTAGAAAATAGCAAACAAATCGCCAGGATATTCATGCTGGCTGGCTGTGTGGCAAAATACAGAGGCTCCTATCCAGATGGCAGCTGTCAGGAACATCATATGGTCCTGATGAAGACCCGGAAGCGGAGGCCTTAATTTACCCTCTACACCCCAGTCGAGTAGAAATGTCGACACGGCTATCTGCAAAACAGTGCAGAATCTCTAATATTCAGCTAATGGACGGGTAAACAGTGAAGTTGTTCTGCTATTATCAAGGTTGCTGGCCAAATATTTAATAATTTCAACAATTTAGCCTTGGGCCGAGTAAATAGCAGAGAAAATTCACTATTTACCCAGCAGCAATGTAAATAGCAGCTACCTTATTTAAAACTGGAGAAAACCTATAATGATGGAACAATTATCACTAGTACATTGTGGACTTCTGATGGAGTTCCAGCCTGATGCCAGAGTGGCTCAGAAGAGTGGGAGTTGATCACTGATGAGGGACGTCTGGTCATCCATAGCCATAGAGGCACTTGAGAGACATCAGGGTACACCCAGTCAGCTATCAGCTTTTCCAGCATGTGGCTGAAATTAGCACTTTTGCTCAGAGGATAGACAGGTAGTAATCATGGCCATGAGTACATCATGCTGTGCAGTTGACAGGCAGGTGTGTCTTTTCCTGGTGCTTTTCGGTGGCCTGATCTCTTGGTTTCATAAGTCAAAGTTGATTCATTTCACATAATATAATGGCTTTGAGTTTTATTTTCCTGAGCGAAACCACCTCTTTAAGGCTGGAACTCGTAATTTTAGATATGTTATCCATAATGACTGAGTATATGACTGTATATTAAGGAGCTAGCTTACCCACGAATATGGTACATGCTGTTTAACAACTTTCTCAATGCTAAATTAATCAGGAATGTGAATATAGGTGAGAGTATGTGCAGATGAAGACATGGGCTAGTTTTAAGTAATGTCAAGTTTAGGAACTTCGGAGCACAGATCACATTAATGGCTTGCATCATTGGCAGGTTTTCTTTTTGATCGGTTGTAAAAAGGCAATCATTCCTTGTGTGTAGGCCCTTTTCAGATTGTCGGCCCAGCAGTTAAAAACATCTTGTCTGAAGGGGTGCTTAGATTTGGACGCTGGATTTGGCCAGCTCCAAGCGGTTAATAAGAGATGATTCAGGTACTTTTAGCTTTATTTTTCAGAATGATACAAACCAAAGAACAGGTATAAAGCATGCCAACAAAAGATTAGAAATCAAGTATAAACCATTGCAACAAGAGATTGGAGATTATCCAGGAACAGATGGGTTCAGTATTACAATAAAAATACAAATCTTAGCAATTTAATGCATGTGGGAGTTATGAAGGACAGTGCAGAAATGGTAATTAAAACCAACTAAAGGAGAAAAGTGGGATACACCAATATACACGTTTAACTAATTAACAACATACAATCTTTTCCTTTTTCAACACATCTTCAGCTCTACTTTGAATTAAAGGCACAGTTAAGTAAGTCACCTCAAGTTCACTACATAAAGCAAGATGTCATTTCATCCACTGTAAATTAATCTGTTGCTTGGCCAGCAAAAGGCCAGTCACCCCAAAGACTCAGTAGGGCAGTCATCGTGTCAGTTTCTACTCAAACGCGTATCGTTGAATGCGTGTCATCAAACTTCCTGGTCCCGAGACGTTCTCCAAGAGGGTATGCCCATACTAAAATAAGAAAATCAACAATTGAGTCACTTGATCTAATTCAAGCTAGAGAGTATTGAGAGTTACTTGCTGTCAGCATGCTTGGAGTGGGGAAACATCCTTTACAACGCAACTTTTACCACGCAGTGCTTTTACATCGCAACTTTTACAATGCAAACCATTACAACGCATTGCGCTGGGGGGCGCTCTAGGATAGGGAATAGATTTAATTTACTATCCAACACCTTCCCTAGTGTCCACAGGGACTGGAGTTGGAATAGTAAATTAAACTATTCACTATCCAGCACCCCAAAGCGCTATGCATTGTAATGGTATGCGTTGTAAAAACCGCGTTGTAACAGCATGCGATGTAAAAACATGCATTGTAATGTCATACATCCTTGGAGTGAGGTAAATCCTTGTAAAGACTCTGTATTGAAGCAGTTTAAAATTAATACTGCTGAAATCGTTCTTGCAATGTTTTCCACTGAGGGTCTTTGAATTCACATTACAAAGTGACCTTCCATTTCACCTTAGTGCTAATAGTTTCAGTCAGAAACAGTTTCTAACAGAGCCCATATATATGGTCACCTGCTGTTGTCAATTTCTTTTCATGAAAATGAAGTAAAGGGTCAGTCGGGAGTACCTGGGAGTTGGAGTTCCATTGCTTTTTTTCATTTGCAGATGAACATATCATAAAATTCACCTAATGGTACTGGCTAGGATTGGTTCTAGGAAGTCCACAATTCTAAGAATGTAACTATCAAAAAGGTCCACCATCATTGAAAGACCTTTAGCATTCCATTCTTCATATTGCCCCATCGCTGTCAGAGAGTCGAAATGCTTCCACTATCAAAAAGGCAGTAATGTAAGGGAATGGAAAAGCCCATCCATATGACACTACTTCCACTATTATCTCTACAGATGTGGCACTGTCTTTCTCTCTCTTTCAGCCAGGACCCAGCACTCATCCCATGCCTGACAGCCTTCAACAGCACAGAGACAGCACAGAATATTCTTATATGTCGGGTACCAGCCTCCCGTGTAACCTGACACCCTCCCACCTGACACCTTCAGTTCCCATTTACCAATTGCTCAGAACAGGTGATAAATGGAAGCACATTTGTCCCTCGAATGGTGACTCCACTTGCAGATTTATGTATAGTAATTCCAGTTATGCATGTTGTTCACATTCCAGAAGGAGAAACTGGAAATAGCTGGTTTTAGATATGGATATTGTCCGAAAACATTATTTCTGAGTAACCAGAATCTCCACCCCAAATTCAGACACATTCGTAATCAGGACCATGTTTAAGCAGCAAATAGACTTTTTGGACTTTGCGATTACCAAATAGCAAATTTTAGCGATTCACTTTTTGGTAATCGCAAACAACCATGTTTAAATGTGTGTTTCACACATATTGTGAGTCCCAATGTGTCACAAATTGACCTACCACATTAATATTCATGAGGTATATCTCAGTTTACGACCCACTAGGAATCTAAAAAATCACAGGGACGGTGGCCTGCTTTGGTCAACAGACTACCATGTCTGTGATTGCTTTTCAATAAAGCAATGTTTTTTTTTAATTCAGCCCGTTTCCTTTAAGTAAAACAAGATGAGTTTTAAAAAGAAAACTGAAAAGTTTTCTTTCCATTTTTGAGAGTAGTCAGTGGTCCATTGGACCACTGCCTTCTCTTAAAAAGAGTTTTTACAAACATTCACAAAGGGGAAGGGGTCCCTTGTAAACCCCTTTCCAGTAGGTGGTAAAAAGTGAATGTTTTGCGCCCGCATTTCGGTTCAAAACATTCACGCACACCACTGCGATTTGGCATTAGGAAGGGACGCCCTTACAAGCCTCTTCCTAATACTTAATCACAAACCCTATGTGTAATTCGGTAATAGGTTACTGAATCGCAAACAGGGCTTGATGAATTTAAAAAAAGGTTTTTTAATTCGCAAACAGCCCGATTCTGCAAATCGGACTGTTTGCGACCGTAATATATCTTTGCAGATCTGGCCCTATATGTACAAAACCTTTTTACTGCAGACTTGTTTGCACTCCCCAAAATACAATATTGTGCATAACTGAATGTGGTATGACCACTATACTGTTAAGTGAAAAAAGTCTTTACTAAATCGGTCATATACAAGAAAATGACATTTGAACACCAATGTAAATTGTAGCAATATGACTGAAGTTATTCTGGACAGAGATTCCTAGACAAATAGTAATACTATTTTTATGACAGGAAATGCGTTCTTTGTAAAATGTTATTTCAGACACTGAATACTTTCCTACAGAGTCAGCCAATTTATTTTTACAGAGCAGGAAATGTCAAGAATAGAACTCTTGCTTGCCAGAATGATGTGGCCCACATCCTATGTCATTATGGTTTAAGGCTCATGGAATTTCCTTCTTTTGCCAGGCAATTCAAGTTTGCATCACTTAAAAACATTAAAGGGGCTCCTATATAGTTAAATATAGATGGCTACAATTGCAGACTTCGTATGCACATGCTGCATAGACTGTACAATTAAACTTGGTAATCGTAATGTCTCATATTTTGAAGTGCTGAGAGACATCTCAAACTGTGATGTGAAGAGCTGTGTACATTTAGTGGTTTTAAAGATTTCGCTACTGTATTGCTAAGATTTTAGGGGGGATATAGACACTTGGGAAAGATCTGTAGCACAATAGGGCAGTTCATATGGTTTTACCTTCCATCTGCCCGATTTGGATAATTGTATTGATCAGAGATACGAGTACTTGATCTGCATTCTGGTTTGGGGAGAGTGAAACCGACGGTGTGGTACTGTGTCTGGCAGTTGTGAGTCCTTGAGGAGGGGAGAGAAACATAGAAAGCTGATGACAGCTAGCCAAAGAGCTGCTGCTGCAAGAAAACGTTACGCTCACTAAAAAGCAACCTTGTGCTCTGGCCTTGGTGCAAGATAGTGCCTAAACTGACACTACAGCTCTCACAGAGAAGCAAGAAAAGGGTCCCTTTACAAAGATGGCTGCCCCATCCAAGACAGGAGCTTTAACAAGGAGAAAGGAATGTTTCCTAATCTAAGATAAGGGAACTAAACCTGAGCAGATTTTTGTTCTTTATGTACCAAAATGCACAAGTTTCAAGGGCTGGACTTGGAATAGGTAATAACTGTATTACTGATAAATTTCAAAACCCAGGGTATAGGATTTATTTTATAAGGTGCAATATTCATTGCATCACCTACCAAGGCACACATAATTGGGGACTTAGAAGCTTCCCATACAATCTGCCTATGCAGTTTAGCAGAGAAATATGTTAGTATATCCTTAATGTTGTCCACATCCGTTTGGAAATGATTACAGCTTTCAGACAGGAAGTGGACAAAACAAGACTGAACAACTATGCCAATTAATTCATATCAAAACAGAAAAAAAGGTTTTTATTTGTATAGACTTGTTTTGAAATACCCAATATAGGGACATATTTACAAAGGGATATTGCCCCCAGAACATCACTTTTAGAGACGTTCTGGTGGCGATATGCCCATCTCCATATTTACAAAGCGGCGCTAAGCCACTTTTTGTGACTTAACGCGGCCTTTGTAAATAAGGCCCCTTCACATGCATCACTTAGCATGAAACAGGCGTGAAATGGGCGGTGATATGGGCATTCCACTGCAACACCTATTGCTTTTCCCGCTGCCCTAGATTTACAAGGAGGTGTAAATCTGAGGCAGCTCCAAAAACTAACGCCATGCAAGAGCAGGCATTAAAATGTCGATATGAAGAGAAACACTTTTATGACTCTTCGCTTTTGCTTTTTTTCCTTGTGCTGCATTCTGCAGCATATATAGAAAGAGCAAAATGCCATCAACAATTATGTATGTGCAAGAAGGGATCCTTCCTACACATAAACAATCATTAAATAATGACCATTTGCTACTTCTATGTGTGCAGTATTCCGCAGGACACATAGAAGTAACAAATCGCCTTCCTGCACATGAACAATCTTTCCCTGCAACGCAGGCACCCTTGCACTATTGTGCAAGGGTGCCTGCATTGGCTCTAGGCAGCTAAATTTAGAGCACGATCTAGGGAATACACAGGGGTGCTCCGTATTCTTGTGAATATGGCACATCCCTGTGTTTTGAAAATGTACGGCGCTGCCAACTTTTTCTCATAAATATACCCCACAGAGTCTGCATCAGCGATCTCAGGAGGAAGAGGCCAGACATACTCACAAGTAAAGTCTCCTAGGACTATAAATATCCTCTGTTCTTTCTGTCTGGGAAGGAACCTACTAGATATAAAAAAAACTGCATAGATCTCCAAGAGTGATAGATTTGGGTAGATGAAGCATAGATGAATTACAAATATTTGGGTTTTGGTACATACCATAGCAAATAGTAAAATAGCCAAACTTATTGTCTTTTTCGGAACCAAAGGAACTACAATCACTAGTGATTCTCTATACCTATAAGCCTCTTGGAGTCTTCCAAAGCACCTCATTGTTGCAGTGACAATGACTGTCGGCACATCATGCATGTGAAACAGGTGCATTCTTCAGGTGTCCTGAAAATATACAACATATTAAACAATTTAGTTAAGCCAGTTGTCTGTTAAACCTTGTTCTGCTCAACCCCAGCAGCTTTATCATTCCAAAACACAAATTCTACAAGTTGCATATCACAAGAATACAGAACATGCTGTGAGCAGCACTACAATGACATCTCCCATGTTTGATTAAAGCCTTGTGAAATTCCTGCAAATATATTTAATTTTAGAAAGTAAAAAAGCCCAGCATCTGGACAGCCATATGACATGATAAATGCCCAGGTTGTGATTAAGGAGATGGAGGCTTTGCATACCAACGTTTCTGGGAGTGGAGAAACAGTATCTACCTGCGGTAGCAGGTTTAAGGTTTTCTCACAGGAAGCAGCAAGCTCACTTCCCTGTTTACATGTTCTGTACTTCCTTAACATTCCCCAGACCCTTCGGGACGTCTAGTGAGAAGACTGGGTTGGTAGACTTATTCAACCTGGTCTATGTCATAAAGAACAGATCCAGTTGCTTATTCTTGAGCAGCTGGGTGACTTCCTAGTGATGCTTTGGGATGGAACTAATGTTTAGTAGGCCGCATCATAATGTATTTAATCTGCAGAGGGTGGGGTGACCTTAGGCGGTGAGGTGGAGAAGTCCAAGCAGGGTAGTCTTACTTTTCCTTTAGTGGAGCCCCAAAACTCCCAAAACACTCCCTTGTGAGGTGCTACTTAAGTGGACTCTGACCTTGGTATCCACCAAACCCATCACAAGTTCTGTAATCAGCTGCTTTGTTTTATTATCAAGGTTTTGGTCGAGACTCAGAAGTCTACAGAGTGTCTGAGAATCATAATTGGGTCTCTGGTGGCATATAAAGCTGGCATAGTATTATGTCAAATGCGCAAACCAGGTGCTGATGGGTGCAGGTGGGCCCACTATATGCACCCACTTTGAAATAGGGAGAAAGGAATTCCAGAGTCATGAACCTTGTTTGCTCCTATTGATTATCTTATTGCACTTTAACCTCTCAAGACAAAATTAGGCCAAAATGCAAAGTGTGGTTCATGTTTTTACAGTACAGTAGTAATTGGTAAGTGACTGGGCCATGTTTGGCAGAGATTCAAATAGCGTAAAGTAATTGTGTCAAGCCTGAAGGAAGAGTTTTTGGAAGGAAAGCAGTGATGCAAGTTTGAGTACTCAAAATAGTCTTCTGATCGACCAAATATCTTCTTGAATCCTTCATCTTTTGCAAATCTTGCCATGTTACTTCTCCAGAATATGACACCTCTTTCAGAGAGTGTAGTTGATGTCTACATGATATGGAGAGGAGATGAAGTGGAACTCTGAAATTTGAGGAATGGTTGGATAACAGGACACTCAACACTAAATTTGCCATGTCGTATAGTCACCAGGAAATCAATTTTTTGGATTCGACTATAAAACATGAAGAAGGCAGAATATACATCACACTGTAAACCTAGGCAACAGATAGATACACCTTTCTGCATTACACTAGTGACCAGCAAAGCAACCTATAGGTCAATCTCTCCTTTGGTCAATTTCTGTGTACACGTAAAAACTGTTTAAAAAAGGAGGACTAGCTCAAGAACCGAGGAATATTATTCTCTAAACTGAGGGAGAGACAATATTCCTATAAGCTTTCGGATCTTTTAAAAAATAAAAACAGTGCATATTTGGTCGTAAGCATGGCGATGTGTTTATGGGGCTTTCTTGGAATTGCAAGCAGCATGTAATTATAACAATGACATCAGAATCCAAATGATAGATTTTATGTCAAGACTGGTGGCAAGCATTATACTTTAAACTTTTTTCTGCGACACCTTTAACAGCACACTTAAAAGAGCACTAGAATTTAATATAAGAATAAAGGTCTTCTAGAACATGAAAAAACTGCATTGAAATGACTCGATCTTGAGGAGCGTGCTCCTTAGACAACTAGGATTCTCTTTAGTGGTATCTGTATTGGGTCATGCTATAAAGTATAGTTTGGGTTATGGACAAATTATTTCCACCTTTGGTATCTACAAATATCAAGATCTCTCGTAGCCTTTTGCATATTTCAAAGTTTATGACTATGTACTTTCATATATGCTTATTTCCGTTGAAAATGTTTAAATAAGTTTGTGATGAACATTTTGATTTGTAGGCCGCATGTTTCATGCATACTTATGGTCAACTTACAAAACAGTATTACATCTGTACCTGTAGTGGTACTGCTATGAATGGAGGCAGATAGGTATTTTTAGAAATTCAGAATGCTATTTTCCCATTACGTAAATGTAAATCAGTACACATCATATGATAGGGAATTGGGGGGAGCTGTCCCACTGAGAAATTGCACAATTCTTTCCATCTACTCTTTTTGTCTACGATGAAAACATTTTTCCCAGTTAAGAAACCCTTACCATTTTGTTGATGAAGCTGAAGGTGTTGCTTTTGCCTTCCCACAATTGCAGTCTTTGCTGGAGTAAATCTCCAACCACTTGTAGCTTGGGAAAGGGTTAGAGAGCATTGTGAGTATTCACAAACTTTCACAAGTACGCCTGTTTACCCCTCACCCCTTATGTTTGTGTTGTGATTGTATTCAGTGGTGTACAACTACGAAGTAGTAAATACACTTACATCTGTTTTAGATATCCTTTTGTGAATACCTGGCAGAAATAATCTTCAAATGACCAAAAATAGGGGCGAGTTTCCCAAATAAATCAAGGCTGTCATACAAACTAGAGACACAACCTATTAAAACCTAACCAGCAACCTACAATCTGATGTTTCTAATGTATTAAGCACAGTAATTGTCACCATCATTGAGTATCTTTACTAATATTAAATGTGTCTTTCTTGACCATTTTAGCTACTGCTGACCTTTTGTGCCCCTTGGCTAAGATCAGAAAAGTTGCTTGGTTGTGTCATTCATCCTGCTATCATTGATTAGTGTAATGCTTAGCATGAGGCTGCCACAGCTGGTGCCAGGTATGTTGGTGTGTGTGACGGTGACCCACTGTTGCATACTACTTTATTTATTTGTTTTTTTATTTATTTATCTAGGTTTACCGATATCTTACATGTCACCTTCTGGCTACTTTAGAACGTTTTAGAGCTTAAGTATGAATGCTAACTTCTCTAAAGTCAGTTCCGTTCAATACTGTATTTTGGAGTGCAGTTCATAAAACTTTGTGTTGTCTCCATTTGAGGGAGTGAGTCTTTTCAGGGGCTTACTGGTGCAGGGGTTTGCCCTTCTGCATACTCGAGTCCTTGGACTAACAAATAGAGATTGGCATGGGAGCTGGAATACCAAGAAAGTAATGTATTAATACTCATGAGTGGGACTACATCGATACATAACTCTTGGGCAATGTGTGAGGCAGTACATGGAGTACAGAAACCATGGGCCTTTTATAGCCAGTTTGTAGCTGAGTAAGCGTGAAGGTTCAAAAAGATGCGGTATAAGTATATACACGAATAGCTATTCACATATAAGTGTGCATGAGAACCACTTAGTCAACAGAGTAGGAGGAGTTACATAGTTGCTGACATCAGTTAAAATAGCCTGACAGTTACATTTAAGACAGGTGCATTGTAGCAGCTACAGGCCTTTCTGAGCATGCGCAGTGCTCTGGCTCAGTGCTGAATGTGTTAACTATAGATGATGACTCAGGCGAAATAGAGAAGCAGGCAACAGTGAAGACAGGGAAGCACATGGCAAACACGTGGCTTAACTAAAATGGATGCCACAAACAAAATGGCTTCAGTTCATGCTAACAGTGATCCCTGCCAACTTCCACACAATGTATATTCAACATTTATCTTAGAGCTCTGAATAGAAACGTGCCTGAGGCACACTTCTCAAAATGCAGAGTACAACTGTTCAGAGTTTAGCCACATAATGTTAGCGACAAATTATACAAATGATTCAATTTATATTTTCAAGAAACTGTCTGTGCATCATCTCATTCCAATTAGGTCTGCTTCTCTCCCTCTGATCCAGGCGCTGTCTAAGTGAGGGCAGGCTAGCCTTCTTCTGCTTTACAGCTATTTCGAGAAGCTTTTGCAGTTGTAGGTATAATGGCTGAGATACCCGGGTGGTGGTAACAACTAATGTTTTTTTACTTACCAGTAATCTCCATTAGTCCTGGTCCTGTGGTCCTCGTCCCATTCATAACTAATGGAGATCTAGTATCTCCTAGACAGAAAAAATAACTTAAGGGCTGCTTGGTGTAATGTGTGGTTTACATTTTTTTTTACAGATAATAGACCAAGCGGCATTCACAGACTTACTATAGTTGGTTAAATGAATATCAAGTTTGTCAAAAAACACTCCAGTTGTCCGAACGTGGTTTCAACAAAGCCAAACCTACAGGGATCTACAGGGATACCAAAGCAGAAATATCTATGCCTTTAATTGTCCTTTACATTGAGATAAAGTTCCTGAAAAGTGTCCTTACAGGCCAAATAAAGCCTGGTTTGTTATGGTCACATTTAATTAATATTTAGCTTCCTTCTCACAGAAGAGCTATAAACATGGCTTAGAATTCATCCCTTACATCATCGTTTTTTCCACAGGTGTATCAGGTGATTGTAACTTTTCATACTAAACATAATTATAAATGGCATTTTAATATGCTGCTCACTGTAAGCCTCGCCGACAGGATATCAAATCCTTGAAAGATCTTGCCAAATTATGTAAACATTGCTTTATTTGCAATCGTCCACGGCCAAATGTTTCCTGTTAATGAAAGATTCCTTTACCAAATTCCCATAGTAAAGTGGTTTACGGTATTTTCCGAATGAACTGGATACCAGCAGCCTTCAATGCGTCACTGTTGCCTCGCGCGCTGAGGAGAGCTTTCATAGTCCATTCGGGAGTTCATGCGAGAGCGGCCCTTCCAACAATCAGGCCTTTCTTAATATTTCAACAGGTTCACTCGCTGCTTGGTCCAAAATAGTGCGCCGACTGCCTTAAGTGAAATGAGCCTGAAAAGCCTTTGGGCAGTTACAACTCTTTAAGGATTGTCACTTAGGCAAAACAAACCCTTCTTTGACTTGCACGTCACTCTACAGCAGGGCACCCTAGCATCTCAAACTTCTCAGAATTTAAATTAAAAAAGCCCAAACGCTCATCAATCAAAATATTTCGCTTTTTTGTCATAGATAAAGCAGTTCTGTGGGGCTTGGGGTTGAGCCTTGAGAGCACGGAGAGTAATGTTCTCGAATTCTTAAATCTGGCACACATTTTGATCCAAGCCATCAATTTAAAGCATCACCACGAGGCCTTTCACCTGCAAGATGCATAGCAGTGTACAGGGGCGAGCTTCAGGGGGCTGTTTGGGGTGTTACAACCCCCTAAAAAATGTATTTTCCACTAAATAGGTGGGTACAGGTGCTTTCAGTCGGGTATGGTGAGGTGTCTGCTGGATTTCAGCAGGAATTTTTACCTACACACAGACAAAAGCGCACACACATTTTTCTCTCTCTGTTTTGAAAGTCTTCATCGAAGTTGGCTATTTTACAAAAGACTGCGTTTCTCTGTTCTCTCACGTAGTACCCTTACCAATCCACATCCGTCTTTCTTTCCATTGCCCCTCTGGTCCCTATCATATGCTCGTAGTATAATGTATTTTAACATAATATGCTAGTGCCACTGTTGGAAAAAACGGAAGCTCAGCCCCCCCACCCCTAAATCTTTCTGACCAAGCTGAGGCCCTGAAAGTATAATGTTTTCTGCTTTTCTTTAACCTAACTAACTTGACCTCTGCTGTGCACCTGGCTCACTTAGTTTAGTTTATTAGTAAATTAAAACCATAAACAAAATCACACGGTTAAAAAGTACATAACAAATAAAAAGTAAAATGGATATAAAACAGGTGTGTCATGCAGCTAGTACAACCCCGACTTTTCATGCTGCATACCATTTGCTTTCTTCAACTTTCCTTCCTAGAAATTTTAGTCAGTATACCGACGCTAATCTATGTTAGAAAAAAAGTTACTAAACAGAAATCATTTGTTACCCTAATGTAAAAAAAGCAAGCTTTTTTGCACAGATATCTAAAATGTCTCTCAAGTACCATTATATATATATATATATAATTAAAATGCCTGTAAGTAGTACTAAGAAAGGTATGAATACGGTGCCAGATGGACTATGAAACCCAATATAAAAAAACAATTATACAAATATTCACATCATTAAAAATACAAAAATAGATAAAGTAATTATCTGAGTCTAATGGGATAGTGAACTACTAGTTTTAGTCCCTAGCAGCCCGTCCTTCACAGTAACTGTGAGTGCTCGATTAACATTAAGGGTTTCCGAGTTATCACAATTTAGGATTACATTCAGGGACCACCTCCAGATTACACATCACATATCCTGTTATCTGATCATTTTCTTAAAACAGATCAATAACTGAGTCAGTCTAATGTTCAGCATGGCGTTGATTGGGTCCATGGACTCCACCAGTGCATGCCTGCAGGACCTAATTCCCCGTTCAAGGAACTCCCGTCTTAATAGAACTCTTCATTGAAACAACAAAGAGAGACAAACACATACAATGTGAAGCAGAGATTCAGGCCCCTGGTGGCATAGACGGCAAGACTGGTCTTCACTTTGACCGGACATCCTCCATTTTGGCATGAGGTCTAGCGTGGGCATTTCTCCAAATCTTCGGACCAAAAACGACTGTTTGATCTTCCCATGGTGAGGCACAGCTAGCAAGGCTGATTCCCTTAATGTGGAATATGATTTCAACACCAGCCACCCGTGGCGACGTTTTGACATGGTATCTTTGTCTGCCATTCAACTTTGCAATTTTGTAGATTTATTTACGAGCTTCTTAAAGATTTGCTTAGAGATATTAGAGTTCTAAAGGTCACCCAGATCAAGCGTCTTAATGCTGTTTTCTCAAAATGTCTTGTAAGCACAGTTGCCCTTCTGCAAGTTAATTTCAGTCCAGACTAGATTTGCCAGAGTGTTTTCTGCTGCTGCTCGCAAGCTATAACATAGCTTTACGAACGCCGCCGACCTAGCGAGTGTCTGTTTTGTAAGCAGAAATTCTAGCTCGATTTGCGCCGGAGAAGCCAACTTGGGGAGCCTAAAAATTTGTTTATATGCTCTTATCATCAGTTTTTCTAACAAAAGAGCATCATCACCCAACATAATCTCCATTCCATATGCAAGGTTTGGCAACAGTTTGGCTTTTAGAACTGATCCCATGGACTTTAGATCATGACCTTTAAAAGATCTGGCCAGTGACGAGAAGCCGTAATTAAGGGCCTGCGCTTTCGCCCTATTTGCCTTCTTCTGGGAAACAAAGGGGGAATTTGCATCTATTTTCACTCCTAGGTATACGCACAGTTTGACCTCCTCAATTTTGTTTCCGTTAATAACCCATTTTCGATTTGTCTTGACGGGACGATTGCACACCATCACACATGTTTATGAAAAATGTATTTCCAGGCCGTTCTTTTCCGTGTAAGCTCCCAGAGTGTTGAGCAGTCTTTGGAATCCTATTCGCATGTTGCTGAACAACACCAGATCATCTGCATAGGGGATATGTGACAATTGTTTACCTCCTACAGATGGAGCGTGGGCAATCTGTTTGTCAAGCTCATTGGAAAGAACTGCCAAAAATAGGTTAAAAAGGAAGGGGGCTAGGACACAGCCCTGTTTTACGCCTAAAGTTGTTTGGACCTTCCTTGATACGCAAGAGCCGTCTCCTGGCTCACAGTCTGCAGACCTGAACAGTTAGATTGACCTTTAGCACTTAAGTTCCTTAGCTTGAAATTAAAAATAAATAATTTAAATTTTCTGTTTGTTTTGCGAATTATTGCTATTTTTTATTACAAACATTTACAAAATATATATTTTTTAAAGTTGTATGTGCAGCCTCAGAAATGCAGCACTAACTTAAATCTAGGTCAGCAAGTACCCTTTTTTCCTCCCATTTATGATCAACATACTTACCACAACTTTCTGCAAAATTAGCAATCAATAAATCAATCAATCATATCATTTGTAAAGCGCACTACTCACCCGTGAGGGTCTCAATGCGCTGGGGTGGTGAATGCTGCTACTGCTCAAAAAGCCAGGTCTTGAGGAGTTTTCTGTAGGTCAGCAGGTCTTGGGTCTGCCGTAGGTGGATGGGGAGGGTGTTCCAGGTCTTGGCGGCGAGGTGGGAGAACGATCTCCCAACTGAGGTTGCTATTCGGAAGCGGGGGACTGTGGCGAGGGCGAGGTCGGCGGAGTGGCAGGCATTTCTTATGTCAACAACCAATAACATGCATTATTTTCACTTCTTATTTCAAGAGGTCTTGCATGCTGCAAAGCTGAACTTGTGGGAGCTGATCAACATTATTTGGGCAGCATGCGTTGTACTTTATTCCTTTCATTGACAATTGTGCTGTGCTGTAGGTTTAGATACAGAATCACTTTTATGGTTTACCTCTGCAGAGTTGCAGCTCCAAACCACTTGTGTTTCACACATTTGCAATCCTTATGCCCAGAGCACAAGAGCTAAAAAGCAGAAATGGGAGGTATAATTAAGATGTAGACTAATTAATTATGGCTTTGCGCACATTCAGTGGTCTGGGTCTATCATAACCCTTAATGGGTATAGGATACTTTAAAATCAAGGCGAAGTTAAAAATGTATATGTATAATTTATCAGTTTATAGATATGTAAAAATATAAAAGCACACAGTCAAGCCTGTTTTCAAAAGCACCTAGGCACCAAGTGCAGTAGTAACCTGGCGATGCATGCATATATGTTTAATACATGTACTAATATTTAATCATTTGCATAGAATGAGATAATGAACAAAGGTAAAGTATGGAATGTCATGGTATGGCATCATACATGTGATCATGTTTATATTGAGTTAAAAATCCACCTCTTTGTTTCTGATTGCTTGAGCCCTTTACAAACGCAACACATTAAACACATATCCTCACTCTTTGAAATGTGAAAAAAGTTTTAAATTTATTTTGTCCTCTTTGTTACATAAGTAAAAGGGGTAATTGAACTTAACAATGACTCAAAGTGACAATATTTTTGATACTTAGTGGATACATTTGCTATTAATGTGTTTGAGCCCTACTGGTGTGCTTTTAGACCAGCCAAAGAACTACAGGGCTTCCCTTGAACCCTTGAAAACATTGGTACCTCCTAAATCGAAGATAATGTAAAGGTTGGGTATTTCCCATTATGTTGAAGTGCTCCAAAGACAACCCCTCAAGTAGCTATTCTCTGAGATAATGATGCTTCCACAGGGGTAAAAATAATTTATGAATCTAAGTTGCAAGTGTATGAGAAAGAATACACTGTGTTTGCAAAAAACATGGTGAATGGCACAAGTTGTTGCCATGACTCTGGAGACAATAAAGCTCAAAACATTCACTGCTCTCCCAAACTACACTTGTCTTCCATGCTGCATAAAAAATAGTAGGACAGGGAACACCTCTCACCTCCACCTAATCTCAGTTTGTTCCCTATGTCTGCACTGCTTGTCTCATGCACACATTAGACTGGGGCGTACACAATATGTGCCCTTTTTAATATTTACATGGTTTGGGTAAGCATATCAACATTTGAGTGACTGGTACACTACAATGGCAGTCTTCCTTTGACATGAACAGGCGGGTGGACAAAGTAGTACGGTAAGCATGGCATCCCCAGAACAGAAACCTCTATCTCCATTTATATTGTCAATCCCAATGTCCTTTAGGACTGTTGCAATGCAACTGAGGAGACATTGTCTTTGAAGAAGACTGAACCCTTGGGTTCTTCATAATCTTTTGCAGGGGAAACCAAGTTAATTCTATACCTGCATGCACCCACATTAGTAAGCTATTCCCTTACCCATACCTACTTAAAACACGTATTACCATTGGATGCTTCAACCTAGCCGGTAGGACTGCATACCATTTCTACCGAGTGGGCCTCAGCAAATTATTTTATTGGATTGAAGGACTCTTCAAACCTCGAAATGAGATTCGAGAGATTTTATTCAAGATATTGTACTTGTGAATCCAGTAATTTCCACATCCATCACCAAAATCCATGGATTTCTATCCCGTATAAAATGTGAGTATAACCATCTGTCCTTAGACATAAGCATAGGGCTTTGCTTTTTCCTGTATTTTATCTAATTACTCTCATATCACTACCTTTCTTTTAGTTTCTGTCACTCAGAGTCAAGTGTCCACTGAGTGGGAAACATTGCACTATACAAGAATACGCAGAATTTCATGTATGGCATGTATGTGCATAAAATGACATGTACTACACTGCAACATAAACAAAGAATGAAAGACTGTAAAAATAAATTTGTGCTGAAGTAAATACGATCTTTCTGTGTGGTCACACAAGTTTTTTTGCATTTTGCTGGACCCTATATTTTTGCTGTCTTTAGGACTCTCTGCACTTTACCCTTGCTAACTAGCAGCAAAGCCCCTGTGCTCTCCTTTTAACATGGTTAGTAAAATGGTACAAAGTGTACCCACAGCATGGAATTTAAATGATAGTAGTATACTGCAGCACCTATTGTGCCATCCACTACAGTGGCATTGCAAACATGTCTTCAGGCCTAGCATTGTACCCTGACTGTAGCAGTGTAAAAACTGCAATTTCAATCTGTCAAAATATACTTTTTTTATAAGTCAAGCTCGCCCCTTTAAATATTAATGTCATTCCTGTGGAGGCCTTACAGTCCACAAGGCAGGGTTCCTGGTATATAAAAGTAGGAGATGTACAAATCGAATCTTAACTTGCCCTTATAATGAATATTTATTTATGTATTTATTTATTTACAAGTTTTGTATAGCGCTAGCTGGACCCAAAGGTATCAGAGCGCTTCACAACAAGTACAATTATGAGCATTATTGGCAGAGACAAAATCCGTAACTTACAGAGTTAAGAGCATTATAGACATAATTACAATACAGATCTTGAAATTAAATGAAATTAATTTGTACTTGTATAGCACACTTATACCCTGAGATGTCTTGGCACTGTACGCATACCGCTGTGGAACCCTTCCTGGCTTTTCCCTGTGAAATGCCCACTCCTGGGCACCCCCAAGGTCAAGCCAGGCATCCCAGTGCTGTTGGGGCCGTTGGGCAGATTAAGCAAGCTATTGCCCAGAGTTGCAGAGTGGGGACCATGATTAGAATAGGCACCGAGGCGAGAATTATCAGGTCTGAGGAAATTGAGCCCAAGACCCGCCGAGGAGGGAATTGAACCCTGGTCCCGGGCCAGACCTCTGCATCAGGGTCTACTGCTCTAACCATTGAGCCACACTTCTCCAACAGGTTGAACAAGAGGGGTGAGGCTGATGGGTTTCTAGAGGAGGAGTTAGTTTGCTGATAGCGAGTGGGGTGTCTATCAACCAAGAAGCGGTATGGCGGGAAATCCCTTCGATTTTAGTTTTAAGTCCACATTGAGGGTATGGTGCGGTGTCGAACACCTGCCAGCGTATCTTGAGGATTTCTTGTTACGTTCATGAGCGCTCTAGGGAGAGGGCTTTGAGTAGGATCTTGAATTTCGGGAAGGAGTTGGTCGTTCTGATGTGGGGGGGATGGAGTTCCAGATCTTAGGTGCATTTCCCGCAAAGGATTTATTTGTGGTTTTGTGTTTCCGAGCTTTCAGTGGGATGAGTAGAAGCGGGTTGGAACTTCTGAGGTTCCTGGACTGGCCGGCCCTTTTGAGTTTCGCGGCCAGGTATTCTGGTTTAGCTGTGTGCAGGGCTTTGTGCGTGAGACAGGCTGTTCGGAAGCTGGCTCGTTGTTCAATAGGGAGCCACTTAAGTTCCTTGAGTGCCGGAGAGATGTGGTCGAATTTCTTAGTTCCTGTGACCATTCTTGCTGCGGCATTGAAGGTAATTATCAGCTGACCTAGGTGAGATTTTGCTGTCCCGGTCAGGGCTGCCATTCCAAAATCAATTCTAGAGAGCACCAGTGCCTGGGTGGCCTGTTGAAGATCTTTCGGGGAAGGAAGGGTTTTATTTTGTATAGCAGTTTCAGATTGAGGAACGCACTTTTGGCTGATCTTGAGATGTGTTTTTTCATGTCCAATTTGGGTTCGAGGGTAATACCTAGGGATTTCACCGAGTCCGTTGCCGTGAGGGCACCATTGACGGTGTCAATGGCTTTGAGCCATTCCTCGATTTGGGGGGTATCGTCTCTGTTGGAGATGAGGAGTACTTCTGTTTTCTCTTGATTGAGTTTAAGGTGGTTCAATGTGAGCCAGTGTTGGACTTCTTTGAGCGTGACATTTAGTCTGTGTATGTCTTTAATCAAGGTGGTTTCCAGATAAAGTTGTGTGTCATTCGCATAAAGGTAGAAGGGGATGTTGTAGTTCCTGAGAAGTGTGGTGAGGAGTTCCAGTAGATGTTGAAAGGTTGGGGAGAGAGTACTGACCCTTGTGAACTCCTCTATTGACTGGAAGGGGGTCGGATTCAAAGTTATTAATTTTTATTCTTTGCGAGCCGTTATGAAGGAAAGAGGGGAAGCAGTTTAGTACCGTCATTTCAATGCCCGCTTTTTCATGGAGGACTTTGAGGAGCAGAGTGTGATCAACTGTATCGAAAGCGGCCGATAAGTCTAGGAGAATGAGAAAGCTGCATTGGTCTGAGTCAAGTGACTTGTGTAGATCGTCTATGACATTTAGGATTGCGGTTTCGGTGCTGCATCCCTTTCTGAATCCCGATGAGTGTGGGTCTAGGAGCTTGATATTCTCCAAGTGTTAGGTTAGCTGTGGAAGAACACATCTTTCCAGAATTTTTGATAAAAGAGGTAGGTTCGATACAGGTCTAAAGTTGTTCATATCCTCAGTGTCAAGCCCTGTTTTTTTTAGTAGCGGCGTGACTTGACCTACTTTAAGGCAGTCTGGAAAGATTCCCGAGCTCAGTGAGCTATTGATGATCTTGCACCAAATTGGGGTTAAGATAAGCTTCAGGTCTTTAGCCAGGCTCGTGGGAAGCTGATCTAGGGAGTGGGATGAGGGTTTGGCGGAGGCAATCAGATTGACTATCTCTGCTTCCTGGATGGGGGTGAAGGAGGACCAGTGAATAGGTGTGTTCATTGGGGTGCTATCCTTGATTGCTGGCTTCTTGATTTCTGTGTGAGGGGAGGGATTTGTGCTGAGAGAGTGATCGAATTTGGCAATTTATTCGTTGAAAAAGCTGGCAAAGTTGTTGCATTGTTCTTTGGATGCCACTATGTCAGATGTCTTCGGTTTTGATGTTTGGCTCCTAATGATATTAAAAAGTTCTTTGGGGCGGTTTTTTGCATTGTCTAAGGCGGAGCAGAAGAAAGTTGTCTTTTTGTTCTTGATGTGCTTATTGTAGTTTCTGCGTGCTTCCTTGAGTTGATCACGGTGGAGGGAGGAGGGGTGGTTCCTCCAGATTCTTTCTAATGTTCTGAGCTGTCTTCTTTCATCGTTGATGTCGGTGTTGAACCAGGACCTGGAGGGGGTACTTCTGGGTTTTTTTAGTTTCAGGGGTGCCAGGAGGTCCAAGGTGAGCGTCATGTTGGAGTGGTAGAGAGAGGTGAGTTCGGTGGTTGAGAGGTGCTCTGTCGTGCTAGGGAGGAGCGTGCTTAGTCCTTCTTCTAGTTTGGCCCGGGGGACTAGGGCTGTGTTCCTGACCCATTTGGGAGGAGCCTGTTTAGGGGGTTGAGTTGAGGCCGGTTGGTTAATATTGAAAAGAATAATGTGGTGGTCTGACCAGTCCACGGGAGTGATATAGTCAATAGTGATTGTGTTTCTATCCGAAATGATTGTGTCAAGGTGTGTTTCTTCTGAGCAGTGTTGGATCATACCGTTGTCTAGCAGGAGGCTGTTGAGAGATTGAATTAGCAGGTTTTTTGTTTTATTCCATCTTATGTTGAGGTCGCCCAGAATTATACTGTTGGCGTTGCTGAGTGCGCATTGGGTGATCAGGTCAGAGAGCTGCACTCCGAATTCGTTGGAGTTGCCTGGAGGGTGGTACAGGAGATGGCAAAGTAGCGATCTGTTTGTGCAGGATTTGATGTTGACTGACAGGCATACGAGGAGCTTTTCCAGATGGAGAGGTCACTTTTATGAATGAGTGCTATGCCGCTGCCTCTCTGCTCATGTCTATCTTTGTGGATTATTGTAAAACCGGGTGGCACCAGCAAGTCCATGTAGGGGTAGGACAGGGTGTTGAGCCAGGTTTCAGTGATGAAATCTACATCTAGGTCATGGTAGAGGATAGCTTCTGCTATTTCTGTTGCATGTTTGGAAGCAGATCTGCTGTTGATGAGCATGCATTTAATGGGGGTTCTTCTTCGGGCTTTGATTTGCTGGGTTTGTCTCTAGGTAAGGAGGTTAGGTGCGCTGGGGGTCTAGGGACTCTAGGGCGGGGATGATCCCTACCAACTCCAGTAATTACTTGAATCGAGGATTTGGGTGAGGAGTTCAGCGGGGGGACCTGTGCTAGGTAAGTGGAATTACTTTCTGTGAGCGAAGTGCTGACTTTGGGTAGGGGATTGTGGGGTGTTCATATGATGAGGCGAGTGTGGTCGCTTCCTGAGGAGAAAGGGTGGGTTTTGTTCTTCTAGGTCTGTCTGCTCATATCTTGGTCAAAGGTTTAATGACTGACGGACGGGATCTGGTGGAGGCAAGGGTCCGGTTGGGGGCGGTGTTTCACTCCTTCCGGGTTGAGAGGGGATGTAGGGGGCTACGGAATTTTGGGTGGGCAGTCGGATTTACGCTAGGGAGGACAGGGTTTCGTTCAGGCCTCGAACCAAGGTTTCGAGCTGAGCTTCCAAAAGGTTGAGGCGTTGCGTCAGATTATTTGTGAGGGTGAGAAGGGGAGGATGGGTCGTGCTATGCGCTGGGGGGAAGGGTGCAGTCTTGTCTGAGCTGCACGTCATGCTATTTCTAGTGGGGTTCAGGGGAAGAGGGGGTGCTGACTCTGGTCTATTGCCCAGCTGCGTATGGGCTGGAAGGGGGGCTGAGGATCAGTTGTGATTGGGAGAAGGGCTCCTCTTTGGGAGGATGGCTGTGCTCTAGCTATGCTAGGGCTGGTAGAGGGGGGCTGTGGATCAGTTGTGATTGGGAGTAGGGCTCCGCTCTGGGAGGCTGGCTGAGAATGGTAGGCGGGCAGTGTTGGACGGTGGGTGGAACCTTAGTTGAGGGGGACGAATGGCGGGCGGTGTCATTGGAAGTCGGGGGATGGGTTCGGGGAGAGGGCGCGGGCGGGGTCTGATGACTTTATAATTGTTGGATACTCCCAGTGGTGGGGGTTCGAGTGTGGCGTATGTTGTGAAATGTTGCCTTCTTTAGCGAGAGGAAAAGGGAGTCGAAGAACTCGAGGTTCTTGTTTTTTGCCTGTATTAGAATGGTGCCATTCTCGAAAATGGTAATGGAGATGCATTCGGCAAGGGTCTGGTGTTTCGGGAGAGAGATAGCCATCAAAATCAATTTCATGGTAAAGTTGGATTTTATTGAATATTAAGGAAAAATACCTTTTAGAAAATTACATTTTCCTGCCTGAATTTCCTGGGGGCTAATTTGCATTTGTCCTTCAGTGTTTTCAAGCTTCACAAATTAATATCTCTAGTTACCCTAATTGGATTTTTTCATCTTCATGTCATTTTATTCATTACATTTTACTCTATTTTTCTAATTCAGTTTGGTATTTGTATCTCTTTATATTTTTACTTTATTATTGTTTTGGGACCACATGAATTCTTTATACATTGCCCTACATTAAGCCTGTCAGCTCTGTGCCATAGCTACCAGATGGATGAGCTCAGGTTATTATAGTAACTTTGAGGGTTCATCCAAACACGGTTTGTGTTTATTTCTTTAAGTGGGTAGTCTCCTACCCCATATAATAATCTAAATTCCTACAGTGGTACAGACACTAATCATGCCTTTCCAACAGTACATGCAAGAAAATACATATTTTGTTAACTCTTTGTTACATGAAAATAGCACAATGTTGCAGATGGCCTACATCTGAGTCTTACCTCTCTCTCTCTCTCTTGTTTGTCTATTTTTTCAGTCAGAATATAGAGTAGGAGTATTTCAAGGCAAATTGAGACACAGAGTCTTGCCGTACCTTTGTATTCTATTTAGGAACATTTGAGATCAGCATCAGGTTTGGAGCTATTTCAAGATAACCACGGACACACCTCTTGAAACTAGTGAGGCAATCTTTTGGTGCATTTTGCAATAATGAAAAATGGTCTAGATCGCATAAAGTGAGCTTGTAAAATGTTATTTTTAGGCATGATCTGTGACATGGGTGTAGACTGATTGTTAACAGGTGGTACAGGTGCTTCAGCTACACTGGTGGTATGTTCCAAATATGTAGTGATAACTGTTTGCTTTTCACTCAAACTTTAAAGTAACGTAGCAGTATTTGTTACATTCTATACAGGAACGATATCACACGACAGAGAACAATAACAAGCAATACTAAAAAAAAAATCAACATGGCATTAGCATAAAAAAACACAACCAAATGCAACACGACAAAACAACAATAGTACAACACAAAAACAATAGAAAACATCTAAATAATAGTACACAAACACTAAACAGTTCAATAAAACAAACAAACACACCACTAATACAAGAGAACAAGATGGAACATATTGATAGAATAAAGGTGCACTGCAACCATAGGAGAGATTACAACAAACATGCAGCTTAATCTTTAATGACAGAAGACAACACACAACAGAAGAGAAAACAACCACACAACCATAGCATGACAGAAACAAAACAGAACACAGCAACACAACATAACCAAATGAAAAACGAAGAGCCACCACTTAAGCACAATGAACACAACATAAACTGCAACCTCAAGGCAATATAAAAAAAACTGTCTAACACAAAAAAATATGAACCAAACGTTCAACACAAGGGGAAAAATTGCAATGCAATTGCAAAGTTATGCTGGAGCAGTGTGTTGGTGTATTATTGAGTTGTGGTATTGTGCTCATAAGCTACTGAATTGTTATGCAGTTGTTCAGCTATGTTATGTATCGGTAGGCTGCTTTAGTTTGGTGGAGTGTTGTTTGCTGATGTGTTACTGTATGTGCTTTAGCTGTATTTTGTTGTGCGTTGTCTATATAGTCTGCACCTGTGTAGTATTGCTGTTGTGTTTGTGTGTTGGGTTAGTGTAATGCTGTCTTGTTCTGCTGTTTTTGCTTTTTGTACCACTGTTGTGCTTTAGCTGTGGTTCACACATTATGACTACCACCATTCTACTTTCATGATATACAATTCAAAACAATATGGACCACAACATAACAAACAACTGCATGGTGACATTAAGGTGTCTCACACTCACATGACAACTTTAGTTGATTCCACTGCACAAGTAGCTGAGAATGACTTCCTCCTTGCCATTCAGAAGGTTGACCTGTTACCTCCCATACTTATGTGTTGGATACAGCATTGTGTGTATAAGTTTACAATGCAAACATTACTTCATGGTGGTGGAACAGATTAGGAGATTCAAAAGTTAGATTGATAAAAGCTAAACACCTTTGGGCAGAAGGTGACTGCACTATAGTACACGCTGTCTTAGGTCCATGTACAACATATGGCCGCCCATAAAAGTGGTGAAAGAATTCACACTTAAGGGAGTTATGTGCCTGACTTAGCTGCAAAGACACAATGCAAACCAGCAAGGTGGCTGCTGTCATGTAATCTCAAACAAATATCAATGGGGATATTATGGTGATAATGTAGGCAACATTGAAAGTTGAAAAGCCCCCTGATGGTTTCCGGTCAAAATATTTGATTAACTTCACAAAGACAACGTGCCTATGGTTTTCATACGAGGGATCTGGTTTAGGCATATTTTTAATCAAAAGGTTAGATAGGATCTCAGCAGAGCAGCTTATGATGGCATCAGTAATAAGATATCAATGCTACGGCAATGATATTGTGGGCATATATACAGAAAATAGCTAAAAGGTGCCCCTCAATCATATTTAATAGATTTGTTGGTCATTTTGGTGCACTGCCAATGAAACATAGATACATTAATACACTTTTTGAGATGAATAATATAAAACCAGCAAACCTGCAATGTTCTGCACTGTGAATCCTGAGTGTATGAGAACTGTGAGTGTATGTAACTCATATGAACCAAAGCACAAGAAATAAAAAACAGAACATTGGCAAAATCAAGGCAAACATTTACAACCTTTTTCTGTGGAGAAAAAACGGCCTCACATGGGGTCTCGAGACATATAATGCATGAAACCTTATTACTGTATCAACTAAACACCGTTGTTTACTTGGTTGTGCGACCTCTGCTATACTTCCTGTCGCACAGTCACGGTTAACATGCTCAGCTAACATGCCATTAATTTCAAATATTCAAAGGAACCTGGGGGCATACTATCAAGGACCGGTGTTAAAATTATCGCCGTTTTATCAGCAGGAAACTGCCGATAAAACGGCGATAATGGGCTTGATAATACGCCCTTGTTAATTCCCATAGAAGCCCATGTTAACATCAGAACATGGGTTTCTATGGGAATTAACAAGGGCGTATTATCAAGCCCATTATCGCCGTTGTATCGGCAGTTTCCTGCCAATAAAACAGTGATAATTTTAACACCGGTCCTTGATAATATGCTCCCTAGTAAATAAATTCACACAACAGTTGTGTGAATAGTCAATGAAAGTTGCAGTGTTATGTTGCACAAGGGTGAGAAAGCAGCTTAGGACCATAGCTGCTAAAAATCACCTGCTGCTCCTCTTATCTCCTGCACTGGCACTCGAACAGGCTTTCTATTGCCACACACAACAATGCAAAAGAGTGTGTGTGTTGTCTCGTGTGGGCTTTTTACTGGAAATATACATTTCAAGTACAAAATACTATGGCTAGACACGTTTGATAACATTAGACATATTGAACATGTGCTGTGCAGTGCAACACACTTACAAAGTGGAACACTTGGATGAATTAATACAATACCCAAACTTTAAACATGCTTCATGGAGGCATTGTTTTTGTTACGCAAAGCACACTCTGGTTATTTTAGTAGAGCTGGCTTTGCATCAAAACCTATGGGTGCTTGCGTTGATCTTTCCAAGTAGCACACATGTATTGCATGATGCAAGGTGGTGCAAAGTAGTGCATAGCAATTCAAAGTGCAATTTGTGCAGGGAAAAGGGCAACTTTCTAGCACAAAATGCCTTTTGCGCTGGAAAGTACATACAATTCCAAGACCTTCCACCACTTTGCCTATTTTTACCTACCTTTACACCAGTACAAAGTCTTGATAAATTCCGGCCTTAAAAGAAGGAATGTGGCACAGCGGTCAGCGCTGCTGCCTCAGGAGCTGTGGATCCAGGTTCGAGTCTCGGTGTCAGCTTAACATCCTGTAATTCTGGGCAAATCACGTAATCTCCCTGTGCTCATGGACAGTGCTTGGATATCCTCAGGGGTGATAAGTCACGCTATAGAAATCTACAAATGTATTTAAATGTGAATTTTAGCTCTCCACACTCAAACAAAACCACAATAAGTGATGCAGAATGGACATCACAGGCCCTAATGTAAGCATCCACAATATGGCCCTTTTCACCCCTCAGACTGAGTAGCAAAAGACGGCCATAATTGTAGTGCAGTATCCCCTTCTCCTGCCCCGGTACAACTGCACCTGCTGCAACAATGAAAGCCATGCCCTGACAAAGTCTTTAAAATCAGAAAGTGCGCTGTGCATGGCCATTCAAAAATCACAAATATACTACCAGGTCACAATGGAGAACAACTATATGCTAAGTGAAATGCCAAAATGCATTGTCGCGGTAGTTTAACACGCAGATGTCTTGCCAGAATGGTGGTTAGTAATGGAGTATTTTCCTGCAACATGATGCAATGAAAGTAAAAAGAGGGGGTTGTACATAGTTTATTTGAGTGACCTTAAGCTTTACATTCCTAGGGAATGACCCGTCTTTCTTCTGTGCCAACCAGCATCTGCACTGCTTTCTATGGGAACTACAGCTGGGAAACCACGTATTTGTCTGAGTTTGGGAAAGGACCCAGGGGATTGGCAAGCATAGACTGGATAGCTGGCAATTGAAGAGAATGCTCTCAAGACTGGAAGGAACAAGCATTGGCGAAGCCAATCGGTCTCGCCTACACAAGAGCTATTGGCTTTACTAATATGTTTTAGCTATGTTGTTCACCAGTGTGGCTGCTGTTATGTTATGTTAAAGATATTTGTCAAGCGCACATTCACCGGACGGTTTCTTGGCGGTGGAGTGGATATTAGACAGTAGCAGAGGGAAGAGCCTAGTTGTCATATGCCCGGGAAAACATGCAGGTCTTCAGCTGTTTTCTGAATAGTGCACAAGAGGTGACCGACCTCAGCTCCACAGAACTGAGGGGCTAAGACTGCAAATCGGGAGCCACCATGTTTCTTGCGTTTAAAAGTGGGAGTAACTAACAGATTCAGATAGGAGGATCGTAGGTTACGAATGGGGGCTTAGCGCAGAATATTGGAAGAGATGAAGGCTGGACTGTTGCTGTGAAGAGCTTTGAAAATAGTGCATCCTAACTTAAATACACAACGCATAGCCACTGGGAGCCAATGGAGGCTTTTCATCAGTGGTCTGACGTGATGCCACTTAGGTTGGTGAAAGATCAGTCTAGCAGCCTGATTCTGGACTAGCTGTTCAGCATGGCTCAAAGGTAGAGGCATAATAGAGAGTGGCGTGGAGTGTTGCAAAGTGGAGTGTTGTGGAGCAGAGTGGAGTGGTATGGAGTGGTTTAGAAAGTCGTGGAGTGATGTAGAGTAAAATGGAATGGTGTAGAGTGGCCTGAAGTGGCATGGAGTGGTGCAGAGTAACGATAGAGTGATGTTGAGTGGTGCAGAGTAGAGTTGAGCGGAGTGGAGTGGAGTGGAGTGGATTGTCACATAGTGCCATAGAGTGGAGTGGCTTAGAGTGTTTGAAGTGTCATAAAGGGAGCAGAATGTCATACATTGGAAAGGCATAGAGTGGAGTAGAGTGTTGTACAATTGAGTGGTGGCAGAGTGGAGTAGAGTGTCAGAATGGAGTAGAGTGGAGTACAGTGGAGTAGCATAGAGTGTCATGGAGTGGCCAAAAGCAGATTGGAGTAGCGTAGATGGTGTTGTGTTGACTGTTGTAGAGTGGAGTGGCATAGAGTGGAGAAAATTGTCATAAAGTGGAGTGACATAGAGTGTAGTAATGTTGTAGAGTGGCATGGCATAGTGGAGTGGAGTGGCATACAACAGAGTGGAGTGAAATGGCATGGTTTGGAGTAGAGGGAGTTATGTAGATCTTAGTAGAGTGGAGAAGAGTGTTGTAGAGTGGAGTAGCATAGAGTGGTGTGGAGTGGAGAAGAGTTTAAGGAGTAGAGACTCATAGAATGGAATATCGTGGAGCGGAGTCTTGTAGAGTGGAGTGTCGTAGAGTGGCCTAGATTGAAGTGCCGTAAAGTACAGTGGTGGAGAGTAGATTGGCATAGTGTGCACTGATTTTGAGTAAAGTGGGGAGAGTGCATTGATGTGGAGTGCAGTGGTGTACAGTAGAGTGGCACAGAGTGCAATGGCATAGAGTGGAGTGTGCAGAGTAGAGTAGAGTGGAGTGGCATAGCATAGATTCCAGGGGGTAGAGTGCAATGTTGTAGAGTGGAGTGGTGCCGGGTGGAGTAGAGTGGATTGAAGGCGTATAGTGCAGGGGCATATAGTAGATTGTTTCAGAGTAGAGTAAAGTGATGTAGAGTGTAGTGTTGGTAAAGTGGAGTGGTGCAGGGGAGAGTGCAGAGGTGTAAAGTGGCTTAGAGTGCTATGGCATGGAATAGAGTGGCATAGAGTGCAGTGGTGTGAAGTGCAGTGGTGCAGAGTAGATTAGAGTGGCTTAGAGTGTAGTGATGCAGGCAAGAGTGGCGTAGAGTGTAGTGGCACAGAGTAAAGTTGTGGAGAGTGGAGTGGCAGAGAGTTCTACGGCGGAGAGTGCAGTGTTGCAGAGGAGAGTGTTGTAGAGTACAGTGGTGTAGACTGCATTGGTGTACAGTGCATTGCTGTAGAGTGCAGTGGAATAGAGTAGAGCGGGGTAGAGCGAAGTTGCATGGAGATGTGGCGTAGAGTACAGTGGTTCAGAGTAAAATGAAGTGACACAAAGTTCAGTGACGTAAAGTGCAATGGTGTAGAGTATAGTGGTGGGAGGGAAAAGGGTATGGCCAGACATTACATTATAACCCAGAAAGGTTTGCACCTTTGTACCATGGTACAATTTGCTCTCCCCTCAGTGTTGACTGCAGTGTCAAAACCACAGTCAACACTAAGGGCGCTCCCCATAGAGTTGACTGTAGTGTTCACACCGCAGTCAAGACTAAGGGGTGAGCACATTGTGCACTGCATGTACCATGGTACAAAGGAGCGAACTTTTCTGGGTTATGATGTAGTGTATGGCCGTACCCTTATCCCCACCCAGACTATTTTTCATGACCTCCTCACACATTCCTAATGTTTCTTTTTGCAAAAATTGCATTCCAGCTAATTGATTACATGTTATCTGGCCCGAGCCAGAGATTACCACTCGAGTCGGAGAGTACGGCCCTAGCCGGAGAGTACGGTCTGGGTGCGGAGAGTACGGTCCGGGTGTGGAGATTCCGGCCCGACCGCAGACATAAAGTTAGGAGTCGTAAGTGATTTCTGTGAATACCAAAAATACCATACTGCACTACCTCCCTCTTTCATGGTTTTTTACATCTCTGCTTTCACTCTTTCTCACTGTGTTGATCTTCATTATTCTTTCTCCTTTTTTCCCCTTTTTTTCTCTTTCTCTGAATGAAAGTTTGCTGACAAAAAAAGGCATGGTGCCTAAAAATGAATATCCTTATGCACTGTGCTAAGCGCATACAGAAACACTGATGGGTGTCTCAGACTAAACAAGCATCTCAAGTGAAAGTATATCCACTTTACAACTTCTCACACACACTGCACCTTCTGCTGAAACATGATGTCAAGATTAGAGCACCTCTCAAAACCTTGTGCACCTCACTGACTCTTCCCAGATAGGATATACGCCATCCACTCAGTAGGGCAGTCAACATCCTTTTTTTTGTAGATTTCTTCCGCATTGGGTGGTCTGTCTCAATGTCCTCATTCAGCTAATGTGAAATACCAAACGATCCTCTTTTTGATTCTCCTAGCTAGCAGTCAGATGAAGCACCTCGATCCATCCGGCAGGGTGTCCACATTTCAGTCATCGATGAGTTGTGAAAGAGGTTTCTATGTGGCTGGTAAGGAGGAGCTGCAGCACAGGAGGGATCAGCCACGATGACACTTGAGTGATAGTTCACCTTCAGAAATGCTAATAGGGAATGTGGAGACCTGTAGTTAAACAAGCCTAAATGTGTACATGGTAACTCTTTTTGTGGCTTATGCTGGGAATATGCCTTGAGTTTCTTCATTACGCCTCCTTCAAGGTGCACACTAATTAGCAATAGCAAATCAAAAGATTGTGATTTGTTCAAGACCAAATAATTTGTTAAAGCTAGAAACCTGGGATTACGTTACCACTATATTATATTTTGTTGAGTAGATCAGCCACCCTTACTCCTCCCACTTAATATAAAATCAAGGTTTTTTTTACCACAAATTTACTAAGAGCTTATAAATTAGTTTTAAATACATTCAATCTTAAATAAAATACGGGGACAGGAGAATAAGTCAAATGTTTATTTGATTACCAAAGAATAACACAATTTTGCCAAATGAGGAGGATGGGATTAAAAAGCTTGTTTTCTGGTTTCACAGTTTCCAACTAGCCTAGTAGACCAAAATTGATGGGGCAATGATTCTGATGGAGAGGTCAAGGAACTAACTTCCCATGGAAATGTCACTGTATTGTTGGCCCTGTCCAGATTTATTATACAATATTGAGTTCCACCATATTTAGGGAAAGTGGTAAAGCCAGGATTAGATATCAAGTCTCATGCTGTTATGTGCCCAGCAGCCCACCCCAGGGAATTGCCCACCTTGTTAGAGGTCCTTTCAATGTGTTTTTCTATAGCATTTTATTACATGTATTGTGCCTATTTCTAAGCCCCTCCAGTACTTTCATAAAGTAGGAAAGATTTGGAAGTTGATTGTAATACCTTTTATTTAGGACCTGTGACAATAGGTGATTACTGGGAACCGTCTCTGGTCAATAATGTTGTCCGCTATTGGTGTTTCAAATATTAAGACTATTAAGTTCCACTTCTATGATGGAGTTTTTCATTTTGTAATTTTGTACCTCTAAAGGTGCTAATGGCGAGCCGTCTGGGCTTACTCCAGGCGGTGGTAAAGCGGTTGGAACTCAAATACAATATGATACACTAATAAGACTCAAGAAGCTCTATATCAGGCATATACATTATACATTTTAAAAGGACCTGACTGAGAGGGAAGGTTATGGAATTAAACCCCAAAAATGTGGTCCACAACTCATAATCCTACTGCTCCCCAAAAAACATCTTCTGATGGGCTTGCACGTGCAAAATGTATCTGCATGTGTAAAGGGTCTCAGCGCTGGCAAATGTCTCCTCAGGCCAGTAAAAATAGTAAGATCCAGTGAGTGCAGCAATGCCAGCAATTTGCTAATCAAATACTTGTACCTTAAAATAAGATAACAAGAACGTGGAAAGCAGGAAATTCAACATAATAGCAAAGGTCGAGGTAATATGTTGCATCCTTTAAATCTCTACAATAGCTACTCATTCAGGATAAAACCTCTAAATTTCCTTCTTCTTTTTGGAAACGTGTGCCAAATTCTGAGGCTTTTGGGAAGTCCTGTTTCTAAACTGTAGTCGAGCCGAAAAGTTTTCAGATCAAAAGAGTTAAAACATACCCTTTTTTAAGATTACACAGTACGCATAATAACATGGTTGGGCTAAATTGCACGTTTGCCTGTAACACGATGTTTATACACATCCACATGTGCTTTGTTGAAAGTATATACCAGATTTGGCTGTATGTAAATTACATGTCCATGTAAAACCATCCGCCACTTGAAGCTATTCACATTTGGCAAGATTATTTTTCTCTGTGCAGTGGCTAGAAAAACCAGCAGGATAACCTCAATCAGCTCCACAGAGGTAACTACTGTTCCCACCACACTTCAATTACACTTCCTGTGGCAACGACGTACACTATATTCCCCTAACTTGGTTGCAGTGGTTAAATTGTGCCAGTGGTTACGCATGGTGGGCCCTGGTACTCTTTTGTGAGGCCTGAGACTTATTTTTTTGTCTTCGGACTTTGACAGCAAGAGAGCATAAGGCAAAAAAGTGAGAAAGAAGGAACTAAAAACTAGGAAAACAGTGGCTCCCGGGTGGTGAGGCGGGCGCAGGTGCATCGCTCGCTGGAGATGGCGGGGGGATTGCTCTTGGTGCAATAATACAAAAATAAAAATTCCAGCGCTTTGCTCCTGCTCTCCTCTTGCATATCGAGGAACATGAAGCAGGACCCCTGACCAATCACAACACTGCAATGCAGCGTTGTTATTGGTAAGCACCCAGGCCCCCCTGACCAATCAAAACACGCAATGCAGCATTGTGATTGGTTTTGAACGTCCTGGTTCCACGCACAACCAGGGAATGGGGGTCTGGGCATGTTCTCCATGCAGGCTGTAATTCAGCCTGCATGGAGAATGGGGAAAATGCACATGACTGGTTTGGGTGGCCCGAGACCAAACAGTCATTGCGCACTTAGGAGTGGGCAAACCACACATCCCCTCCCCTTCTCCAAGAGCAGAGCAGCCCCGCCTACCCAACCACCCACAAAGCAGCAGGAATCAGCATAAAATGATAATAACGAAAAGTTATTATCATTTTATGTTTCTGCTTCCCACTGCTTAAAAGCAGTGAGGAGACGCTTCTCCGCCATAGCAGAGTAGCCGCCACTGAAAGCTTTGCCACTGAAGTATCTATCAACAATGTTTTTTTTGTAAAATTCAGTTACAGTGGATTTTGGACAGGAGTCAAACGAATTCTCAACAGGTGGTAACACCAAGTGATGGCAGATGAAGGCTCGTTCTCCACTAATGTCAACTTTTATATGTTGCCTACCATCAACACGAAGGATCACTTGAGGCTGATCGAATATTCTGGGGCCTATTCACAAAGGCTTGTAGAAGTTTGGAAAGTATTATTCCTGTCATACACTTTTATATACTCTGACAAAACTTTGTAAAATGGCCCCAAAACATCTTAAAAGAGAATACAATGGGAGTATTGAGGAAGTACTCACATAAACGTAGTCCAAATAGAAATACTAAGGTACTGGAAGTCACAAAGGCATGTAGGAGCACGTAAAAGAGTACTATCACATAAATATTCCCAATGTATGCCTATGCTGGATGTTCTGGGGCCAATGCACAAGAGCATGCAATAGTATCAAAGGAATATGTTTTTAGGTACTTTTACCTGCCTTTGTCACTCTGCCCCTTATAGTCTAGGCTAGTAGCCATCTCTACTTCATCTTTGAATATCACCAGTGGGTCCCTGAGGCATCCTCTTTTATGTCTCTTTACTTAACCTCTAGATGGGGTCACTCATAGATTTTCACCAGGCCTGCCCTATTCATTTTCAACTGTTCACTGGGACATGTTGCCGGAATATAAGGCCGATTGTGTGGAATAAACTCGACTTTTGAAATGTCGTTAACATCAAAGTTGAGCTGAAATTGCCTTATTACGAATGACAATACCAAAAAGGCACATTTTAAATGTTTTTATTGTATGTATTCTTTAATTTATCTACCTGCACCCTAATAATTAGGGATGCAAGAAATTTGCATATTTTGCTTTGGTGTAATTGCACAAAATTATGGGAAAATTACAGGAAATGATATATAGTTAAACAAATGTAAATCCATCATTTAGCACTATATTTAGTGCACAATGTGCTCTCGGACCAGTTTTTGATGCAATTTTCCCAAGCTACAATTTTAATGTGAACATCAGCGTAATTATGTAAAGTAGTGCAATGGTGTCATTCCAGGAATTTAATGCAATAAGAGAAACATGAAATTCCTGAAATTACACAAATTATTCTACCGTAATGTACATTTTGCCCAGGCCTACTAATAATCCATAAGTACTTTTTAACGCTTCCCATCCCTGAATCATTAAAACCCTGAACTACCATTTAATGTTATTTTTCCCTTAATCCTAAAGGCGCTTAACTACCCATTAGCACTACCTTTCCCTGAACCCTACCAACTCTGAACTACCCTTTCGTGCTATCCTTACCTACACACTATAAACCCCTTGCTACACATTATGCACACTACCCTGAACCCTACCAAACACTAACTACCTTTTAATGCTACTCTTTCCTGAGCCCTAAAAGCCCCTTAGTAACCCTTTCCACACCCTTCCTGGAAACCTAAGGACCCCTTACTGTCCTTTAATGCTACGCTTCCCTGAACCCTTTACCCACTTACTGTCTCATTATGCTGCTCTTCCCTGAATCTAAAAAAACCCTAACTTCCCATTATAGTTAACCTTCCCTGAATCCTAAAAAATGTTTCCTAAACATTTTGCTACCATACCCTGACCACTAAAAACCCTTAATATCCGTTAACGCTACTCTTCCCTGAATCCTATCAACCCTTTTAAACTACCCCTTAATGCTGCCCTTCACTGAACACTAAAAACCCTTCCGACTTCTTAATGCTACCCTTGCTTGAAGCCTAAAAAACACTTAACATCATTTTACACACCCTTCTCTGAAACCTAAAAACCCCTTACACCCGCTTAATGCTGTCCTTCTCTAAACCCTTTCATCCCCTAACTACCTCTAAATCTACCCTTCCCTGAATCCTAAAAGCCTATTAGTATCCTTTAACAGTACCCCTCCCTTAAGCCTAAAAACCCCTTACCACGCTTTTATGCTACCCATCTCTGAACGCTAACAAATCCTTACTATTACTTAACACTACCCTTCCCTGAACATTGAAAACCCTATTTACTTATTTATTATTTATCCTACCCATCCCTAATCTTTCAAAACCCTGAATTACACAGTAATATCGCCCTTCACAGAACCCTTAAAACTTCCCTTACTTCTCCTTAAGGCTACCATTCCTTGAATCCGAAACCCACCTTAGTACCATTTTACACACCCTTCTCTGCAACCTAAAAACCTGTTATGTCCCCTAAATGCTATCCTTCCCTAAACTCTGACAACCCCTTATTACATCTCAATACTACCCATCCATGAACCCTAAAATCCTTTATTAACCCTTAATGCTAATCTTCACTGAACCCGAAAAACTTCTTACTATCCCTTAATGCTACCCTTCCTTGAACCTTAAAAAACCTTAGTATCCCTTGATGCTACCCTTCCCTGATCCTAAACACCCTTTACTACCCATAATAGCTAGCCATCCCTGAACCCTAAAAACCCCTTTCTACCCTTTTATGCTACCTGTAGGAAAGTGGGTTTCTGTTGCACTAAACCCCCACTTTTTGCCAGATTTCTGATGCACTTTTACTGAGTGTACCCTAGGACCCTGCCAATCAGGTTCCCAGGGCCTGTGTTCTTTCCCAAGACTGTGCCTTTGTTTCCACAATTTGCACACCTCTGATACACATATAAGTCCCTTGTAAGAGTACCAAGGGCCTTCTGACGAGATAGGGCCTCTGAGCGCTGCTGCATGTATTATGCCACCCTCAGAGACCCCTCACCTTAACACCCACACAATGCCATTGCAGGCTGTGTGTTTTGGTGCAGTGTACAACCCTATGTGCCATGCCCACCAACACTGCCTTTGGCATGGGTAAGTCACCCCTCTAGCAGGCATCACAGCCCTAAGCCAGGGTGCCCCATCCCACAGATGAGGGCATATCTGCATGAGAAATATTACCCTACAGTGTCTATGTCATTCACAGACATTGTAAGTGCAGTGAAGCCATATTCAGTACATGGGCTGAGAGTTTGTCATTACGAACTCCACAGCTCCATGATGGCTTTACTGAAGGCTGGGAAGTTTGGTACCAACCTTCTCAGCATAATAAACCCACACTGATGCCCCCTGGAAAACGACCAATTTCTAGTGTATTGGCTGACTGGTCCCTGCCAGCCAGGCACCACGAGACAGGTTTCTGACCACATGGGGTAAGAGCCTTTGTGCTCTTGGAAGTCAGAAACAAATCCTGCTCTGGGTGGAGTTTTCACACCTCCACCTGGCAGGAACAGCAACACCTGGTGGTGAGCCTCAAAGGTTCTCACCTTGTGATTGCTGATTTGGGCAGCCTCCAACTAGTGGGGACTGCCCGGCCCCCTGTCTTAGCCTCACTTTTGGCAGAAGGACAGGTGGGAAGATTAGTAAGCAGAATAGAAGTGTCCACCTTGGCTTGACACACCCCTAGGGTGTACATTCACAAAAGGAGCCATAGAGGGAAAAAGAAACACAGGTTGTCCTCCACTCACATAAGTGAATCCTTACAACAAGACCTGGTTTCAAAAAGGTGTATATTTTCAAATTCTTTAAACGTGTGCAACATGCTATAGTTTGTAGCATTCTAAGAACTCTTCTTTCTATTCAACTATGAGGTAGTCGCACAACGTTTCCCACCTTTATTTAAAACAACTTTTTATAAAAGACAGTCGTCAGAACAGTGAAGGGTTGAGTTCTCTATTTAACTAAACCCTAAATATGCTCACAGTCTCAGTGATACAAAAAATGTGAAAATGGCAAAATGACCCCTCACTTGTGCACCACCAACGGGTTCACGCGGGTCCATCAAAAATCTACGGACTGAAATTCACTCTTGCTTTAAGATTCATATCACCCTAGAGCACTTAGGGACAATTTACCGGTTTAACCAAAATAGTCACGCTAAGATGTGTTTTTCGACTGAACGCAAGTTAGCTCGGTGCACTGCAGTACATGATCTATTGAAAATACATCCGGTGCACGCTTTGACTTGTGAGCGTTTGAGAAACATAAGGTAGTGTTTATACTGAAACATTTTTAATTGAACAAAAGTACTTGAATTTCGCTGATAAATACATTAGATTGATAAGGCACTTAGTGAGTATACTTTTAGACTTCTGACTGCTAATTCTGTGCTTTGTCTCTTCTGTGTACATTGGTATAGGTGGACATTTTAGGTGAATGTTTCACTCACCAGGAGGACTCACATAGGGATTTTTCCTAGAGACCTTGACACTGCAAGCTGGTATGAGAAAGAATAGCTTGTTGAGGGTAAATATTACTACTATGATTAACAATAATAGATAAGTAAACACACAGGTTGAGGTTCAAACAGTGATATTGATGGTAGATGGTGTTGTGTTTTTATGATTGAGAGTCTTCCATTACAGTGTATGGTGTGTCCAATATCAGTGACTTGGCGAAGTGATTTGCCCTGAAGAAATTGCCTCAAAACTACACGGCAATGAAACATGTTGGTGCTTGAAACGATATGCATGCTTAGCAACCTCTTTTAATCTAGATAAAATACACTCTGTAAATAATAAAGTAGTTACTGTTAGAGTGTTTTTGTCTATCTTATTTGCACTAGGTCACATCGTGAGATGTGACCTTTCTCACTTCACTGCGCTTAATTTTCTTTTTCGTTTTGGACACTGTCTTTTCTTTTTGGCAACATGACCACCAATGATGATAAAAGTGGGCACAACTGGTGAGTACCAACCAGTGAACCCGTTGGTGGTGCACACGTAAGGGGTCATTTTGCCATTTTTTGTATCACTGAGACTGTGAGCATATTTAGGGTTTAGTTAAATAGAGAACTCAACCCTTCACTGTTCTGACAACTGTCTTTTATAAAAAGTTGTTTTAAATAAAGCTTGGAAACGGTGTGCGACTACATCATAGTTGAATAGAAAGAGGAGTTCTTAGAATGCTACAAACTATAGCATATTGCACACATTTAGAATGAGAAAATATACACCTTTTTGAAAACAGGTCTTGTTGTAAGGATTGACACCCCTAGGGTGACCAGGAGCCAAGGTGAACCCCTCTCTTAGAAATTCTCCATCTGGAATTGGAGAATTATGCCCAATAGTAACAGGGATGTGCCCCTCTCCCCAAAGGAAGGGGGCACCCAAAGGGTGTAGTCACCCTAGGAGACAGCAACCATTGGCTACTGCCTCCCGACCTCAGTAACACCCTTAAATTCAGGATTTAAGGGCTGCTCTGAACTTTGTTCCTCAGATATGATGGACCAGAAGAAGAAGACAGAAAAAGACTACTGCTGGACCACTGACTGAACCGCTGGAGACAAAACCCACCAAGAACCCTGCCCCCTGTAGCCAGTTCAACAACTAGACCTGTTGTCCTTCCAGAAACCTTGTCAGACCTCCAAGAAACTCTGTACACCTTCCAGCCTTCAACTAATGTCCATGAGACTCCCTTTGGGCTGGAAGCGCTAGTCCCCGTCATCCGCAGTACAAAGACCGCAGTAGTTGAGTGCCAACACTTTTTTGACGCGACTCTGCCCTGCCAGAAGAAAGGACTGCATTTGGATTACCTCTATGACCTAGAGGGATCCTCTTGACCCAACAACCCAAGCTGACCACAGCTCCATTCCTGAGAGCCTGTACGCTCATTCAAGTGGTCCTGTCAACCTCCTCCTGCCCTACGTGCTCGTTCACGGCCTCTCCGAGATGAACCAACACCTCCATCCCCCTGCACATCTCCATCCCCACGACCATGCCTACTGTGCTCGTGGTGCTTCCCCTCGGCCTACGGTGACTCACTGACAATGACTGCGATAGTCCCAGTATTGGCGGCCAACTGATTCTCATTCCTCCCCATTGTTCCCTGCAGACCACGAGAGCGGAACACCATTGTCGGTATCGACCGCTGTGGCATAGGTACTGAACTCTGCACCCTGCCGCCCTAGTGCCACTGGTGGTGCAGTGGCCAGATCAAACTGACCCTTACCCAGGGTCGGACTAACCCCCGAAGACTGGCACTCTATCAATTGCCTACAACTGTATCTTGTGCTGGTACTAAATGTTACGGTTTTGAATTGAAATACCAAAGTACTTCCAAGACCATAAAGTATTCCTACTGTCTTTTTTTGAAAGTATTACCAGCCTGTAGCTGAATTAAAATTGGTTCCTAAAATAAAAGTAACTAAAGTCATATTTTTGCTAATCATTGGTCTAATTAGTCCATATTACTAACTAAAAATTCCTTTCTTAATTGAACGGACTTTTGATAGTTTTTATCCAATTTCATTGTTGTACGTTATTTCATTAACATTGGACCCATACTCGGCACAACCTATTCATAAAGAGAATAAGGAAAAGGGAGGAACAGCTACAACTATAATAACATTTAAAAATCCATTAACACAAACATGTAAGACACATACCTTGAGAAAATAAATATAATAGCGAATGTTCAATTGAGTAATCTTTCGTATATTACAACTGGTGATTCTGTTCAAATAAGATAGGAATTTTTAGGTAGTAATATGGACTAATTAGATAATACTGTTAAAGTCGATGTGTGTGTTTTCTCTTTCTTTGTAAAACTGTGATGTATATATTGTAAATAGATCTTTTTTATATGTACTTTTGTAGCCCTGAAGAAGTCCCTGGATAGGACGAAACGCGTTGGCGGTTTCAAAAGTGTTGTGTTCAAAAGTCTTTTAAAGAATGAAAAATAAAGAATTAATTGAAAACGAACATCGACTCGCCTATGGAACCAGACTCTTTTGAACTGTGTGATTTACTACAAATTGTGCTTAAAGTGTGCCGGGCTATCATGTGTTTGTTAATTGATACTGAGCAGTCTTCCTACACTACCCATCTCTGAACAATAAAAAATCCCTACTGCCACCTTAACACTACTCTTCCCTTGGCTCTAAAAACACTAATTACCCATTTACACTACCCATCCCTGACCCTTAAAACCCCTGAACTTCCCACTAATGTTACACTTCACTGAACCTTAAAAACCCTTACTTTTCTATAACTCCTTACTATCCCTTAACACTACACTTCCAATTATTTCTACACTTCCTTGAGCCCTAAACAACCATAAAAACACCTAGAAATACCCTTCCCTGAACCTGAAACCCCTCACATTGCCCTTTTATGTTACCCATCATTGAACCCTATAAACCCTTACTAACCCTTAACGTTACCCTTCCCTAAACACAAAAAACTCCTATCTACCCTTTAAATCTACCAATTCTTGAACCCTACCAACCTCTTACTATCCCTTAACGCTACCCTTCCCTGAATCATAAACACCCCTTACTAGTCCCTCACCCCTTTCCCTACCTCACAGTAAATGCTTTTCTCTACTTTAGCAGGAGGATGCCCCCTCTCCCTGCTCTCCCTACGCCCTATAATCCACAAATATTTCCAATATCTTTTTGTAGCCACACCTTTTTTCATTCAGATTTTTCAGAAGACCACATGTTGACACAGCTTTTTCAGTCTTTTTCCCCACAATATTTTCACTGCAAAACTTAGGGCAAAGGCCATTTTCCAGAAACTGAGGAGCATATTATCAAGGACCGGTGTTAAAATTATCACTGTTTTATCGGCAGGAAACTGCCGATAAAACGGCGATAATGGGCTTGATAATACGCCCTTGTTAATTCCCATAGAAGCCCATGTTAACAGCAGAACATGGGCTTCTATGGGAATTAACAAGGGCGTATTATCAAGCCCATTATCGCCGTTTTATCGGCAGTTTCCTGCCGATAAAACGGTGATAATTTTAACACCGATCCTCGATAATATGCCCCTTGGTTCTGGTGAAAAAATAGGGCAAATTAATTTTCTCCCTGTTGCTGCTTGTGGAATGCTGGTTTGAGCAAATCAATATTGCCCAGCCTACATTACAGAAAGGCTTTTGCATCATGCAACAATGAAGAAAACAGCTACAAATATATAAATAATACACTGTTTTGTGTATAAGTCATTTTGTATGTCATTTTCCACATACCTTTAAAACAAATCTGTGCAGATTTTGCACAATTATTGCTACCCATGTAATAAAAATGCAACCCAGCTCTATTACAAAATCAAATCACCTAGTGACATCCAACATCTTGACGACACTCTGAGCAAGATACAATCTTGTTTCAACTCTAACCACTAAAAGCTACACCCCATAAAACAGAAATCATTCTGTTCGCCCCTAAAAGCAACCACCTACCTATCCACGAATGGCTCAGCGACCTGAATGCATTTAAACTGTTCTCTCGCTCTATCCAACTCAGCAAAATCCATAGGCTTCATCCTGGACAAGAACATGTAATTGAAGGATCACATCAAAAACTGAGCCAAAGGAGCTATTTACACACACAAACACCTCAAGAAAATTAAACCATTCATTCCCTCTGATGATTTCAAGATGGTGGTCCAATCTCTCGTCCTCTCCAAACTGGACTATTTATTTATTTATTTATTTATTTATTTATTTATTTATATTCTTATATAGCGCCTGAATAAACCCCCAAAGGGGTATCTCCGCGCTTTGCCAGTCAGAATATAGCTCCAGATGATCTTATTCAAGGGATAGTACATCAGATAGTACTATGGAAATGCCATCCTCACAAGGATGCCGAAAACCCACCTCACCCCCCTTAGATCAGTTCTAAACATGGCGGCCCGGCTCATAACAAGTATTAAATGGTTTGAACACATCACACCAGCCCTCAAGGTTCTCAATTGGCTTCCCATCGAAGGAAGATGTACTTTTAAGTCTGCCTGCATCACCCACAAAGCCCTTCACTCACATACCCCCAACTACTTAGACAGCAAGCTCACGAAAGCTGGAAATACCAGAACTTTGGTAAGTTCCAACTCACTCCTTCTCGTACCTCCCAAACTAAAAAGGAATTCAACCCATACTCGCTTTTTCTCTGGAAATGCACCCAGCATACCTAGAGAACTATGATGCAGCCTGTCCTTCTCTCACTTCAATAGTGACCTGAAACTCCTCCTCCTCAACAAATACTTTAACACCTAAGCATTCTGAACATCGTAATTACCTCTCTTTATAGGTCTTTGCCCTCTGTCATAGTCAGTTATTGTTTTGTTTCTGCTATTTAGTAGGTGTTTCTTTCCCTTAATCTTACTCTGTTCTTATTGCCGATACGGTTAATCCATGCTCATTGCCTAATGATTTTCTTTGTCTATGATGTGTGTGTTTCTATTGATCTAATATGCCTCGCATCTTCCGGTAAGCTTCCTGATTATTCGGTCATGTAAAGCGTTCTGATACCCTCGGGTCTAGCTAGCGCTATATAAAACCTATAAATAATAATAATAATAATAAATAAAAATAAACTCACTGTTTTTGTCTTGAGCTTTACTCACCTATTTCACATTTGAGAAGTGACAAGTGTCAAAAAAAATTTTTTTTATCGATTCCGCACTATACCAATACAGTAAACAAAATGTGAGAAATGCGCTTGGTTTGTGTTTGCCCAGGTGCAGCAAATCATGTTGCCTCATTCGCTATTGCACAAGCGGCAGATGTGATGCAAATGGATCTGAATGATATTTTTGCCAAGTTTCTTTAATATGGACCCATGTATTCCATGCAATCAATTTCGGTTTTGGTTAATTATATTGTCATGGGGCTGAGAAGGGGTCTTCACTGTCTCCCATCATTTTTTAAGCATGTATAGCAGTAGTTTTATTTATTTTCTTACTAAAAATGTCCTGTTGCTGCTCTCATCACCTACTCTGGTGCACAAAGAAGCTGCCTAGGGCCAAGCGTAATCTTTGCACCATGTTGCAAAGCTGTGTGTGTGTGTGTGTGTGTGTGTGTGTTCATGCGTGTGTGTGTGTGTGTATGTGAGTGTGTGTGAAGTCTAGCACAGACTTTGTACTGGACGTGTACCCTTTCAGTACAAAATCCTATGACTAGACAATTCTATAACATTCCATGCATTGAACGTGTGCTGCACAGTGCAGCACACTAGTAGTGTATGGAATGTTTGGAGACAATAAAATATTTCTTCAACTTTGCACCTGCTTTAAGTAGGCATTATTTTTACACAGATACTGGTCTATCGAAGTAAAACTACTGATGCTTGAGCTGATCCCCCCAAGTACCAAATCTGTAAGGTCCCTTGACTTATAGTAGCACAAAGCAGAACTTTTACTTATAAAAAGGCATCTTTCCGGTGCATAACACCTTTTGCGCTAGAGAGTAAATACCCTTTCCTGACACTACTTTATATCACTTTGTGTGACTTAATGCATGCACAAAGCCTTCGTATGCCTGCCCAATAGTTTCTCTCAGTACTATCTTGGGAAATGTCTCTGTGAATTATTGATCTGAAGCTGAAGAGAAACAGAGGTACCTTGAAGTCACCTTGGATGCTAATAGCATAGATTATCTTTCCAGTGTCTGAAATGTATACAGGAATGGATGCAAACTAGTTAATTCCAGCTTAATGAAGGCAAAAGAGTACTAATTTTCTTTTAATTAAAAGGAAGGTCTTCCCTTAATACTGTCAGACCACTGACCCTTTTTGGACTAAAGCCATTGCCCAAAATGTAACTAATGCTGGATTTCTAATGGATGCTGACATATTCATTAGCCCACAGGGACAGCAATATTCAGCAATGGATAGGTAATTTAAAAAGAGCAACCCACTCACTCCTTTTCCACATTCTAACTGCAGGGCACAGGTGATGAGTATGGTGTTTAAATCCAGGTTAGAGAATGGAAATACCCAATATACCGGTGTACTGTGGTAGATGTTTTGTGGTCCACTTGGCCCTCATCTGGAACTCACTTCTATTGAACATCCACCAGTTTGGTGATTACCAAACCTGTAGCTCAATTAAAATATTTGCTGTTTTACATTCTGAAAGCAATGTCAGGGGAAACTAGTGTCTAGACACTATCTAGTGGTTCAGGGGAAGACAAAACAAATGTAACTCAGAGACGCTCACTCATTCACTCACTTACTCACACACTCATTTATTCACATGCCTTGCAAAGTCAGGGCATGGGCATGCTCTACTAATTACATCACAGACAGTGATGAATCGTGGACATGTCCAGGGGAGGACCTTGGGCCCTGTTTTCCGCCAGAATGCACAGTTATGTTGGAACAGTGACCTGAATTCTCACCTCAGACACACAAGTCTTGTTGACAAGTGACCAGATAATTTTAGTGGTTACCAGGCCAATCAGAATTTTGTGTAGTGGTATTTTACATGGATATTTCGGTTGCTGAAAGTAGTCAAAGCCTCTCTGTCAAAGACCCTGGGAAAACATGCAGAAATTGGCATGAAAATAGGCTATTGGGCATACAACAACACCTACTACCAATCGTCTTAGAAACATATACTTCTGCTGGACAATAGATGTGTGTGCCATCTTAGAAGATGCAAGAAGAAGATTAATTGCAACTGTATGACCTTACACGTCAGTCACTACTATCCACAACAGCTCATTGAAAGCAATACATTAATCTTACGTAAGAGCATAGCAACTCACACTACAGATTGCAAGGGTTGGATTGGGAAAGAAAATAGGCCAGGGCACCAAAGTAAAAGTAGCATGTATTACCAAACCAGAGAGCTCCTAAAGTGACCCACATTTGCAAATCAGGCCAGTTTTGAGCTTGCAGATTAACGCTGTATTGGTATTGTGCAAGGTTTGTGAGACTTCATGCATTTATGTTTGCTTCAGGCAATGTTTGTGGTAATATCAGGGAAAACAGTAAAAGAAAATGGCCACTTACCATAAAACAGACCCACAAACAGCCAAATAACAGCCCACACATTTATCTATCAGACCATCTAATCGGGCACAGCCTGATTGCCCCCATAGGCCTGCCCGACCCTGTAGATAGCACAATTTAATTAGTCGAAATATACTGTGGTATGCAATAGAAGCCTCAGAACAACCCCGGACTCCTTAAAGTGCAAAGGTGCTTAATTGTGTATGTGGTTGCAGGTGGCTGCTATTGGCACTACTTATTGTGGACCAGAGACTTTGACTCAGAACAAGAGAGATACAGTAGAAAGAATCAGATAGAAAAGAACAGGAAACAATGACAACAGAAGAACACTTGGATGAAAAAGAACTGGTAAGGGTGAAATAAAGAGACGGGAGGTGTAGAGCAGTGAAAGAAAGAGACATGAGGTGGATTCACGGCTATGCAACCTTGGTACTCAGCAACGTAATCATTTGGCAGTGCCGGCGGCAGGTTCTTAAAACAAATATTGTGCCAAAACACTTATTTATATCTTTTACTGATTAGTCACAGACAGCAATGCCACAGCACTACACAAATTGCAATAACATAACTTAAAAACGGTGCAATAAGGCAGAAAATATATGAGGTTCACCCATAATGGTGACGTCTACGCATGTTTTACGTTGTTTTTGTTTTCCACCGTGTTGAAAGATGAAAAGTATTTATATTTTGTTCTGCACCCACCACTGAGGTTCACTGGTAATGGCAGGTATTTTCCTACTGGCTAAGAAAAAAAGGTGCCACTTTTATTCGAAAATGTGCTTCTTTGAATAGGCCTTTATATTTGATGTGTAGGTGGAATTATGTTTGTTTCTGGTTTCTTTGCATCAGTCATTAATATGATTAATTAAAAGGAGCACATAGACCTGAAAACTGCGCCTAGGCAACCTACAGTGACTGCTCTTTTTTCCAAGAATAAACGTATTTTTTCAGGTGAAACTATAAACCTTGGCCTTAATTAAGCCCTGCTGTTTCCTGGGGTTTAGTGAGCCCTGTTCTTGGAAAGAAAGTCACATGCAACTTGCAGTAACATAAAACCTGGTGGTGCGGGGAATCCACAGAGCAAATGCAAACCATCTCTGTAGCTCTTAAATATAGCCCTAACATCAGGGCCAGGGTAAAATAATTCCATGCTAAACAAGGAGGAGCTGAAGTCAGACGAGCAGGAGAGCAACACATGGCAGCACCCAGAAATTAATTGCATATGCACGTTGATTATATATAATTATGTGGTCGCCTAGTATTAATTTAATGTAGTTGATATGTGTAATATATAACACAGTAAGCCCCTGCTCATTCTCCTCTCGATACTCAAGATACCTTTTTAAGCTCCTATCTGGCTGCCTGTAAGCATCAAATGCCTTTATGTCACTTCTTCGCCACTCTGGAGGAATATCAGTTGTTACCACGCATGCCTTTACAACTCATGCAATTCAACACATTGACCCTACAACACATGTTAATACTATTGGTCTGAACCACACACTTTTCATTGTTACAACTTGTTTATACATATACAACCATTAATAAATATATATGTGTCTAATTGTATATGTGTGTGTGTATATATATATATATATATATATATATATCCAACCAAAACAGGAACCTCATCAAAGAAAACCACCGGACCTCACAATTCACGCTGTTTAATGGCAATCTTCAGGCAGCAAAACTTAGGCAGACAGTGAGCTCTTGAAACGCGTCTGGCTATACTTTGAAAGTCACTGTCTGCCTAAGTTTTGCTGCCTGAAGATTGCCATTAAACAGCGTGAATTGTGGGGGCGTGGCTTGGACGGCAATGGAGACGGTCGTCTAGGTCCGGCAGCTCCACATCCCTGAGGGGAAAACCACCAGCCAAACAAGAAAATACCGACAATCACGGAACAAAAGAAAGTGCACAAGGTGTAGGAAGATCTTGAGCAACGAACCGAAGGGCAGGAAGAGCGGGAAGCGCAACAACGGCGGAGAAATTAGCCCACGAACGCACCGGGCAGGCAACAACAGCGAGACACAAGATGGCGGTGTGAGTGAGGGGTGAAGGACAGCGGTGAACAAGGAGCGAGGTGAAGGAGCTCCATGTCGGAGACGCGACCGAGGCACCTCCGAAGCTTCTCAGAGTGACCGGAGCAACCCCAAGCGCACCCGCAACTGGAGCGAGCGAGGCCAGCTGAATAAGAGCGAGAGCCACCCAAAGGACGACAACACAAAGAAGAAGCAAACTGCAGTGTGGAGGGAAGGAGCGGAGAGCAAGTGCCCCCTACCTTGCAAGCGGGATGTCCCCAAATACGAAGCCCAGAGGGTCGTCGCCAGGCAACCGGAAGTGAGTGGAGGTGAGGCGCCATTACCGGAAGTCTTCCCCGATCTAAAGCGGAAGGTGAGAGGCAGGCTGCCAAGCGACCCGGAAGCGGAAAGGGTGAAGCCAGACAACCGGAAGCAATAGCGACCAGGAAGAGAGGCGGTGAGACTGTGGGGGCGAATGTCAGAGATCGCCAGCGGAACACAACGAAGCTCGAGGGAGGCGCGAAGAGCGGCGGTAAGAGCACCGAAGGTGAGCGCTGGAGGCGGAGTGTCTAACGCGCCAGAAGCAGCGAGGTCATCACAGCACCGAAACCGAGGGCAGAACGAAGGACAAAAAAAAAAAAACAAGACAGACGGATCAGCCACACCAGACCAGAAGGGTGCACCGGAGGACGCAAGAGCGAAGCATTGATACCGGCAGAGGCAACACCAAGAGAGGGGGGCTGCATAAAGGGCGGACTAAGGGAGAACAGCGCAACGCAGAAACAGCGTGCTATAGAGCCCTTAATATACAAACGCAAGCCGGGAGTGGGGGCAATACCAAGGAAGGGGGCTGCATAAAGAGCGGACTAAAGGTGATCCGCGCAACGCAGAAATAGCGCGATAAAGAACCCCGCAACATGCCAAGCCGCAACTGAGGCGAAGCGGGAAACACAGCCTTGGAGAGACAACGGGCAGGGCCAGAGCCAGAAGCCAGAAGCAAGTACCCCAAGACACATATCCACGAGCAACACAGAGACAGAGACAACATACAGCGCAGCTCACAAGCCCGCTGAGCAGCAGGGGAGATGCGAAATACCTAGCCCGTCAAGACAGAAGTGCCCTGACACCCCAGCATAACCCCCACAAGTGAAGCCGAAATAGCATAAGAGGCCAGCGAACCTGTGACCGTGCAAGCCACAACTAGGCACCCCAGCATAACCCCCACAAGTGAAGCCGAAATAGCATAAGAGGCCAGCGAACCTGTGACCGTGCAAGCCACAACTAGGCAGCCAGCACGCTGGCCGGACCAAAAGCAAAAACGAGAACAAGACACATAAGGGAGCCAAGCAGATACAGACAAGCTATCCAACCCACTGCGGTAAAGGCAAAAACAACGAGTACACCCAAGGTGGTGCAAGCAGGAGGGAGGCTGATCAACATCCTGTCAAGGAGGGGCATCCGAACAATGGCAGGCAGCGACGGGAAGCTGGCAGGCGACCAGCAGAAAAAACCCAAATTTGACAACCAGGGGTCCCCGACCAAAGGAAGAGGCGAGCTGGTTACGCTGGAAACGATCCTGCGGAAGGTAAACGAGGGCAATGAGGTGGGAAGAGAGACAAAACTCAAGCTGGAGAACATGCATCTGGAGATGGCAGCCATCAGAGCAGACCTGCACAAAACAAACACAAGAATAGAAGCTGCAGAAAGCCGAGTAAGCCTGGTAGAAGATGAAACGAGCAGGAACACCAAGGCGATAACAGAGCTGAGAACAGCAACGCAGGCTGTACAAAAACAGCTAGCGGAGAAGGACGACAGGGCCAGAAGGGGCAATATACGAATACTGGGAGTGCCAGAGGGAGCTGAAGATAAGGCAGGCTCTTGTTCCGCCATGCTGGAGGAGATGATCCCAAAACTCACAGGTATCACTTTCCAGAGAGGCTTTGAGGTACAAAAGGCCTACAGAATACCAGCAGGAAAACCAACCACAGGCAGAGGCCCTAGAGCGATAATCTGTAACCCGCTGAGACTTAATCAGACAGAGGCCATTTTTGCCTTCGCCAGGAAAAATCAGAATCTAACATGGGCTGGCAGCAAGATAGTACTGACCCAAGACTATTCGAAACCGACAGTGGAACTAAGGAAAGGCTTCCTGGCGCAGAGAGACACCCTGCGAAGAAGGGGAGCCACGTTCAGCTTTGTCAGCCCGACGAAATTCAAGGTGACAGACAAATGGAAGACGATGTTTTTTGAATGTCCGGAGGCCCTAAAACAATATCTTCAAGGTCCAGAAGTGGAAGACATGGAAGAGAACAAAAGCCCAGGGGCAGCAAAGAGAAGCGCGTCGCCGCTAAACGAACAATTAGAGTAAAGAGGCGAACAGTGAGGACCGACAAGGTGCACAGAGCAGCGTATATACAGCAAATAGGATTGAAGGACTGGCCCAGGATGCAGATAGAGACTGAGCGAATGATGGGCTAAAAGACATAAAAGAGACCCGAACATGGAAGAACACAACTGCCAAAGATATAACCAACTCTACCTCAGGGATGATGCGGGCAGAGGAACTTTGTCGTCGCACACCCTTTTTGCAAGTAAGGGAGGGCGGGGGGTGGGAAGGCGAGAGTGGGGGAGGGGGGAGGGGGGGAAATGGGGCGGGGGAGGTTTTGTACATGGGCTTACTGACTATCTCTTCTTTCTCTGCATCTCTTGCATCTTTTATTTCTCGTTCACACCAACACCAAGTAGGAGCACAAGGAAACAGAAACACATAAACAGGCACATGGCTAGAGAAGCAAATGATCCTAAGAGAAGCCCACTAGCACGGCGAACACAAACCAGCATTAATGACACATAACGGGCAGAGCAGCATAGGGTCAGATATCAAAATAGTCTCCCTAAATGTCAAAGGGCTAAATAGCCCTGTTAAAAGAAGGAAGGTGCTTGACCACCTAAGGAAACTTAAAAGCGACATCTATGTGCTACAAGAGACCAGACTAGAAGAGGCAGACATCTTGCGATTAAGAGCTAACTGGATAGGGGAGGTGGTGGGATCGCCGGCCCAGAACAAGAAGAATGGGGTAATAACACTAATCAGCAAGAGTTCGAACCTGTCTATCACTAGCTACCAAGCTGACACCCAGGGCAGAACACTAGTGACCAGCCTCAAGCGAGCAGGAGAGACCTACCACGTCGCAAACATTTACGGCCCTAACAGTGAAGACAAACAGTTTTGGAAGGGGGTCGGGGGCCAGCTACACAACTTACCAATGGAAGATCTATTGATCGTTGCAGGGGATTTCAACCAAGTCCTAGATCCAGCTATAGACAAGCACCCCTGTAGACGCCACACAACCGCCAGCCCCAACATTCTCAGGAACCTATGCTCGAAACTGAGCCTGAAGGATCCGTGGCGCCTAAGCAACCCGGACGCCAGGGAATACACATTCTACTCCAACCCCCACAACTCCTACAGTCGGATAGACTACATACTGATGTCAGGAACACACACACACCTTATAGACCACACAGAGATAGGGCCCAGGACGATATCAGATCACGCACATATAAGCCTTTCACTATCAGGCAGACACAATGAGAAGCCGACACGTAGGTGGCGTTTTGATGACGGCCTCCTCCACCACACAGGAGCGAAGGCAGAGATAGATACAGCAATCCGTGAATACCTGTCAATCAACGACACACCAGAGACGCCTAGAGAGGTACTATGGGATGCCCTTAAAGCAACAATACGGGGGGTAGTAATGACAATAAAAGGGAAAATGAACAAAGCAAGGAACAATAGGATCGCAGACCTAGAGAAAGAAATCAAAACACTAGAGAACAGCCACATAGCCAGCCTGGAAGACAATAACACACTCACAGAGCTAACCAAACGGAAGTATGAGCTCAACAGGATACTGAGCGAAAGAGCAGGGACCTGGATCAACAAATACAAGTCAATCAACCTCTGCACCGCCAACAAAGCGGGGAAAAACCTAGCAACCTACCTGAAAGGGAAACAAAAACAGCACACAATTGGGGCAATCAAGGACAAACACAACAAAGCCCAGACTGCCAATAAGGACATCCTCGAGGTCTTCAGGAACTTCTATGAGGGTCTATACACAAAAGATGACACGCTAAAGGAAGATGGGGGCGAGGAACTGCTCAAAGGCATAGCTACACCCACACTAACAGACAGAGAACGAGACATCCTAGAGCTCACGGTCACAGAGGATGAGATAAAGAAGGCCACGGTCGGCCTCAAAGAGAATAAGGCGCCAGGGCCGGACGGATTCACAGCTGGGTTCTATAAACAACACCTGACAACACTCCAACCCACTCTGAAACAGGTATTCGAGGAGTGCGTCCTCAAAGGACGCATGACCCCATCAATGGCTGAGGCAAATATAATAGTCATACCAAAGGAAGGGAAAGACATGACAGAGGCAAAGAACTTCAGGCCGATCTCACTCATAAATGTAGACTGCAAGATATACGCGAAGATACTAGCCAATAGACTCAACGCCTACCTACCTAAACTCATACACAACTCCCAGGTAGGATACCTCAAAAACCGCATGTCCCATGACAACACCAGACTACTATGCCATATAATCAACCACTCGGCCCAGAGCAGCAAAGCGGCCGTCATGATAGCCCTAGACGCCGAAAAAGCGTTCGACAGAGTCTCATGGCCCTACCTGGATCACTGCATGGGGAAGTTCGGGCTAGGACCCAACTACAGGAGAATGGTGATGGCGCTCTACAACAGCCCCAAAGCGCGAGTGGTTGTGAACGGAGGCACCTCAAATATACTAAACCTAGGCAGAGGCACACGACAGGGATGCCCTCTCTCACCCGGCCTCTTCCTACTAGCAATAGAACCGCTCCTAACAATGATACGAACTAACGAAGACATAGCGGGTGTGCCAATCGGAGGGGGAAACTTTAAACTGGCGGCGTACGCAGATGATGTGCTAATAATGACAGAGGACCCAGAGAGATCCATCAAGGCACTGACAGACACAATTGAAAGGTACGCCCAGGTTTCAGGGTACAAACTCAACAAGGACAAATCGGAATGCAAGCCCCTCAACATCCACACAACAAAGACAGTACTCGGCACATCAGGTCTAGCGTGGCAAAGTAAAACCTATTAAGTACCTGGGTATCCTCTTCGAGAGGAATCTGAGCACGACACTAGAACATAATGAACAGGTTACAATCCAGAAAATCAAGGCCAAGGTAGACGGCTGGTCGCCCAAGTTCACAACATGGTGGGGGAGGGTGGAGACAATAAAAATGATGATCACACCAATGGTCAACTATATGCTAGCCATGCTACCCCTCACCAACACAGAGGACTTCCACAAAAAGATAGACAAGATACTGAACGATTTCCTATGGAAAGGGAAGAGGGCCAGAATAAGTATGCAAAAACTGAGATTATCAAAAGAACAGGGGGGGCTAAACATAACAAACTTCAAGCGATTCCACGAGGCGTGTCTAGCCAGACAGGGATTGCACTGGCTAGACCCAAGACAGGACTACACCCCGGCATGGCTAACATTAGAACAAGGGTTGCTGAACGGTATGAAACCCATCACCCTCCTCACGGCCACCAAACACCCGGCAATAAAAGATAACCCGATACTCAGAAACACAAAACGAGCTCTGCTTAAGATTGACAAACTGCTAAATACGAGCATCAAAAGGGGGCCTTTTGAATCAATCTGGCATAACTCATCCCTAAAATACAGGGGTAAGGTCCTAGACATGCGTGAGTGGTACAGCCAAGGCATATCCACAGCCAGCGACTTTAAGAAAAAGGGCGCCGACGTAACGTTCGACACCCTGAAAGGAGAGTACAACCTAGAGAGCGTAGAACTATACAACTTCCTGAAGATAATGGTCGCAATAAGGAAGGCAAACCTCAACACCCAGACACCCTCGATAATACAGCTGGCTAACAGTCTGAACACACTGGGACACCAGGTAGCACACCTCTACAAGATCCTAAGCCCCAAACACACCAGACTTAATGACAAGGTCATGAACTTCTGGGGGGAGGCAGCAGGTCAAGCACTCAGTGAGGAAGCCAGATCAGAGCTATGGAGGTCCACCAGCCGGAAAAAAGTAACGGCCACGCTGAACCAGACAAAATTCTGGCTGATACACAAGGCATACTGGACACCAGCCCGTTTAGCCACCGTAGGCATTAGAGACAACGACGTGTGCTGGAACTGTGATGAAGAAAGGGGAGACTTAGAACACCTTTTACTAAAATGCCCAAAAATCAAGGACTTCTGGGGGAAGATCAGAACACTTATCCACGAGATCATAGGCACAGACATACAAACAGACCTCACAGGCCTAGCGCTAGGGTTTACGTCCCAGGCGATCACTAAGACGGAGGACAGGGACCTCATAGATCTCATGCTGACAGCCGCTGTCAAAGTAGTCCTAACTAACTGGAAGGACACATCAAAGGCGGCTCCACAGGCGTGGCTCAACTGGGTCACGTTCCTGAGGGGGGCGGACAACATAACAGCAAAACACACACCGAAGACGCACAAACAGTCAACCATGTGGGGATCCCTAGATCGCTACCTGTCATCATCGCACAAGCCGCCATGAATAACTGAGGTCACAGGCCGAAATAGGCTAGTGCCAACAGAACACCGAGCACATCTCCTACTCAACCTATAACCTATAACCTAGACTTCTCTCTACTGTCCCCCGGGGTGGCGCAGGGAACAAGCGGCCTGACAACAAACGCCAAGGAACACCAATGGGCGCAATATGGACCACCAGACTATGAGACTTTTGGACTATGAGACCACGAACTGGCGAATGATCTCAAGAGTATGGAACGCCCCCCCCCCACCCCCCCCCCTCTCTCTCTCTTCTTTTCTCTCTTTTCTTCTTTCCACTCTTGTATAAGCCTCTTCCATGTATGTAAAATTATATTTTTCTATATACAATAAAGAATTTCAGAAATTAAAAAAAAAAAAACAGCGTGAATTGTGAGGTCCGGTGGTTTTCTTTAATGAGGTTCCTGTTTTGGTTGGATATATATATATATATATATATATATATATATATATATATATATATATAGGCGGGTTGCAACTGAATAAAGAAATTTGCACAGAAACTTTGGTCCGTGTCTGCGTTGCCGCGGTGGGAGATTGGATTCCCCCGTCGCTGCTGTGAAAGTTGTGATATATATAGACGTGGAACTATTTGTTAACAATGGTAAGCTAGAGACCAAACTCTACCGAAAACCCACAGCAGGGAACTCAGTTTTACATGCTGCAAGTCACCATCCAGCCCACCTCATACGGAGCTTCTATATGGTGAAATGCTCTGAATCAGGCGCATATGTAGCACTGAAACTGATTGTAGACAGGCACAAATGGAGTGTAAAGGCAGGTTCCTGAGGAGAGGTTATAAAACTCAAATCATAGACAAAGCTATGAGTAGAGCCAACTCTCGGGATAGAATGAAACTCCTGGCCACTCAGGCTTATCTTTGCGTATAGTAATCAGCACCAGATTATTCACAGGATTGTGAAACGCAATTGGTCGCTTATCACAAGTGATCCGATTGTGGGAACTCTGGTTACTGAGGCCCCTAGCATAACATATAAGAGAGCAAGAACTACGAGTAATTGTCTATTTTCTAGCAGTCCTGAAGTTCGGACCACAGGATTGTGGTCGAACAGCAGCAAAGGCTTTTTGAAATGCTCCTCTTGCAAGGCTTGCAGAAATGGAGTAAGTAAGTCTGAATACATGACTCCCTTCAATACCAAACCCATCAGCATCAAACACAAATTGACGTGCAGGACGGAGTACGCGGTGTACGTGGTGGAATGTCCCTGTGGTCTAAGGTACGTGGGAAGTACGAGACCACAGGTGTACAAAAGGATATTACAGCACCTCAGGGCTATCACGAATGGAGACACTGTGTACCCAGTCGCATGTCATTTCGATGAGTGTCATAATAAGAATGCTGCTGAGCTGAGATATTTTGTTATAGACACGGTGCCACCACAGAGGAAGGGAGGGGACCAAGAGTCCCATCTGCGAAAATTAGAAACTAGACATATAATGCTGCTCTACACAAAAACTCCTAATGGTCTTAATGCAAGTGAGGATTGTTTTACATATCTATGATTCTGCACTATTTTAGGAGTGTGTATTTTTCTGTGTACTATGTATATATTAGCTGTATCTCCACATTTTACATTTATCTATTTTTATTATATATTCACTTTTAATCTCCACGGATTTTATCACTGGGTTGCACCAATTTTTTGCCATTATTTAGTTACGCAATTTGCACAGCTAACCTTGCACAGCAATATGAGTTTGCCCACTTGGGCTATATTATGTAGTGTACCTTGAGAATTATAGGTAAACACTCAATTGGCATCCTTTTACTATTGTCAATGAATCTGGCTAGTTTAAGATATGTATCTCCTAGTTTATTGTGCTTTTTAAACAGGATTTATTTCTTAAGCATGATTTTAGCCATACATTGAAGTATCTATGGATGTGTATTTTTTGTATTTTAACAGCAATGATATGGAGTATTTATATTTTAAAGCATATTTATTTATTTATTTATATGTTTTTATAATTATTATAAATTGCTGCTAAATGACAATATCTCAATAGCTGTGCCATGTTTTGCTTTCTGTATTCCCTTAACTTGGTACAAGGATTATCCCAGAAGGTGTAAAAATGGCGTTTGTTAACATTGTGACATTTTGTTTTCTCTGTATATTAAATCAATGGCATGTAGCACTTTAAAAGGAGGATATCCGCCCCTTTAACGCTGTCATGTGATCAAGGCCTCGTTAGGCCGAAACGCGTAATGGCGGGATGGTGTAGAGCACAATAAAAATACTTATGCACCATTATTGGGTTCGCCTCTTCTCTTCAAGCAGGAAATTTGCTGTAAGACGTTTTTTCTACCTCATATATATATTCACTGAAAAAACCATAGGTTATAGACCATATATAGTTAGGAATTAGCATTTAAAAAACCTTATTTTACTCACACAAAACCATTGAAATTCCATATATAGTTAGTTGCACTAACTATATATCGCGCACCCGCAATCCACTGCTGATGATGTCACATATTACATCATTCATGACATGGTCAGTGACATCACTGATGACATCACTGATGACATCTCAAATGACATCACTGATGACATCACTGATGACATCTCAAATGACATCACTGATGATATCTCATTTGACATCAATGGTCACATCAATGATGATATCATTAATGTGACAATACAATGCACATCCTCACACTTTAATATAACCTCTGTTACACCCAGTGTTAAATACAGAGTATAATTTTTGAAACCATTGACACACCAATACTAGTTACTACATACGCACTCACTGATTCCTACGTCTACACACACATTCACTCATTCACCCATACAATCATTCATACATACAATCACTCATCTTTACAACACTATCATATGCACTCATACACCTATACAGACACTCACACTCTGCCACTCATCCATGGAGTTACTCACACACCTAGTCAGTCCTGTAAAGAATCAATCACACTTCCATTTTCTAATCTACACAGTTAAACATAGAGTACCTTACATTTTCAAACATATACTAACACATACTTACTCTCTTATAGAATCACTGATACAAGTACACATTGATCTGCACAGAGTCACACACCTCCCAGCCAGCCATACACACACTCAGTCTCCCATACAAATACTTGTGCAACCAATCAATAACCCATATAGCTACTTATATAGGTACTGATCAACACATGCAGCAGCTTGCACAACAACAGACATACTGATGCACACTTTCAGACAGTTTAGTCACTAACCCGTGCATTTAGTAAGACGCATTTAATCACTCACTCATACAGTCAATCACGCACCTACTAAAACCTTCATTCAGACACTTATACATCCACTCATTCTTCAATATGTAAAACATATTTAAACTTTACAGAAACACATAATCACTGGATGTTGTCATCAGTGATGTCATTTGAGATGTCATCAGTGATGTCACTGACCATGTCATGAATGATGTAATATGTGAGATCATCAGCAGTGGATTGCGGGTGCGCGATATATAGTTAGTGCAACTAACTATATATGGAATTTCAATGGTTTTGTGTGAGTAAAATAAGGTTTTTTAAATGCTAATTCCTAACTATATATGGTCTATAACCTATGGTTTTTTCAGTGAATTTTCAAGGTTTTGTAAATGCTAATTCCTAACTATATATGATCTATAACCTATGGTTTTTTCAGTGAATTTCAATGGTTTTTTAATAGAAAATATCATAAGCTGTCGAATGTCAAGTACGTGGTAAGTGAAAACATTTTCGTGTTTATGCACACTGATCTGCTTTGAATGGTGCCCCCCCCCTCATTTCTATTAGGAGTACTCTCTCTTTGCACATAGTGAAGGGTAGTTAACGCAGGCCTTTGCCCCCGTTGTAATACGTCGTGCCTGCTTCTCTCTCCATTTGATTGATTGTTATCCAAGTATTTACTGTTTTAGAATTGGTTCTCTTTGGTTCATTCTCTATTTACAAACAAACACAGAGTCGCAATACTCTGTTTAGTCTTTGCAGATAACGAAAAATCGTGTAAAAAAAAAAAGAAAAGGAATCGAGCAAAATCAGTAGGCCACTAACGGGATCTCTTTTTGACCTCGCTAAAATAGAAACATTAGGAACAACCCCTCATGACAAATACAAAACTAGTGAAATGAACTGAACTCCACACAATGATGGCTGCAAAACAGCTCGGCTCCGCCACCCACCCCGCCCAAAATAACGATAAAGAGCGGCTGCCATGATTGGTTGCGGAATGGCCACGACGGAGCTACGAAATGGTACTGCTCTCATGCTAACCCCAGCTTCAGTCTGAAACATCCAGAAACACTGTAGACTACCAATTCGATCAGTTCCGGTAGCGCCCCAATGTAACCCGGTAGAGAAGAACTAGCCCTCCCCTCTTTGACTTATGGTTCTTGTTGCCTGTCCCTTCTGTTGTCATTTAACAGAACTATTTAGCCTGCTGAAAGGGGTTGTATTCCGACCGCTGGTTGGTGGAGACATTTTGACTATATTCTGGACCTGCGTTGTCGCGTAATGCGTCATATGACGCGCCGCGTTAGCGCATCCGGAAGTCATCCGGGGCGTGCAGCGCGTAACGTAAGCATAACAAGTCATGTGACTTGTTAATAAAACTTTTCATTGGTTCATTTTACTTTTCTTATTCTAATGATGAAAGGCTTGGTCATATGACCTAAAAATTACGCTTTTTATTACTTCCGAACATTATTTTTTCTTAAATATATGTTATAATGTTCCAGGCTAATGTACTTTCCCGGAAAATTTACAACTGTCCTGCAAGTAAAATATATTCTTTTTTCGAGAAAAAGAGCGTTTCTTCGTCCCATGACGGAGCCGTTGAGCAAAAGAGGGTCGACCTGCTGTCTTAGTCGCCGATACGCCTGAATATGAGATTCTTATCGATCACTTTATGTTGCAGGAATAGAAAACACAACAGCCCTTGACCATTTATCTTTACTGCGTTCCTTCGTATTATACCTTTTACCCTTCATGTAATTGGTCTGCTTTATTTCACTTGCCTTTTAATGATTCTAAAACAGTGACTATTATTAAAAACTTTACCAATGTATATACTACTACCATGTTTTCTTTTAAAAACCTTTATTGTGAAAATTTCATTATACAAATACGAGCCTATAACCACGTGGGCCTGCCACGGAGCAAACTGTAATCGTATATGATGAGTAGACATTTACACTGTAGAGGAACGTAACGGGCGGGCCATTAGGTTGCAAGAACTAAGGTGTCTAACAGTTACGGAATCGGTGGACGTACATTTTATAATTAAAATACGACAGGGCCAGTTACAATAAAATTATCTAGATATACATTTGCGGGCAAGTACCATGGGTGACGTTAATTCGAACTTTCAATAGTACAGTAATCAATAACACATCAGAACTTAATATCAATAGGGATGTCGAAATATTCAATCAATTCTCGTCCCCGCCCGCCATGTGCTTCAAAACTGCATACGTATCTCGTGATTTCAAGGTTCTGCAACCAGTACACAACAAGGAGTTACGAGTCCCATTTATTCCGGCGCCATTTTGGACGAGGACGGGCAGGTCCAGGATATAGTCAAAATGTCTCTACCAACCATCGACTATGATGATGTTCATATGCTGTATTTATTAGAGTAACACTCATCTGTCCACATGAAATTAATTTGCCACAATCTAAACATGTCATTTTAATCTTTCCAAAGTTCTTCTAAATATTTGGGACCGTTTCCCTTGCCTCTGATGCTGTCAGTGCCACTTCTTTGATGAATGTACTAGCAGGTCAGGGGTTCTCCTCCAAATCTCTCTTTTATGCAGCACTATAATTAATTGGTGCCACCTCTCCATATGACGATGCATGGTATAGTTACCATAACTATATTTTTTTTCGGTTCCTCTGGAGAGTTCATCGTGGCAGATGAAGCGTGTAACGTACCGGGCATTTACCTTTTTTTGCATGTACAGGAAAGGAAAAAAAAATCGAGCGTCCGAGTTCTAAGGTGTCCCAGGGCCATTTTAGTGGACCAGGCCCAAATCCAAAGAACAGGCCGCCATTTTGAGAGTCCTGTTGCAGCCGCCTGTCGCTGTAGCATCAAGAGCAGCCGAAACTCAGCTGAATGGCAACTGAAACGGTAAAGGGGCGCCCCACTACAGCAGACGAGCCTCCACCTAGGAAGGCCCGTTCACGCCGCCTCCCCCCCCCCCCTTCGGGCACCCCACGCCGTTATTCGGAGCAGTATTGTAGGATGGCCACACCAGTGCGGCAACTTGCTAGACATCACCTCCGTGGTAACCGAATCTCAACGCCTTGTGGTGTCTTCTATTCAGAAAACATTGTTATGCTGCCTTCGACCTATTCGCCGCAAGTGCGCACACAACTCAACTGCATAGCTTGCTAGACACCACCTCGATGCCATCCGGATCTTGGAATCTGAGCGCCTTTTGGTGTCTTCTCTTCAGAAAATATTGTTGCGCTGCCTTTGGCCCCATTCGCACATCGGTCCGCTACTGACGCCATCTCACAGGCTAATGGGGCTCTATGTCACGCTATTTTAAAAATTGATAACGAATTTTTAAAACCTCACTGTGTGTTCCTTGTGTTAAAATTGATGTGATAATTTTTAAACACGCATTTACTGCGCACTCACGTTCTTTGGGGCTGCCAGGGTCATTCAGGCTCGTTTTCTACATCTCTGCTCCGTGTTGCAGCCTGCCCGCCCCGGTCCGACTCGGTAGCCAATACCGTTGAGCGGAGGGCGGGGCAGGTAAGAGCCAGAGTGAAACGCCCAGGTACTTCCTGAAAGCTCGAGTGGAGCGGTTAGCGCTCTAGCCTTCTAGCACACAGGGCTATTTAGCCACTCGTCGGCCCTAGCGCGCAGCGGTTGCGCGCAGGGTGGCGCCTAAGTCTGCGCCTAAGACGAGCCAAAGACCAGCCCGTCTGCGCCCGTCCGCGACAGGACGGGGCACAGGGGCCATGGGGGCTGCATCAATCGGTCTCCAAGGACATTCCCCGCGAGGGCTCAAATATACACCTCAGGTACTGTGGCAACTTAAATCTGCCCCTCTATCGGGCTGTAAACGGGATGTGTTCCCTGAGATAGAGGGCCCTTTTTCCTGCTACCATTGCCATAGTCAGTTCAGTACTCTAATAAGAGATAATTCTGGGGCTAAATATTATCAACCAGGCAAATTGCCTAGAAACATTGAGATCGATTCTACCCAGACTCCCTCGGGGAGGAAAAACATACTTTGCAATATTAGATCACTTTCCAAACATACTGCTGAAGTATGGGACTTAATCTCCTCAAAACAGCCCGACTTGTGCTATCTTACAGAGACATGGTTAAAACCACACTCCACCCCTGCTATAACCCTAGGAATTCCTGTCGACTACAAGATAGTCAGATTGGACCGACCTATAAAATCTGGTGGTGGGATAGCCATTGTATATAAACAAGAAATCAGCATCACGATATCAGATGAGCTAAGTACCCCTGAAATGGAACTACTAATTTTTAAAATTGTATGGTCCCCCAAAGAAAGTCAAAAAGGTGCCCTAGTAGACCGTCCTCCGGGGCCCTGCACAAACTTTTCCAATAGGCTGATTGAGCTACTGGCCCCTCATATTAATAATGAGAGCAACTTCATACTAGTAGGAGATTTTAATGTTCACAGCGAAAAGCTGGATTGTAAGGAGGCACAGACCCTACTGACAGATTTATCCTTATTAGGACTATTAAAACGAAATTCTGGGCCCACCCATCAGGCTGGACACACGCTCGACCTGGTTTTATCTAATTTCCTGTCAGTTTCATGTCTACCTGGAGTTCAGGTTAACTGGACTGATCACTTTTTAATGGAATTCTACACCCCATATTCTAACCCTACCCCTGCAAGGACTATCTCCCTACCTAGTGTGCGCAGACAATGGCACAAAGTTACTGCTGAGACCTTCAAGGAAAAATTCAAGCCCGTTGCCATCCTCCCCACTGATAATGCTGAAATAGCACTTGGGAAAATTGAATGCGCAACTAGGGATGCGATAGATAAAATTGCCCCCATGAAGCAATTTAAACCCCAACCTGCTAAAAAACAGGAAGTCTGGTTCTCGGACCATCTAAGGACGTTAAAGCTAACCGCCAGGAAGCTGGAGAAGAAGTGGAGAACCTCTCATTTGGTAGAGGACAAGAACAAATATTGGGACTCACTATCCATCTACCATAAAGCCATCCGGGTAGCACGAAAAACCCACATTACGGCACAAATCACAGCTGCAGGGAATTCAACCAGGGTCCTTTATCAAATCCTTCAAACATTTGTTAAACCTATAGCATGTGAAACACCTGAGGTAGCATCACAGCAGTTGTGCAATGAAATATCTCAATTTTTTACAGAAAAAATAGACAAAATCTATGAGAAAATAATCAATGCCAGTAAGACCATCACTACAGATACAGCGCCTCTCCAAACAGACGCCGACCTGAAGCAGAGTACGTACTCTTTGGATACCTTCCCTCCTATTTCGTCCGATAACATCCTCTCTTTGATCTTACAGATCAAAAGTGGTAGCCCAGACGATACTATCCCAGCGAGGATAATGCCCGCCTTAGCGGACCAACTCTGCCCCATGATTGGAGACATGGTAAACCTTTCTCTGAGCACAGGCAATGTCCCCAGAGAATGGAAACGAGCCATTGTTAGACCAATTAGGAAAAACACTGCGACTCCATGGACCGAATTGGCTAATCTGAGGCCCATCTCATTACTACCTTTCCTAGGAAAACTGACTGAGAAGCATGCCAACCACCATCTCTCCAGCTATATCGAACTTGCTGGGGCTCTGGACTACTCTCAGTCAGGGTTCAGACCCAAACATAGCACTGAATCCATCCTTCTGTCAGTCACTGATGACCTGCACATGTACCAGGACAAGGGCATCTCAGTAATCTTAGTTCTTTTAGATCTGTCTGCAGCGTTCGACACCGTGTCACATTCCATCTTGACTGAGCGGTTGTCGAACGCTGGCATTAAGAACAAAGCCCTTGCCTGGCTAAGGAGTTTTTTATCCGAGCGCACCCAGACTGTCACCATGGGTGCATATCGTTCAGCGGAGATGGAGATATCAAAAGGGGTGCCCCAGGGTTCGTGTCTTAGCCCGACCCTCTTCAACATTTATGTGGCACCCCTGGCTAGAGTGATGCGTAGGTACGGGTTTATCCCAGTATCCTACGCTGATGATACCCAGCTCCTCTTCCCTTTTAAAACCCTCTCCGCTGAAGTAAGAAACTCCTTTTCATCAGGCATGAAGGCAGTGGCACATTGGATGTCTTCCAACTGCCTTCAGTGCAACGTCAGCAAGACGGAAGTCATGCTGTTTGGAGAAGCCAGGATGCTATGGGCCCCAGATTGGTGGCCACAGGACTTGGGAGCAGCCCCAGAACCAAAGCAGATAGTGAAAAACCTGGGGGTCCGTTTGGACCAAGAACTATCTCTAAAACAGCATTCCAACTTTATCTCGGGTTCTTGCTTCCATACCATCAGCCTGCTGTGCAAGGTCTTCCCTCTACTGCCGGATTCTTTTAGGAGGACGCTAGTACAGGCACTCGTGCTAAGTCGGATCGATTATTGTAATGGCCTGCTGCTTTCTGGCAATGAAGGCGTGCTGGCTAAGCTCCAGGTCATTCAAAATACAGCGGCCCGACTAGTTCTGAATGCCCCGCCAAGGACTCCATCCAAACCCCTCCTTGAGCAATTACATTGGCTCTCGATCCGGCAAAGAACAAAATTCAAGATAGCTTGCCTGATCCACAAATGTCTCCATGGACAAGGGCCTGCTTATCTTAAAAACAAATTTATTCCCTACATGCCATCTCGAACGCTAAGATCAAGCAACAATTTGCTCTTAGTGGTGCCCCGCGCCAAGAAAGCGAGGCATGGGAATAAAGCATTGTCAATTACAGGACCCACACTATGGAACAGACTTCCTCTGTCCCTAAGACAGTGTACTGAGCACTTGAAATTCAGAAGGCAACTGAAAACTGTTTTATTTAAAAATGAGATCTAGCATCTGCTCCAATTTCACATCTTCTGTTTAGCCGGCACCAAAAGCGCAGAGATACTCCATCTGGAGTCGATTCAAGCGCTATAAAAACCAGCAAATAAATAAATAAATGGGGCGCCCCACGCCGACTTTCAGCATTGTAGGATGACCACACCAGTACAGCAACTTGCTAGACATCACCTCAGTGCCATCCGGATCTCGGCGCCCCACTGCAGATGAAGTGCCTCTCAACTATGAAACCACCACGGTGACATCCGGATCTTGGCGCGTTGTGCTGCCTTCGGCCTATTCGCACATCGGTCCGCTACTGACGCCATCTCACAGGCTAATGGGGCGCCCCACGCCGAGTTTCAGCATTGTAGGATGACCACACCAGTACAGCAACTTGCTAGACATCACCTCGGTGCCATCCGGATCTCGGCGCCCCACTGCAGATGAAGTGCCTCTCAACTATGAAACCACCACGGTGACATCCGGATCTTGGCGCGTTGTGCTGCCTTCGGCCTATTCGCACATCGGTCCGCTACTGACGCCATCTCACAGACTAATGGGGCGCCCCACGCCGAGTTTCAGCATTGTAGGATGACCACACCAGTACAGCAACTTGCTAGACATCACCTCGGTGCCATCCGGATCTTGGCATCTCAACGCCTAGTGGTATCTTCCATACAGAAAATATTGTTGCGCTGCCTTTGGCCCCATTCGCACATCGGTCCGCAACTTAGACATCACCTCGGTGCCATCCGGATCTTGGCATCTCAGCGCCTTGTGGTGTCAGTCAGAAAATATTGTTGCGCTGCCTTTGGCCCCATTCGCACATCAGTCCGCTACTGACACCATCTCACAGGCCAACAGGGCGCCCCACGCCGACTTTTACCATTGTAGGATGGCCACACCAGTGCCACAACTTGCTAGACACCACCTCGGTGCCATCCGGATCTTGGCATCTCAGCGCCTTGTGGTGTCTTCTATTCCGAAAATATTGTTGCGCTGCCTTTGGCCCCATTCGCACATCGGTCCGCTACTGCCGCCATCTCACAGGCCAACGGGGCGCCCCACGCCGACTTTCAACATTGTAGGATGGCCACACCAGTGCGGCAACTTACTAGACACCACCTCGGTGCCATCCGGATCTTGGCGCGTTGTGCTGCCTTCGGCCTATTCGCACATCGGTCCGCTACTGACGCAAACTCACAGGCCAACGGGGCGCCCCACGCCGACTTTCAGCATTGTAGGATGGCCACACCAGTGCTGCAACTTGCTGGACACCACCTCGGTGCCATCCGGATCTTGGCGCGTTGTATTGCCTTCAGCCTATTCGCACATCGGTCCGCTACTGACGCCGCCTCACGTGCCAACGTATTTTCTCCGCATTTTATACCCTATGCCGCATAACAGGTCATGTGACTTGTTTATAAAACTTTTCATTGGTTCATTTTACTTTTGGTTTCCTAATGATGGAAGGCTTGATCATATGACCTAAAAACAACACTTTTCATTGGATGAAAACTTTTTTTTTTTCCCAAACGATGAAAGCCCCACCTTGTTTCTGGATGTTTCAGACTGAAGCTGGCGTCAGCATGAGAGCACCACCATCTCGTAGCTCCGTCGTGGTCATTCCGCGAGCAATCATGGCAACCGCTCCCCACCAGAAGCCTACAGGAGTCGGGGGCCCCAAAAACTTTTGATGAATCCTCAAGGCGGAGGGGACGCTTTCGAGAATGGGGTCCAAGACCTAGCAGACAAGCGTCCGATTTCCAAGGTGTCCCATGGCCATTTCAGTGGACCAGGCCCAAAAAGGAAAGAGCCTGCCGCCATTTTGAGAGTCCTGTGACAGCCGCCTATCGCTGCACCGCAAGAGTGGGCGCAACTCAGCTGAATTGCGGCTTTTGACACAGTGGACCAAAAACGGACGGAATGGCAACTGAAACGGTAAAGGGGCGCCCCACTACAACAGATGACACTCCACCTGGAGAGGCCCGTTCACGCCGCCTCCCCCGGGGCGCCCCACGCCGTTATTCGGAGCAGCATTGTAGGATACCAAAACCAGTGCGGCAACTTACTGGACATCACCTTGGTGCCATCGTTCTGCTGCCTTGGAACTATTCGCACAACAGTTTGCTACTGATGACCCACCCCCCGCGACGCCCCACGCCGGAAATCTGGACGTTGTGCTGCGTTGGGACTATTCGCACAGCCGACCGCTACTTCGTTGTTTTTCCCTAAAAATGTTTATATGTTATTACTATTTTTGTTTTCTTGTATATATTTATAAGTTATTAAAGTTTTATAATCTTACTACTTTGTCGGAGTGCTATATATTTTTAATGTGACACATAATTGTAAAAACTTTGATGTACAAAGAGTCATCCCTGGAATCTTCCGCTTCAGGCTCGGTCCCCTCCCCAATCACAATACAGGATGGTTTTCAGATAATAGGAACGCGTCTGCTGTGACGGATCTCATCGAGTGTGGGCCTTGATCTACTATAACTCCTTTGAAGAGGGGTGATTCTTTACAGCTGGGGCCATAAACTACATCTGCAGGGCTAGCTGATAGCCTGGACAATCGGACACAGAGGAAAAGGAGTGTCAGAGGGTGCGGTAGTGAATAGGGCGAAAGGGAGGTGTCGGGCGGGCACAGGGTGTGATTCTCAGGGAAGAGCAGCGCAGATGGGGGGAGGTTTATTACCCATGCATAAGACACTGCCTGGGGGAGATGCTTGCGAGGCTGGGGAGCCATGCTAAGGATCGACAGCGTGCACAGAGTGGGTCTGGTCAAGGCATCTAAAATGGCTGCCGTGCACGACAAAAGTGTGGCTTTTGAAAAAAGACAAGATGGCGCAGACAATGTTTTTCAACACTTCCTGATTTCCTTCGAATCGAACGTTAACAGACGTTGGGGCATATTACCAAAGTTAAGCGATATTTATCCCTAACGATGCTTAGCAACAATTTTTTTTACCGCTAAGCATCGTCAGAAATTATCGCAGATAAACCTTGCTATTATCAAGGTTTATCGCAAATACGATAATAAACGACCGCAATGCATTAATATCGCTGAAAACTCAGCGATATTCATGCATTACCGAGCTAATGCTCTTAGCCATGTTATCCACCTCCCATTGGATAACATGGCTAAGAACTGCTCAGGGCAGGTGCTAGCTTTTGGAGATATTCGCGCTTATCTCGAATATTTCCAAAAGTTGATAATAGGAGATAGCGATGTTAGCGACTGTTTCCAGTCGCTAACATCTTGGCATGCCCACTTTGCATGTCATTAGTGATAAATATCACTCACATGCAAAGTGGGGCCCAAGATGGTCGCTATCTCCTACTAGCCGTCGCTAACTGGTGTTAGCAACAGCTAGGTAATACAGATATAATTTTATCTCCGCGAAGCGGAGAGCTGTTACAGATATATATCTTGTTTTTGAACGTTAATTTCTCAAAATCCACTGAAGCACATATATTGAGACCTAGCAAAGGCACATCGAGCTACCAGTCCCTACAATTTTGCCAAGTTTCGTGCAAATCCATTCAGCCGTTCGATTATTATTATTTTTTTTTTTTGCCCCGCGGGGCCCTTTTAAAACCTCCACATCAAACCTAAGAGGTCAAGGAGGATCTACTATGCCCCCTTATGGTCATTTGCCCATTCGCTTTGGCCTCCTCTTGTCTCTCGATCCTACCGAGAGACAAGATGGCGGCCGCTACGGACTGTTTGCAATGTTCACAGACGCCGGAGAGCCAATCAGCTTCGCTACGCGAAGTTCCGTTACGCGTAAAGTCCGCGAACCGGAGCGCTGCCCGGTCCGCTGTTACAGATATATATCTTTTTTTGAACGTTAATTTCTCAAAATCCACTGGAGCACATATATTGAGACCTAGCAAAGGCACATCGGGCTACCAGTCCCTACAATTTTGCCAAGTTTCGTGCAAATCCATTCAGCCGTTCGGGCTAAAAGTGAGGCCAACCGCCCTATGGAAAACTCAATGTTAAAAACACGTTTTGGGACCCCCCTTTTTTCTCGGCCCCCCCTTGACGAACCCCCCCCAAATTTTCAAGGGCTGCTCAGAAACAAAATGTGCCATTTTCCGGAAAATTTCAGCCAATTCCGTCCACAAACGCCAAAGTTATTAGACATAGAATTTTCAAAAATCCCATAGAGAAAAAATCCTAACTATATATACCTACTGGCGACCGCCAGTAGGTAATATATATATATATATATATATATATATATATATATATATATATATATATATATATATATATATATATATATATATATATATATATGTATATATACATATATATATATTCCCCCCCCCCCGGGCCTCTTTTTTTATAGTTTGTATTGTAGAAATATGTAGCTATATATCATAAATGCTAAGAATGAAGTTAATTCCTTTTCTGAACACAGGCTGTTGAAAAGGAAGCATTTTTATATGGCACCTCCAAAAGCCAAAGTTTACATCAGTTTAAATTCCTTGGATTACACGGATTTCACAACCGGTATTTTTGTAGTTTATCAGTGCTGAACACTGATTTAATCACATATGATTGGCATGATCCCTCTTCAGTGGCACAGCTTGGAAGCCACAGAAAATAGCTTTTTGCAAACATCTGCCATGTTGTCATTGCTTTGTTTATTAAAGATGAAGGCAAAAATACAAAATGTTCAATACTGCAAAAGGGAAATTCATGTTAGGAATGCGCGGCTCAGTTTTCGAGGAAGAGCTGCCAGGCTGACAACTGGTATAAGAAGCAAATGAATCTCTTTAAATTATTTGTATTATTAAATATTCAAGAGAAGCACTGCCTTTAATTACCTCTTCAGTATTTTTCAAAGGTACCTTCTATTCTTTTTGTTATCCCTCCTAGAAATAATTGCTAAAACAAGACATTTAGTACAGCTTTTGATTAGGTAACTTTATCTATGCTTCAGTTGTGCTACTAGCCTTAATCCAACTTATTTCGTATTCACCACAAAAGTCCAACATATTTATTTAGTTCGGACAATTTGCGTCTGAAACAACATGTACACATTTGTATTAGGAATAATCAAATTTATAATTACAAACATTCTTATTTATATTAACAATTGCCCTTTGGAACTGTACTATAGTTTATATCTTTTTTTATACATTACTGATGAATTTCTTGGCATTTATTTTAGGGGAGTAATTTTTTTGGCACAGCTATTTATTTGAGCTGTATGGGATACATTGGCTATCTTTTGTATTTGTATTTGTATTTGTAGGCATACTTATAGAGCGCGGCTGTCACCCAAAGGGTATCCTGGCGCTTTGACCACAAACATTACTACAGGTGTCCAACTACACTGTCCTCGGAAAAAGGTAGGTTTTGAGGTCCTTTTTAAAAGACGAATGGTCCTGCTTGCACCTTAGGGACAGAGGTAGGGAGTTCCAAAGCTTGGCGGCCGTAAAGCTGAATGTGCGGCCGCCCATCCTCACCCTTTTTATTTTGGGAACTGTCACCAAGAAAGCCGAAGAAGATCTCAAAAGCCTGGCGGCAGAGTACCAGGAAAAAAGGTCTCGCAGCATCACTGGGCCCTAGCCCATGCAAGGCTCTGAAAACCAAGCAGGCAGATTTGAAGCAAATCCGTTTTTGAACCGGTAGCCAGTGTAAATCCGAAAGTGCAAGAGAAGACGAAGCAGACCATGGCCGCGAGAGAGCCAATTTAGCTGCCATGTTCTGCACCCGCTGTAACTTCATGACCAAGGTTTTGCCTACTAATTGTACTGTTCTTCTGTTACTGTGGCTGATTTTTGTCAAGCAATATTATCTTTCTGTACTTGAGTAGCCCTGAACTGTCCTAGCTGTTGCCAGGCCGAGCCCCCACAGCTAATTATTACAGGGGTCACAAACCTCTCTAAATGAGAGAAAGAGAGAGCTCAGGGGCCCCTGTATTCATTGCTCAAAGTACTTAGGGCCTGATTTAGTGTTTGACAGACAGATTACTTAGAAATCTGACAAATATCCCATCCACCTTACTACAAATGCATTATATCCTATGGCGTTTCTAATATGGCGTTTTTGACAAAATGGATGTATGACATTACAACGCATGCTTTTACCACGCATGCCTTTACAACGCTGTTTTTACAACGCATGCCTTTACAACGCTTAGTGCTTTGGGGCGCTGGATAGTGAATAGTTTAATTTACTATTCCAACTCCAGTCCCCGTGGATAGTAGGGAAGGTGTTGGATAGTAAATTAAACCTATTCCCTATCCTAGAGCGCCCCCCAATTCAATTCAATTTTTTATTAATATATGATTTGGAACTCGGTTGAGATCCACATATAAACAAAGCATAAAAGACAACAAAAATGACAAAACATAAAATCCTTAAAATACATTCTATAGACACAATGAATCAGAATATGGAAATCATATCCATTAATATAATTCTAAAAAACATTTAAAAAAGTTAAAGATTCTGTAACAAAACATTTCATTAGGGGGGTTAAAGATAGCATCGATTAAAGATTTGGCAGATAAAATGCTTAGCTGTAAACAAATTGGTCACACCCACTTTCGGCGATGAGCCATTAGGGCAGGGCATATGAAGAGAATTTGTCGGAGGAACCATACTGTCGTGTAGTGCAGCATACGTCTTGCAGGAACCACACAGGACACCGATCATATGCAGAGGTATTTCTTTATTCTCTTGTATGTTCCGTCCGTCTGGGCACGTCCGTCCCCGTCCTCGTTCTCCCTGTAATCCCCTTCCTGTCCGTCCACAGGAAGTGGTGTCCGGTGACCTGGTCACCACCCTGTGACCCACAGGGTCCTAGTGTCCGGCGTCTGTCGTGGTCATCACATCTCCCCCCCTGTCACAACAAAGTCTTTTCCACATGCACAAATTCTTGGTATACTTGAGAGAGAGAGAGAGAGAGAGAGAGAGAGAGAGAGAGAGAGAGAGATATAGAGAGAGTCTCTACATTTCTTCTATCAGTCTCTTTGTCTTTTTGCACTCTCTTCTTGGTCTTTGTTCTCCACTCTGTTCTTGTTCTCCGCCTTCTTCTTTGTGTGTTGTCATCTCTCTGCTTGTTCCTTGCTCTTGTCCTTCCACTTCCGGTGTTGTTGTCGCTCTTTCCCCTTCTTCCACCTTTAACTCTTTGAAGTGTGAGCTGTTTCATGTTATTCTCCGATGATCTGAGACCGCAGTCACCATTGACCCTTTTACTCCAGTCACTACCAGCGGATCTTTTGAAAAAGGGCTGTCAGATTTTCTTTGCTGTTTTTGTTTCACTATTACTAGATCTCCTTCCTTTAGCTGGTGTTCAGCTGCATTTCTCTTTTTGTCAGCATATTCCTTCATTTTCTTTTTTTCTTGATTGTCTTTTTCTGCAATCTCTCTTCTGTTGGTGTCTGCTATGGCCTCTGTTTGTGGCAGCCTTGTCTTGCTTGCCCTTCCTAAAACCAGTTCTGCTGGACACCTGCCCGTGGTGCTGTGAGGGGTGTTCCTATAGTCTCGTAGCACTTGACAAAGTGCTTGTCCAATTGATATCTGTGTCAATTTTGCTCGCTGGATGGCTCTTTTGATGGTCCCCATAAATCGTTCTGCCATTCCGTTGGCTTGTGGCCACAGAGGAGTTATTTTCTTGTGTTTGATTCCCAGGTAGTCCATGAACCTGCAGAATTCTTCTCCTGAGAACGGAGGACCATTGTCTGTTTTCAGTGTTTGTGGTGAGCCCCAGGCAGCAAATATGTCATCTAACACTGGTAAGGTGGCACTTGCCGATGTCGATGACACTTCCCTCACTATTGGAAATCTCGAAAATTCGTCGATCACTACCAGCAAGTACTTTCCAGTCTCCAGTGGCCCATAGAAGTCTGCTGCTAGTTCAGTCCATACTGCCACGGGCAGTTCCGACATCTTCAACGGTGTGGGCTTACTAGATGATCCTGTTACTTGGCAGGTGTGGCATTGTGACACTTCTTCCTCCACCATGTTGTCTAGTCCTGGGAACCACACTCTTTCTCTCAACATCTTCTTTGTCGCTACAATTCCTCTATGTGACTCATGAGCTATCTTGACTGTTCTCTTCCTTAGCCGATGCGGTATTACAATCCTTGAACCTCTCATCAGGACTCCGTTCTCTGTCTCAGACAGTTCTTCGCCTATCTTTTTGAACGCCAGCAGTTCTTCTTTGTCAACCCCTTCTTCTGTGACGGTGTTGCTATTAATATGTCTCCATCTCTGTAGTCTCACTATCGTTCCTATTGCCTTCATTGTCTGGTCTCTTTTTGTCTCTCGCTCCAGTTCTTCACTTGTTATTGACGCTGGAGTATTTTGTTTCACGATGAAGTTCAGATATTCTTCTGCCATTGTGGTGCCACCCTTCCGATGTGGGAGCGGGTGCCGCGACATGTAGTCAGCTGGGTTTTGGTCTTTGCCTGGTTTGTGTATTATTTTGAAGTTATAATCCATCAGCCTAATTCCCCACCTTTCTATTCTTGGTGGTATTTTCGCGTTTGGGTTGCCATATATAGTCACCAGTGCTTGGTGATCTGTCACTATTGTGAACGGTTTTCCATATATGAACATGTGGTAGTGCTCGCATGCCCATACTACTGCCAAACTCTCCTTCTCTGGTTGAGAGTATGCTCTCTCGACATCTGACAGACTCTTACTTCCGTATGCTACTATCTGTCGAGGAGAATCCTTTCCAGGTTTGTGTTGTGCTAGTATTGCGCCAAGACCTACTGGGCTGGCGTCTACTGTTAGCTCAGTGCATAAGTTCGGGTCGAAGTATGCCAGGTGGTCTACTGCCGTCACTGACGCTCTTATTTCTTCAAACGCCTTTTTACACTCTGTGGTCCATTCAAATGTGTGTCCTTGTTTTGTTAGTTCTCTCAATGGCGTGCTCACTGTCGCGAAGTCTTTTATGTATCTCGCGCAGTAGCTGGCAAGGCCCAGAAAGGAGCGTACGTCAGCGACGTCTTTTGGTTCACTCGTTTTTTCAAGCGTGTCTATCTTGCTCCGGTCTGGCCTCATTCCTTTCCGTGAGAATATGTGTCCGAAAAACACTAACTCTTCCCTTCCCAGTTCACATTTCTTCTCGTTTACTGTTAGGCCCACCTCCACCAGCCGTGAGCACACTTCCCTTAGTGCCGTGTCGTGTTCTCCATCTGACTTCCCAAAGACCAGAATGTCATCGCTGTAATTTAGACTGTTCTTTATCGGTCTTATTATCTGCCTGATCGTTTCCTGAAATATTTCTGCTGCTGAAGATATTCCAAAACTCAGTCTTTTGTAGCGGAATAATCCTAGGTGTGTTGAGAATGTCGTTATGTATCTGGACTGCTCGTCCAGCTCCAATTGATGGTATCCCTTGCACAGGTCTAGTTTGGAAAATTTTCTCATTCCTGTCAGGCAGCTTATCATGTCGTCCAGATGTGGCCCTGGATGTCGTTCTCTTTCGATGGCTGTGTTCGGTATTCTCATGTCCACACATATTCTTATCTGGGTGGTGTCCTTTTTTGGTACAGCCACTATTGGGGACACCCATGGCGTTGGCCCTTCTGCCGGCTCAATGATGTCTTGTGCCAGTAGGGCCTTTACTTCTTCCTCCACTTGACATTGTAGGTGTATTGGTACCCTTCGGTGGTGCTGCGCGACTGGCCTGACAGCTTCATTTATGTGCAGCGTTATTTGTCTTCCTTTCAGCTTTCCTAGACCTTCCGTTAGTTTTGGGAATTCCTGTAATATGCTCTCCTTTTCCGACATGTGGTACATCATTTTCAGTAGGCCCATCATTTTTGCTGTTACATTGCTTAGTAGACACGGTGCAGGAATGTCTCCTCGTAACACGTGTATCTCTTCTGTGACAGTCTTGCCCTTGTGCGTCATGGTGTCCGTGAATTTTCCCATGTTTGCTACAGGATTTTGTGCACCCCACGTAAATACTCTTACGCCTGATGGTTGTAGCGGTGGCTTTCTCTTCATCTTGTCATATTCCGTAGCATACATGATGTTGCACGTGGCTCCGCTGTCCAGTACAAATTCTGTTTGATGGGGCCCTACTTCAATGGTCACCCAATCCGTCTTCTTTATTGACTTCCTGTCTATTAGCCTGATGTGTTCCTCTTCATGCCCTTCGTCTGTGGTCATGAGGTATAGGCGTTCTACTTTTCTTGTTGTTTCTTCCTCTTCTTCTTCTCCGCCTGACTCCCCAGACGAGCTCCTCTCCGTTGTGCCGTACATGTGCCGTACATGTGCCGTACATGTGCCGTACATGTCTTGTTGTTGCTGTTCTTGGCCTTCCGGGCCTTCCACGTTCATTTTTGAATTGCCCACCTTGGCACATGGTAGCAAAATGGTTGCTTCTGTTGCATTTTCTGCATGTTTGACCGAATGCTGGGCATGGTCCTCTGTGAGGGAATTCCAACCCGCACCTGTAGCATTGGGAACTTTGTTTCTTCGCCGCTTGTTCCTTGTGTCCTCCCTTCCAGTTCCCTTTCTTGGCTGCGTCTGACATTCTATGTATTTGTTCTCCCTTTCGGTCCATCTGTCTCGCTTGTATCATTGCTCTTGCTTCCGCTCTCGCTAGATCTAGAATCTTTTCCATGGTAATCGGTTCTTTAAGTAGTCTGGTGCGAAATTCCGTGTCTCGGCAGCCTTCTATCAGTTTGAGGCGAAGAGCCTGTTCATTGTCGTATTTTTCAAACTCGCAATGTGCTACTAGCTTTCTCAGCCTTGTTGCAAAGTCATCCATTGACTCTTCTGGCTGCTGATATGCCATGTGAAAAGAATATCTCTCAAAGTCGACGTTCCTTTGGGGGTCGAACTTGGCCGTTAAACATTTTATTAACTTCTCGTATGTTTCTAATTCACTCTGTGGCAGTGTTATGAGGAGGTCATCCACCTCATCCCCCACGTAGTTTAGGAAGAGATCTAGTTTTTTTTCGTCCACCACGTCGGTCGCCTTCATGTACCGTTCAAATTTTATGATCCATTTTTCCCACCGGATGCCCACCTGTGGCTCCGATACAGTGAAAGGCACCGGTCTGCGGTATTGTGCACTTTGCTTTGTTTCTGGCATTTTGCACTTTTTTTTTTTTTAACTCCCTTTTATGTCCAGCTCTTTTCTACTAATATCTTTCCTCTTTATTTCCTCTTTATTTCTCTGGTGACAGTGTTGCTCCTTTTTCTGTCTCTGTTGTTCTTTTCTTCGTTTTCTTTTTTCTTTCTGCCCTTTGTTTCTATTGCACTTCTTCCTTTGCTCGCTTTGCCTGACCTTAAGATGGCCGACTTGCGAATGCCGCGTTTCTATTGGCTTCTCTGCCTCTTTTCCCTATGGCCTCTGGTGTTTCCTGCTCTCGCGATGCTACGCGCTTCAATTGTGAGCGCGCGCTATCTCCCAGCGCGACCTCTCTTCTGTCTCGGGCGCTGCCGCCGCTTATGGCGCTCCTCTTACCGCGCTCTGCTCCTTTTCGTTGGACGCTTATCGGGGTGGGCTCCCGTGTAGCTCCTTGCGTCAGCGTTCGCCAGGCCGATGATCCCGTGCACTTTCACACGCAGTGGTGTTGCAGTTTCCAACCACCTTCGTCGCCAGATGTCGTGTAGTGCAGCATACGTCTTGCAGGAACCACACAGGACACCGATCATATGCAGAGGTATTTCTTTATTCTCTTGTATGTTCCGTCCGTCTGGGCACGTCCGTCCCCGTCCTCGTTCTCCCTGTAATCCCCTTCCTGTCCGTCCACAGGAAGTGGTGTCCGGTGACCTGGTCACCACCCTGTGACCCACAGGGTCCTAGTGTCCGGCGTCTGTCGTGGTCATCACACATACCATCTAGCTAATAATTTATTTAAAGGGAGGAGATCTTGCCTCAAGAGGAACCAAAAACGGCGTATGCCGTGAGGAAGGTTCCAAGAGGCATAAGGTTGTATGTGTTTAAATAAATAAGAATTGACAACCTGCGTAGCACCTTTCTTTGTAATAAGGGCATCTCTGTCCCTCCTAAAACTTAGCTCCCATGTAGCCAGTCTTAGGGTGGACTTTAGCTGATGTGAAAATAGCAAAAAAAGAGTTGATTCCTCCAATTCCAATAATGTATCAGCCCTCCTGAAATTCTTTATAAGTCAGGAATATTCTTTTAGGGAACCCAATAATTCTTTTTTAATGAGAAATCTTAAAGTGGCCGGTTTTCCATTGGCTAAGCAAGAGACCCAACGTATTACTCCCGCCAGGGCCTGAACCCAACTACTTCGTATGCCAAATAAGTCTAAGAGATGCCACTGTACAAGCATTATTAACTGTAGTTAGATGTCGCAAAAGTCTGCCCTCGATGGTATCTAAAAAACCCCATTGCCCCAAATCAATAAGCTTGATGCCATAGAGCAGAGAGGCTGGAATTTTTGCTCGGAAGGCCTCTAGCAAATGGACAAAATGTCTTTTACCGGTGGCTTTATAAAGAGCACTTAGTCCATTACCCGGTGTCCTGGCCTTCCAAATGTTGTTATCTATATGAGCCTTATCGCTCAAGTTACCACATACTATTTTCCCTAAAAAAACGTAGGATTTTACAATTTCCAGCTTATCACTGCCTAAAAACCAGCTAAAATTCCCAGATTTCGATTTTTTCTTTCCCATCATACACATTACCTTGCTTTTAGAGATATTGATCTTCAAATGATGGGACTCGACAAATACATGTAATGCATGCAGACGATTATTAAGTCCTTTCGGAGTAAGGTCTAAAAGTAATATGTCACCTGCATACATTAAACATGCAACCGGTTTTCCCCTAAAATGGGGGCAATTCCTTCGCTTAAGGATAAGGTCTGGGGGAGGTCACAAACATAAAGGGAAAACAATAGTGGAGCTAATAAGCAGCCCTGTTTAAGACCATTGGCTGAGGGGATTGCTTGGTATAGGCCTCTCTCTCCTCTCAGCAATATTCTGCACCAGGTATCGAAGTGGAGGTCCTGAACTAGATTTAGCAGCCGAGCTGGCATACCAAAAGTAAGTAGTTTCTTCCACAGCAGCGGACGGTCAACTTTATCGAAAGCCGTGGAGAAGTCTATGAAGGCTGCATAGACTCTCCCTCCTCTGACCCTGATGTATTTATCGGTTATTACTTGCAGAGCTGTTAAGTTATCCATGGTGCCATGGTTCTTTCGAAATCCCTTCTGCTCAAGGGGAAGTATATTAGCTTGGTCCACCCAATCATTAATTCGTCTCAAAAGGCATCTTGCAAAAACGTTGCCAATTGCATTCAAAAGGGCAATTTGCCGGTAATTTTGGGGAGCTAGCCGGTTACCCTTTTTAAAAAGGGGCACCAGAATACTCCCTTTCCAAGAGAGAAGAATCTTTTCACTGGAAAAGCAAGTATTAAACACGGGGCATAACAATTTGCTCCATTTTGCACTACTTTGCTTTAGGACAGAAATTGGAAGTTCATCCGGCCCCATTGCCCCAGAAGAACGCATTTCCTTAATTGCTAATTCAATATCCTTTTCAGATAAAGGGACCAAAGGCTGACTATTCTCAATAAAACCTATACGGGGAACCGCTGCTCCATTACTTGCGTAAAGGGTTGTGACATAATCCACCCATATTTGTTCTTCAATGGGGATAGGAAGCGGTCTTGTTCTTACCCCACAGCCCTCACCTATGAGGGACCAAAACTGTCTCATTTCTCCATTACAGGCAGCCTCTCTTAATTTTATCCAAATAATATCCTCCCCTTCTTTTCGTAATTTTGCCTGTAACCTTCTCCTCCTTCTTTTTAGTAAGGCTACTCTACGCGTTCCTTCTGCCGATTTACACAGATATTGTTCCCTTACTAACTTATTTATTTCTATATTAAGTAGACGCAGGGGACTAAAGGGTATTGTGGTACATCTTTTCTTATTTGTTTTTTTAGCCACCGAAATCACTACCTTCATAAAGTCTAGGAAGCACACAATTTCAAAACCATGCCAAAATGCAAGGTCATTAATTGCGACATCAAGAACCCTCTCCAACTCTCGTTCAGCTTTTGTATTCCAACAGCATCTTCCCGATTTCGCTCCAAAACTTACCAGATCACTATTAAGTGACCATTGGTCGGATTTGGGAGGGTTTATGTTCACAGAGTAGAAAGTATTTTGTGGTCGCTGAAAAGGGTTTAAATAACCCTGAGGTCCCTTAATAGGGCAAAAGTAGAATTCTCTACTATCACAAAATCTAATATGGATTCTCCCTGATGAGATTTATGGGTGAAATTTGCAGGGGAATCAGAAGGGAGCCTTTCATTCGCTATGATCCCATCCATATCGGACAGTTCTTTGAGAAGTATCTTCCCTCGCTTGTTTGTTTTAATATTCTCAGGGAAGAGAGCTTGGGGGATCTGTAATGATTCTTCTTTATATTTATCGCGAAACAGGCTCATACTTAAATTAGAGATTTTACAGTTCAAGTCCCCTACTAGGATTATATTAGGAGGAGGAGATTTCTCCCTAATACTCTGAATATAGACAAAAACCCTTTTTAAAGTTGCGTTAAAACTAACTTCGGGGGGAATATAAGCGTTGATCAAGACTAAAGGTTTGGGCGCATCAACATTGTCACAACTAAACAACGTTACAGCCTGAAAAAGGTTACAAGGATCCAAATAGGGAGAGAAATTCCATTTTATCCGGTTGGATAATAAACAGGCAATACCCCAACTAGCGTGGCCTCTCCTGGAGGGGACAGCGCAACCCTCAAGTACAAAGTAATCCCTTCCTATCTGAATTTTCTCCAAACACCACGTCTCCTGGAGACAAATCACACTGGCTTTTAAAGACAGGAGGAATTGAATTTTTTCAGGGCTATTCTTCAACCCAGCAGAATTCCAAGATAGTATCGTAATATTGTCGCTAAAGATGAGGACGAAGCGGATACTTAATAGTCAATTTCCTCGAGAGAACACCAGATAACCAGTTCCAACTGAGATTTTCATCCACAACCTTATCCTGGGGGGGGGGCATAGGAGGATTAGAGTAAGATACAAGACGGAGATCTTTAGATATGCAAATTTTCAAATCATCAAAACCACCAGACTGTTCTACGTTTCCAGAGGCTACCTGCAAGAGAGATAAAGAAGACCCTTGAGGACTTAAAAGGTCTACCAAAGGGGATATTCCCCCCAAAAGGCATAACGTCGATCCCTCTGCTCTGGAAATCTTCCGACCGTTGTAGAATTAGATTTACTACTAATTTAGAATAGAACTTTACTCTCGTTAGATTTCCACCCTCTGTCTTCAGGATCCGTAATAAGTCTATATCTGTAGTTTGTAGTAATTTCAGATTTGCGGATTCCTGAAAATATTTAAGGAGTAATGATCTATTTAGGATGCAATAAGCATCGAATGGGGGGAAGAAGTCAAGAGTAAGGGTATCGACACTTTCCTCCTTAGGCATTTCGGAAGGATTTTGACAAACCACTACTCCATCCCTTTTATTGGAGTAGGGACTGGCCAAAGGATTAAGAGCTGAGGAAGCAGGGCCAGTAAAGTTAATCTCATTTCCCTGAGAAACTGAGTTTAACAGATCCCCTTTGGCCTTATAGAGCCCCCCAAAAGAGCAAGGAATTGAAGGCAGGTGGACAGATCTTTGTACTATGGAAATTGAGGTATCCACCACTCCTTTTACGTCCTCACTTTCATCTTTTAATACCAACAGGGAGACCTGATGTAATTCTTCATTTGAGAGCGATTCCGGGTTTTCTCCCAAAAGAACTTTTCTCCGCCTATTTTTTTCGATTCTTCTAATTAGTCTCCTCTTTTTTTCCCATTCTTTTTAACTTTCCCTGAATTGTCCTTTTTAGGGCTCGGCCTACGTCACCACAAAGTGGGGCGGAGCTCCAAGCTCCTATTGTTAAAGAAAAAAAAAAAGTTTCTTTAGGGCTCGGGAAAGAAACATTCCTTAGTGCGCGTGCTTTTTTGTATTATCTGAATGGTGATTGGTCGTCGCGGTGCTGTTTTTGTAGTAGTCTTGATGCCATAGGGTATTAGGCGGCCATGTTGGCATTTTCTGTGCGGTTATGCGCACGGCAGACTATTAATCTTAATTAGGAGCTGTCAGAGTGCCCGTGTAATGCAATCCAGATGGTCTGAGCGGTGAGCGTGTTCAATGTAAAACTATGTGAGGTCTAAAGCAGTCCCTTGTCCGAGCCTGACAGTTGTTTTGCAGGGGAGCACTTTTCGCATATATAATGGACAGTAAAATATTTAAGTGTTCTGAAACAGGCGTCTCAGTTTAGCGTTTGCTGGAGCACAAGCTATTGGACGGGATGATAAATCAGCGCTTGACGTGATGGGTGTAATTGTACACAATCAGTTTAAAAGCTAGCAAATATTTAAGGGTCAGAAGTTAAATGTCAAAGCCACATCACTCGTGCTCAGCGCTGTGGTGTATTGGGAATGACTGGTAATTGAGCCGCTAGGCATATTTCTCCGAAGGGAAATGCATTTGACAGCTAAAAGCCAACACCAGGCTTTCCCACAAGTTGTAGTTGTTTACTGCATTAAAAGCAGAACCGAGCAAGTAGGGCATCGGTGCCTCATGCAGGTTGACAGTGCAAATGTTTGCTACTACCATGCTAATTGCCACCCAGAGCACATTTGAGATTATTAGTCATGTTTTGTCTTTTGAATAAACATTTCAGGCCTTCCGAGGGTGACTCACTTTGGGAACACGTAGGTTGAACCGTCACCACTCCTCCCACCCTTTTGAGCTACATACTTCATCGGACACTCTTTTATTTGGAAGTAGTGTCTTTTCCTACCTGAGTTATAAAGCATCAATGAGAGTCACCTTGCATTGAAAGTACTTGAGTAGTGAGTAGTGAGTAGTGAGTAGTGAGTGCAGAGTAGTGAGTGCAGAGTAGTGAGTGCAGAGTAGTGAGTAGAGAGTAGTGAGTAGAGTAGTGAGTAGAGTAGTGAGTAGTGAGTAGAGTAGTGAGTGCAGAGTAGTGAGTAGTGAGTAGAGTAGTGAGTAGTGAGTAGAGTAGTGAGTAGAGTAGTGAGTAGAGTAGTGCATAGTGAGTAGTGAGTAGAGTAGTGAGTAGTGAGTAGTGAGTGCAGAGTAGTGAGTAGAGTAGTTAGTAGTGAGTAGTGAGTGCAGAGTAGTGAGGAGAGTAGTGAGTAGTGAGTAGAGTAGTGAGTAGAGTAGTGAGTAGAGTAGTGAGTAGTGAGTGCAGAGTAGTGAGTAGAGTATTGAGAAGTGAGTAGAGTAGTGAGTAGTGAGTAGAGTAGTGAGTAGAGTAGTGAGTAGAGTAGTGAGTAGAGTAGTGAGTAGTGAGTGCAGAGTAGTGAGTAGAGTAGTGAGTAGTGAGTGCAGAGTAGTGAGTAGTGAGTGCAGAGTAAGTGTGCAGAGTAGTGAGTGGTGGGTGCAGAGTGAGTGTGCAGAGTAGTGAGTAGTGAGTGCAGAGTAGTGAGTAGTGAGTGCAGAGTAGTGAGTGCAGAGTAGTGAGTAGAGTAGTGAGTAGTGAGTGCAGAGTAGTGAGTAGTGAGTAGAGTAGTGACTAGAGTAGTGAGTAGAGTAGTGAGCAGAGAAGTGAGTGCAGATTAGTGAGTAGTGAGTGCAGAGTAGTGAGTAATGAGTAGAGTAGTGAGTAGAGTAGTGAGTAGTGAGTGCAGAGTAGTGAGTAGTGAGTAGTGAGTGCAGAGTAGTGAGTAGAGTAGTGAGTAGTGAGTAGAGTAGTGAGTAGTGAGTAGTGAGTAGAGTAGTGAGTAGAAAGTAGTGAGTAGAGTAGTGAGTAGTGAGTAGAGTAGTGAGTGGGGAGTAGTGAGTAGTGAGTAGAGTAGTGAGTAGTGAGCAGAGTAGTGAGTAGTGAGTGCAGAGTAGTGAGTAGTGAGTAGAGTAGTGAGTAGAGTAGTGAGTAGTGAGTAGAGTAGTGAGTAGTGAGTAGAGTAGTGAGTAGAGTAGTGAGTAGTGAGTAGTGAGTAGTGAGTAGTGAGTAGTGAGCAGAGTAGTGAGTAGTGAGTGCAGAGTAGTGAGTAGTGAGTAGAGTAGTGAGTAGAGTAGTGAGTAGTGAGTAGAGTAGTGAGTAGAGTAGTGAGTAGTGAGTAGTGAGTGCAGAGTAGTGAGTAGTGAGTAGTGAGTAGTGAGTAGTGAGTAGAGTAGTGAGTAGAGTAGTGTAGTGAGTAGTGAGTGCAGAGTAGTGAGTAGAGTAGTGAGTAGTGAGTAGTGAGTAGTGAGTAGAGTAGTGAGTAGAGTAGTGAGTAGAGTAGTGAGTAGAGTAGTGAGTAGTGAGTAGAGTAGTGAGTAGTGAGTAGAGTAGTGAGTAGAGTAGTGAGTAGTGAGTAGAGTAGTGAGTAGAGTAGTGAGTAGAGTAGTGAGTTGAGTAGTGAGTAGAGTAGTGAGTAGAGAGTGCAGAGTAGTGAGTAGTGAGTAGTGAGTAGTGAGTAGAGTAGTGAGTAGAGTAGTGAGTAGTGAGTAGAGTAGTGAGTAGAGTAGTGAGTAGAGTAGTGAGTAGTGAGTAGAGTAGTGAGTAGAGTAGTGAGTAGTGAGTGCAGAGTAGTGAGTAGAGTAGTGAGTAGAGTAGTGAGTAGTGAGTAGAGTAGTGAGTAGAGTAGTGAGTAGAGTAGTGAGTTGAGTAGTGAGTAGAGTAGTGAGTAGAGAGTGCAGAGTAGTGAGTAGTGAGTAGTGAGTAGTGAGTAGTGAGTAGTGAGTAGAGTAGTGAGTAGAGTAGTGAGTAGTGAGTAGAGTAGTGAGTAGAGTAGTGAGTAGAGTAGTGAGTAGTGAGTGCCGAGTAGTGAGTAGAGTAGTGAGTAGTGAGTAGAGTAGTGAGTAGTGAGTAGAGTAGTGAGTAGAGTAGTGAGTAGTGAGTGCAGAGTAGTGAGTAGAGTAGTGAGTAGAGTAGTGAGTAGTGAGTGCAGAGTAGTGAGTAGTGAGTAGTGAGTAGTGAGTGCAGAGTAGTGAGTAGTGAGTAGTGAGTAGAGTAGTGAGTAGTGAGTAGAGTAGGGAGTAGAGTAGTAAGTAGTGAGTAGAGTAGTGAGTAGAGTAGTGAGTAGAGTAGTGAGTAGAGTAGTTAGTAGTGAGTAGAGTAGTGAGTAGAGTAGTGAGTAGTGAGTGCAGAGTAGTGAGTAGTGAGTAGAGTAGTGAGTGGAGTAGTGAGTAGTGAGTGCAGAGTAGTGAGTAGTGAGTGCAGAGTAGAGAGGAGTGAGTAGTGAGTAGTGAGTCGAGTAGTGAGTAGAGTAGTGAGTAGAGTAGTGATTAGAGTAGTGAGTAGTGAGTAGAGTAGTGAGTAGTGAGTAGAGTAGTGAGTAGAGTAGTGAGTAGAGTAGTGAGTAGTGAGTGCAGAGTAGTGAGTAGTGAGTAGAGTAGTGAGTAGAGTAGTGAGTAGTGAGTGCAGAGTAGTGAGTAGTGAGTGCAGAGTAGTGAGTAGTGAGTAGTGAGTAGTGAGTAGAGTAGTGAGTAGAGTAGTGAGTAGAGTAGTGAGTAGAGTAGTGAGTAGAGTAGTGAGTGCAGAGTAGTGAGTAGAGTAGTGAGTAGTGAGTGCAGAGTAGTGAGTAGTGAGTGCAGAGTGAGTGTGCAGAGTAGTGAGTAGTGAGTGCAGAGTAGTGAGTGCAGAGTAGTGAGTAGTGAGTGCAGAGTAGTGAGTAGTGAGTAGTGAGTGCAGAGTAGTGAGTAGAGTAGTGAGTAGTGAGTGCAGAGCAGTGAGTAGTGAGTAGAGTAGTGAGTAGAGTAGTGAGTGGTGAGTAGAGTAGTGAGTAGAGTAGTGAGTGCAGAGTAGTGAGTAGAGTAGTGAGTAGAGAGTAGTGAGTAGTGAGTGCAGAGTGAGTGTGCAGAGTAGTGAGTAGTGAGTGCAGAGTAGTGAGTGCAGAGTAGTGAGTAGTGAGTGCAGAGTAGTGAGTGCAGAGTAGTGAGTAGAGTAGTGAGTAGTGAGTGCAGAGTAGTGAATAGTGAGTAGAGTAGTGAGTAGAGTAGTGAGTAGAGTAGTGAGTGCAGATTAGTGAGTAGTGAGTGCAGAGTAGTGAGTAATGAGTAGAGTAGTGAGTAGAGTAGTGAGTAGTGAGTGCAGAGTAGTGAGTAGTGAGTAGTGAGTGCAGAGTAGTGAGTAGAGTAGTGAGTAGTGAGTAGAGTAGTGAGTAGTGAGTAGTGAGTAGTGAGTAGAGTAGTGAGTAGAAGGTAGTGAGTAGAGTAGTGAGTAGTGAGTAGAGTAGTGAGTGGATAGTAGTGAGTAGTGAGCAGAGTAGTGAGTAGTGAGTGCAGAGTAGTGAGTAGTGAGTAGAGACTAGAGTAGTGAGTAGTGAGTAGAGTAGTGAGTAGTGAGTAGAGTAGTGAGTAGTGAGTAGTGAGTAGAGTAGTGAGTAGAGTAGTGAGTAGTGAGTAGAGTAGTGAGTAGAGTAGAGAGTAGAGTAGTGAGTAGAGCAGTGAGTAGAGTAGTGAGTAGAGAGTAGAGTAGTGAGTAGCGAGTAGTGAGTAGTGAGTAGAGTAGTGAGTAGAGTAGTGAGTAGAGTAGTGAGTAGTGAGTAGAGTAGTGAGTAGAGTAGTGAGTGCAGAGTAGTGAGTAGTGAGTAGAGTAGTGAGTAGGGAGTGCAGAGTAGTGAGTAGAGTAGTGAGTAGTGAGTAGAGTAGTGAGTAGTGAGTAGAGTAGTGAGTAGAGTAGTGAGTAGTGAGTAGTGAGTAGAGTAGTGAGTAGTGAGTAGAGTAGTGAGTAGAGTAGTGAGTAGAGTAGTGAGTAGTGAGTGCAGAGTAGTGAGTAGTGAGTAGTGAGTAGAGTAGTGAGTAGAGTAGTGAGTAGTGAGTAGAGTAGTGAGTAGTGAGTGGAGTAGTGAGTAGAGTAGTGAGTAGAGTAGTGAGTAGAGTAGTGAGTAGAGTAGTGAGTAGAGTAGTGAGTAGTGAGTAGAGTAGTGAGTAGTGAGTAGAGTAGTGAGTAGTGAGTAGTGAGTGCAGAGTAGTGAGTAGTGAGTTGTGAGTAGTGAGTAGTGAGTAGTGAGTAGTGAGTAGTGAGTAGTGAGTCGTGAGTAGAGTAGTGAGTAGTGAGTAGAGTAGTGAGTAGTGAGTAGAGTAGTGAGTAGTGAGTAGAGTAGTGAGTAGAGTAGTGAGTGCAGAGTAGTGAGTAGTGAGTAGAGTAGTGAGTAGTGAGTGCAGAGTAGTGAGTAGAGTAGTGAGTAGAGTAGTGAGTAGAGTAGTGAGTAGAGTAGTGAGTAGAGTAGTGAGTAGTGAGTAGTGAGTAGAGTAGTGAGTAGTGAGTAGAGTAGTGAGTAGAGTAGTGAGTACAGTAGTGAGTAGAGTAGTGAGTAGTGAGTAGAGTAGTGAGTAGAGTAGTGAGTAGTGAGTGCAGAGTAGTGAGTAGTGAGTAGTGAGTAGTGAGTAGAGTAGTGAGTAGAGTAGTGAGTAGTGAGTAGAGTAGTGAGTAGAGTAGTGAGTAGAGTAGTGAGTAGTGAGTAGAGTAGTGAGTAGAGTAGTGAGTGCAGAGTAGTGAGTAGTGAGTAGAGTAGTGAGTAGGGAGTGCAGAGTAGTGAGTAGAGTAGTGAGTAGTGAGTAGAGTAGTGAGTAGTGAGTAGAGTAGTGAGTAGAGTAGTGAGTAGTGAGTAGTGAGTAGAGTAGTGAGTAGTGAGTAGAGTAGTGAGTAGAGTAGTGAGTAGAGTAGTGAGTAGTGAGTGCAGAGTAGTGAGTAGTGAGTAGAGTAGTGAGTAGAGTAGTGAGTAGTGAGTAGAGTAGTGAGTAGTGAGTGGAGTAGTGAGTAGAGTAGTGAGTAGAGTAGTGAGTAGAGTAGTGAGTAGAGTAGTGAGTAGTGAGTAGAGTAGTGAGTAGTGAGTAGAGTAGTGAGTAGAGTAGTGAGTAGTGAGTAGTGAGTGCAGAGTAGTGAGTAGTGAGTTGTGAGTAGTGAGTAGTGAGTAGTGAGTAGTGAGTAGTGAGTAGTGAGTCGTGAGTAGAGTAGTGAGTAGTGAGTAGAGTAGTGAGTAGTGAGTAGAGTAGTGAGTAGAGTAGTGAGTGCAGAGTAGTGAGTAGTGAGTAGAGTAGTGAGTAGTGAGTGCAGAGTAGTGAGTAGAGTAGTGAGTAGAGTAGTGAGTAGAGTAGTGAGTAGAGTAGTGAGTAGAGTAGTGAGTAGTGAGTAGTGAGTAGTGAGTAGAGTAGTGAGTAGTGAGTAGAGTAGTGAGTAGAGTAGTGAGTACAGTAGGGAGTAGAGTAGTGAGTAGTGAGTAGAGTAGTGAGTAGAGTAGTGAGTAGAGTAGTGAGTAGTGAGTGCAGAGTAGTGAGTAGTGAGTAGTGAGTAGTGAGTAGAGTAGTGAGTAGAGTAGTGAGTAGTGAGTAGAGTAGTGAGTAGAGTAGTGAGTAGAGTAGTGAGTAGAGTAGTGAGTAGTGAGTGCAGAGTAGTGAGCAGAGTAGTCAGTAGTGAGTAGAGTAGTGAGTAGAGTAGTGAGTAGTGAGTGCAGAGTAGTGAGTAGTGAGTAGTGAGTAGAATAGTGAGTAGAGTAGTGAGTAGTGAGTGCAGAGTAGTGAGTAGTGAGTAGTGAGTGCAGAGTAGTGAGTAGTGAGTAGAGTAGTGAGTAGTGAGTAGAGTAGTGAGTAGAGTAGTGAGTAGTGAGTAGAGTGGTGAGTAGAGTAGTGAGTAGAGTAGTGAGTAGAGTAGTGAGTAGAGTAGTGAGTAGTGAGTAGAGTAGTGCAGAGTAGTGCAGAGTAGTGAGTAGAGTAGTGAGTAGAGTAGTGAGTAGAGTAGTGAGTAGTGAGTGCAGAGTAGTGAGTAGTGAGTGCAGAGTAGTGAGTAGAGTAGTGAGTAGAGTAGTGAGTAGTGAGTAGAGTAGTGAGTAGAGTAGTGAGTAGTGAGTGCAGAGTAGTGAGTAGAGTAGTGAGTAGAGTAGTGAGTGCAGATTAGTGAGTAGTGAATACAGAGTAGTGAGTAGTGAGTGCAGAGTAGTGAGTAGTGAGTAGAGTAGTGAGTAGAGTAGTGAGTAGTGAGTGCAGAGTAGTGAGTAGTGAGTGCAGAGTAGTGAGTAGTGAGTAGTGAGTAGTGAGTAGAGTAGTGAGTAGAGTAGTGAGTAGAGTAGTGAGTAGAGTAGTGAATAGTGAGTGCAGAGTAGTGAGTAGTGAGTAGAGTAGTGAGTAGAGTAGTGAGTGCAGATTAGTGAGTAGTGAGTGCAGAGTAGTGAGTAGTGAGTGCAGAGTAGTGAGTAGTGAGTAGAGTAGTGAGTAGAGTAGTGAGTAGTGATTGCAGAGTAGTGAGTAGTGAGTAGTGAGTGCAGAGTAGTGAGTAGTGAGTAGAGTAGTGAGTAGAGTAGTGAGTAGAGTAGTGAGTAGTGAGTAGAGTAGTGAGTAGAGTAGTGAGTAGTGAGTGCAGAGTAGTGAGTAGAGTAGTGAGTAGTGAGTGCAGAGTAGTTAGTGAGTGCAGAGTGAGTGTGCAGAGTAGTGAGTAGTGAGTGCAGAGTGAGTGTGCAGAGTAGTGAGTAGTGAGTAGAGTAGTGAGTCGTGAGTAGAGTAGTCAGTAGAGTAGTGAGTAGTGAGTAGAGTAGTGAGTGCAGAGTAGTGAGTAGTGAGTAGAGTAGTGAGTAGAGTAGTGAGTAGTGAGTGCAGAGTAGTGAGTAGAGTAGTGAGTAGTGAGTAGAGTAGTGAGTAGTGAGTAGAGTAGTGAGTAGAGTAGTGAGTAGAGTAGTGAGTAGTGAGTAGAGTAGTGAGTAGTGAGTGCAGAGTAGTGAGTAATGAGTAGTGAGTAGAGTAGTGAGTAGTGAGTAGAGTAGTGAGTAGTGAGAAGAGTAGTGAGTAGAGTAGTGAGTAGAGTAGTGAGTAGTGAGTGCAGAGTAGTGAGTAGTGAGTAGAGTAGTGAGTGCAGAGTAGGGAGTAGAGTAGTGAGTAGTGAGTAGAGTAGTGAGTAGTGAGTAGAGTAGTGAGTAGAGTAGTGAGTAGTGAGTAGAGTAGTGAGTAGTGAGTGCAGAGTAGTGAGTAGTGAGTAGAGTAGAGTAGTGAGTAGTGAGTAGAGTAGTGAGGTGAGTAGTGAGTAGTGAGTGCAGAGTAGTGAGTAGTGAGTAGAGTAGTGAGTAGTGAGTAGAGTAGTTAGTAGTGAGTAGAGTAGTGAGTAGAGTAGTGAGTAGTGAGTGCAGAGTAGTGAGTAGTGAGTAGAGTAGTGAGTAGAGTAGTGAGTAGTGAGTGCAGAGTAGTGAGTAGTGAGTAGAGTAGTGAGTAGTGAGTAGAGTAGTGAGTAGAGTAGTGAGTAGAGTAGTGAGGTGAGTAGAGTAGAGTAGTGAGTAAAGTAGTGAGGGCAGAGAAGTGAGTAGAGTAGTGAGTAGTGAGTAGAGTAGTGTAGTGAGTAGTGAGTGCAGAGTAGTGAGTAGAGTAGTGAGTAGTGAGTAGTGAGTAGAGTAGTGAGTAGAGTAGTGAGTAGAGTAGTGAGTAGTGAGTAGAGTAGTGAGTAGTGAGTAGAGTAGTGAGTAGAGTAGTGAGTAGTGAGTAGAGTAGTGAGTAGAGTAGTGAGTAGAGTAGTGAGTTGAGTAGTGAGTAGAGTAGTGAGTAGAGAGTGCAGAGTAGTGAGTAGAGTAGTGAGTAGAGTAGTGAGTAGTGAGTAGAGTAGTGAGTAGAGTAGTGAGTAGAGTAGTGAGTTGAGTAGTGAGTAGAGTAGTGAGTAGAGAGTGCAGAGTAGTGAGTAGTGAGTAGTGAGTAGTGAGTAGTGAGTAGAGTAGTGAGTAGAGTAGTGAGTAGTGAGTAGAGTAGTGAGTAGAGTAGTGAGTAGAGTAGTGAGTAGTGAGTAGAGTAGTGAGTAGAGTAGTGAGTAGTGAGTGCAGAGTAGTGAGTAGAGTAGTGAGTAGAGTAGTGAGTAGTGAGTAGAGTAGTGAGTAGAGTAGTGAGTAGAGTAGTGAGTTGAGTAGTGAGTAGAGTAGTGAGTAGAGAGTGCAGAGTAGTGAGTAGTGAGTAGTGAGTAGTGAGTAGTGAGTAGAGTAGTGAGTAGAGTAGTAAGTAGTGAGTAGAGTAGTGAGTAGAGTAGTGAGTAGAGTAGTGAGTAGTGAGTGCCGAGTAGTGAGTAGAGTAGTGAGTAGTGAGTAGAGTAGTGAGTAGTGAGTAGAGTAGTGAGTAGTGAGTAGAGTAGTGAGTAGAGTAGTGAGTAGTGAGTGCAGAGTAGTGAGTAGAGTAGTGAGTAGAGTAGTGAGTAGTGAGTGCAGAGTAGTGAGTAGTGAGTAGTGAGTAGTGAGTGCAGAGTAGTGAGTAGTGAGTAGTGAGTAGTGAGTAGAGTAGTGAGTAGTGAGTAGAGTAGGGAGTAGAATAGTAAGTAGCGAGTAGAGTAGTGAGTAGAGTAGTGAGTAGAGTAGTGAGTAGAGTAGTTAGTAGTGAGTAGAGTAGTGAGTAGAGTAGTGAGTAGTGAGTGCAGAGTAGTGAGTAGTGAGTAGAGTAGTGAGTAGAGTAGTGAGTAGTGAGTGCAGAGTAGTGAGTAGTGAGTGCAGAGTAGAGAGTAGTGAGTAGTGAGTAGTGAGTCGAGTAGTGAGTAGAGTAGTGAGTAGAGTAGTGATTAGAGTAGTGAGTAGTGAGTAGAGTAGTGAGTAGTGAGTAGAGTAGTGAGTAGAGTAGTGAGTAGAGTAGTGAGTAGTGAGTGCAGAGTAGTGAGTAGTGAGTAGAGTAGTGAGTAGAGTAGTGAGTAGTGAGTGCAGAGTAGTGAGTTGTGTGTGCAGAGTAGTGAGTAGTGAGTAGAGTAGTGAGTAGAGTAGTGAGTAGAGTAGTGAGTAGAGTAGTGAGTGCAGAGTAGTGAGTAGAGTAGTGAGTAGTGAGTGCAGAGTAGTGAGTAGTGAGTGCAGAGTGAGTGTGCAGAGTAGTGAGTAGTGAGTGCAGAGTAGTGAGTGCAGAGTAGTGAGTAGTGAGTGCAGAGTAGTGAGTAGTGAGTAGTGAGTGCAGAGTAGTGAGTAGAGTAGTGAGTAGTGAGTGCAGAGCAGTGAGTAGTGAGTAGTGAGTAGAGTAGTGAGTAGAGTAGTGAGTGGTGAGTAGAGTAGTGAGTAGAGTAGTGAGTGCAGAGTAGTGAGTAGAGTAGTGAGTAGAGAGTAGTGAGTAGTGAGTGCAGAGTGAGTGTGCAGAGTAGTGAGTAGTGAGTGCAGAGTAGTGAGTGCAGAGTAGTGAGTAGTGAGTGCAGAGTAGTGAGTGCAGAGTAGTGAGTAGAGTAGTGAGTAGTGAGTGCAGAGTAGTGAATAGTGAGTAGAGTAGTGAGTAGAGTAGTGAGTAGAGTAGTGAGTGCAGATTAGTGAGAAGTGAGTGCAGAGTAGTGAGTAATGAGTAGAGTAGTGAGTAGAGTAGTGAGTAGTGAGTGCAGAGTAGTGAGTAGTGAGTAGTGAGTAGTGAGTAGTGAGTGCAGAGTAGTGAGTAGAGTAGTGAGTAGTGAGTAGTGAGTAGAGTAGTGAGTAGTGAGTAGTGAGTAGTGAGTAGAGTAGTGAGTAGAAGGTAGTGGATAGAGTAGTGAGTAGTGAGTAGAGTAGTGAGTGGATAGTAGTGAGTAGTGAGCAGAGTAGTGAGTAGTGAGTGCAGAGTAGTGAGTAGTGAGTAGAGAGTAGAGTAGTGAGTAGTGAGTAGAGTAGTGAGTAGTGAGTAGAGTAGTGAGTAGTGAGTAGTGAGTAGAGTAGTGAGTAGAGTAGTGAGTAGTGAGTAGAGTAGTGAGTAGAGTAGAGAGTAGAGTAGTGAGTAGAGCAGTGAGTAGAGTAGTGAGTAGAGAGTAGAGGAGTGAGTAGCGAGTAGTGAGTAGTGAGTAGAGTAGTGAGTAGAGTAGTGAGTAGAGTAGTGAGTAGTGAGTAGAGTAGTGAGTAGAGTAGTGAGTGCAGAGTAGTGAGTAGTGAGTAGAGTAGTGAGTAGGGAGTGCAGAGTAGTGAGTAGAGTAGTGAGTAGTGAGTAGAGTAGTGAGTAGTGAGTAGAGTAGTGAGTAGAGTAGTGAGTAGTGAGTAGTGAGTAGAGTAGTGAGTAGTGAGTAGAGTAGTGAGTAGAGTAGTGAGTAGAGTAGTGAGTAGAGTAGTGAGTAGTGAGTGCAGAGTAGTGAGTAGTGAGTAGAGTAGTGAGTAGAGTAGTGAGTAGTGAGTAGAGTAGTGAGTAGTGAGTAGAGTAGTGAGTGGAGTAGTGAGTAGAGTAGTGAGTAGAGTAGTGAGTAGAGTAGTGAGTAGAGTAGTGAGTAGAGTAGTGAGTAGTGAGTAGAGTAGTGAGTAGTGAGTAGAGTAGTGAGTAGAGTAGTGAGTAGTGAGTAGTGAGTGCAGAGTAGTGAGTAGTGAGTTGTGAGTAGTGAGTAGTGAGTAGTGAGTAGTGAGTCGTGAGTAGAGTAGTGAGTAGTGAGTAGAGTAGTGAGTAGTGAGTAGAGTAGTGAGTAGTGAGTAGAGTAGTGAGTAGAGTAGTGAGTGCAGAGTAGTGAGTAGTGAGTAGAGTAGTGAGTAGTGAGTGCAGAGTAGTGAGTAGAGTAGTGAGTAGAGTAGTGAGTAGAGTAGTGAGTAGAGTAGTGAGTAGAGTAGTGAGTAGTGAGTAGTGAGTAGTGAGTAGAGTAGTGAGTAGTGAGTAGAGTAGTGAGTAGAGTAGTGAGTACAGTAGTGAGTAGAGTAGTGAGTAGTGAGTAGAGTAGTGAGTAGAGTAGTGAGTAGAGTAGTGAGTAGTGAGTGCAGAGTAGTGAGTAGTGAGTAGTGAGTAGAGTAGTGAGTAGAGTAGTGAGTAGTGAGTAGAGTAGTGAGTAGTGAGTAGAGTAGTGAGTAGAGTAGTGAGTAGAGTAGTGAGTAGAGTAGTGAGTAGTGAGTGCAGAGTAGTGAGTAGAGTAGTCAGTAGTGAGTAGAGTAGTGAGTAGAGTAGTGAGTAGTGAGTGCAGAGTAGTGAGTAGTGAGTAGAATAGTGAGTAGAGTAGTGAGTAGTGAGTGCAGAGTAGTGAGTAGTGAGTAGTGAGTGCAGAGTAGTGAGTAGTGAGTAGTGAGTAGAGTAGTGAGTAGTGAGTAGAGTAGTGAGTAGAGTAGTGAGTAGTGAGTAGAGTGGTGAGTAGAGTAGTGAGTAGAGTATTGAGTAGAGTAGTGAGTAGTGAGTAGAGTAGTGCAGAGTAGTGCAGAGTAGTGAGTAGAGTAGTGAGTAGAGTAGTGAGTAGAGTAGTGAGTAGAGTAGTGAGTAGTGAGTGCAGAGTAGTGAGTAGAGTAGTGAGTAGTGAGTAGAGTAGTGAGTAGAGTAGTGAGTAGTGAGTGCAGAGTAGTGAGTAGTGAGTGCAGAGTAGTGAGTAGAGTAGTGAGTAGAGTAGTGAGTAGTGAGTAGAGTAGTGAGTAGAGTAGTGAGTAGTGAGTGCAGAGTAGTGAGTAGAGTAGTGAGTAGAGTAGTGAGTGCAGATTAGTGAGTAGTGAATGCAGAGTAGTGAGTAGTGAGTGCAGAGTAGTGAGTAGTGAGTAGAGTAGTGAGTAGAGTAGTGAGTAGTGAGTGCAGAGTAGTGAGTAGTGAGTGCAGAGTAGTGAGTAGTGAGTAGTGAGTAGAGTAGTGAGTAGAGTAGTGAGTAGAGTAGTGAGTAGAGTAGTGAGTAGTGAGTGCAGAGTAGTGAGTAGTGAGTAGAGTAGTGAGTAGAGTAGTGAGTGCAGATTAGTGAGTAGTGAGTGCAGAGTAGTGAGTAGTGAGTGCAGAGTAGTGAGTAGTGAGTAGAGTAGTGAGTAGAGTAGTGAGTAGTGAGTGCAGAGTAGTGAGTAGTGAGTAGAGTAGTGAGTAGAGTAGTGAGTAGTGAGTGCAGAGTAGTGAGTAGTGAGTGCAGAGTAGTGAGTAGTGAGTAGTGAGTAGAGTAGTGAGTAGTGAGTAGTGAGTAGAGTAGTGAGTAGAAAGTAGTGAGTAGAGTAGTGAGTAGTGAGTAGAGTAGTGAGTGGGGAGTAGTGAGTAGTGAGTAGAGTAGTGAGTAGTGAGCAGAGTAGTGAGTAGTGAGTGCAGAGTAGTGAGTAGTGAGTAGAGTAGTGAGTAGAGTAGTGAGTAGTGAGTAGAGTAGTGAGTAGTGAGTAGAGTAGTGAGTAGAGTAGTGAGTAGTGAGTAGTGAGTAGTGAGTAGTGAGCAGAGTAGTGAGTAGTGAGTGCAGAGTAGTGAGTAGTGAGTAGAGTAGTGAGTAGAGTAGTGAGTAGTGAGTAGAGTAGTGAGTAGAGTAGTGAGTAGAGTAGTGAGTAGTGAGTAGAGTAGTGAGTAGTGAGTAGTGAGTAGAGTAGTGAGTAGTGAGTGCAGAGTAGTGAGTAGTGAGTAGAGTAGTGAGTAGAGTAGTGAGTAGTGAGTGCAGAGTAGTGAGTAGAGTAGTGAGTAGTGAGTAGAGTAGTGAGTAGAGTAGTGAGTAGTGAGTGCAGAGTAGTGAGTAGAGTAGTGAGTAGAGTAGTGAGTAGAGTAGAGAAGTGAGTAGGACATCACAGGCAGCAGCTGTGCTAGCTTCTTACACTCACAAGGAGACCACAGGCAGCTGAGGTGCAATCTTCTCCCACTCACAAGAACGACATCACAGGCAGCAGCAGTGCAAGCTTCTTACACTCACAAGGAGACCACAGGCAGCAGAGGTGCAAGCTTCTCACACTCACAAGAAGGACATCACAGGCAGTAACGTTGCAATATTCTCACACTCACAAGGAGATCACTGGCAGTACACACCACATGAACACACTCCATAACACATAGCAACAATACATTGGCATTTACAATGCCATTAGCTCAAACTCAAATAAATCCGAGCCCGATTGCATTTCTAATGCTTGTTTCTATTGCCTTCAGGTTCTGGAACCTCCTTATCTCCCTCACTCCGCTGTTTATTAAAGATCGGGAAGAGTTCTTTTGCTTCCTTAGGATCCGTTTCGTGTGGAACCTCTATTGTTGAAGAGGGTTCGTTACCTTCCTTTGACACCATATCGTGTAAGACCTCTATTACTGGAACAAAATCAACTATACAGTTTGAGGCAGGGGTTCTCAATAGGAGAACTGATTTTTCCCTATCATAAGATAGTTGGGGATTATTAGAAATCCCGTTCTCTGTCTTAGGGACTTTCTGCTCTACAAGATCTTGTCCATCAGCCTCTAAGGTTGGACTAATTTTCTTCTCATGTCTATTGTGCAATAAAACCTTCAATATTTGAGTGACTGTTTCCAACACACAGTCAGAGCCCCCAACAAATTTTTCTAATAATGACAGAATGGAGGAAAGCAAATGTTCAAGAGAAGATAGGCAGTCGGAGACAGGTTTATCCAACCTAGGCGGGAGGGTTAGAGCTCGTCGAAGTATTTAACTGGGAGATATTCGAGGAAGTACTGCTATAAAGATGGAGGAGAGGTGGAACTGATGTTACAGGAGTTTTTGTAAAATCCCTAGCCTTATCAGTATCAAACTCAATATATCTCCTACAGAGCTCTATATCCAAGTCAGAAGAGGATAGGTCATTATTATACACTCTTCTAGAGGAAGAAGGGCTAGGTTCATGGTGTTTAGGTGGAGGCTCACTAGTTTTAGGAAGAGAAGCATGTTCTATCACCCCCACCACTTGTAAGATAGCTTCAGGAGGGGTTTGTAGGGGGAGAAGAGATTGTATATTTTTATCCTTTGATGCATACAAGGGGGGAGACACACAATTGTCCAAGGAGGCCAAGCCTTCCGTTACTGCAGCTAGTGTAATAGCTCCCTTTTCCATGTTATTCTCATGCACCAAACCCACAGTACTCAATCCCATCAAAGAGGTGGGGGCTTTTACCATGTCATCGTGAGTAGGCTCTGCCATTGTAGCTCTATTCTTCCCCCTTTCCCAGAGGTTGAATAACTGACAAGTGCCCTTAAGTTGCGCAACAAGGTTGTCCTTATTACGAAGGGGATTCGATTTTGTTTTGGAGCACGACCTTCCAACTAATAGTCTCCCAGACCTTAGTTTTTTGGCCGTCATTTTGAATAGATCTAGAGGAAGCACAAAGAATCACGGGAACAGCAATACACACTAAAGCAGTCACAGGCGTACAAACTAACGTTATAACTGTTAGAATATTCTTTAAAGAGGATGGGCACAGCACAGCGTTCTTCAGCCTCCGAGGGCCCGCCCTTTGCCCGGGCTTCGCTCCGTGCTGCGTCCCCGCGCGCGTCCCGCGGTTGTGTAGTTGACGCTCCTTATGTAGGGAGGGGGGAGGTGCGGGAAGAGGCACCAGGTGCATGCGATGTCAGGAGCGCAGAGAACCCTGGTCCTCGCAGTCCCGCTCCCCCGCGACCAGCAAAAGTTCGAAAAATGGTAGGACAGGGTCCCGCTCTCCAATTCAGCAGGACCCCCAGGTAGGTAAAGCAGGAAGAAAAAGGTCCGTGATTTCCAAATGCCCGGCAAGAGATTTAGCCGCCAAGCAACTTTGAGCGGCACCTAATGACTTCTAGCCTTAAATCAAGCTTAATAGTCTGTGATTGAAATTGAGCGGTGCCCCCTGCTGAAGTCCTTTTTCTACCAGCAGAACGTCTCACAAAGAAAGGTCTCTTTTAACAGCTTCTGCTCCTCTTTCCAAGTAATAAATAGCGGATAGCGAGCACACTAACACTCAGCCCACTTAATTTTATAGACCGCCAGCAGTGGCACCTTTTTCAAGGTCTTTTCAGGGTATGGGAGCCGGGAGCCGGCCTGAAGCTTTTATTAAGCAGGGGGGAGGTTGAGGCAAATTAAGACCCGCTACAAAATGGATGCCACTGCTTACCGGCCCTAGATGCAAGCACCGTCAGCTGGGCGATGAAACAAAGATTAAGCCGCGCCCTCCAGCCACTGTAGCCTCGACAGCCACTGCAGCCTCTCTTCCCCTTACTCGCACGTCTCTCAGCTCTGTCGATATCGAACACGCTGCACCAGCTGCACCAGCTCACCGACCGCCAGCCACCTGCCGCCCCCTCCCGCGGCTCGTCGCGTCCTGTTTGTCCACCTCGTGCTCAGCTCCGCTGGTCTGCACTGGCCACAGCCGAGCTCTGCTAAACTCCGCCACAACTCCGCTGAACTCGGCGGGGTAGGACTCGTTAGACACAAGCACGGCCGGCGGTGGAGCTTCAGTGGTGGCGGCGGTTCTCGCTGCAAATCAGAGAATCAGGGAATCGGGGTTCAGCTCTCCGCAGCTCTCTGCCTGCGGCCCATCGCCCGTAATCCGTTGCACCAGAATGTCGTGGTCTGGCGTCTGCTCTCTGCTGTCTGCTGTACTCTGCTGGCTGTCCGCCTGCTCCCACTCAGCTTCGGTTCAGAACGTACCCCCAGCGCAATGCGTTGTAATGGTTTGCGTTGTAAAAGTTGCGTCGTAAAGGCACTGCGTGGTAAAAGTTGCGTTGTAAAGGATGTTTCCCTGACGAATTAGCCTGTCTGCCAAACTAAAAATCGGGTCGTCAGTCACCCCCAGAAATTTGGAGTCACTTAAGCATGATTCACTCAGGGTAGACATGGGTGAGTTGTCCAAGGTCTGACTCAATAGAGGGTGTGTAGAGTATGCCTAGGTGCAGTGCAAAACAGTAATCCAAGCAAAAATAAAGTGCAAAAGTCCAGCCAAGGGTTGTGTGTATAGAACACTTAATAATAACTCTTATATAAACGAGGTTCACAATAACAAGGGGAAACACTGAGCACCAGAAGAGAAGCTGTAAAATACAATACAGAGTTAAATATAAAATACAGAGGTAAATAAAGAAATAAAAGCAATACAAAGGTAAATATAAAATACAGAGGTAAAGCTAAATATATACTATAGTATCAAAGCAAAGGACAAGAGGACAACCTCCAAGCAGAAGAAATAGCGGCACGGCAAAGCAGTGCCGATACAGTATCCATTATTTTCACAGCTCTTTGGATGTGGACGCTGTTTAACATAATGAAGGCTGCCAGTTCGAACAGAATCTGGGCCTCCGGGAACATACTATCCTTGTTCAGTTTATCTTTTAATACCTCCACAGCACAAAATGGGTTATGGAAATAGAGGATGTTGAGCTGAGAGGCAGCACTGTAGAGCCACTAAACCAAAAGTACATGCTGATTCAGATGAAGAACTCAGGGAAAAAAGCCTTTTTTTATTTTAGATACTTTGTAAGGGATCAGTTTCCACAGAGGTAAAGGATACTCAGAGAAAGGCGGAGGCGTTAGTCCCTCCAATATAGATTCCCAACCAATCCCTCCCCGCAGCCCTGTCATGTCTAGTCCTATGACTCCATCCATCCCAGTGCGTGCTAGCAAATCCGAGGATCCAGATTAAGGAACTGGTCCTGGAAGTTGCAAAGGCACAGTTAGCGAAACACTGAACAGGGAGAAAAGGAATTGCTGCATCAGGGCAAACATGCACCAAGCAGATTTCACACTATCTTTACTGACATGACAGATGGCTCAGCATTTCATCCTTCTGAAATGAAGAAACTAAATATTATTAGGTTTGGTAAGAATAACAACTGGTATCACTATTTACATTACTGTGAAACGATGAAAATATATGGTAGTAAGCACTATATAAAACACATGTGAACCCATAACAGATGTATTTTATTATTTATTTTTTGTCCTCATAACACCACTGTGTCTGCAATGCTTAGACCACCAAACTCATTTCTAGCCACCACTTGGTCTATTGTATTCACGCTGTTTCCACAGCACTGGAGCTAGCTGTCCAGGCTCTAATCTTAAGCGGTACCATTAGTATAATCTTTGGATCTTATGAGGATTTAGCAGTAGTTTCCTCTAGTCCAGATCATCTAATGAACTCATCCCAGACTGCCAACTTTCTCCCCGGAGAGCCTTCCATACACATACGGCAAGTCCATTTAGCCGCCTTAATCCAATCTATTATTCTAGGGAATACAGGGTCGATCCAGTGTTTACAGATCTCCCTCGTTAGTAATACGAGGTAGAACACAAGACCAATTAGGTCCCTACTCAATTAACTACGTGTGATGTTATCCACCCCCAATAGGACTAATATGGGGTTTAACTTGATGGCGACACCCAGGATATCTTGGAAAGGCTTGGCTGTACCAGATCTAAGCCTTTATTGTTTAGCAGACAGTTGTACGTGGAGAAGGTTTCTGGGTGAAATGATAAGGTGGTTTGGTGAGGGTGGTTTCCTGTATAAGTTTGGAGCACCTACATTTTTTAAGAAGGTTCGGTTAAAGGTTTTAAAGACAGCATTAAACCTTTGGTGTAAGGTGAGGAAAATACTCAATATAGGGGAATACTCTAATTTCACCCCCATCTGGGATTCTCCTGGCATCCCAGAATGCCTGTAGGATAGGCTGAGTCTTCCATTAAGGCAAGTGGGGGCAGAATCTTGGGGTGATTTGATGTAAGGCAAGGCAATCTTACCATGGGAGGTCCTGAAACCTAAAACCTGAGGTACCCTCTCTAGGTTTAATTATATGCAGCATTCTTCCTGGTTTGCAACTTCGACTGCGGAAGTAAGAGGGGACTGGGAATTTGAGTCCTCTCTTCAGGATGGGAGACCCATAAGGAAGGAAGTTGCAATCTGGTATTGGAAGCTCATGGATGCTGAGGATAAAAGCTTGTTGGCTCCATACACAGATGTGTTTTATGTCAAAAAGTGAGTTGGACAAGCTGTCTAACACCAACGTAAGGTGGACCAGCGTACCTCAATGGATGACTCAGCTTCTACACCCCCTCCCGCCAGCTACGCTCCGCCGACCTCGCCCTCGCCACAGTCCCCAGCATCTGAAGAGCAACCTCCGACAGCAGGTCGCTCTCTCACCTTGCCGCAAAGACCTGGAAAACCCTCCCCATCCACCTACGGCTGACCCAAGACCTGCTGACCTTCAGAAGACTCCTCAAGACCTGGCTTTTTGAGCAGTAGCAGCATTCCCTTCCCCCCCGTGCCTTGAGACCCTCATGGTTAAGAAGTGCGCTTTACAAATGCAATTATTGATTGGAGCTGTAGGTTTTTAAAGCACAGCTAGTAAAAGGACTGGGACAGTGTAAGTTCGAGGTGGAGAGGCTGTGAACAAAAAGAGGAAAAATATACAACAGAAAAAGAGACAGGGGAAAGATAAACAAAGTGAGGGAGGAGGATAGAGACCACACACCTGAGTTAGAGTGCATGAAGTTAGAAGGCCTAAAACTTAGAACTAATGAACTCTTTTTTTTAAAAACCCAATGTAAGTCAATGACCTCCTTGTCACTGCATCCCTAAGGATTGCACTCTGTAAGCAAATGTGTTGCATCATAGTTAGCTCAATATGAGCTATCTTATGAAGCCAGTGGCCTTGTACAGAAGAGAGAGCTTGTCGTTCACTTGGCCACTTGCCTCTCACACATCAATCTTGAACTGTACCTTCACCGTGGCTCCAAGGTTAGTGATGGAGCACTACAGTTTTTTCATTTCAGGCTGGATAAGGGAAATAATGGCTGCACCTAATTGAAGTCCATGTAGGAACAGGGTAGAGTTAGTTAAGTCTCCACCTTTTACCTCCCCCAGATCAAATGGGTAGGTGGAGCTCTGTGCCGAGCCCATGCATCTCTTTATGATGCGGCCTCAGGTTTACCATGTGAACCGGCTCAAACCTTACAACAGATTTGAAGAACAACTGGAAGCTTTTCCGAGATCACTGCTCAAGGAGATGAAGAAAGCAAGGATTTTTCTTTTGTGCAGCATGTGGCTAAACAGGATAGCTCTGTGGGGGGAATCCAACTCTCCTCCGATCTGACATCCTTGCAACAGAGTAAGTGTATTTTCATGTTGGGACATTTCTCTGAGCTGTCCTATTTGAAAACAAAACTGGTACCATATTGTGGTTACAGGTGTGACATGGGGGTTATAGCCTGGTGATGAATTACAAAACTTGCTGGATGTCAGACAAATTCCAGGATTGTATTAAGAGCAAGGTCAGCAAGATACTGGACTTTGGGGAAATTGAGCTCACCTAAAGTCATTAGGCTAACCAGGGCTGGACTGGGAACTAAAAGCAGCCCTGTCCAATTTTGCCAGACCAGCTCCCGTCTGGCACATAGCAGGCGAGCGCAGTGAGCGAGCCCGACCACTACTGGGGGGTTTAGGGGTGTTCTCTCCCCAAGAAAATTTTGGAAAAAGACAGACCAAAATGGTGAATTTTACAGCACATTTTTAATTACATATTCAATTGTATCAACTTTCAAAGCACAGTAAACAGTGGATGATTACCTTAAAAAGCACCAGGTTACCCACCTAGTCATATGCACCCATAGATATTCTTACAGAGAGCACCAAAAAAAGACATGAGTAGTGAATCAGAGAGAACAAAGTAAAAGCGAGACCAGCCTCCATACGGTTGAACACACAAGTGTGCATTTTAACAGCGCAAACTCCTTTCTTGTGAAATCTGGACAATTTAAAAAAACATAGATTCCAAACTGAGCCAGCATCAAGGAAAAGAGCAGAGAGCTCCTTAACTAGAAATGTGCATGTTAGTCTTACCAACAGGAGTTATGTAACAGCAACACATTATAAGAAAACAAAGGACTAGTGTGTGTAAAAGAAAAAAAAAAACTAGAAAGCCCTGGTTGGGGCTGGTGCTGAAAAATATATTTTAAGCAGACTGACCCCAACCTTCGCAGTGCCGTCCTGTACAAGGACAGCCCTTCTCTGTTTCTCAAGCCTAGGTGGAGTGGTTCACCTAAACCCTTATTTTAAGGCTACCAGGGGCCCCAGTTACAGCCCCCAAGAGTCAAACTGTGCTGCTCAAGCAGTGGTAAACACCACAGCGGCACCAAAGGGACCACACATGTATCCTGCTGGCTCGGAACATTTCAGCTGGCCCTGCTCACTCGGACACGAACACCACCCACGAAAACCCATATTTAAAGAATCCTGCAGCATTCGGTGATAAGCAACAGCTTGGAGCTGGAAGAGACCCTTCTCTGAGCTCATGTTTGAGGTCAGTGCTGGAGCCATGGCAGGAACCAAAGGGCTGCAAAATAAGGGGTAGGACTCAGGACATTGCTTGGGGTCATTCCGAGGAGCATGGCTTGGTCCTCTTGGAAACAAAATAACATGCTCTGAGTTACTTTTTTTGTTTAGCAGCTTGGCACACATATGCAGACAACATAACATAGCTCATGAAAGACCAACATTGCAGAAGAGCTTAGATCAACCTTTGTCTAGAATTTAAAGTCACTAAAGATTAGGGAACGCACTGCCCCCCCCAACCAGAGGAAGCTTGCTCCATTTATTCCCCTTTTTAAAAAGCCATTTTCTATAACTTTGCTTTTAATCCCGGCCCGGTCGCGACACCCTCCCAGACAGTGCCATGATGATTGCAAACAATTGGACTCTGACTCATCTGCGGGCGGCAGACAGGGGGCTAGAAATAATTAAATTTTGGGGTGCCTCTCTCTGTTTTACAGTCGTCTCTCTGCCCTGACCTCTGGGATGCCTCCTCAACCTCACCTCACCAGTCACAAGCACTTTTTATTGTGTGAGCCCCAATGCGCATGTTCACCATTAGACACCAGCCCCACCCTATGGGTGAACTGAAAAGACCACGCAGACGCGGCAGTGGAGACAATTATTAATTATTTTTAAATAAACGTTTACTTTTTTCCCCACAGTTGCATTCAAACACTTAACATGATATTTAGAGACACTCGCAATGTTTAAAAAACATCAGCGAGACAGGACTTTATGTTCTGATTAACTCTTTAAAAACTTGTATTAGAGGCAAGTTAATATAAATACTTTCAGTATAAACCAACAACTCTGGAAAGCTGCATTTAGAGGTATTTACAATTCTGGAAAACACAAGGCTTTCAATTCAATCATTTCTAAATGCCGCAAGCTAAGAAATATACAGATAGAGGTGCGTATTGTTTAACAGCTGAAGACTGTACAAGAACGGCAAGTTGGATTGCTTGTGAGTGCAGAAAACAAGTGCAGAGGAACGGTTTGAAAGACCGGGAGAGAGGCGCTGGCACGAAGTCGAAATAAAAGTTGGATATTTTACAGCCTTATCAATTCACCCTTCTCCTTATGGACCCATTGTTGTCTTTCATCAAAACTCCAAAGCAATACTTGCTGCGAACATGAAATTAGCACTTCATCAGAACAGAATTTTGACTTTACTTTTGCAAAAAGAGTATATACAGTTTATTTCACATTTCCGTTAAAATTTAAAGAAGCCATCAAGAAAGTGTATAAAATATTTCAGCTGAGTTTTTTTTTTTTTTACAATGCAATCCGATAATGGTTCATCAATGGGTAAACTGTCTTCAGTCTGATGTGTTCTTATTGATGTGTTTGAAGATCTTTGATTCATGAACACTCTTAGATTTCTGGTAGCCAAATCCTTCACCACCACCTCGTTTTTGCATTTTCTTCCCTTTGCTGCTATTTATGTTGAGATCAACAAATGGAGGTACTTTGAAGCCAAACGAGAGCGAACTCTCTGATTAGTTATTAAATGATAAATCCACCTGCACCAGGTCACAGACACAGACTGTGCCTCCCAATGCATTATGCACAGGGCAGATAGATAGCTGTGCTTTCCCCACATGGAGCAGAGCGAGGAGACTGCTGAACTGACTCTGAGTCTCTGACTCATGCGGAAACCGGTGGCCTGTCAAAAAACGACTGCCCGGAATTACCAGTCCGGCCCTGAGGCTAACCCATAAAGTCTCCAACCTTTTCTGTTGTAAAAGCTACTTATGTTTGATGAAAATCGTCCTGAGCTACTAATATTATTAATGTTTTAACAGTGACTATATCAGGCAAGATTACATTAGTGACCACCATATGCAAGATACCCAGCAGTGATCACCTAAATGCATCAGGCTGCCAGCAGTAATGTAAAAAAGGCTTTGTCAATATGGAATGTCTTTACGTAGGTAAGACATAACAGCCACAGTTGCAATGCCTCTGGCACTAAGGTAATAACATTTGTAAAATGTCTCTGCAAAGGCACATGATTTATCATTCAAATATCAGCCTTAAATATATTTTTTTAATTCAACCTCTTTTCTCCAAACATGAGCTTATATTCTGAAAATACACACATTTGTGTCTCAAATACATGCTTCACTTTCAGTGTCCATGCACTCATTAAACAAAGCAAAAGCTTCTAATTTAGTAGACCGGGTTACACATAGGAGAGCTACTTATAGGTGGCTGGAAAGCTACTAGCAGCTCATGAGCTACTCATTGGCCTGGGCTAGTGTTTGGTGCTTGTGTCAAAACAGAAGTTGATGAACCTCCTTTCTGAGTGGGTTGCAGAGCTTTCAGCACGTTTACTAACAGAGATGCACACACCCTTCACAGAGATGATGAGCCTGTTGCTATGTTCAGTGCTGCACAATTTCTGAGCACATTTGATTAATCCTGTGAGTACTGGCAACTTTATCTAATTCCCAAGAGAAGACTGTGGTCTTCACCCTGTAAAGAGTATTCAGAGTAATGCCATTTGACATAAAAGAAACATACCAGCCACATTTAAAAGTTTGGTAAATTATGTTCTGTGTGGCCTAGATACATTCTTTGCCACCTAATCAGATGACACCTTGACTTACCAATGGAATATCATGAAAAAGTTTCCCTGCAGTGCAAGAAATTAAACTCACAGAGAAGACAAACAAGGTCCATATTAGGGACATCTTGGTAGTCTTTCTTTATGACCAATTTGATGGTTCAAAGGTGAAACCTCCAAAGTTCAAGAAACAAGTCATCGTGTATTGGGAGATCCTAACTACCAAGATTCACATGCAGGCATTTTTGAGCCTCCTTGGCTATTACAAAGAATTTTTAAAGAACTGTGATTCAGTCATTGCTCTCCTCACTAACAAACCTCCAGGAAGTATTTCAAGAAAGTTAACTGTGCAGGGGGCTGACATTAGAACTGAAATCAACTGACAAAGGCTTGGGTGAGGTATTACATTTTCTTGACATAAGACACGTTTACTCAACACGTGTTTAATCCAGCTTTACCAACCAAGATTTGTATAGAGCTTTAAGATCACGAGATAACAGGAAAGTTCATGTCAAAAGTTTCAAGTATTGTAGTCTTCAAGCAGAAAGTATTGATTTCGACAACCAAACAGAAAACACATAAAAAAGCCAGATTCCCAGCTTTTTATAAGTCAACACAATTGCAGGTTTCAAATACACAAGTATCAAATTGTGTCACTATTTCACAATTTCTGGTTATCTTATATGAAGCATTTCATATTAACAAAATAGAATAAAGTGTTTCCTCTGGAAGAATTATCAGCAAAAATGTGCTCAAGTTCTCTTGTGTGCTTGCAAGGACTTTAAATTAAATCTGTTCAGTAGTTTTTGAAAAATTAAGGGACAAAATGTATATATATTTCACGTTGTGGTTCCACCATATCTCCACCACGGTGGATTAGCAGACATGCGTGCTCAAGTGCACATTGTGATTGTCTGGTCACAACTTAAAGGAAAAGTGGCAGTTGCCATTTTAGGACTCAGGAGCTCAGTCACAGAGTCCTCCAAAATAAAAAAAGATATAAGGTAGGTGGCAGTGTAGAGGTACCATGATCCCATGGGCCATGAGAGGTGGGCAACATTTTTTTATGTATTTTGCAGGTTCAGATTGATCTGCAGATCCACCTAAAATCATGGCGGATCTGAGGTGCACCAAAATGAACAAGCATTTGCAATGCAATAGGTCTCGCATTTATGCGAGACCTATTGCATTACAAATAATTGGCATCACGACAACAGGAGGGACGGAGGGCGGGCAGCGGCGGGAGGAGAAGGCATGGGCAACGGGGAGGGGAGATGACGGGTGGGGCAATTTTGAAGGCACGGACAACGGGAGGGCGGGGTGGGGGTAGAAGGCACAGACAACGGGATGGAGGGCAGGCCGGGGGAGAAAGCACAATTAACGGGAGGGAGGGTAGGCGGGGGGGAAAAAGGCACCAAAGCACATGGTGCCTGCAGTAGGGGAGCCTCATTAATAAAATGTATAAAAATAGTGCTCACAGTCTGAATAACAGTACAGTGTAACAACCGAATCAAAGAGGTTAGTCGCCATGGGAGGTGACAAATGAATTGAAGGCAGTAATATGGAGGGACTAACAAGCCTATCGACAAATCAGAAACCAGCATTTAGGACAAACAATGGCACAAGCCAATCACAAATATGGGCGGAGAGTGGGCGGCGCTTCTATTCATCTACATCTCTACAGTAAACCTCGCAGAGCAGCACATGTGCGCTGGCTCTAGGCTCGATCTAAAAAGAGGGTTGGGCACCAGCAGGGAGTAGGGCATTCCGTTCATCCACCTCCACCTTGCACACAACCAAAGGACATGCACAGCAGGGAGTCAGCTGTCCAAGTGGGGGTTGGGAGCAGGGTCTGACAGGAAACCAGGCCCTGTGGGCAACACCACGAAGTTCACAGCGAGGGACATCTTACTTAAAGTGGTTGAAAAATGTGATATTCAATGAAAAAAAACAATGGTTAAATGATGTCATGGTTAGGAATTGTAATGATATCTTACTTTGCATTTTTTTTAAACTGAAGAAGTTCAATTTGAAGGCAGCTATTACAGAACTTGGGGACTTTTTCCCCAGTCCTGAGTTTAATTTAAATATACAATAATGGGGCAGGGTATGGATAGCCTGCCCCCCCCCCGGGACCTTAATAGTTTTTAAAATAAAAAGCTGGGATTGCAGCTTTTTAGAAAAATGAAATGGCAGCCAGGGACCGGCCGCCATGAAAATGAAAGGGGAGGGAAGCATGCGGCTCCCCTCCCAGAACCTCCCATAGGACCCAAGGACCCTATCCCCATGGTCGTAATTTAAAAATAAGGGAAGTGGTGTGCATGGTACCCTCCCCCTAGGCTGATTACGGCCCCTAGTACCCCATCCCCAGGGCCAATATACATTTATAGGAGAAGCTGGAAAGTGGCCCCGGCCCTGGCCACTTATGGGCCTTGAGGACCTCATCCCCTGGATCCAACATGTAAACAATAGAGGATGGGCGTGCATCCCCCAGAGTCTTAAAACACCCCATGGACCCTATCCCTTGGAGCCTGCTCACACATTGTGTTCCAAGGAGACCACCCCAGTACACACAGTAGTTTCCCTGCGATAGAAACAAGGCCAGGAAAGACAAGTGTGCTCTCATCCTAGGGAGCTTTGAAAATGCTCCCGTCGAGTGAGAGCACAATTTTGCTTCCCTGCTTGCGTTCTTGCAGGCAGGAAAAGTCAGATTGCTCCTGGTCGGATGGAGCAAGCAAATCTCTTGGCGGGAGCAATGCCATCTCCTGATGCACCTGTAATGGGTGTGTGGTGTGGGTGCCCCGTAATGCTGCATAGGATAGGGTTCCCAGAACCACTATTAGCTTGCGGTCACCCCTCCTCTTAATAAAAAAGGCTCTGGGGGATGGGGTCCCCGGGGCCTAAAGAGGCTCAGGGAGGGACGCTGCCATGCACAGCTACTCACTCATGAATTGTTATATTACAACACTTTACAGCTCCTATGCTGAGCATACCATATATGTTATATACCTTATATAGACTTTAAAATGCCATTCTGAAGATGTTACACCCGAGCCTAGTTGAGTTTGTCCCGGGTCACTCGTAGGCCAATCATTGAGGGAACCTTTCTCATCTGTTAAGGAAGGTCAAGGATAACAAGGACAGTAAGGTAATGCTATCTCTTGATAGTAAGAAGTCTTTTGAGCGGGTGGAATGAACATATCTATTTAATACAGTGGATATAATAGGACTAGGGATACATTTATTGCTAAGGTCAGGCTGCTGTATAATAATCCCACTACCTCAGTGAACTGTGGAGGATTCTCATCCCTTATTTTATCACTCACTGCAGTACTCATCAGTTATCCACTGATAAACAATGTGAGCTAGGGGCTTGTCTGTTACATAGTTTATTAAGTCCAATAAGAAAATCTCCTTTATCGCTATATCCCTGTCTCAAATTGTCAAAACAATTTGAAGTGGTTCTTCTTGCAAGTGTCCTTCTCAGTCTGTTTTCCAGACACTGCATTAGTGTAGAGTGATGCTTCCCCCTTCATAGTTATTTCCTTCCTGGCACAGCCACAAAGATGCACAAAGAGGTGTGAGGTTTCTGCACTTGGCTTCCATCAGCACAACTGAAGGAGTTATCAGGGAGAGGCAAAAGGGCACGCCTTACCTAAAGGCCTCCTCATCTTTCACAACAAAGGGGTCCATTAGGATGACGGGCGGATTTTGTCCGCCCGCCATCCCATCGTGGACAGGGACCGCCCGCCATAAAGGGCGGGGGTCCAGTGGGCAGCATTAGGATGCACCCACCACAGAGGCGGGCGTATCCTGCATTCCTACTACTGTAGTGGGCGGTGCACTCAGCACCCCCGCCACAATGGCAGGAAGGCATGCTGTCCACTTCCATGCATAGCATGGCAGGCACCGCGCGGTGCCTGCCATGCTATGCATGGAACTGCTGGGGGGTACCATAGGTAACCCCCATGTGCACCCCCCCCGGTGTCCCTGGGGGCCCGCAAAGGGTCCCTGCAAAGATTCTCTGCATGTCTTTCCGTGGCGGCAATAAAGGCATTCAAATTTGCCCATCATAATATGGCTGGTGGTGTCTGATAGACACCGCCACCATATTATACATTTTCCGCACTGGTCGCCTTGCGACCGGGGCGGAAAAGCGGTGGACGGTCTTACCGTCCGTCGCGGTCCGCCGCCATCCTAATGGGCCCCAAAGTGTGCAGTTTCATCCTTCACTCGTACATTCTATCAAATGCCAGTAATCAGAAAAAAAACTGTTGCAGCTCATTGCTACAAAAAAGTCCCAAAGAATATCTGAAAGATCCCTGCCTCCACTCTCCTCACTTCAGTGTCTAGGTTTTCTCCCTCCATCTGCAGGAAAGTAAGCAATAATCTTATACTGTCTAGGAATACAGTTCCCATCCTTCGGCTTCCATAAGGCCTGACCAAGGACATCCAAAATGGATCCCACTGGCCTCCATTACCCTAGCTCACTCACACACATCAGTTATGTGCTACACTGGTTACACACGTATTAGCATTTAACACACACTTAGAAAGTTAGTGTGAGGACTAAGCAAGGGCACTGAAACTGAACCTTTCATATGCGGGGCTCTAGGCCTATTCCCCAGTGATCCAGAGAAAAAGGTCTGGTCACACTATAGAGTGCTTAAAGCATGGTGTGCTGCCACCACTGTTGTTTGCACCAAACCCTCAAGAGGGACAATAGTCCGCTGTCAACAAATGGAGGCACGCTTCGTGCACCCATTCAGGTCACCGTACAAGTGCAGGAGCTCTCATAATGAGGGAGAGACCTAGTCCTCTGTGCACACAATTAGATAAGTGTGGTGCTTGGGCCAAAATAAAAAGTCAGGATACCAGAAACATGCAGTCAGATCCTTAATTAAGGTGATGACATTAGTTTACCATGCCTGGGACAATCTCATCCCAACACAAATATTAGACAAAGTAGAATGTAGGGAGTGAATAGGGAGATATTTCCTAAGCCATGTTTTAAGAAATATCTTCCATGTACAATGCATGCGTTTCTAATTACGTTTGAGAATAGGGAGCCTTTTCAAAAAATTCCACGAGTAAGATCCAAAACAAGCCATGTAGCCTGATTCTAGATAAGTTGGAACTTAGCTAACATGTACTTTTGAAGGTCCATGCACACAAAAATATTCAATATTCTGGTCCCCAGTGTGCAGTATGAATGTTATACTTTGGTTAATATTCCATCCTTTCCGGTCCTAAACCGCTAGCCTTCTCTCTTGAATGCTGTCAGTAGAAATCTGAATTCTGATTTGATAAATCCTACGGCAGCATGCACCACATACACACCATTAGATTCATTTTCAAATTAAAAGGAATGCAGCTGTATATCGTTCATGTATTGTACATTTGTCATCATGGTATGTATATCAACAAAAATACATTAGTCAATAAAGTTTAAAAACGAGAAAATCCGGCGGATAGCAGCTGTCATAAGTATCAACCTGGCAGACTGTGTCACCTCAAACGTAGATATACATACAAGTGCAAATCTCCGCAAGGTATAACTGCAAACATCCGATGATAAGCAGACAGTAGCAGAAAACATGGCTGTTTCCTTGTATGTGAACCACTCTTTCTTTTGTCCCTGTAGATCTGTCCTGGTTATATACATATTTTCACAAGGTTTACTAATGCAGTAATTAAGACCCTGTGCTAAGGTCTATCTGATCAGGGATGTAAAGTGCAAAAAAAGCCTACTTTTTTTACTCTATTATAGTAATTGAATTTATATAGCGCTCACAAATCTTACAGAGACATTTAAGCGCTTTACAAATCACAATTGTTCAGCTCGTTTTTAGGCTCTGGGGCTGTATCAAAGCAGCTACACTTAATTCAGCACTAGCTGCTATGAGCTCACAGGAGGAAGTGCAATTTTAACCTAAAACACCGCTGTCTTAGGCGAAAATAAACTGTAACTGTGCTTAAACAGCCTGGCTTAGAATAGCTCACAATATGACGCATACCGCAGGAAATAAAGTGGTACGAGACACCTACAAAATATTTTTGCAACAAGTCATTGAAGCCCGTAAGCCCCATGCCTCAGCTTTAGGAAGTCCCTTATTAAGAATCAACAGCAGTCGTGCCAAGCTAAGCTCGGCTCTTGGTGGCAGTCCAAATGAATATTCAGGGCCCTGTCTCGGCCTTGTTTTCAGGGAAGTACATGCCTGGAATGCTAGCGAGCTATTTGCTGGGGGGATAAAATGCCAACAACAGACCCAATGTTGATCACATTAATGCATCTGAGTGGGTATAGAGTGCACATGATTGAAAGTGCTTCCAGATATTGGTTGCCAGGGACAAAGCCGCCTCTGTTCCCCGATTTGATGGTCATTTTTTTTTTTCAGCGAAGGATGTGGCGCAGGAAGAAGGAACAGTGCCAATCTCTGTCTGCTAATGGTTGCAAACAGGGCCTCTGCCTATCGTTGGATGCTGATGAGTGGGAAATGAAACGCAGATGGGTCGGATGGGCACCGAGAGGGGGATTACAGGTCAGGCCAGCGAGTTGGAATAAATTAAGAGCCTATGTGGTACAGAATGGCATATTGTTAGAGAGAAAGAACGAGGAACAACAATTTCGGCATTGTCAGGCCGGGGCGAGCAGAAAAGGCCTCCCCTCTTCCCAGACCGCCACAGACCGTCACACCCTCATTATCCCTCGCCGCGTACACGACTTGCTTTCAAATATGCGGAACACTTCGTGCCAGCGGCGGTCCGCAGGGGCCGGGAGGACCTATCTTTCCGGTAAACACTTCAGAATAATATATTGAAAGCAATATTTTGTTCCATGGTCCAGGCGCGCGGACAGTGGGCCGTTTGAGTCTGGCTGAAGACCTCAGTGGCCGGGGCATTGCATGATAATATCAGTCACGAATATTCGGATATATAAAGAAATATTAGAGGCACGCTACTGCTGCAGGTTTTGATTTTTGTTTTCCCAGTTGAACAACAATTCATATTTGGGTAGTTAAGCGGAATTCGATTCGAACCAAGAAGCCCTAAAGATGTTAATAACAAACAATTTTCTTTGAAATGCACGTAAATAATATTGGTCTTTATAGCACGCCTTTGAGGATGCACTATGTATTCATAAATAGTTATTGTACATACTGCAAGGAGGAAGATGTGCAAGTTCTCAAGTTTTGACAGACGAGCTCATCTGCAAAAGGCAGCCCAGCGAGCACACGAAGTGCTGATTTTTGACACGGTGCACTGGCCCTTTTATGAAAAGTATTCTATTCATTCCTAACAAAAGGGCTCGTTTTTAATGAAAACTCGTAAAGAAGCGAGAAATAATTGTATGAAACAGAGTCCCATCCAGGTTCGGCCTGAAAAATCATTTTTCTCAGTGGCGCTTAATATAACCATGATATTGTTTAAAGGCGAAAATGAAAATTACACATTGGACACAAAGTTTACTCTGAGGGACGCCCCTCCCCTAATTTCCCTATTTTTTTATTTGTATCCCTAGTTCAAAAAGACAAATATCATGTGGATAATAAGAGCATAAGCTACTGGATGCCATTTTGATTCTTGTTCTGCTGGATTTTTTAGGATACTTGCAAAATATATAATGCCTGAAAACAAGTCCACAAAAATAAAATAAAAATATGTAAAAGCAGAGGCGGACGAATTACTCACACACTGCATGGGAAAAATCGCGATCCCTATTTTTATTAAAAATATTTTCATTGTGTCATTCTAACAGTCACTTTCACCGTCATTAACCCATCTGTATTGAGCCACATAAAAAAGCTACATGAGTAGGATTCAGTACAATTATGAACAAGTAAAACATTCAATAAAAATTACAGTTCAGTGTTTTTGAAATGCACCTATACATATATCTTACTATCTCTGCTTGTACTAACTGTATAGAACAAGGTTATTATATGTCCACCGCTGCACGTAACGCTTACACATAACTTGGCATGTTTTCATCATGGGATTTCAGGGCAGCAGGTTGTTCTACAAAGGGAACTGTAGCAGTAATGTATCCCATAGCAGGGCTAGTCCAGTATCATCTGGGTTTTATTATGTTTCCTGATGGTTTTTTACTATAAACTTTGATAATCAATGTCTCTGGTTCTACTAATTGGATTTTTGTCGTTTTGATCATCTTGTGTTATTTATTAAAGTCAAATCTATTTTTCTAACTTGGCATGGGGTCTTTTTGAGTGGTATTTTCATTGTTTTACTGTTGGGAGTGTTGGACAGATACTTTACACACTGCCTCTAAATTAAGCCTGACTGTTCTGAGCCAAGCTACCAGAGGGTGATCACAGGTTAACTTAGGGTTAACCTGCCTCTTATCCTGACTAGGACTGTGGTTTTTGCTGGATCAGGGCTCATACCCCAGTCAACCAGTAACCCAAATTCTAACACCAGCCACTTGTGATTGCTATCATATGTAATACGTTTTCTGCTGCTGTGCACCTCTTGACACCCAGATATCTGAAGGCATGTGGGGCCCATTGCTCCCAGTGCTATCTAGAAATTATGTGATTCAGACGATGATGTCTGCCATTGGGAACAAGCAGGATTTACCCCTGTTCAGTCACATCTCTGAACAAGCATTTACAATGCAACGGTTTCGCCTTTGCAAAAGTTTAAGCTATTGGTAGAGCGAAGGTAGAGCGCTCACTTTGGTCCTACCGTGCCCCTTCGAACAGCGGACTCGTACCAGAATTTGGCTTCTGAGAGGTAGGTCCTCTCAATTTTTCTATGGAACTCTGTACTTACTTTCCTACGGTGCAGAGACGCACAGATGTTGCCCTGATGAATGTCTTAGAACCAGTCAAGGATATATGTTGTGCAATGTGATCAAGGGCTGGAGTGAGCCCAACAGTGCCCTTTTTATTATCTCAATGAGTTGAGTTTATCATTGTGCTTCGACTGTGGTCGTTAGCCGGAACTAATATAATCTCAGTTTAAGGAGCACTTTGAGGCATGGTTGTTTTCCCTCTTTGCTATGGGTCTGCTCTCCTCACACGGTTTCCAAAAGTCACATTGGTCCCATTAGGAGGTGGACCCTCGATGATCGCTGCCTTCTCCAAAAGAAGCCGGAAACCCTCCATCAAAGCCGCCTCCTTCACCGGATATCGGGGCAGAGGGGTCTCCTTGGATGGCTGGGCTGGGCGGGAGGAAAACTTTGTCTATAACCCAGAGGTCACTGTCCGGGCATCCGAAACACCCACCACTGGGGACGACAGAAGCTAAGACGACCCCCAACCAGAGGGGGCGGAGAGTCACTGCACTGTAGAAGGAGCAGAACTGTGGTATGATAGTCAGAACTGGGAGTGCAGAGACCGAAGGAAGAGAGGTCAGTGATGGGAGGGAAGAGACAGACGGATGAGAGGTCAGAACTGGGAGGGAAGAGACAGACGGAAGAGAGGTCAGCGATGGGAGGGCAGAGACAGACGGATGGGAGAGAGGTCAGTGAGAGGTCAGTGACGGGAGTGCAGAGACGAACGGATGGGAGAGAGGTCAGTGAAGGGAGTGCAGAGACGGACGGATGGGAGAGAGGTCAGTGAAGGTAGTGCAGAGACGGACAGATGGGAGAGAGGTCAGTGAAGGGAGTGCAGAGACGGACGGATGGGAGAGAGGTCAGTGAAGGGAGTGCAGAGACGGACAGATGGGAGAGAGGTCAGTGAAGGGAGTACAGATACGAACGGATGGGAGAGAGGTTAGTGAAGGGAGTGCAGAGGTGGACGGATTGGAGAGAGGTCAGTGAAGGGAGTGCAGAGACGGACAGATGGGAGAGAGGTTAGTGAAGGGAGTGCAGAGGTGGACGGATTGGAGAGAGGTCAGTGAAGGGAGTGCAGAGACGGACAGATGGGAGAGAGGTCAGTGAAGGGAGTGCAGAGACGGACAGTTGGGAGAGAGGTCAGTGAAGGGAGTACAGATACGAACGGATGGGAGAGAGGTTAGTGAAGGGAGTGCAGAGGTGGACGGATTGGAGAGAGGTCAGTGAAGGGAGTGCAGAGACGGACGGATGGGAGAGAGGTCAGTGAAGGGAGTGCAGAGAGTGCAGAGACGGACGGATGGGAGAGAGGTCAGTGACGGGAGTGCAGAGACAGACGGAAGGGCGAGAGGTCAGTGAAGGGAGTGCAGAGACCGACGGATGGGAGAGAGGTTAGTGAAGGGAGTGCAGAAATGGACGGATGGGAGAGAGGTCAGTGAAGGGAGTGCAGAGACAGACGGAAGGGCGAGAGGTCAGTGAAGGGAGTGCAGAGACCGACGGATGGGAGAGAGGTTAGTGAAGGGAGTGCAGAAATGGACGGATGGGAGAGAGGTCAGTGACGGGAGTGCAGAGACAGACGGAAGGGCGAGAGGTCAGTGAAGGGAGTGCAGAGACCGACGGATGGGAGAGAGGTCAGTGAAGGGAGTGCAGAAATGGACGGATGGGAGAGAGGTCAGTGAAGGGAGTGCAGAGACGGACAGATGGGAGAGAGGTCAGTGAAGGGAGTGCAGAGACCGACGGATGGGAGAGAGGTTAGTGACAGGACTGCAGATACGAACGGATGGGAGAGAGGTCAGTGAAGGGAGTGCAGAGATGGACGGAAAGGAGGTCAGAGCAGGGAGTGCAAAGACAGACAGATGAGAGGTCAGTGAAGGGAGTGCAGAGATGGGCGGATGAGAGGTCAGTGAAGGGAGTGCAGAGATGGACGGATGGGGGAGAGGTCAGTGAAGGGAGTGCAGAGATGGACGGATGAGAGGTCAGTGAAGAGAGTGCAGAGACGGACGGATGGGCGAGAGGTCAGTGAAGGGAGTGCAGAGACGGACGGATGGGAGTGAGGTCAGTGATGGGAGTGCAGAGATGCACAGAAGAGAGCTCGATAATGGGAGTGCAGACAGACGGAAGTGTGGTCAGTGATGGGAGTGCAGACAGATGAGTGGAGGGAAGGTGAGGGTGGAAGTGCAGAGATCAGAGGATGGATGGGAGTGCAGAGATGAGAGCACAGAGGCGATGGACGTTTGGAACGGAGACGGTGAGTGCAGATGAGGACGTCGGGGGAAGAATGCAGGCATGGGGGTGAATATAAGACTGAAGATATTGGAGCCCGGAGGGAAGGGGAGGGCAGAACTAGGAATGAAGAAAAGAGCCGAGGTCAGAAGGGAGCACAGAGGTGGGGAGGGCAGAAACGGCGGAGGGAGGGAGAGGCGTGACGCCTGCGTGGGAGTGTTAAGGTGGAAGTAAAGAAGCGGGGGGAGGGCAGAGATAGCAGTGCAAAGGTGATTGGAGGGCGCGAAATGAGGCTGACAGAGAGCGCGGGGCCGGGCATCAGCCGGTGTCCAGCCGGAGGGGAGCAGGGGGCGTTGTGCCGGGCATCAGCCCGTGTGCAGGGCATAGGGCGGGGGCGAGGGGCCGGTTACGAATGAGGAAGCATCTTCTCTGCTCGCAGCGGAATCCCCAGTGTCGGCCGATACCTCCGGGGAATCCCTGGCGTCACCCGGGGGACACCCGCCCACGTGGGTAAATCCGAGGAGGTCACCGCCCAGGGCGCCCGCTATAATGGGTGTAATCCCAGACCTAACAAGCAACGGAGAGTGAAAGGGGAGGGGGGCGGTAACGGGGAGGGGGGCGGAACGAACAGCGGGAGGAAGCGGGAACGGGGCACAGGACAGCGAGGGGGGGGAGGGCGGGAACGGGGCACAGGACAGCAAGGGGGGGGAGGGCGGGAACGGGGCACAGGACAGCGAGGGGGGGAGGGCGGGAACGGGGCACAGGACAGCGAGGGAGGGCGGGAACGGGGCACAGGACAGCGAGGGAGTGCGGGAACGGGGCACAGGGCAGCGAGGGGGGGCGGGAACAGCACTCGGTAAAAAACAAGCACTCACCCACCTGGACTTCCTCCAACGTCGGTCGGCCGCAGAATGAGAGCAACATGGCGCCGAAAAAAACAAAAACAACTCCGCCCACCGCCGCATGACTCCACAGAGGGAACGCCCAGGGAAAAAATCGAGGGAACGCCCACGAATCTGGTCCGTGAATGACGGACAGATCTCTGTTCCAATGGCTAGCCTCCATTTATGGAGCTAGCCAATGGGACAGGGGGGCGTATTCCATTTTCCTTACTGGAAATCAAGAGATTTCTCTGGAGGCGGAGCTAAGAGCTCCGCCCTCCAGCGAAACCTAAAAATGACCAAATGTGTTCAATATTAACATAACTGTTGCCATGTTTTTTTGCAGGTTGGAGAGGTATAAAAATATATTGCCTGCACTCTTCAATTGTTTGTTAGTTGTGGAGCATTTCTTTATTCTTTTATAGTTTGAAGACCTCTGTAACCACCAGGCAAGTTGTTCCACTGCTAGTACATACATCAGTGGTGACAAGGGGCTACACTGATTGGTGCCCAGCTGGATTATCCAACTGTAGGAGATTATTTTCCCAGTCTTCATTATTTTCCCAGTCTTCACAGTCACTGGTAAGATGTAAAATAGCCTCACCCATTTCAAAAACTGTTTACCGAGATTCAAACATTTTTTAAGTGCATAGATGACATAAAAAAGTTCACACACATTCAGAGATGTATTCTTATAAAGGACAAACTCTGATTCAACTGAATGTTATGTTACTGGGTATTTATTGAGGGCACGCACATCAAAAAGGTCTCATGGCGCTGAGGTAGTTAGCAGCAGCTGCAAGTGGAGGTTAGCCATAGGCTTGTCTAAAAAGGCACTTTTTTAAGTGTTTCCTGAAACCCTCCATAGTTGTCTGTAGGTCTCATATGATGGAGCAAGGTTTTGCACGTAAAGCGACTTGCTTGGACTCAACCCTCTCAAAATAATAAGTAAAGTAATAACCAACATGTTTCATCTTATTAACAATGTAAAACACAACATTTCTAGTAAGCTGGGGAAGCTTGCATATGTGCTTTTACTAACTGTAACTTGATTAACTCAAAATGGCCGCCGCAACGTGGGAATTTTTCTGCGCATGCGTCTGTCACACTCAAGTGACATGACGTACTTACTGCTTTGGTGGGAAAACTTTGCTTCTGAGCACTAGAACTAAAGAAGGCTGCTCTATGTTCTCATGCGCTAATGCTTGCATTGCTGCTTTTACTAAATTGTTTGTTCTGCTTAATCCTTAAAGCTGTAGTTAAAATAAAGTAATGGGAATAGAGTAGAGATACGTGCTATACAGTGCATTCATTTATTCTGTGTTCTAAAACTGTTTCTCTTCTACTTTGCTATTAGCTCGTATTGGGCCTGATGTAATCTCGCTGCAGTCCATTTTGAAAGACTTGAGTCTGCGCACAATAGACGAAGAATCCTCGAGTCATGGCATTGAACCTGTGCCAGTGACTGTCTTGCCTGAAGATGCACCTGGGAAACTCACCCTTGACCTCTCGAGAGGAAGTCAAATTGAACATTTTACATACAATGTATTTGTTCTTGAAATATCCATTGTCGGGTGGAATAAAAGTGCATGGGAAAATAAAATGTTGGGCGGGAACATTAATCTGAATATGGAAGAACATGACCTCATAACTGGTATGGTGTGATGACCTCTCCTCGTCTTTTGACCAATCAAATTGAGGGAATATACACATTTGCAACATTGGGGGGTGGTACACTGCCCAGGAAAATGGTATAACTAAGGTAGGCTTAGCTAGTTAGATTGTCCGACTTGTCCAAATAGCTGACCAGTCACTGACCCAACACACTCAATAGGCGATCAAAAGCAGAGGTGCTGGGGGCGTGGCTAGCGACCGAAGAACATGGCCGCAGCCTAGAGGAGCTCCGGGACCCGACTACCTGGAACTGCAGGTCCTGGCATTAATCCTGTAGCCTGGCGCGATCAGAGCGTTGGCAAATCGGCAGAGTGCCCTCCGGTGCAAAAATACCGGACCGGTGTGTGGCGAGAAATTTCCAGGAACAAGCACGGCGAGGGGGCGGAGATACGATGCAGCCAGGATCCACAGTGGCCAGCAGGGCCGCCCGTACACGCACGCAGAGCGGCCCGATAGTGTGACAATGGCCGACCCCTGATCCCCAGGCCCAGAATTGAGAGTTGGAGGTCGTGAGAGCTCCCGGCATCCAGCCCGGCCATAGTGAGAGAGGCACGCTCCCTAACGATCGGGGGTATTGTCACGTGGGAGTCGGGCCACTGGACTCTTAGCAGTGTGGGATCCTGCGGAGTTGCCGGGAGACCAGCCCCGTCGGGCGGTGAACTGAGTGAAGCAGGCGGGGAAGAGACACTCGCACTGAGAGCCAACGCGCCACTTGAGGACGGTGAGACATGCTAAGAAAGGGAGGCAGTGCATAAGGGAAAGGCCTCCAGTTTCTGGACAGTGCCCAGTGGGAGACACCCATGGAAGGGACATAATAGGACTAAGATAAGGCGTGGCTGGCACATAAGCGTTGGGTGACCGGACGGCTGTTCGGAAGAGGTCCACGGTCCTATTACTTTGGTTTGGTGCGCGAAGAGTCCCCTGGGGTGGAGTCAACATCAAGCGTGCCTTGGAGTGACAGAATGAGTACCAGGTGGGCAAGGCAGGTGCAGAACAACCGCATTGATAAGTACGCCTTAACAAAGAGCCAGCAGGCAGAGCAGCAGCCGGGGACTCCGGCCACAAGCGAAAAGACTAATGGGCCCCAGAAAGAAGTCACACTACAAGATGTTATGGCTACGCTACTACAGATGCAAACGTCCATTGGATCCATTTCAACTGAAGTGACACTGTTGAGGGCGGACCTCTCCAACATGAGTTCTAGAGTGACGGAGGTGGAGGCCACAATGAAAACCCTCACGTCGGATACCACTACATTACAGAAAAAGGTGGCGCAATTGGAACGGATGAAACTATCGGCGAAACTGGACGATCAGAAGGGGTGCTCTCGGCGCAACAAAGTGCGCCAAGTTGGCGTGCCGGAAAGTTTTCAGAGACCGGCACTAGACCTCTTTGTGGAATAATTGGTACAAACACAGCTATGCCCTCGTGGCCTCTCAAAATTCTTCTCGGTGGAAAGGGCACACAGGGTCCCGGGTGGGCGACCCAAACCAGGAGCCCCCCCCCCCGCGGCCGATACTGGCAAGACTTTTCAGCTTCCGAGATAGGGTTGTAATCCTTCAGGCGGCCCGAACGGGCCCCCCCCTCAATATAGACAACAGCACGGTGACGCTGTATCCAGATTATACAGCGGCAGTCACGGCCCAAAGGCGCAGCTTCACAGAAGTTAAGAAGGAACTCCGCAATCGAGAGCTGAAGTACGCAGTGCTGTTTCCAGCTAAACTGCGAGTGGAGGCGGAGGGGAAAACGTGTTTTTTTGAGACACCAGGATAGGCAACCGACTGGTTAGAGGGCTGGAGACCGGCAAACAGAAACCACAGGCAGACGGGACGGAGGCGGAGGCCCTCCCAACGCGACGGGGGAGAAGAACAAGAAGTGGCGACACAGGGTGCGAGTGGGGAACAGCAACAAGGCAGTGAAGAAGAATGAAGGCACTGTGGCTTCAACAGGAACTTTGAAGCGGACAACATAGGAATTGGTCTCCACTGGATAGACCCCACTGTCGGGGGGAGTGTTGAGCAAATGCAGACCAACTGGGATGCCTTGATCACACCGGACTGAGACTACGGTAATGATGAACTGGAAATAAAGAGGGAAGTCACTGCAATGGTGAGAGAACAGTTACAGATTATATAGGCTCTGTTGCAGGCTTTGGATAAGCATTGAATAAGGCCGGGTGGGCGGTGTAGGCGGGCTTTCTCCCTTCCCCCAGTTACAAATGTACACTGTTTTGGGACTGAAGCACTCTGCTATGTTGGGGTGGCGGGGAGTTCTAAATCCGCTAGGCAGGGAAGCAGGGAGGGGGGTTGAGAAGGGAGGGGTGTTTATAAGGGGGAGAATTGTTGGGGATCCGTCCCCAGTGTTTGGGGGAAGTTTGACAATAAGTACAAAGCATGACATATCAGATCAGATAGCCACACTCCTTAAATACGGGCCGGTAATCAAATCTCATGGCAGTCACAAGCCAGGGCGCTAGCGGCACCGCTTCGGAGACTCAGGAGGCCCAGCAGCGGGCGCCACAGTTAACAGTGCTCTCCTGGAATGTAAATGGGCTGGGAGATAAAATCAAACGTGGTCTGGTGTTGCAATATATAAGAAGAAAGAACCCGGCTGTGGCATTGATTCAAGAATCACACCTGCAGGGTACGGCAGTCAAGGCCCTAAATAGATGGGGGTTCCACATGGCAGTCCACGCAGAATTTACTTCGGGGTCTAGAGGTGTGGGTGTCTTGATAAACAAACGCTTCCCTATGGTGGTGTCGAAAACTTATAATGACGAGCAGGGGCGGTTTGCGGCCATTTCGGGACAATGGGATGGTAGGCCAAACAATGTCGTATCAGTATATATCTCACCAACACTGCATAAGACCACATTCGCAGACTTGGGGAAGTTCCTACTTGCCCTCCCCTCTGGGGAATTGATTATAGGGGGGATTTTAATGCAGTTATGGATCCCGAGTTTGACAGACAACCTCCGAGAGAGACAGGGCGTGGGACCCACAGATTGCGGGACTTTGTGGAGGCGCTGGGGCTATTGGATGTGTAGAGGACTAGGTACCTGACCGATAGGCAATTCATGTTTCACTCTGGGGCCCACAATAGCCTCTCTAGAATAGATTATATTTTTACGTTAGTCACAGGGATGTTGGGTATGACAGACATCAAACATCTCCCGAGAGGGGCATTTCTGATCATGCCCCGGTCATTATTACATACAGATCCTCCAACCTACAGAATCGGAGGCTCTTCCCCATTAGACCGGGGTATCTCCAGGATCGGGGGACTTGGAAAACATTACTTCAGGCCACCAAACATTATTTTGAGGAAAATGAACATTCGGTTTCGTCGCCATCGACACTCTGGGAAGCATATAAGACGGTGCTGCGAGGTCATGCTATATCGGCGATTACTGGCAAAAAGCGAGATCAACAGCAACATATAGGAGACCTTGAGGAGGCTGTAGCAAGGGCGGAAAGAGCGCATGCGTTGGGTATCTCGGAGGATACGGAACACGCATTGAACCTAGCACAACAGGAGAATAGGGCATACACACGAGAGTAGGTCTCTGAAAGACTCAAAAAAACTCAACATACTATCTACGGCCAGGGGGATAAGGCAGGTAAACTACTGGCTTGGTTAGGGAAGAAGGAAAGGGCTAATAATTGGATAGCACAGATATGTACAAGAGAAGGCACCCTAGTCCAGGCCCCACAGCAGATCTCAGACGAGTTGGCACATCACTACGAATTACTATACACCCCAGTGGCAGATGCAACGGTAGAAGACAACCTGGCATTTTTACATGACATACCAAAATCTACCCTTGGGGAAGACGCTATCTCAGCATTAGAAGAAGATACGATGCAGGAAGAGATTGCGCAGGTGATTAAGGCACTACACACTGGGAAGGCACTGGGGCCAAATGGCATCCCGATAGAATTTTATAAATTAGGAACTGCACACCTAGCGCCACGCCTCCTAGACATGTAAAAAGAAAGTTTGACAGTCGGGGTTCAACCTAGAGACCAGCGTCTCGCCACAATCATTGCGATACACAAGCCAGGCAAGCCAGCACAGGAGTGTGGGTCATATAGGCCGATTTCTCTGCTAAACGCAGAGGCAAAGATATTAGCTAAAGCCCTGACTACAAGACTACAACCTTATCTAGAGGAAATCATACACCCGGAACAGTCGGGCTTTATGCTACACCACAACACGGCACTTAAAGTGCGGCGGCTGTTCAGTGTGATGGAGCGTAGAGAGACCCTGGGTGAAGACGCGGCCATACTCTCATTAGATGCGCATATGGCGTTTGACCTGGTGGAGTGGCCCTTCCTCTTCGTGGTCCTCCAACATCTGGGCTTCGGTCCCAACTTCTGTAAATGGGTAGGATTACTGTACAAGCAACCACTGGCGAGGGTCGTGGTTAATGGCTGTCTCTCTAGAGAATTCCCACTGGGTAGAGGGATGCGACAGTATGTCCGCTGTCACCCCTACTCTTTGCAATATTTTTGGAGCCGCTAGCGGCGTAGGTCAGACAGGACCTCACGATAAGGGGCATACGCTGGGCACTCGACTGGGAAGACCGAATTTCGTTATACGCAGATGACATCCTGTTGTACCTTACTTCCCCAGAGCGGTCTATTAATTGTCTGCTAGACATCTGTGCCGCATATGGACGAGTGTCCGGCTACATGATAAACTGGGATAAATCGTTATTATATGTCCTGCGGGGCTCGCCACCTCGGCTACCAAGAGAGTGCGCACTACAAGTAGTCACAGATGGCTTTAAATACCTAGGAATATTCATTACACATGACCGGATGTGATTCATTGATAGAAACCTGATGCAGCCGCTACTGCGACTCAGACAGGATGTCAAACACTGGCGCACATTGCCTCTTACACTCCTTGGTCGTGCGGCGCTTTTTAAGATGGTGGCGTTGCCAAGATTTCTATATGCATTGCAAAACACCCCGTTCCTGGTCCCATCTAAGTATCTCGGGGCAGTAGAGGCAGAGATAACTACTCTATTATGGGATGGGAGGACGTTCCGCATTACCAGGAAGAAATTAAGCAGAAGCTGGTATGATGGGGGGATAGCTCTGCCTGACATCAGAGCCTATTACTGGGCCTCGTACCTTGTCCCGCTCAATCAGTGGCTGCATGTCCCCCAAGGGGAGCCAGCATTCAGGCTTGACAGACATCTTTTGGAGAAGGCTGGTATCATGGATGCCTTATATAACAAGAGACGGAAGCACTCGCTTACCGGACCAACACTTCACACGATAAGCATTTGGTTTATGGCGCAGCGTGCATTGGGATGGGAGGGAGTGACTACCTTGGCAACGCCATTATGGGACACCAAAAAACTTGGTAAGCTTGGTAACTCCAAGGGATTCAGGAATTTGAATAATATAGGGATTTCGTTGGTAGGGGATCTGTGGCAGAAGGGGAAGGTAGTCCCTTTCGCACAACTGCAGACCACTTACGGCCGGCTGCGATGGAGCGATTTCGTTATGTACAGATTAGGCATGCCCTGCAATCAGTCCTGCCGCCAGGCGCGACCCCAGAGGAGTCCTCGCCGTTAGAGGATAGGCTCCTGACCGATCACCTTCAGAAAAAGGCGATCTCAATGACGTATAAAAAAATTATTAACAATAGACCTGACCCTATGGAACAGTCAAGGCGGCATGGGAAAAGGATATAGGGGACATTGATGAGGCGGATTGGTGAGAGGCACTCGCCTCCCCAAAAGAGGCAGCGATTCCATAAGGTTACGCCTGGTACAACTCAAAATACTGCACCGCACATACTACACAAGGGTGCTATTGCATAAAATTGGAAGTGCAGATACAACGCAGTGTTTGAGAGGGTGTGGGGAACCAGGAAATTTTTTTCATACTATGTGGACCTCCCCCGCAATTGGAAGGTACTGGATGGCAGTTAATGAGGACACTCTCCCAGGTTACGGGAATCACGGTATTGCCGGAATCAAAGTATTGCTTACTAAATATTTGGGAACCAACAGATTTAAATACGACGGCGCAGGGATGGGTAACCCTGGGAGTAACAGTGGCGAAGCGAAACATTGCGCAGCGATGGGGATCAGGCGCCAGTCCTACCCTAACCCAGTGGTGTGCTGACATGGACCTAGCAATGGGTGCGGAGAAGTCTGTCTTTATATACCGGGGATGTCCCAAAAAGTGGGAAAGAGTATGGGGAAGCAGGAACTCCTACAGAGGTGACATTTGCGAGCCACCGCTCCTGGAGAACTACGATTCAGATGAGAGTAGTTGAATGGTTTTGTATTGGAGGTTGTGTTCACCAGGCAAGAGCAGGGGAGGGGCTATGAACTAAAGCAGCTTGGAGAAGGGCCTTAACAACTAAGAGGAGTGAAGGTATAAATGTGCACAATTTTATGATCTGCATTTATGTCATGCCAAGATTGATGTATGAATATTCCTTTAATTCTTTAATAAAATGTTTTAAAAAAAAAAAAAAGCAGAGGTGCTGGCGGAGCACTCTGTCAGAAGACTCGATAACACAATCGGGGTTCTGGGAAGGAGTTCGATAACCCAATTGGGGTTCATGAGGGAGAAGATTCGCTAACCCAATCGGGGTCTGACTGTTAGCTACAGAGAGGGGTGTGATGCTGGCGTTGCACTTTAGCTGTGGGTGCCGGTCCTGACCTGCGGTGGTCCTGTCCTGATCCAATTTGGTCTGTACTTATCCTGATTCTGGTCTGCACCTGTTCTATCCAGTTGGCACCTGCACTATCGGGGGTCCTGCCCTTTTATCCCAGGCCGTGGCCAGGGTTGGTCTTCACACCATTCTAGGTAAATATAAAAGTTGTGAGGGTATGTCATTGTGCTGTTTCCCTTTTCTTACCCTTCCTATGTTGTAATGCTTAAAGAACGTTTCATGATATTTTCACATCATCTTGCTTTGATATTATTCTTGTTTGATCAAGCTCTGATTAATCTAGTATGGACATTGACATTAAAAGAATTATTTAGATAAAGCATTTAAATCTTTCCAGAGTCTGTGGTTATTTTTATGAGTGCAAATGTTTATTTACTGCCTATTTTCTTGCTAACTCCCTTGATCCCTTAGGACTCTAGGTACCGGTGACAAGGATTGGTAAGTCAAGGTATAGGTCCTAAAAAACGTTAATTAAATCACTGGTTTGGCGTAGGGTTTACCTGTTCAAAGTGTGTATGTGTTTCTGGTCCCAGGTGAGTATGGAAAGATCCTGAGCAGGTGAACTCGGGCTCTATCACATATCAAGAGGGAGAGATTTCCAAGTGTGGGAAGAAATCACTGAAAACCTAGCTCTGCCCACCCTATTTCTTTTGCTTCTTAGAGCAGTCAATAGGTTCATGTAGGCTGATCTAAGATGGCAATTCGGATTGTAGCACTGAATTTTAGTAGATATAAAAATTGGACTTTTGCCATGAAGGGATTTAAAAATTATACAGCCTGGTTTTAAAATTTTCCCCTGGGCTGCCAGGAGCCAATGTAGCTTTTTCATCAAGTGTGAGGTGCAGCAATGTCTAAGCTGTCGATTTTGTGCTATTTGTAATCTATGGGTTAGGCCAATGGAGAGGTCTAAATAAAAAACATTAGCATAGTCAATTCGGAACATTACTAAAGCAATGATAATTTGGATGATCACTTCAAAACTGAAGTATCTCCTTATTTTCCTAATCCTCCAAAGTTGGAGAAAACATGAAGAGGTCACAGAACCTATCAGGGATTTCATAGATAGCTTCTCATCAATGAGGATCTCAAGACTTTTCCCCGCTTTATTGGACGTCAGGGGAGACCCCATTTGAGAAGGCCAAAAGGAAGGATTCCACTAGCAAATGTTATTTTAAGTCACCACCATCTCCGTTTCGTCAAAGTTCAGCTTCAACTGATGACTGTTCATCCAGTCCTGGATGTATATCATGGTATCTCGGAAATATTTATTGGATTCCATCGTATTGTCGATGGTGAAAACCAGCTGCATATCATCAGCATAGTTGTATATTTTCACCTTTGCCTGCTGGAGGGAATGTATCAATAGGCACATGTAAAGATTACAATTATGAGAGGATAGGGAGGAACCCTGAGGCACTCCACAGTTTAGATGAACAAAAGGGAAAAGGCTGACCAATTGAGAATGTCTTTAAGTAATGATTATATCCAGCAAGAGCAGTGCTTTGCAAGCCTGCGGCCCTGACATGGTCGATCAGAATAGTATGATTGACTGTATCAAAGGCCGCAAATAAATCTAATAAAACCAATGCATGTGTAATACCTCTATCAGCTTCTTTCCTCAAGTCGTCCTTGATGGTGAGAATGACTGTCTCTGTAGAATGATCTGGACAAAAGCCAGCCTGATGTGGGTTGAGGAAGTCAGACTCCAAAAAGGCGCAGAGATGCTCAGCAACATGAGTCTCCAATTTTTCCAAATAGAGAAGAATTGAGATCGGACTGTAATTTTTGAAAATAGCTGGATCCTCCCCAGGTTTTTTTGAAGTGGGAGTATGACAGCCTCCTTCAAGGACTGTGGGACCTTTCCCTGCCTGAGGGATTTATTATGAAGAGAGGTGGCTATCTCAAGGAAGTGAGAGAAGATTGTTTTTTTAATCTGAGGGGGTCAGATAACAAGGAGAGCCCGATTTAAACTTACTCTTTAAGACGATAAGACAATCTTTACACTTGTCCAGGAAATCCAGGAGGACCGCAGAGTTTTTTTCTTCTTTTGAGGTTGCAATATTTAGTAAACTGGGAGGAGTGCTATCTTTCATTATCTTTATTTTGTCTACAAAAATGGAGTTCAAGGCGTGGCATAGCTTTTGAGTAGGAACAACCGGTATTGTTACTCCATTTGGATTGGATAGTTTTCTGACAGTCTCCAAAATAACCTTGATTATGTTTCCTGAGTTTAACATTTTATTTGAAAAATACTCAGATTTTGCCTGTAAGATTCGTGTTTTTGTAACTCTTTGAATGTTGCACAAAAGCTTCTCTATTTTCAGGTAAATAGAAAGTTTGCCATTTCTGTTCTGCTTGCCAAAGTTCCAGTTTTGCAGATTTTAACTTGTTTGAAAACCATTTTGGTGCTTCGTGACATTGAGATTTTTTTATTTTTCGGAAAGGGGCATGTGTAATAATGGCTGCTGTTAGCCAGTCCTTTATTGCCTCCTCAAGATCCACCAGGTTCTTAGTGGGAGTAGGTAAAGAATGTGCCAATGTGTCGCAAAGCAATTTAAGATTTATCCAATTCCAATTTCTAGAAAAGGTGCCTAAACAAGGGAAAGTTCTCTGCCAGGAAAAGTCTTTCAAAACAAACTTATATAATAATATAATAGTTCGAACAGATAAAAGGGGAGGTAGTGAGATTCGAAGTTGTTAAATTGCAGGACCAAATCTGATCTAAGGTGTGGCCTTTTAAATGTGTGGGTTCATACACATGTTGATCAAATTTAAGACTAGTTAGCATCTCTGTTAAATCTATAGCTGTTTGGCCGCTGGCATCCTCATTCACCCAGTAGTTTAAATCTCCTAGAAAAATTATATTTGCATGATCAATGACCAAAGAAGCGAATGTATCTGCCAAAAGTTGGGGGAATTGTTGCATAGGACCTGAGGGGTCTAGCAGTGGGGAGGTGGAAGATTCTAGTTTAAAAACATATTATCCACCATAGGGATAGATATAGGGGTAAGTTTGTCAAATATGAGTTTTTGTTGCCAACTGCTGCAACCATTATACCTTTTTCTCCCTGCGGCCTGTTAGAGCTTAGTAGATAAAATATTTCTAGGAGGGCCTACTAGGATATCAGGTACTGATTCATCCATTAGCCAAGTTTCTGTGTCTGGAGTAATGTGTCTGGAGAATCTGAAATAAGTAAGCGTATATTAAGGTAGATGATTTTAAGGTGGTCTGTATTCTGATTATTCAACGCAGCAGCGAATTATTAGTATGCATTAAGGTGGATGGACTTAGACTCAACAGGTGTGTTGGTGGTTGGGGTCTGATTTGGCAGTGGGATCACTGCTAGGTCCAGATTAACTATACCGACTCTACTAAGTTTAGATAGTAGTTTAGATAGTAAGAAAGAGTCCAGTTGATAACTTCGAAGAGATAAATTCCTAAGGTCCTCAGACATATAGATCAGCCAGTCCGGACACCCGCGGACGGGCGCAGACTGCCTTGCCTTTGGCGCACCATGACACGCCCGCTTCACCCATCCACACTTTCTTCGCTCACCTAGGGGCATATTACCAAGCAATAGCGATAATTATCGCTATTGCTTGGTTAGAGACAAAAAATTATCGCTGACCTGCGGCGATTTTTATCGCAAATAAACCTTGGTATTACCAAGGTTTATCGCAAATGCGATAAAAAACGGCCGCAATGCATGAATATCGCTGAAAAGTCAGCGATATTCATGCATTACCGAGCTAATGCTCTTAGCCATGTTATCCACCTCCCGTTGGATAACATGGCTAAGAACTGCTCAGGGCAGGTGTTAGCTTTTGGAGATATTCGCGCTTAGCGCGAATATCTCCAAAAGTTGGTAATAGGAGATAGCGATGTTAGCGACTGTTTCTAGTCCCTAACATCTTGGCACGCCCACTTTGCATGTCATTAGTGATAAATATCACTGACATGCAAAGCGGGGCCCAAGATGGTCGCTATCTCCTACTAGCTGTCGCTAACTGGTGTTAGCGACAGCTAGGTAATAGGGAGATAATTTTATCTCCGCTTTCTTGGCTTTTAAAGCCAAAAAAGCGGAGATAAACCCCCTTGATAATATGCCCCCTAGTCCCCCCAACTAATGAGAATCACAAACAGCGCATCCTGACCGGTATGCAGGCAGGGCACTGTGGTGATGTGTAAAAGCAAATTACAGGTATTCAAATGTGCTAAGCGACAGATATTTAAAATGCTAGTACAATTTTCAGCAATATTTTAAAAAGCAAGCTGCCTTTTACTACCTGCGCTTCTGCGCTGCAGCCAGTGTCTTGTAGGGCAGGAGCTCTGGCTGACTCCACCCACCTAGTCCTCCCAACCAATGAGAAGCGTGAATAGTACGTCCTGACCGTTATGCAAACAGGGCACAGCGGCATTGTGTAACAGCAAATTACCAGTATTCTAAAGTGCTAAGCGACAGATATTCAAAACGTTAGTGCAAATTTCATCAATATTTATCACGTATCATGTATCATGTCCAAAAGGACTGTTAGCAGTCTAACAGACAATAATGTTTCCCATTATTTTGTAATTGCCATTTAATACAGGCAATGCACGATATAAGGACACATCAAGCATCTCTCTAGCTAGCGTTTGTAGCATAATGAGCAGTGCTTCCCTAGTAGTGGAAGACAGCACACACGTTTTACACAAGTTATTGTGACGTTTCAACCAGTAATGCCCCATATCTTCAGCATGCTGCCCTTTAGAAGCATTACATAGAAGGTGCAATATTCATAGAAAATCTTGTTTATCTCTCTTTGAGTGTGTTTCACCACCACATTTATGTCTAGTAGTTCCTTCACTGCTGGCCTGTCTCTGTCCTTTGTCACTATGTGTGTTAATGTATTTTTTTTTTTTATGTTTTATTTAATGCGATTTTGTATAGCGTGACATTACCCAAAGGTGTCAAAGCGTTTTACAAAAGAACCAGTTGCGATACATAAGGACCTTGGATGAGTTACATAAGAGATACAAACAGAAAAAAATTGCAAATGTACAAGGTGTAAAGTCACTCAAAGGAGAGATATAAACAGGAAAGAAATTCACATGTGCAAGTTGTAAAGTCACTCAAAGAAAGATACAAACAGATAAACTCTAAAATCACATAGGAATGGTAGTAAGTACAAAGGTCTACTACATATACTAGTGGTTAGAGTTCTATATATACAAATACTAAATTCACACAGGATTACATTTTACCAGCGATTAGGCTTGGACAATTATATAATACATATATATATATTTAAGGCACTCCAGCAAAAAGAGAAAAACGATTGAGGGTCATCAGGAGGAGTGGGGAGGGAAGAAAGAACGGAACAAAGGTCAAACAAAATGGCGGGTCCGGGTTGTGGGTATAGATGGAGACCATCTCCAAAAATGGCGTGATGCACAAAAGTCACCAAAGTCAAGAATCCAGAAGAGGAACCTATAGAGCAGGATTCCGTTGAGTAGAGTCAGAGGGGGGATGCTGTCACAAAACCAAAGGTGAACGGAAGGTTGTAAGATGCGTGCACAGGCTCTGGACCATGGAGGTATCGGTGTTGATGATCCGCAAGAAGAATGTCCGGGGAAGTGAGCATGGGAGTTAGGGAGTAGTCTTGGCAAAAAGGAAGGCAGCAGCGAGGTTGGGGGGGAGGGGGTGGGTGCGTCTCCCAAGCTCAGAATGGTATGGAAAAGCCCGGAAGCGTCGCACCACAGGCATGCCGAATAGATTTACCACCACTGCACCTCCATATCTGCAGGGGACTCACAGGTCCCAGATGTCCGATCGAGGTTGCTAACAATAAACATGGTGGCTCTGGAAGAGTTGCACGAAATGGAGTGCTCGGCGCTTGAGCGTCTACTGCAGTGGGAGGATCCTCGCTCTTGCCCGGCAGTGCTGCTGCTTGATTGCAACAGCATCGTGAGGCGGAGATCGTGGGGCCGTCCGAGCCTGCAGCAGATCCTGACTCATGGCTTTCGGGCTGCACCGTTCATGGCACACCCAAATGCCTTCAGGCAGTGTATTCATGATAGTCTATACATTTCACCCTTTCAATCATCTGAGCATATTACGCTGTGGTATGAAGTCATTCAGTGTGATGGGAGCTATTTTGTACTGAGTGTTTTTCTTGTTACCTCAAAGCAGTTTCCAGTGATTTCAGTTTTCTAATGAGCATTGGTCTGACTCCACATACTTTCTTGGTACATGTTTCCCTCACCACAAAATGCCTCCCACAACGCTCGATAACCTGGGGCTGATCCTAGGTTGTCAGTAGAATGATACAAAATAATGCCTTTGATTGTGCTCCTCAATGCCATATACTGAAGTGATAATGCTTGATGTTTCCATGTCAGCATGTTAGAAAATATTCTACTCCACTTAAATGTGCATGACAAAAGAGAATTTTCCAATATTTTTCCCTGAATTTCAAGATTAAGTGTCAGTCTAACAAGATGTTCAGATCCTTAGGTTTTATTTATTTGTTTGATATTGAGCCGACAAGGCAACACAAACATAACACAAAATACAATATAAAATGTATAGATTATGTTAGAAGCCCTACTTCATATTACCAAAACATTTCAGCAGAATATTACTATAGCAATACATTATTCCTCAGTCTTATAAACTTCTATAATCATTCCAGTCTATAAAAAGAAAAAAAGACAAAACAGTCAATCAGAAGTTATAAAAAAGTTAATCTAAAATCATCCTTTTTCGTAAATACCGTTGGAAAAAATTACGTATTCCATAACATAATCTCATAATATTACATTCTAAAATTGTTTTTAAGAGATCTCAAACACGGCAAACATTTAACCGCTTCTCCGCGGCAGACATTCTGCCGCGGCCGAATCTGACGCATGTGCAAATCGGACGGCACCCAGCCGTCCTCCGCACACACCCAACGTGACGTCGGACAGCCGAGGGCCGTTCAATGCATGGAAGGGGTTAAAACTCAAAAAATCTGGAGTAGTAGACTTTTCCTTTTATCAACAAAAGTTCTATAGAAAACAATTAGACGATCCAGAGTTAAGGCAAAGTGATTACAAAAAAGGCCACAGAACAATCTCTATTCTTGCCTAATTCAGTGTCCCTCATTTTATAAAAGCTAGCACCTGGCCAATCATAATCGTAAGTGCCCATAGAGCTCCTAATTTCATGCAGGTAAGGTTGTAAAGCACCACCATAATCAGTAGCTAATAGGTAAGACAAAATATTTCTCGAACTTACATTCTCTAAATCATAGTCTCTAGATTTATCCTTCACTACTCTCTTTAAGACACTCTTTCGTTGAACTTCAGACATACCATGAGTATCAAAGGAAGGCATGAGCCCAAGTATGTCCTTAATGCTCTGTAAATCTTTCATCCACTGTGCTGATGCAGTGAGTTGTGAATGATCTTTAATCAACTGCTTTAACGAGCCCTCAGCTGCATTTCTCAGACTGACCCAGTAGTTGACAATCCTTTGCTGGTACCTATATATTATGTTTGCAAAGCCCAACTCCAATCTCAGTGTACTTTTAACTGTACGCCTCTGAAGATTTAACCATCTTTTCCAAATATTAATTTCTATTATCGTAAAGCGGTTCATGTCTTTCTCCAAGAGGACTTCACAACGATACAGGAGCAACTGTACTATTTTCATACTATAATTTTCTTTAAGTACTTCTAGAGACTGATGCCCCAGTTTTGGATCCATTTTAAGCAAAGCATTTGCAATCAACCATGCTCTTTGTTCCTGTTGATCAATATGTGTTTTAAATTTAAGGTTGTATTTAAAAAGGATACAAAAGGGGATGATGGACGGAGCGTTTGAGCAAATCAAACACTCACCCCCAGTCAACTGATCTGGGTTTAATCCATCACCATTCTTTAGCCCACTCAGCCACCCCAGTTCAGACATGGCCATATGCAAATCAGTCTGACCCTGTGCCTTATGGGAACAGTCCAGCCCGAACTGCCAAGCCATGTCTTCCCTGGACCGGAACAAGCATCCTGGGACCGGTTTCGGATTCATAATCCTCATCAGCCAGACTATCTTGAATCCAGTGACCAAGTGAGCAAGGGACTCACGTCTGAGCATACCCTGCCACACTTAGGGCGAACAAAGCGATACAAAAGGGGATGATGGACGGAGCGTTTGAGCAAATCAAACACTCACCCCCAGTCAACTGATCTGGGTTTAATCCATCACCATTCTTTAGCCCACTCAGCCACCCCAGTTCAGACATGGCCATATGCAAATCAGTCTGACCCTGTGCCTTATGGAAACAGTCCAGTCCGAACTGCCAAGCCATGTCTTCCCTGGACCGGAAACAAGCATCCTGGGACCGGTTTCGGATTCATAATCCTCATCAGCCAGACTATCTTGAATCCAGTGACCAAGTGAGCAAGGGACTCACGTCTGAGCATACCCTGCCACACTTAGGGCGAACAAAGCGATACAAAAGGGGATGATGGATGGAGCGTTTGAGCAAATCAAACACTCACCCCCAGTCAACTGATCTGGGTTTAATCCATCACCATTCTTTAGCCCACTCAGCCACCCCAGTACAGACATGGCCATATGCAAATCAGTCTGACCCTGTGCCTTATGGGAACAGTCCAGCCCGAACTGCCAAGCCATGTCTTCCCTGGACCGGAAACAAGCATCCTGGGACCAGTTTCGGATTCATAATCCTCATCAGCCAGACTATCTTGTATCCAGTGACCAAGTGAGCAAGGGACTCACGTCTGAGCATACCCTGCCACACTTAGGGCGAACAAAGCGATACAAAAGGGGATGATGGACGGAGCGTTTGAGCAAATCAAACACTCACCCCCAGTCAACTGATCTGGGTTTAATCCATCACCATTCTTTAGCCCACTCAGCCACCCCAGTTCAGACATGGCCATATGCAAATCAGTCTGACCCTGTGCCTTATGGGAACAGTCCAGCCCGAACTGCCAAGCCATGTCTTCCCTGGACTGGAAACAAGCATCCTGGGACCGGTTTCGGATTCATAATCCTCATCAGCCAGACTATCTTGAATCCAGTGACCAAGTGAGCAAGGGACTCACGTCTGAGCATACTCTGCCACACTTAGGGCGAACAAAGCGATACAAAAGGGGATGATAGACGGAGCGTTTGAGCAAATCACCATTCTTTAGCCCACTCAGCCACCCCAGTTCAGACATGGCCATATGCAAATCAGTCCCCCCCTTTTGTATCGTATTTAAAAAGGAGACCTAAATATTTATACTCATCAACCACATCTAATTGCTCACAATCCAGCCACCATTGCTGCCTTTTCTTCCTCGGTATAATTCTATTCTACTTAAAAAAACAATACTTTTGTTTTAGCCACATTCGTTATCAACTCATTATTTCTGCAGTATTCTCTGAACACCTACGGTGTAAGATGACATATAACTGTGTTGTCTGCATAAAATAGTGAGGAAATAGCCTCCACACCTAATTTCGGATGAAATGAGCAAACCTTGGTGAAGGCTATCTTTGTGTCAGCTATATAGATAGAAAACAGCAGTGGGGCTAATACACCCCCGAGCCATAAGCCAGGAGTCGGAATGCTCCCTGGTGAAGAACCAGTGCATCCCATTTCCACTCTAGTCCATGACCCCTCAAAAAGCTTGATGATAAGTTTTAGCAATCCAGGTGGAATGTTCCTCTTAGACATTTTTCCCACAACATGGCTCGATTGACGGTGTCAAGTGCTGTTGACAAATCTATAAATGAATCTTGTATTGAAACTAGCAGTTTTAATACAAGACAACAATGAACTGTTGAGTGACCTCTGCAGATGCCTAATTGTACTTAGGGAGTACACACTTTTTTAATGTCCACTCCTCCAATATGTATAAAAGGTGTTTAGCAGAAATATTACTTCGGATAACCAACAGTCTTATCATTCAATAATTCTTTGGAGACTCCCATAGCCCCTATTTATACAGCGGAACTCTTATACTTCCTTGTCAGGATACTGGTATAACATAACCACTTATTATTGCAAAAAACACCGAAATCAATACTTGTGCCCAAAAATTGGGGTTAAGCTTTATTATACCCACTGATGACCCACCTACCCCTTGGGCCCTTGAGCTTTTTAGCTTTTTAATTATCTCCTCAATACTTCTTACTGTAGGAATTAATGAGTACTGGTCAGGCAACCATGTGTCTTGTTTTTGCTGTGCTATACGTCTAGTCATGTCTATTTTACCATTTCTTTGTTGATATAACTCAGTAATATATTTCACCCACTCCTCTTCAGAAATCGGGGTTGCTACTACTTTACTCAATATCCCCAAATTACCAAGTGCATTTCAAAACCCTTTTGATCTCCTTTTACAATGCGCCTTTAATATCCAAGTCCAGGCAACATCCTTCTCCCTCCAACTAATTTTCCTTACTATGTTGATTGATTAGTGCCATTTTATTGGCACTACTCTTTTTATAGGCCTTCCGTATTTTCATATTTAACCTCCTTTTTGCACGCTCTTTAGGAGGTTTAGATTTACCCTTACGACCACATCCAATATTAAGGGACACTGATGTTGGCTCTCTGACTGAAGATATCAATTTATCAAATTCCACCAAAATATTGCGTTGCTGGAAGTTAAATTGTTCTGTCAAGATAGTATTCATCTTGTCAACAGTCTGTTGTTTTAATTTTGCTGCCCATATTACCTTGCGCTTATGTTTCTCCCAAATCAGCGTGCTGTTCTGCCAACAATCTCCTAAACATACTGAATTGTGTAGAGTGAGAAACAGAGGCTTATGGTCCCTACCTAAAGACAACCCGATTTCAAGATCTTTCACTTCTGAAGAGATTATAGCATAGTCAATTAGACGTTTTGATTTTCAATTATCAAACGTGTTTTTCCCTGGCTGATCACTTCTATACCTTCCGTTAATAGGTGCCATATTCAAGCTTTCCAAAATAGTTCCTGATTTTCTACCTTTTACAGCTCCTGCTTTATGATCAAGGATCTTCTAAGTGATTCCTAAATCATTGTCCTTCTTCAACTACAAATACTCCCCCAATACTTTACCAGGAATCTGTGCATTAAAACCCCCCAAAAATAACATTGAGTTTAATGGAAATTTTGTACTTCTCAATTAATATTAACAGTTCTTTTAGGTGTCTATACTGATTTGTCAGTGGAGAAAAATATGTTTTGACTATAATTACACCAAAAGCATTTCTCTCTGGGGGATCCTTCTCATTTTTAAATTATAATAATTAAAAACTCATATGACTCGATAAATATTCTTTGGGCTTTTATATTATTTTTACTCAAATCAAGAAAGCTAATCCCTATCCCAGGTGTCCTAATTTTTCCTTTGGCTGCAGCCACACTAAAGACCTCATAATCTTTCAGAACAAATGCATTCATTTACCAGGTTTCTTGCAGCGCAATAAGCAACACATTTTTTATTTTCTAAAATAGACCTTAATGAATTAGAATTTCTATTCAAACCGACTATATTCTGTGACATGAACAAAACATTACCAACATCAGGACCTGTTAAATACAGGTCCTATAGCCACATTTACTGAATTGATTGCCCCGTCACCCAATTACAATCCTGCTCGCAATTGTCACACCAGTCATCAGGTTTTGTGTATATCTGCCTTCTACTTACCGAATTTGTTATGACAATCCTCTAAATCCCTCTACCCAGATAGCTCTCAAACCCCCTATGACAGTCTATATTGTCTGGCTTAGCTACACCCTGCCTAACTAGGGAGCTAAGCCGATTACTTTCTCCTTTCCTTTCCACTAAGATTGAAGGGGAAGAATATTTCTTTTAAATATCATAGCCTGCACAACGTAGATCGCTAATTGAATTAAGAACTTCCTCTGCCACAATTCTGGTGTGGAAACGAATAGTAACATATGGCCAGGATTCTTCTACATCAGTTGCCTTTGGGAATACAACGAAGTCTGTATCCTTAGACACTACCTTAGACAGCTTGGGTATGGTATTAAACAGAGATAGAATCCTAGCCATGATCTGCAAAAATATCTACCAATAGTAGAACTCAGTCTGAAACTTTATAAGGATTCCTCAGCGATCCCCTCTTCCCTGGGCATAATGAACCAAATTCAACCTCTGATTCCACCTCAACCTTTGAACTTCCCTTACAATGAGTAACTGTTTCTTATTTGATTCCCTGATGAATTCCCTATCAAAGTAACTATGTGGCAGAACACAAAACTGCACATTTTTGACGCACCAATGGATACTCAGAGACTTCATCAATACCAATAGACAATAGGGACTCAGTATTCTTCTCTACTATTATCTAACTTGACTCCTTCGTCAAAGTTGGCTTTGGTTTCACCTGCTACCCCCCCCCCCCATCCCCCACCCTCACATCCACTTATAGGCACGGCCTCAAGCTTCAGAACCCTTTTCCCTTTTTGAGTAATCCTGTGTTTCTGCACTCTTCTAGTTCTCTTATTTGCATTGAAGCAAGCCTGCTTCATTTTCTTCTGAAACAATGAGAAAACTTGATCTAAATTGACCTTCTCTCTTTCACCTTCTATCCCAACCCCAACTACTTCTGATTCACCCACCAAACTCACCTATTTATTTTCAATAACAGCAAGTAGCGAGCCACTGTAGTCATCCATATATGCAGTAGCACCTCTGGTTGTGTGATGGAACCATGCACATGTTTACCAGGCATGCCGGTTCCATACCGTCTGTACAATGCAAGTCTTAACCACAAACATGCCTTTAACAAGCATGCCTTTACAACGATTTCTGCGTTGTCAAAGCATGTATGGTAAACACACTTTCATGGTTAAGACTTGATCCCCTCAACCCTTGCCCCTGCCCTAAGTGCTAAAACTGAATATATGACGAAATTCCGCAAACTTTTATCCCGCATACCATGACTCCGCATTTATTACAACGCATGAGTCATTAGTCCGCAGTACCATCACTCCGCAATCTATTACCCCGCATATAAGTTAACCACGCATGCCTTTACAACGCAAAAGCATGTGTGGTGAAGTTATAAACTTAGTAAATGTACTTACCATATATATATATATATATATATATATATATATATATATATATATATATATATATATATATATTCAAAAGGTGCCCTGATGCAAGGACGAACTCTGAGACCCACAGGGGTTGAAAGATTAATTTTAATAGACTTGAATTGCGCACTGAACCCACTGCGGTGTTATTTGCTCGAAAAAGACACTACAGGTACCAGCATGCTTTGAAATGTACTCACCTGAGAGGCCCACTGGGGCGGTAACAATTATAATTAGCATGCAGTTAATGGCGCCATCGAGCCTTACAGTGCATTCAAGTTCATCATCCTATGAATAAGGGGCATCCTTGAGCTCCGAAACGCGTCAGGAAACATGAAGATACTTTGAATGGGAAATGCCGGTTTTTGAAAATAAAAGGTTGTGAAAACTACTCTGCAGCTGTTGTTCGTCCTTGCATCAGGGCACCTTTTGAATGGATTTTACACGGCAGCCTGGCCGTGAAGGACGAGCCACCGAGAAAGTATGGGGCCCAGGAGGCTTGGAATTTTCTGAACCTCGAGGCGCAGCAGAGGACATTAAGGAACCGGGATTTGCATTCTGAGACCCACAGGGGTTGAAAGATTAATTTTAATAGACTTGAATTGCGCACTGAACCCACTGCGGTGTTATTTGCTCGAAAAAGACACTACAGGTACCAGCATGCTTTGAAATGTACTCACCTGAGAGGCCCACTGGGGCGGTAACAATTATAATTAGCATGCAGTTAATGGCGCCATCGAGCCTTACAGTGCATTCAAGTTCATCATCCTATGAATAAGGGGCATCCTTGAGCTCCGAAACGCGTCAGGAAACATGAAGATACTTTGAATGGGAAATGCTGGTTTTTGAAAATAAAAGGTTGTGAAAACTACTCTACAGCTGTTGTTCGTCCTTGCATCAGGGCACCTTTTGAATGGATTTTACACGGCAGCCTGGCCGTGAAGGACGAGCCACCGAGAAAGTATGGGGCCCAGGAGGCTTGGAATTTTCTGAACCTCGAGGCGCAGCAGAGGACATTAAGGAACCGGGATTTGCATTCTGAGACCCACAGGGGTTGAAAGATTAATTTTAATAGACTTGAATTGCGCACTGAACCCACTGCGGTGTTATTTGCTCGAAAAAGACACTACAGGTACCAGCATGCTTTGAAATGTACTCACCTGAGAGGCCCACTGGGGCGGTAACAATTATAATTAGCATGCAGTTAATGGCGCCATCGAGCCTTACAGTGCATTCAAGTTCATCATCCTATGAATAAGGGGCATCCCTGAGCTCCGAAACGCGTCAGGAAACATGAAGATACTTTGAATGGGAAATGCCGGTTTTTGAAAATAAAAGGTTGTGAAAACTACTCTGCAGCTGTTGTTCGTCCTTGCATCAGGGCACCTTTTGAATGGATTTTACACGGCAGCCTGGCCGTGAAGGACGAGCCACCGAGAAAGTATGGGGCCCAGGAGGCTTGGAATTTTCTGAACCTCGAGGCGCAGCAGAGGACATTAAGGAACCGGGATTTGCATTCTGAGACCCACAGGGGTTGAAAGATTAATTTTAATAGACTTGAATTGCGCACTGAACCCACTGCGGTGTTATTTGCTCGAAAAAGACACTACAGGTACCAGCATGCTTTGAAATGTACTCACCTGAGAGGCCCACTGGGGCGGTAACAATTATAATTAGCATGCAGTTAATGGCGCCATCGAGCCTTACAGTGCATTCAAGTTCATCATCCTATGAATAAGGGGCATCCTTGAGCTCCGAAACGCGTCAGGAAACATGAAGATACTTTGAATGGGAAATGCCGGTTTTTGAAAATAAAAGGTTGTGAAAACTACTCTGCAGCTGTTGTTCGTCCTTGCATCAGGGCACCTTTTGAATGGATTTTACACGGCAGCCTGGCCGTGAAGGATGAGCCACCGAGAAAGTATGGGGCCCAGGAGGCTTGGAATTTTCTGAACCTCGAGGCGCAGCAGAGGACATTAAGGAACCGGGATTTGCATTCTGAGACCCACAGGGGTTGAAAGATTAATTTTAATAGACTTGAATTGCGCACTGAACCCACTGCGGTGTTATTTGCTCGAAAAAGACACTACAGGTACCAGCATGCTTTGAAATGTACTCACCTGAGAGGCCCACTGGGGCGGTAACAATTATAATTAGCATGCAGTTAATGGCGCCATCGAGCCTTACAGTGCATTCAAGTTCATCATCCTATGAATAAGGGGCATCCTTGAGCTCCGAAACGCGTCAGGAAACAGATACTTTGAATGGGAAATGCCGGTTTTTGAAAATAAAAGGTTGTGAAAACTACTCTGCAGCTGTTGTTCGTCCTTGCATCAGGGCACCTTTTGAATGGATTTTACACGGCAGCCTGGCCGTGAAGGACGAGCCACCGAGAAAGTATGGGGCCCAGGAGGCTTGGAATTTTCTGAACCTCGAGGCGCAGCAGAGGACATTAAGGAACCGGGATTTGCATTCTGAGACCCACAGGGGTTGAAAGATTAATTTTAATAGACTTGAATTGCGCACTGAACCCACTGCGGTGTTATTTGCTCGAAAAAGACACTACAGGTACCAGCATGCTTTGAAATGTACTCACCTGAGAGGCCCACTGGGGCGGTAACAATTATAATTAGCATGCAGTTAATGGCGCCATCGAGCCTTACAGTGCATTCAAGTTCATCATCCTATGAATAAGGGGCATCCTTGAGCTCCGAAACGCGTCAGGAAACATGAAGATACTTTGAATGGGAAATGCCGGTTTTTGAAAATAAAAGGTTGTGAAAACTACTCTGCAGCTGTTGTTCGTCCTTGCATCAGGGCACCTTTTGAATGGATTTTACACGGCAGCCTGGCCGTGAAGGACGAGCCACCGAGAAAGTATGGGGCCCAGGAGGCTTGGAATTTTCTGAACCTCGAGGCGCAGCAGAGGACATTAAGGAACCGGGATTTGCATTCTGAGACCCACAGGGGTTGAAAGATTAATTTTAATAGACTTGAATTGCGCACTGAACCCACTGCGGTGTTATTTGCTCGAAAAAGACACTACAGGTACCAGCATGCTTTGAAATGTACTCACCTGAGAGGCCCACTGGGGCGGTAACAATTATAATTAGCATGCAGTTAATGGCGCCATCGAGCCTTACAGTGCATTCAAGTTCATCATCCTATGAATAAGGGGCATCCTTGAGCTCCGAAACGCGTCAGGAAACATGAAGATACTTTGAATGGGAAATGCCGGTTTTTGAAAATAAAAGGTTGTGAAAACTACTCTGCAGCTGTTGTTCGTCCTTGCATCAGGGCACCTTTTGAATGGATTTTACACGGCAGCCTGGCCGTGAAGGACGAGCCACCGAGAAAGTATGGGGCCCAGGAGGCTTGGAATTTTCTGAACCTCGAGGCGCAGCAGAGGACATTAAGGAACCGGGATTTGCATTCTGAGACCCACAGGGGTTGAAAGATTAATTTTAATAGACTTGAATTGCGCACTGAACCCACTGCGGTGTTATTTGCTCGAAAAAGACACTACAGGTACCAGCATGCTTTGAAATGTACTCACCTGAGAGGCCCACTGGGGCGGTAACAATTATAATTAGCATGCAGTTAATGGCGCCATCGAGCCTTACAGTGCATTCAAGTTCATCATCCTATGAATAAGGGGCATCCTTGAGCTCCGAAACGCGTCAGGAAACATGAAGATACTTTGAATGGGAAATGCCGGTTTTTGAAAATAAAAGGTTGTGAAAACTACTCTGCAGCTGTTGTTCGTCCTTGCATCAGGGCACCTTTTGAATGGATATATATATATATTCACTGAAAAAACCATAGGTTATAGACCATATATAGTTAGGAATTAGCATTTAAAAAACCTTATTTTACTCACACAAAACCATTGAAATTACATATATAGTTAGTTGCACTAACTATATATCGCGCACCTGCAATCCACTGCTGATGATGTCACATATTACATCATTCATGACATGGTCAGTGACATCACTGATGACATCACTGATGACATCTCAAATGACATCACTGATGACATCACTGATGACATCTCATTTGACATCAATGACCACATCACTGATGATATCATTCATATGACAATACAATGCATCTCCTCACATTTTAATATAACCTCTGTTTCACCCAGTGTTAAATACAGAATATAATTTTTGAAACCATTGACACACCAATACTAGTTACTACATACGCACTCACTGATTCCTACGTCTACACACACCTTCACTCATTCACCCATACTATCATTCATACATACAATCACTCATCTTTACAACACTATCATATGCACTCATACACCTATACAGACACTCACAGTCTGCCACTCATCCATGGAGTTACTCACACACCTAGTCAGTCCTGTAAAGAATCAATGACACTTCCATTTTCTTGTCTATACAGTTAAACATAGAGCACCTTACATTTTCAAACATATACTAACACATACTTACCTTGTTATACAATCATTGATACAAGTACACATTGATCTGCACAGAGTCACACACCTCCCAGCCAGCCACACACACACTCAGTCTCCCATACAAATACTTGGACAATCAATCAGTAACCCATATAGTTAATTATATAGCTACTGATCAAAACATGCAGCAGTTTACAGAACAACAGACATAATGATGCACAAATTAAGACACTTTAGTCACTAACCCATGCACTCAGTGAGACACATTTAATCACTCACTCATGCATTCAGTCATGCACCTACTAAATCCTTTGTCCAGACACTTATACTTCCACTCATTCTTCAATATGTAAGACACATTTTAACTTTACAGAAACATACAGTCACTGGATGTTGTCATCAGTGATGTCATCAGTGATGTCATTTGAGATGTCATCAGTGATGTCATCAGTGATGTCACTGACCATGTCATGAATGATGTAATATGTGACATCATCAGCAGTGGATTGCAGGTGCGCGATATATAGTTAGTGCAACTAACTATATATGTAATTTCAATGGTTTTGTGTGAGTAAAATAAGGTTTTTTAAATGCTAATTCCTAACTATATATGGTCTATAACCTATGGTTTTTTCAGTGAATTTTCAAGGTTTTGTAAATGCTAATTCCTAACTATATATGGTCTATAACCTATGGTTTTTTCAGTGAATTTCAATGGTTTTTTAATAGCAAATATCATAAGCTGTCGAATGTCAAGTACGTGGTAAGTGAAAACATTTTCGTGTTTATGCACACTGATCTGCTTTGAATGGTGCTCCCCCCCCTCATTTCTATTAGGAGTACTCTCTCTTTGCAGATAGTGAAAGGTAGTTAACGCAGGCCTTTGCCCCCGTTGTAATCCGTCGTGCCTGCTTCTCTCTCCATTTGATTGATTGTTATCCAAGTATTTACTGTTTTAGAATTAGTTCTCTTTGGTTCATTCTCTATTTACAAACAAACACAGAGTCGCAATACTCTGTTTAGTCTTTGCAGATAACGAAAAATCGTGTAAAAAAAAAAGAAAAGGAATCGAGCAAAATCAGTAGGCCACTAATGGGATCTCTTTTTGACCTCGCTAAAATAGAAACATTAGGAACAACCCCTCATGACAAATACAAAACTAGTGAGATGAACTGAACTCCACACAATGATGGCTGCAAAACAGCTCGGCTCCGCCACCCACCCCGCCCAAAATAACGATAAAGAGCGGCTGCCATGATTGGTTGCGGAATGGCCACGACGGAGCTACGAAATGATGCTGCTCTCATGCTAACCCCAGCTTCAGTCTGAAACATCCAGAAACACTGTAGACTACCAATTCGATCAGTTCCGGTAGCGCCCCAATGTAACCCGGTAGAGAAGAACTAGCCCTCCCCTCTTTCACTGATGGTTCTTGTTGCCTGTCCCTTCTGTTCTCATTTAACAGAACTATTTAGCCTGCTGAAAGGGGTTGTGTTCCGACCGCTGGTTGGTGGAGACATTTTGACTACATTCTGGACCTGCGTTGTCGCGTAATGCGTCATATGACGCGCCGCGTTAGCGCATCCGGAAGTCATCCGGGGCGCGCAGCGCGTAACGTAAGCATAACAAGTCATGTGACTTGTTAATAAAACTTTTCATTGGTTCATTTTACTTTTCTTATTGTAATGATGAAAGGCTTGGTCATATGACCTAAAAATTACGCTTTTCATTACTTCCGAACATTATTTTTTCTTAAATATATGTTATAATGTTCCAGGCTAATGTACTTTCCCGGAAATTTTACAACTGTCCTGCAAGTAAAATATATTCTTTTTTCGAGAAAAAGAGCGTTTCTTCGTCCCATGATGGAGCCGTTGAGCAAAAGAGGGTCGACCTGCTGTCTTAGTCGCCGATACGCCTGAATATGAGATTCTTATCGATCACTTTATGTTGCAGGAATAGAAAACACAACAGCCCTTGACCATTTATCTTTACTGCGTTCCTTCGTATTATACCTTTTACCCTTCATGTAATTGGTCTGCTTTATTTCACTTGCCTTTTAATGATTCTAAAACAGTGACTATTATTACAAACTTTACCAATGTATATACTACTACCATGTTTTCTTTTAAAAACCTTTATTGTGAAAATTTCATTATACAAATACGAGCCTATAACCACGTGGGCCGGCCACGGAGCAAACTGTAATCGTATGTGATGAGTAGACATTTACACTGTAGAGGAACGTAACGGGCGGGCCATTAGGTTGCAAGAACTAAGGTGTCTAACAGTTATGGAATCGGTGGACGTACATTTTATAATTAAAATACGACAGGGCCAGTTACAATAAAATTATCTAGATATACATTTGCGGGCAAGTACCATGGGTGACGTTAATTCGAACTTTCAACAGTACAGTAATCAATAACACATCAGAACTTAATATCAATAGGGATGTCGAAATATTCAATCAATTCTCGTCCCCGCCCGCCATGTGCTTCAAAACTGCATACGTATCTCGTGATTTCAAGGTTCTGCAACCAGTACACAACAAGGAGTTACGAGTCCCATTTATTCCGGCGCCATTTTGGGCGAGGACGGGCAGGTCCAGGATATAGTCAAAATGTCTCTACCAACCATCGACTATGATGATGTTCATATGCTGTATTTATTAGAGTAACACTCATCTGCCCACATGAAATTAATTTACCACAATCTAAACATGTCATTTTAATCTTTCCAAAGTTCTTCTAAATATTTGGGACCGTTTCCCTTGCCTCTGAAGCTCTCAGTGCCACTTCTTTGATGAATGTACTAGCAGGTCAGGGGTTCTCCTCCAAATCTCTCTTTTATGCAGCACTATAATTAATTGGTGCCACCTCTCCATATGACGATGCATGGTATAGTTACCACAACTATATATTTTTTCGTTTCCTCTGGAGAGTTCATCGTGGCAGATGAAGCGTGTAACATACCGGGCATTTACCTTTTTTTGCATGTACAGGAAAGGAAAAAAAAATCGAGCGTTCGAGTTCTTAGGTGTCCCAGGGCCATTTTAGTGGACCAGGCCCAAATCCAAAGAACAGCTATCTCACAGGCTAATGGGGCGACCCACGCCGAGTTTCAGCATTGTAGGATGACCACACAAGTACAGCAACTTGCTAGACATCACCTCGGTGCCATCCGGATCTCGGCGCCCCACTGCAGATGAAGTGCCTCTCAACTATGAAACCACCAGAAAACGCTTGAGTCAGCTTTGTGTGAAGCCGCCATTTTGATTCAATCAATAGCGTCCCCCTGCACACATTCAGGGACCTGGTCGTGTCTTCAGGTCAAACGAATTTGGGACAAGATGCAGAAAGGAAAAGGAAAAAAGTTCCGCCGGACCCCGGGAGGTGGCCGCCTATGTCATGGGCGATCTTAGGCCACACCAGGGCAATAGTGAAGCTGCAGCAGGTGCAAATAAGCTTCAGACAGTGTTACAAGCGCTGCTCAGAACTCTCAACTATGACACCACCTCGGTGCCATCCGGATCTTGGCGCCTTGTGCTGGTTCCGGCCTATTCACACATCGGTCCGCTACTGACGCCACCTCACAGGCCAACGGGGCACCCCACGCCGACTTTCGGCGCAGCATTGTAGGATGGCCACACCAGTGCGGCAAATTGCTGGACACCACCTCGGTGCCATCCAGATCTCGGCGCGTTGTGCTGCCTTCGGCCTATTCGCCACAAGTGCGCACGCAACTCAGCTGCATAGCGAGTGAAACACCAAGGGGCGCCTCACTGCAGCCGAGGAACCTCCATCTTGGGGGCGACGCACAGCATCACATTGCTTTCCAATGCAGTCAGATCCTCAAACAGCCCCCACTGACTGACGCGAACTCACAGGCCAACGGGGCGCCCCACGCCGACTTTCGGCGCAGCATTGTAGGATGGCCACACCAGTGCGGCAAGTTGCTGGACACCACCTCGGTGCCATCCGGATCTTGGCGCGTTGTGCTGCCTTTGGCCCCATTCGCACATCAGTCCGCTACTGACGCCATCTCACAGGCTAATGGGGCGCCCCACGCCGACTTTCAGCATTGTAGGATGACCACACCAGTACAGCAACTTGCTAGACATCACCTCGGTGCCATCCGGATCTCGGCGCCCCACTGCAGATGAAGTGCCTCTCAACTATGAAACCACCACTGTGACATCCGGATCTTGGCGCGTTGTGCTGCCTTCGGCCTATTCGCACATCGGTCCGCTACTGACGCCATCTCACAGGCTAATGGGGCGACCCACGCCGAGTTTCAGCATTGTAGGATGACCACACCAACTTGCTAGACATCACCTCGGTGCCATCCGAATCTTGGCATCTCAACGCCTAGTGGTATCTTCCATACAGAAAATATTGTTACGCTACCTTTGGCCCCATTCGCACATCAGTCCGCAACTTAGACATCACCTCGGTGCCATCCGGATCTTGGCATCTCAGCGCCTTGTGGTGTCTTCTCGTCAGAAAATATTGTTGCGCTGCCTTTGGCCCCATTCGCACATCAGTCCGCTACTGACACCATCTCACAGGCCAACAGGGCGCCCCACGCCGACTTTCAGCATTGTAGGATGGCCACACCAGTGCGGCAACTTACTAGACACCACCTCGGTGCCATCCGGATCTTGGCGCGTTGTGCTGCCTTCGGCCTATTCGCACATCGGTCCGCTACTGACGCAAACTCACAGGCCAACGGGGCGCCCCACGCCGACTTTCAACATTGTAGGATGGCCACACCAGTGCTGCAACTTGCTGGACACCACCTCGGCGCCATCCGGATCTTGGCGCGTTGTGCTGCCTTCGGCCTATTCGCACATCGGTCCGCTACTGACGCCGCCTCACGTGCCAACGTATTTTCTCCGCATTTTATACCCTATGCCGCATAACAGGTCATGTGACTTGTTTATAAAACTTTTCATTGGTTCATTTTACTTTTGGTTTCCTAATGATGGAAGGCTTGATCATATGACCTAAAAACAACACTTTTCATTGGATGAAAACTTTTTTTTTTTCCAAACGATGAAAGCCCCACCTTGTTTCTGGATGTTTCAGACTGAAGCTGGCGTCAGCATGAGAGCACCACCATCTCGTAGCTCCGTCGTAGTCATTCCGCGAGCAATCATGGCAGCCGCTCCCCACCAGAAGCCTGCAGGAGTCGGGGCCCCCAAAACTTTTGATGAATTCTCAAGGCGGAGGGGACGCTTTCGAGAATGGGGTCCAAGACCTAGCAGACAAGCGTCCGATTTCCAAGGTGTCCCAGGGCCATTTCAGTGGACCAGGCCCAAAAAGGAAAGAGCCTGCCGCCATTTTGAGAGTCCTGTGACAGCCGCCTATCGCTGCACCGCAAGAGTGGGCGCAACTCAGCTGAATTGCGGCTTTTGACACAGTGGACCAAAAACGGACGGAATGGCAACTGAAACGGTAAAGGGGCGCCCCACTACAACAGATGACACTCCACCTGGAGAGGCCCGTTCACGCCGCCTCCCCCGGGGCGCCCCACGCCGTTATTCGGAGCAGCATTGTAGGATACCAAAACCAGTGCGGCAACTTACTGGACATCACCTTGGTGCCATCGTTCTGCTGCCTTGGAACTATTCGCACAACAGTTTGCTACTGAAGACCCACCCCCCGCGACGCCCCACGCCGTTATTTGCTGGGTGGCAACTTACTAGACATCACTTTCGTGTCATCTAGATTTCAGCGCGTTCTGCTGCCTTGGAACTATTCGCACAACAGTTTGCTACTGATGACCCGCCCCACGCCGGAAATCTGGACGTTGTGCTGCGTTGGGACTATTCGCACAGCCGACCGCTACTTCGTTGTTTTTCCCTAAAAATGTTTATATGTTATTACTATTTTTGTTTTCTTGTATATATTTATAAATTATTAAAGTTTTATAATCTTACTACTTTGTCGGAGTGCTATATATTTTTAATGTGACACATAATTGTAAAAACTTTGATGTACAAAGAGTCATCCCTGGAATCTTCCGCTTCACGCTCGGTCCCCTCCCCAATCACAATACAGGATGGTTTTCAGATAATAGCAACGCTTCTGCTGTGACGGATCTCATCGAGTGTGGGCCTTGATCTACTATAACTCCTTTGAAGAGGGGTGAATCTTTACAGCTGTGGCCATAAACTACATCTGCAGGGCTAGCTGATACCCTAGGACCAGCCTGGACAATCGGACACAGAGGAAAAGGAGTGTCAGAGGGTGCAGTAGTGAATAGGGCGAAAGGGAGGTGTCGGGCGGGCACAGGGTGTGATTCTCAGGAAAGAGCAGCGCAGATGGGGGGAGGTTTATTACCCATGCATAAGACAGAGAGCGGGGGTGACCACTGCCTGGGGGAGATGCTTGCGAGGGTGGGGAGCCATGCTAAGGATCGACAGCGTGCACAGAGTGGGTCTGGTCAAGGCATCTAAAATGGCTGCCGTGCACGACAAAAGTGTGGCATTTGAAAAAAGACAAGATGGCGCACACAATGTTTTTCAACAATTCCTGATTTCCTTCGAATCGAACGTTAACAGACGTTGGGGCATATTACCAAAGTTAAGCGATATTTATCCCTAACGATGCATTGCAAAGATTTTTTTACCGTCAGAAATTATCGCAGATAAACCTTGCTATTATCAAAGTTTATCGCAAATACGATAAAAACCGACCGCAATGCATTAATATCGCTGAAAACTCAGCGATATTCATGCATTACCGAGCTAATCCTCTTAGCCATGTTATCCACCTCCCATAGGATAACATGGCTAAGAACTGCTCAGGGCAGCTGTTACTTTTTGGAGATATTCGCGCTTATCTCGAATATTTCCAAAAGTTGATAATAGGAGATAGCGATGTTAGCGACTGTTTCCAGTCGCTAACATCTTGGCATGCCCACTTTGCATGTCATTAGTGATAAATATCACTCACATGCAAAGTGGGGCCCAAGATGGTCGCTATCTCCTACTAGCCGTCGCTAACTGGTGTTAGCAACAGCTAGGTAATACAGATATAATTTTATCTCCGCGAAGCGGAGCGCTGTTACAGATATATATCTTGTTTTTGAACGTTAATTTCTCAAAATGCACTGAAGCACATATATTGAGACCTAGCAAAGGCACATCGGGCTACCAGTCCCTAATATTTTACCAAGTTTCGTGCAAATCCATTCAGCCGTTCGATTATTATTATTATTTATTTTTTTTGCCCCGCGGGGCCCTTTTAAAACCTCCACATCAAACCTAGGGGATCAGCGAGGATCTACTATGCCCCCTTATGGTCATTTGCCCCTTCGCTTTGGCCTCCTCTTGTCTCTCGATCCTACCGAGAGACAAGATGGCGGCCGCTACGGACTGTTTGGAATGTTTACAGACACCGGAGAGCCAATCAGCTTCGCTTCGCAAAGCTCCGTAACGCGAAAAGTACGCGAAGCGGTGCGCTGTTACAGATATATATCTTTTTTTGAACGTTAATTTCTCAAAATCCACTGAAGCACATATATTGAGACCTAGCAAAGGCACATCGGGCTACCAGTCCCTACAATTTTGCCAAGTTTCGTGCAAATCCATTCAGCCGTAAGATTATTATTATAATTTTTTTTTTTTGCCCCGCGGGGCCCTTTTAAAACCTCCACATCAAACCTAGGGGGTCAGCGAGGATCTACTATTCCCCCTTATGGTCATTTACCCCTTCGCTTTGGCCTCCTCTTGTCTCTCGATCCTACCGAGAGACAAGATGGCGGCCACTACGGACTGTTTGCGGCCACTACGGACTGTTTGGAATGTTGACAGACGCCGGAGAACCAATCAGCTTCGCTTCACAAAGCTCCGTTGCGCGAAAAGTACGCGTCCTAGGCCGCTGCCCGGTCCGCGCTTACAGATATATATCTTTTTTTAAACGTTAATTTCTCAAAATCCACTGGAGCACATATATTGAGACCTACAAAAGGCACATCGGGCTACCAGTCCCTACAATTTTGCCAAGTTTCGTGCAAATCCATTCAGCCGTTCGGTCTAAAAGTGAGGCCAACCGCCCTATGGAAATTAACATGGGAAAAACGCGTTTTGGGACCCCCCTTTTTTCTCGGCCCCCCCTTGACGAACCCCCCCCAAATTTTCAAAGGCTGCTCAGAAACAAAATGTGCCATTTTCCTGAAAATTTCAGCCAATTCCGTCCACAAACGGCAAAGTTATTAGACATAGAATTTTCAAAAATCCCATAGAGAAAAAATCCTAACTATATATACCTACTGGCGACCGCCAGTAGGTAATATATATATATATATATATATATATATATATATATATATATTCACTGAAAAAACCATAGGTTATAGACCATATATAGTTAGGAATTAGCATTTAGAAAACCTTATTTTACTCACACAAAACCATTGAAATTCCATATATAGTTAGTTGCACTAACTATATATCGCGCACCCGCAATCCACTGCTGATGATGTCACATATTACATCATTCATGACATGGTCAGTGACATCACTGATGACATCACTGATGACATCTCAAATGACATCACTGATGACATCACTGATGACGTCTCATTTGGCATCATTCTTGTGCTAATACGATAAACTTCTTCAGACTCTAATATAACCTTAGATACACTCAGTTTATACAGACACTCACACACTGCCACTCATCCATGGAGTTACTCACACACCCAGTCAGTCATGCAAAGAAACAATCTCACCTCCATTTCTTCAACTATACAGTTATACACACCTTACTTATTGAAACATATACTAACACATATTTACTCTCTTATACAATCCCTGATACAAGTTCACAATGATCGATACAACCACTCACTCAGTGGCTCTCATGCACAGTTATTTATATATGCCAACTCTCACATGTACTGTGTTTGACATATGTACTTACTATGACATGTAGCATTGAGATATCCATTCACTCATCAATACACTCATGCACACAGTCAACTGCCCATGTAGCTGTTTCCACATGCACTCTTGAACTCATACACCTAGTGAATAAACTGCTCACACATCTATGCACAGAGTCACACACCTTCCAGCCACCCCCACACAAACTCAATCTCCCATAGAAATACTTGGGCAACCAATTAATAACACATATAGCCTCTCGTATAGCTAATGATCAACACATGCAGCAGTTTACATCACAACAGACATAATGATGCACAAATTAAGACAGTTTAGTCACTAACCCGTGCATTCAGTAAGACGCATTTAATCACTCACTCATACAGTCAATCACGCACCTACTAAAACCTTCATTCAGACACTTATACATCCACTCATTCTTCAATATGTAAAACATATTTAAACTTTACAGAAACACATAATCACTGGATGTTGTCATCAGTGATGTCATCAGTGATGTCACTGACCATGTCATGAATGATGTAATATGTGACATCATCAGCAGTGGATTGCGGGTGCGCGATATATAGTTAGTGCAACTAACTATATATGGAATTTCAATGGTTTTGTGTGAGTAAAATAAGGTTTTCTAAATGCTAATTCCTAACTATATATGGTCTATAACCTATGGTTTTTTCAGTGAATTTTCAAGGTTTTGTAAATGCTAATTCCTAACTATATATGGTCTATAACCTATGGTTTTTTCTGTGAATTTCATTGTTTTTTTAACAGCTAATATCTGTAGCTGTAAAATGTATTCTTCTTTAAATCCAAAAATATATTTTATATGTTTATGAATAATTTTTTTTTAAAATATTTTTTTTTCTTCGTTCCCGCTTCGCGAATCGGGAAGCTTCCCGTTAGCTGACCTTGATGCCGCGAAATAGACCGCGAGCCGGTAAACGTTTCTTTACCGCAAGTGCCGCGTTAGAAAACAACATCGTGACGCCTCCCGTCCGCATGACGTTCCACGTTGTCGCGTGATACGTCATATGACGTGCTACGTTAGCGAACTGGTACGCGAAGCGAGTGCCAAAGCGCAGGTTTCTGGAAGCAAACCGGGAGGCCCTGCAAAGCGCTTAACGTAAACACAGCAAGTCATGTGACTTGGTAATAACACTTTTCATTGGTTCATTTCACTTTTGGTTTCCTAATGATGTAAGACTAGGTCATATAATCTAAAATGAACACTTTTGATTGGTTGAGAACTCTTGTTTTTCCCAAATGATGAAAATCCCTCCTTCTTTCCTCACTCTGACTTTCATCATTGTGAGAGAAAGACCCTTTGTGATCACTGAGCAATGGCTTCTTTAGTAGCTTCAGCTGGTGCTTCCCCACCACCTCCACCACATCCAAGGAAGAGTGGACCACCTGCTCAAGTTGTAATTCAACAAGAAGAAGAAGAAGAGGAACAGGAGGACGAGCACGAAGAGAGGCAGTTTTTGCCTGAGCAGCCCAAGACGTCTCACCGGAAAGAAAACTTCATTTGGCAATTTTTTAAAATTCCCAAAGGTCAGAAAAAAGTAAATGCAAGATACGTTACTTGCCTTATATGTCAAGATAGACTGTCCAGAGGGACCGACAAAAAATACAGTTTCGGAAACTACACAATGCATCGCCATATGACTAGGTGGCATCCTAACAACTACAGTGCTGCACAGTTTCGGAACGACCTAGATAATCTCCCTATTATGGCCAGAAGATCTGTTGTACCGGAAGTAACGGGACCAGAGGGCAGGGAGATGGTGCCAAATATACAAATGAGATTTGGTGAAGTAAAACACACCTGCGTATTTTGCGATGGATTCATTTCCTACGGAGAAAGAAGCATCACTCTGATCAACAGAGCTATTGACTATCATATGCAAGTTTGTCCGAAACGCCCAAAATAATAAATACTTCTTTTTTTTGTTTTGTTGCTCCTGTTGAGCCCTTTACAATGAATCGTTTTCATTGCCCCCTCCAAGAAAAACCCAAAAAAATATAAAACTGTTCCGAAAAATTCAAAAACATTAAAAAAATGTTCAGAAAAATAAAAAAAAAAGTTCTTTTCAGAACTACCTCCCCGTTATTAAAAAATTGGTACAATATTTGGAACTGTGCCAACCTCTATTTCTCTTAGTTCGCTTCCTAGTTCGCTCGCTGGTACGCGAACTGGAAGCGAACCAAAAACAGTAAGTATAAGGGAAGGAAACACACACTTATGTTAAAAGAAAGACAGCTATAGGGGAGTAAACTAGAGATACTATTACCCATAATCCACTACTGATGATGTCACATATTACATCATTCATGACATGCTCAGTGACATCATCAGCAGAGGATTGCGGGTTTTTTGGCAACATGCCTTATCCACGGTTTAATAACGCTGCCTTTTGCTTTATATAAGTTTTCAAATTGTATGAAATATATACCAATAGGTCTTTATGAACCTTTAGGTAGTGCTTTTGTTCATGAGGTCTGGTCGCTTCCATACACATACAGATGTTTCAAAGATGATCAAGAAGTTTATCTGAATGGAGAGGAATGCACTGAGACGCCAGATCATTCACTAATGTGTAGGCACATACAGTTACACGATTCATGCAACAAACACCGACCAAATATGGCTTGCGTGTTGCAAGGCACGCCAGTTCCTGCTATCATCCCCACGTTCAAGTTGTTGGAAAATGGTAGTTATTTGATGCTCAATAATGAAGATTGTTCTGAGTTAATTAAAAGTATTCCTTTTATCGTAACAGTAAGTGAACGGGTTATTTGCTGCAGAAATGTTCTATTTCCTCCCACACATGAACATAGGGAGTTTTCAATCTGGCCACAAATACCAACCTTGGGACACGTTTCAACGGCATGACAAGAATAAGAGCTCTTTTGTCTCAGAGAGAGGTGGCCTTGAGTTCGGCCCGTGAAACTTTCGTACTTCACATAGCGAACACCCGTACACAGGTTTGCCTTTCAATTTCAGCAACATGTTTCCGACTATCTTTAACGCATCCTCCACAAAATCCCTGGCACACTTTTTTAAAGTTGTTACCAGTGGTCTCGTGACTTCATTTGAGAAAATCTTTGGAGTCATCCCTGCTCCCTTTCATTCCATTTTCTCCACTCTGGTTCGTGGATTGCATTTTTACTTGCATTACCAGCGGACGCTCTTGTGCTTTTTTACATTTTTAAATATGGATGTCCCTCCTATGCAACCTCCGACCCTGCAGCTGCTGACACTGTTCCGCAATCGCATGCTAGAATATTATGGCACAATGCCGTTGGCGATATTAAGCACGGCATATGGATTATCTTTTCGGTTCTCCTACTTCACCTGTGTCCAGCCTGTATTTCACTGCCTGACCTGTGATTTCGATTGGGCCATTGATTTGTGTCTCTGCGGACCGGTTTCTCCTGACGTCGACTTTAATCAGCTGATGACTCCTATCATTACTCACGAGTTGATTTGTCCTGGCGAAAGGATTATGGCTGTGGCATTGATGCATGGACTACTTGGTCCCTGGAATTTACTGGCGGCAGCACAGTCTTTCTTGGAACACAGCTTTCTTGAAAACCCACCGAGCTGTCCTCTGATGGTGATAGAGGATCCGGTGCTGGGAGAGCACGTATGTTCTTTTCCGCTTTTAAATTGGATGGCTGAACTGTTTTCGGATGAAGACGGTGACTTCCTGTTGGAGGCTGTTGCAGCTTATTTTGCATACACAGTTATGTCATAGACCTTTTTCATGTTTCATATGCTGAGTACTAGAATTTCATTGACAATTCATTGACTTAATTGTCAAGTTTTTATTATTTACCTTGCCTATTGGCTTAAGACTCGATAAAGTACTTGGCTGTTTTATTTTTCTTTAGCATTGAATTTTCCTAGTTTTTAATGCTTTACCTTGCGGACCGTCCACATATAAACTTGCAATCTGCTCTCATGAGATGGCACTTCTATTATCTTATTCAGTTCGTTTCCGGATCATGAGGAGGTGTCATCTAGGTCCTGGATATCTTTACACCGTGTTAAGTTAGCATGGGCTCATTACCGGTTTAAACGCCATTTTTCCTTTTTTGCAACTTCTGCACACGACATTTAGTTGTTGCTTTAGCTTTCCACCTAGTAGTTCATCGTGGTTTACATGAGAATAATATGTTATTGGTCTACTATCTGCTTTACTTGTTAAACTATATCTGTACAGCGAGTGCTAAAGTTTCAAGAACAACACGATACAGAATTGTTATGAGGTCTGATCTCCACGACTTCATACTCATAACATAAGTGCAACTTCTGCCAATTCTGGGCATGAGGCGGGTTTTATATTGCTTTGCCGAACACACATACACAACAGTTGATGCGGTTCACATGAAGAGAGAGCTGGTGTATGCTGATGTGATTCCTTCAAATCTAAGACACTAAAGTATGGGCACGCCCTAAACCAACACAAAGAGACCTTCTTAGCAAATAATATAATATGTGTATTAGGGAGGGTGAGATATAAGCAGCCGCGGGCCGTGGAGGGAGTTACGGTGAGGCAGGGAGGCGGGGAGGGGGAGAAGCAGGGTGGAGCCCTCTCTACCTTGCCCCTCCCCCTCCCCGCCTCCCTGCCCCACCGTAACTCCCTCCACGGCCCGCGGCTGCTTATAAGTGTTGCTAACTCTTATTCATTTACAGCATGTTAACATACTGTCACCATTCGCTTTTTATGTACTAGTAACTATGCTGGTAATTTTGCTACTGATAATATGTGTACTTGTATTCTCCACCCTGCTTCTCCCCCTCCCCGCCTCCCTGCCTCACCGTAACTCCCTCCACGGCCCGCGGCTGCTTATAAGTGTTGCTAACTCTTATTCATTTACAGCATGTTAACATACTATCACCATTCACTTTTTATGTACTAGTAACTATGCTGGTAATTTTGCTACTGATAATATGTGTACTTTTATTATCTAAGGTACTACGCCTGAGAAGACGGCATTAGTAAATAAACATTTCAAATACACATGTGTTCTTCAAAACTCCATGTTCTGGTTTCTAAGAAATATATAACGACCGACTGTTCATGAGTTCCACGTATCCTGAGGTACTATAAGTTCATATTCTGGATTGTCTAAACATTGAGAGTTTGTTATATCCAATGTGACACTGTACCTAGCTTGCTAAATAGTTTTTGATTACTAACGTGAGTTTTGGGACACCCTAATTCGCCGAGGTTCCAATCCTCTGTCCACAGTTCTGTGTGAGAACAGAAACCCTGCGACAGGGGCACCCCCGACCCTTGCTGGACCTTCATCACACTTGCGATACAACTCCAGCAATGCGCCACCTTTACGGCACAGATACATCACGCATCTGTGCTGTTTTTGCCCCGTGATGCGCCGCATTGTAAATGCAGCACACCATAGGTGACGGAACAGCGGCACAGAATGACTAACACATCCCTGGTGATGCGCCAGTCATCATAAATCTATCCCTATGCTTCTTATCTTGTTAGAGATGAACCGCCATATGTATCATCAAAGTTATTTGCATTTCCTAAATAGCGAACTTTAAGGAATAAATAGCGATTCTTTACCATTCCTAGTTTGCGATGAGCTATTTGCTAATTAGCCGAATGTAGCCCAATGAAGCCCAATGTAGCCCAATGTAGCCCAAAGATGGCCGCCAGACACACAAAAAAACAAATGTAGCCCAAATATCAGCCAGATGTAGCCCAACTATAGCCCAGTGACAGAATGACCAATCAGCTTCGCAAACCTCCGTTACGCGAAGCGGAGCGCTGTTAAAGATATATATCTTTTTTTGAACGTTAATTTCTCAAAATCCACTGGAGCACATATATTGAGACCTAGCAAAGGCACATCGGGCTACCAGTCCCTAATATTTTGCCAAGTTTCGTGCAAATCCATTCAGCCGTTCAATTATTATTTTTATTATTTTTTTTTGCCCCGCGGGGCCCTTTTAAAACCTCCACATCAAACCTAGGGGGTCAGCGAGGATCTACTATGCCCCCTTATAGTTATTTCCCCCTTTGTTTTGACCTCCTCTTGTCTCTCGATCCTACCGAGAGACAAGATGGCGGCCGCTACGGACTGTTTGGAATGTTGACAGACGCCGGAGAACCAATCAGCTTCGCTTCACAAAGCTCCGTTGCGCGAAAAGTCCGCGAACCAGAGCGCTAACCGGTCCGCTGTTACAGATATATATCTTTTTTAAAACGTTAATTTCTCAAAATCCACTGGAGCACATATATTGAGACCTACAAAAGGCACATCGGGCTACCAGTCCCTACAATTTTGCCAAGTTTCGTGCAAATCCATTCAGCCGTTCGGGCTAAAAGTGAGGCCAACCGCCCTATGGAAAACTCAATGTTAAAAACACGTTTTGGGACCCCCCTTTTTTCTCGGCCCCCACTGGACGAACCCCCCCCAAATTTTCAAGGGCTGCTCAGAAACAAAATGTGCCATTTTCCTGAAAATTTCAGCCAATTCCGTCCACAAACGCCAAAGTTATTAGACATAGAATTTTCAAAAAACCCATAGAGAAAAAATCCTAACTATATATACCTACTGGCGACCGCCAGTAGGTAATATATATATATATATACACACACACACTTAATAATGCATACTTATATAAATATATATAATTTTTAAATTTTAATTTTTTATACATATTTTTAATATATCTATATATATAATATATTAATTTAGATAACTTTTTTCACCCTAAAAACTAATCCCACCCAAGTCCCTTAAAATACCCCAGCACCCCAAAATACTAAGCCACCCTTACTCCTTAAAATACCCCAGCACCCTTAAACACTAACCCATCCTGACCCTAGAAATACCCCTGTACCCCAAACCTATCCCTGAACCCTAAAGTACCCCTGTACCCCAAAACCCAAACCTACCCCTGAACCCTAAAAAAACCCTGTATCCCAAAACCCAAACCTACCCCTGAACCCTAAAATACTCCTGTACCCCAAAACCCAAACCTACCCCTGAACCCTAAAATACCCCAGTACCCCAAAAACCCAAATCTATCCCTCAACCCTAAAAATACCCCTGTACCCCAAAACCCAAACATACCCCTGAACCCTAAAATACCCCTGTACCCAAAACCCAAATCTACCCCTGAAGCCTAAAATATCCCTGTACCCCAAAACCCAAACCTACCCCTGAACCCTAAAATACTCCTGTACCCCAAAACCCAAACCTACCCCTGAACCCTAAAGTACCCCTGTACCCCAAAACCCAAACCTACCCCTGAACCCTAAAATACCCCTGTACCCCAAAACCCAAACCTACCCCTGAACCCTAAAAATACCCCTGTACCCCGAAACCCAAACCTACCCCTGAACCCTAAAAAAACCCTGTACCCCAAAACCCAAACCTACCCCTGAATCCTAAAATACTCCTGTACCCCAAAACCCAAACCTACCCCTGAACCCTAAAATACCCCTGTACCCCAAAACCCAAACCTACCCCTGAACCCTAAAATACTCCTGTACCCCAAAACCCAAACCTACCCCTGAACCCTAAAATACCCCAGTACCCCAAAACACAAATCTATCTGTGGAAAAGTAAATTTTGTCATGTTCTGTGTCCCTACGTGTCATCCATCATATGTTATGTGTGCATGACCAATATGCATATGCATTCCCCATGTCTGATTAATGACGCAATTACAGTTGTGTCCACCTCTAGTATGCCAGTTTCCAGGCCTCGTGAATACTACGGATATCAGGCCTATGTAAAGCTACGTTGCCACGTTTCTCAGTGTGCACGTTATTCCATTATAAAGTCCCCGTTTCTAGGCCTCAAAAGGGCCTGGATATCAGATTCAGCTCCTGTCTCCTGAAGCCTCGCTGAGGAGCGATGCAGCCCCCACCTGTATCCTCGACCTTTCACTTACTTCCTGCCTCGCAGTGCCCGGTGCAGCTTGGCTCTGCCTCTGAGTCTGCCAAAAGTATGTTATAGTTCCAGTTATCAGCTCAGTCCTCCTTCTCTGCATTCCTAAGCTACTGAACTGCATCAATAGTTTCCGTCATTGTCTAGCCTTCAGGGCTCCATGTTAGAGAATACTGTATTTAATGGTCATTTAATATTCTTCATCACGCACTACATGTAGAATAATGCATGGTCCAGTCTTAGAGTCAGTTAGCCTTTCCCCTCTTGACTTCTAGTTTATATCAACATGTTCTCTAAACATCAGATACTAGATACTGCTTAGGTACATGTCGCTCCGACCCTCCAGACTTTAGTCTCTGCTCCTAGCACAGAGTTCATAGCCCCCAGCTTCTCCTCGTAACACGTCATTGCCAGTTTGCGCGCACCATCAGGTTAGAGGTCCCGGCTCCTTAGGTAGCCCCCTCCTGTGTTTCCGCCCATTCATGACATATTCTGTTACGTTTGCATCACATGTCTGAGTTACACCTCTTTTTACTCTTATCTTTCGCGACTGCTACGCGTCACGCCTTCTGCTCCACCCACTGCTACGCCTACTGCAATGTAATGCTATGTGTTTGCGCTATGTATATATGCTCGTGGATTGTTATTAAAAGTTAGCGCGCTCATCCCAGATCCTGGCCCCCGGCAGCTGCCATCCTATTCCCGTGCAGGTTGTCCTGTTCCTGTCCTTATGCTGTATTAAACCTGCAAAACTCCTACTACCTCGAATCTTGACTCTTATTTATTGAGCTATCTGTTATGATATATGTCTAGTCAAAAATAGGGTATTATTTATTTATTTACCACATAATGGCGCCCGAATAGGGACTTGCCCTTTCCCCACGCGTCGGTGAAGCCACGCCGACCCCCTGACCCTCTGCAGCCGTGACGGAACCATACCGGCCACGTGCAGATATTTCTGCTTCAAGTATCCCTCAGGCCCACGGAGGAGACGGAGGAGGCGGTCCAGCATCCAAACGAGACGGTGGAGGAACGCGGCGAGTCCCGACCAGAGCCCAAGCCAAGAGTCCAAGGTCCGAGGTATCCGGAGGCCCACCCGTAACCGAAGTCCGAAGTTCGTCGTCCGTCGTCGTAGCAGTCCAGTCCAGTCCGAAGCTTTCCGTTCTTGCTGCCCGGTGAGTACCATTACTGGGGTAGTATCTAGACAGGGTCAATCTAAATTGACTCTGGTCCGTGGGTTGGTGGTACCCAGGCCCACAAACGAAGTGTTCACCTAGGTGGATACGGGTCTTGATGCGTCCCTTTATGGGACCGGTATGTTCCGTACTGTTTCAGCAGTGCATCCAGTAACTCTAGTCTGTTCCGTTCTCGAGAAATTCTTGTGTTTCTGTTCTCAGTATTCCAGGTAATATTTCTGTCCGAACTGTAATGTTATGATGTTGTTCAATGTATTTCCAATGTCGTGGTATGCCTGAATTGTTTTCCCAATTGTTATTGTTCCTCGTCTATTGTATTGTGTTCCGATTCAAGTTTACAATGTCTCTCTTTTCGAGATTACGTCAGTTAAAAACTAGAAAGGGTTTGTTAGAAGAAGCAGTTCCTGTTCCGCCTAGGGACAGTCCAGGTCACTTTATGTATCAGAAACATGGCATAAGCGCCATATTGTATCTAGATTTATGGGTAGATTATACCAAACAGTTAGAAGAAAAGTATAGATGGCCCGTATCGGGTACATGGGATGCCGAATGCATCATGCGAGTAGAAGAAGCATTATGGAAAAAGAAAGCCAGACAGTCACAGAAAGATGCCATCGAGTTATGGCGCAAAGAAGCTCATAAAAGAACCGAAAAAGAAATCAGAAAGTCAGAACTAAGTAGAGAATCCCAAGAACGAGCCCAAGAAAGAGAATTAATTGAGATAGGTGAACGAGTTAGAACTGAGCAATCAGACAGACAGAGGCATGCCCTTAATAAGGGTATGTATCCTCTTCTTGCTGAGGGCTTGCCAAAAGCGACCCCAGAGGCATCCAGTAATTTCCCGCCACCATTAGTTCCGACCAAGCTACGTCACAAACCGACCGCAGCTGATATTTTTATTTCGTCCTATCTGGACGACACAGTCCCCGAATATGCAAATCCTGTTCACGCTCCGCCAGTCCCTGTAAATCAGGTAATTCCTGCTCCTCCAGACACCGGGGTGCCCTTAACAGCCCCCCCGGGTCAGCCCGCCATACAAGTCCAGCCCACGTTACAATTACCGACCCTGCCAGGACGAAAAGCATCAGTTGATGATTCTAGTTTAGGGGCCGCAGGGGGAGGTCTTCCTCAAACCCCGCCGCCATACAAGCGTTTATCAGCACTCGAATTACATGCTCAAGCATCACAGCGTACTCCTAAAAGTAATAAGTCTGTTGCAGAAATCAGGCAAACCCTTGGCGAATGTGTCTATGACCCAGTTCCAGGCGAATTTAATATGGTTTTATATTCCGTACGCATAAGGAGGGTGACCGAGTATCTAGTCACCTTGCCGAATATGAAAGAAGATCTAGACAGAATATATCGTTTCATCCGTACAGGGGATGATCCAGAAAGTATTAGTAATGCCATGTCTCAAAGGAAAGCCGAGATTCAGCGCATGATATTAAAGTTCTTAATTAACTGTCTAATAAGAGAACAAGATTACCCGTCTAAAGATCCAGCCGAAATGAAAATCCTGACAAAGTGGAGTGATAATATAGCCGAAGGAAAGCACAATACCATTAGTGCCATGGAAAGTATGTACAAGAAAATCCGTAGAGAAATAATAAAGATACACGAACAGCGTAAAGCAGCACAAGTAAGCGAGAAAGAAAGTACCTCCGATCCTGAAGAGGAAGACGACGAGAATACTGCCAGAATAGCGTATGTAGGGAAACCTAGATTTCCAGATCGTCATTTACGTCTAGAACCCAAGTCTACTTTCCATCATCCAGCACCAGAACAAGGTTCCCTAGAACAAGTATTTCAAGCTACCGATCACATTCTGAAATCACGAATCGGTTATAGTGAGTTAAGTACTATGCATGAACAGGAATTAGTGCGATCAGCAGTCCGATGGATTACTGATTCTACCACTTTTCCAGACGAAATAGTGGCACAAATGTTTCTGAAATTGCCCCCAGCCGAGCAGCGACTGGTGGGTATGTATATGATTCAGTACCTCATTACTCTGTATGAGGGTCAGCACTCTGATCCAGGTCCGTTACATGATATCCTGAACGAGTTACTCCAGTATAAATGGAGAGGTCTAGGTACCGATTTAATTAGTGTCATTTTAGAACAACGTCATAAATATAGAACATTCTTGAACCCGCATTTTGTTCATGTCTCACCCCCAGAAAGTAAATCATTCCACATAGACAGACAGAATCCGTTACGAGAAGTCCACCCAGTCAGAGGAACGGGTGGCGAAATGCAGCGAGTGTTTGTATACACTCCAATCACAAAGATGGAACTCCTTGAAATGAAGAAATTAATTCCCTGTCATGACAAAGATCCAGCAGGGTTCCATCGAGAATTAAAAGACATGCTCCGTATGGGAGAATACACATACCCAGATATCATTAAAATGTTAAAGGTTCTGCTACCCGCAGGGGTGTATGAAAAGCTAAAGGAAAAAGAATGGGAGGTGGGAGAGAAAAAGATAGATTGGGCAGTCCTAGAAGCAGAAGATAAGATACGTGTACCAGGTACTGGTCTAGGAGAGAAATGTAAAGAATTACCAGAATTATTAATTCAAGTTTTACCCAGATTATTGACAACTAGAAAAGAAGACTGGGATGCAATCTCAGCCTGTAAACAGAAACAAGATGAAGATATTAGTGATTTTTATTCTAGATTTGAAAAATGTTTCAGTATCAACAGTGGTCTCAAGACAAGTAGTGAGTCATACCCTCACCTTTTCGTTACTAAATTAGTCGAGAATTCAAGTCCACCAATTAAAAACCGAGTTTTGAAAGTCGAAAGCACCTGGCAAGCTAATACTCCGTCCCAGATGCTCCAGATGCTCCAGTACCACCAGAATAGAATCAGGGAAGAGCAAGAACACGAGAGAAAACGTATGAAAGACACGAAGATGAAAGTACTAGTTGCACAATCTGTTCCTCAAGACAGTCAGAAGAGGGGTCCGAATCAAGCCAGTCATCCTGCAGCTCCCGTTAAAGGGAACTGCAATTATTGTAAAAAGCCAGGTCATTTTATAAATGAGTGTGCAGTTCTGAAACACAACATAGCTACTGGTAAGACTAAAGAAAGACCACGTCCGCCTAGACAAGAACAAGTTTCACAGATTCCTCAGCCACAGAATGCACAACAGACAGTTACAGCACCGCAGCCTATTGCTGCAACACAGCACGTTACATCGCAGATGTACCAGTATGCACAGTCTGAGTATCCAGAGTACCAGCCATATTCATGAAACAGCCTAGAGAGGGAGGTAGGCTTGCCTCTCATCGAGATACCTGTAGATCAAGAAGGTCCCTATGTTCACAGTCAAGTATTAGGGAAAGACAGAAAGTTTTTGATTGATACAGGGGCAAGTAGGACCACAATTAGTCACGCCGAAGTTCCAGGGGCTCCGCTCTCAGGCTCAAGAAATGTTTCCCTTGGATTTTCAGGAAAGCCTATCGTTAATGAGATTTCAAAGCCAGTCACTCTAGAAGTAGGTCCATTGTCCCGCACTACTGATCTGTTACTTACTAAGTCATGTCCAGAAAACCTATTAGGCATTAAAACACTGAAAGAGTTAGGTGCAGTTATATGTTGTTCCCCAGAGGGAATACGTCTGTTCCTACGTGACTTTAAGGGTCACTATGTATTACGAGATTTTGATTCCAGACTGTCTAATGTCCCGCAGCATTTATGGGCGCAAGGTCCAACTGATGTAGGTTACATGCAAATCACACCCTATCGTGTGACTCTCAAACCAGGTGTAGTGTTACCACGAATCAGACAGTACAGATTGCCACCCGAGGCTGTAGCAGCCTTATCCAAAATTATAGACGAGCTCATGGCTCAAGGAGTAGTTGTAGAAACTGACTCCAATGTATGCAACTCTCCGATCATTCCAGTCATGAAACGTACTGATCCGAATGCACCCCCAGTATATCGATTAGTGATTGATTTACGAGAACTTAACAAATGTATTATTCCTCAGTACCCAGTTGTCCCAGATATCTCTTCCCTATTGACAGCCATTGATTCCGAAGCCACGTTCTTCACAGTAATAGACCTCAAGAATGCATTTTTTAGTGTTCCTATTCATCCAGACAGCCAGTTTCTTTTCGGATTTTGTTTAAATGGAAGGAGCTATATGTTCACACGAGCTCCTCAAGGTTTCACAGAAAGCCCTAGTATTTACAGTCAAGCACTCAAGAGACAACTAGACAACATTCACATGCCAACTGACACTGCCCTGCTCCAGTATGTCGATGATCTACTGATCACAGCCCGTTCTGAACGTGACTGCGAGCGAGCGTCACTCACGGTTTTGTATTTCCTAGCCGAGATGGGGCACAAGGTGTCACCTTCGAAGCTTCAATTCTGTGTCCAGCAAGTGGTATACTTAGGACACTTACTGTCCAAGAGGGGTAGGCAGTTGACACCAGACCGTATCCAGTTGATAGCGAGTCTTCCCCAGCCCAGGACCCAGAAGGAGGTACGTGCCTTTATCGGCCTTACTTCTTATTGTAGACAATGGATTCCCCAGTATGCATTTCTAGCCAAGCCACTGATACAGTTAACGACACAGGAGGCAGCCGGATCGACTGTTCTCCCTTGGACATCTGAACATACACTTAGTTTCAACGAGTTAAAGAAAGCCCTATGCCAAGCTCCAGTTCTAGCTACACCGAACTACAGTAAGTCTTTTACACTTTTTGTCACTGAACGTGAAGGTACAGCATTATCTGTTCTCACACAAGATCAAGCAGGACAATACAAGCCCTGTGCTTATTTTTCGAGCACACTAGATCCAGTCGCCCAGGCGTTGCCTGCGTGCCTCAAGTCAGTTGCAGCCACAGCACTAGCTATCAGACAAAGTGATTCCATAGTTTTAGGACATACTTTGACAGTACAAGTCCCACACTCCGTGGAAGTTCTTTTAAACCGAACACAAACTCAGCACTTGACAATTGCACGTTTAACAGGTTATGAATTGACACTGTTCCAGCCACATATAGTAATTAGACGCTGCAACATCCTGAATCCTGCTACACTGTTACCATCAGTTAGTTCAAATTCTGCCACACACGACTGTGTGGAAGTAGTCAACATTACGACAAAGCCAAGACAGGACCTGACAGACATTCCGTTACCAGACTCCGACCTGACACTTTATGTGGATGGTTCATGTATGAGAACTAGTACAGGAGAACTAGTCGCCGCGTATGCAGTGACTACTGACACCGAAGTTATTGAAACACACCGTATTGACACTCTGTCCGCTCAAGCAGCAGAGCTAGTTGCTCTGACACAAGCCTGCATACACGCCAAGAACCTGAAAGTTAATGTTTACACAGATTCACGTTACGCATTTGGAGTTGTACACGACTTCGGAGTGCTCTGGCAGGAGAGAGGTTTCATGACTTCTCATGGAACCAAGATTCAGCATGGTCTCCTTATTCAAGCTCTGTTAGATGCCATACATTTACCGACATCCATTGCTATCATGAAATGCAAAGCACATACGAAAGTCACTGACATTATTTCTCAAGGTAATGATCTAGCAGATCGCACAGCCAAGCTTACAGCACAGACTCTAGACATTCCAGTTAACCTGACACACACTCCAGATCCGATTACATGTATGACAGTTAAGGACCCTACTGAAGATGTCATAGATATCCAGTTACATGCTACTCCTGAAGAAATCAAGAAATGGTCCGAACAAGGAGGGGTCCAGACAGATCAAGGATGGTTAACGAAGGGTAGAGCCACATGGTTTCTCCCCGACTCTATGGTTCAAGTCATCATTAATACCGCACATAGTCCAGCACATTTAGGAGAAAAAGCTATGTTAGACAGTATCCAGAACATTTGGTTCAACAAACATTTACGAGCTGCAGCCAAGCAGAAAGTCCGTACCTGTATGATATGTTGTCAGTTTAATCCAGGTAAAAGTGTCCCGGTGGAACAAGGTGGTTTCCAGCCTCCTGACCACCCTTTTGAAGTCCTCCAGATGGATTATATTCAGATGGAGCGATGTCGAGGTTTCAAGTATGTCCTTGTAGTTGTATGCGCTTTGTCCAGATGGACAGAAGCATATCCAGTCCCAGATTACACAGCCGCGACCACTGCCAAACAGTTGGTTCGTGAGTTCTTCCCTCGATATGGACTCCCTAGAGTCGTATATTCTGATAACGGTCAGCCATTCTCATCTGAGTTGATGAAGCACGTTTCCCTGTTGTTAGGGTACCAGTGGAAGTTCCATTGTGTACGCCATCCCGAAGCAGCCGGTCTAGTCGAGAGACATAATCAGACTCTGAAAATTCGAATTGCAAAAATATGTAAAGATAAGGGTGTGGACTGGCTAGTAGCTCTGCCAGTCGCTTTGTTTTATATGCGCATGGTCGCACATTCCAGATCAGGTCTGTCCCCGTATGAGGTCGTATTCGGCCGCCCCCCTAACATGTGGGGTACTCCTAGACCCCGAAGTATTACTGATGTTTCATGTAATATGCTGACAGATTACCTAGCTTCCTTGATGTCTGCCCTCAACTCATGTCGTTCACAGGTTGCTGCCGCATTTCCAGACAATACCGAGGTGGCACCGCATGAAATCGTTCCAGGTTCCATGGTGATGGTCCGGAACTTTGACAGATCAAGTCCGCTGGAGCCACGTTGGAAAGAGCCCCGTCAGGTCCTCCTCACCACCCGTACAGCCATGAAATTGGAAGGACGCCGTGGCTGGGTGCACCTTTCGCACGTCAAAAAATTCTACGGATTGAAACCGGTCTCTAAAAACATTTTCCAGGATATCAAGACTTGTCAAAACATTGTTCCTAAGGACTGTCCCGCAAATGACATTGATACAACCCCTCCCTTGGTAGAGAAAACTCCGCAGCAGGAGTATAAGCAAAAACTCCGGTCTAGTAAAATAAGTCAGTCAGTTTGATTGTCTAAGTCCTCCCCTAGGTGAAACGGTTAGACTGTTTCTGACATGTATAAAATAGACCCCCATAGTGAGAGAGTTAGTAAAAACTCAATTCAATGTATCGTTTTTCTAAGTTTCATATTATTCATCAGCATTATGATTTCCTGCACCAGTTATGCCTTTTTCCTATATTTCCCAGTTCTTCATGTAAATAAGTCTGCTAATGCTACAGTAGAGCACACGTTTAGTGATCTGCCCCCTCATGAACTGTCCTACCGCCTCGCTATGCGTAATAACTCATTTATCCGCATGTTACATTACTCACACCAGACCAGCAATGCCACTAGTACATACTAGACACAAGAGAAATCTCCCGATTGTCGACTATACTGAAACTGCTGCAGAACAATTCATTGATATTGATAAAGGTGTGTTCCCTTATTTAGGTACAGTTGTAAATAGTAAGCTAATCCGTAGGTTAACAAGAACCCTTGAAGCTGTAGTAGATGAGACTGCCTCCGCTCTAGGTAACTTAACCGAAGAGCAATCCTTTATGAGAATTGTTGTGCTCCAGAATCGTCTCGTCCTTGACGTCATACTGGCCGATAGGGGCGGGGCCTGTAGAGTCCTCGGATCCAGTTGTTGCATTTTCATTCCAAATAACGCGCCGTCTGTTTATTCAGCTATAACCAGACTTCATAAAATTGCCCATCTATTACACCAAGATCCAGGCACCTGGACATGGTCCGGTTGGTTCTGGAATATAATTTCTGCATGGGGATGGAAAATATTGTCCTTTCTAGGTATCGCAGTAGCGATCATATTCAGCTGCTGCCTCTGTATACAATGTGGCCCTGCGATTTGCGGCATGTGTGCTACCTCTTGTATTCCTAGTCGTATTCCTAGTCCCAAGCCCCGTTCTAAAACCCGTTCCAGGATAATTCGAGACGAGCAAATGATACTATATGAAATGATAGATGGTATCATGAATATTGATGTTTCCTGATGGAAACGTAGTGACAAGGAGGGAATGTGGAAAAGTAAATTTTGTCATGTTCTGTGTCCCTACGTGTCATCCATCATATGTTATGTGTGCATGACCAATATGCATATGCATTCCCCATGTCTGATTAATGACGCAATTACAGTTGTGTCCACCTCTAGTATGCCAGTTTCCAGGCCTCGTGAATACTACGGATATCAGGCCTATGTAAAGCTACGTTGCCACGTTTCTCAGTGTGCACGTTATTCCATTATAAAGTCCCCGTTTCTAGGCCTCAAAAGGGCCTGGATATCAGATTCAGCTCCTGTCTCCTGAAGCCTCGCTGAGGAGCGATGCAGCCCCCACCTGTATCCTCGACCTTTCACTTACTTCCTGCCTCGCAGTGCCCGGTGCAGCTTGGCTCTGCCTCTGAGTCTGCCAAAAGTATGTTATAGTTCCAGTTATCAGCTCAGTCCTCCTTCTCTGCATTCCTAAGCTACTGAACTGCATCAATAGTTTCCGTCATTGTCTAGCCTTCAGGGCTCCATGTTAGAGAATACTGTATTTAATGGTCATTTAATATTCTTCATCACGCACTACATGTAGAATAATGCATGGTCCAGTCTTAGAGTCAGTTAGCCTTTCCCCTCTTGACTTCTAGTTTATATCAACATGTTCTCTAAACATCAGATACTAGATACTGCTTAGGTACATGTCGCTCCGACCCTCCAGACTTTAGTCTCTGCTCCTAGCACAGAGTTCATAGCCCCCAGCTTCTCCTCGTAACACGTCATTGCCAGTTTGCGCGCACCATCAGGTTAGAGGTCCCGGCTCCTTAGGTAGCCCCCTCCTGTGTTTCCGCCCATTCATGACATATTCTGTTACGTTTGCATCACATGTCTGAGTTACACCTCTTTTTACTCTTATCTTTCGCGACTGCTACGCGTCACGCCTTCTGCTCCACCCACTGCTACGCCTACTGCAATGTAATGCTATGTGTTTGCGCTATGTATATATGCTCGTGGATTGTTATTAAAAGTTAGCGCGCTCATCCCAGATCCTGGCCCCCGGCAGCTGCCATCCTATTCCCGTGCAGGTTGTCCTGTTCCTGTCCTTATGCTGTATTAAACCTGCAAAACTCCTACTACCTCGAATCTTGACTCTTATTTATTGAGCTATCTGTTATGATATATGTCTAGTCAAAAATAGGGTATTATTTATTTATTTACCACAACCCTAAAAATACCCCTGTACCCCAAAACCCAAACATACCCCTGAACCCTAAAATACCCCTGTACCCAAAACCCAAATCTACCCCTGAAGCCTAAAATATCCCTGTACCCCAAAACCCAAACCTACCCCTGAACCCTAAAAATACCCCTGTACCCCAAAACCCAAACATACCACTGAACCCTAAAATACCCCTGTACCCCAAAACCCAAACCTACCCCTGAAGCCTAAAATACCCCTGTACCCCAAACCCCAAACCTACCCCTGAACCCTAAAAATACCCCTGTACCCCAAAACCCAAACCTACCCCTGAACCCTAAAATACCCCTGTACCCCAAAACCCAAACCTATCCCTCAACCCTAAAATACCCCTGTACCCCAAAACCCAAACCTACCCCTGAACCCTAAAATACCCCTGTACCCCAAAACCCATACCTACCCATGAAACCTAAAATACCCCTGTACCCCAAAACCCAAACCTATCCCTGAACCCTAAAAATACCCCTGTACCTCATAACCCAAAACCCACCCTGAACCCTAATAAAAAAAAACACATCCCGAAACCTAAACCTACCCCTTAACCCTAAAAATACCCAAGCACCCCAAAACCAACCCTATAATCCAAACCCATCCTTAAAATACCCTTGAACCCCTAAAACATATACCCTGAACCCCTAAAACATATACCCCAACACCCCCAAACTAAAACCATATACTTACCTTAAACTTAAATATTAAAAACATATACTTTTACCATTCATGCATTTACAACGAATTTCGTTGTAAAAGCATGCGTGATAAAAGCATATTAGATATAATGGTATGCGTTTTAAAAGTATTGCAGAGTAATGGTACTATCGTTGTGATGGTATGCAGAGTGAAGGTATGCGGAATGAAAGTTTCATTGTAAAGGTGTTTTACCGCTAAAACGACCTCCCTCATGAAAACCAACCTCCTCCCTGAGCCTTTAAGCCTTCCCTGTCCCAGTCGAAAAATTACCCCACCCTCCCCTAAGCCTTAAAGATTACCCTGACCTCGCCCTGAGCACTAAAAACTACCCATGAAAACTACATTGAACCCCCTGAAAACTACCTGAACCCCCAACCCTTAAAACTATCATGAATTCCGACCCCTTAAAACTACTGCGAAACCCTCCCCCTGAACACTACCCCGAACCCCCAGCATACCTGAAAACTACCCCAAACCCCCACCACCTCTCAAATCTACCTGAACCCCACCCCTAAAGACTACCCCGAACCCTCACCACTCCTGAAAACTACCCCAAACACCCACCACACCTGAAAACGACCCCAAACCCCACCACCCCTTAAAACTACCCCGAAACCCACCCATCCACCCCTAAAAACTTCCCAAACCCCCCAAACCCCCCAAACCCCTGAAAATTACCTGAACCCCCACCCCCCCTTAAAACTACCCAAAACCCACCTACCCCTTAAAACTGCCCAAAACCTAAGGGACTCACATCTGGGCATACCTATCCCACTTAGGGAGAAAAGTGCTACGCAAACAAATGATGGACGGAATGCTGAATAAATCATACATTCACCCCCAGTCTAGAGATCAGAGGTAAATCCAAAAGATGCTTGTTCCAGTCCAGGAAGGACCTGGACTGGCAGTTTGGGCTGGACTGTTCCCATTGGGCGCAGGGTCAAGACTGATTTGCATGTGGCTGGGTCCAAACTGGAATGGCATGGTGAGCAAAAAAAACGATGGATTTAGACCCAGATCTCTGCACTGGGGTGAATGTATGACATTGTTCTGCATTCTGTCCATCAATTGTTCTTTTTGCATTTGTCACCCCGAGTGAGATGGGTATGCCCAGACGTGGGTCCAGTGCTCTCCATGCCACTGGAGTCAAGTTAGTCTGGATAATGAGGGCTGAAAGCCTGAAACCGGTCCTTGGATGCTTGTTTCCAGTCCAGGGGGACCTGACCTAGCAGTTCGGGCTGGACTGCTCCCATTGGGAGCAGGGTCAAGACTGATTTGCATATGGCTGGTTCCAAACTGGGATTTCATGATGAGCAAAAAAACTACGGATGTAGGCCCAGATCTCTGTACTGGGGTGAGTGTATGACATTGCTCTGCATTCTGTCCGTCAATTGTTCTTTCTGCATTCTGAACACTAGAGCGCATTTGCCTTAACCACGCATATTTGAGGTTAAGGCACATTTTTTGTTTGGGCAAGCGTGGTTAAGCTTGCGGGCTTTCGGAACTTGTGACTCTGCCTGCATGGTTCCAGATGTTTCCCAGCACCTCTATGTAGTCCATCCGAACAGACTTGTGACAAGCTGGTTCAATGGCCATATTACACCAATCACATTAGACCCCAGTGCCTCTCCTATGTGTGTAAGAAGGGCCATACTTTCCTTCCACTCGTCCTTCTGGGCCTTCATCCTTAATTCCAATAAAAATACATCACTAAATTAATATCCAGATTTTGTTCTATGCCCTTTGCTAATTTGGATAATAAATAGACAGCCAATTCCAGTATCTTATTCATGGAAGCCATCTAACTTGAGTTATTTAAAAAAGGATCTTTCTGGGGATGATTTATCTGAGCCAGATGGGGACTCTCTAGCCATGAATCCGGTTTAAGTGGCTGTGTTTGATTTACTTCCACATCACTGACCTGATGTGAGGACGACAGATCATTTACGTACATAAAAGAGAACCTCCTAACTTTATCTGACTGCTCATTTGCTGATTGGGACATTACTATTGGTTTAGTGAGTTTTCTAGGTATATCACAAGGAATCGAGGACCAATCGCGTTCCCATTGTTTCAGATCACCTGAAAACCATTGAGCATAAGGGCATATTAATCGCCTCCTTCGAGTCCCCTTCGCTTTCTAAATTTTTCAAGCTTGAGTTGTCTTTTATTTCCCCACATGTGGGACTGGTAGGTAGCTAAAGGCTCATCTATGACTGAGGCCCGGGCCCGGGTTTCATACACATCTTCATTGACAGGACAAGCAGAATTCCGATAACATACAATATGGCTAATGTATTCTAAAGACAGTGCCCCACCCATCTTGTGAAGCCCCATTGTCAGGTAACATACACTGAGTGGCCACAACCTGACTTGATTTACCGATCTCCTTATTGTAAAATACTGCATGCACTTCTGTCTGCACTTTGATCACAACCTTAATAGTGCTGTATTTTCTTAAATTGACAGTGTGTCACTCACAGACCTTACTCCACGACTACTGGAACCATTGTGATCTCTCTGTAAATCAATAGGGCGAAGGAGCAAAGGCATCCTAGCATCAGCTGCACCCACACCCACTTTTGCACCATTATTTCTGATGCTAATGGTAGTGCTTCTTTCAATATTGGTTTCATATAGGTCTGTATCAGGCAGCTGAATGCCTTTAAGGCCTTCGGGGCACAATGTCTTTGCAACAGTTCTATTCTTCTCACCCCTCGAGATCGCAAGACCCATAATGGACTTGGGGTCAACTCCAAGCACTCTGAGCGCATAATTGTAGGTGGCTTTAGACTCATACACTGATTCGTGGGGACAGCATCACCATCAATAGTGCTCTCCTTCCCTGCTGGTAAGACCTTGCCCACAGTGTCAGACTTACTTAGCCTACTTTCAACCATGTTGCCCTTTATTAGGATAAATAGAGATAAAATTGTGGACAGACTGCAAAAAAACTGTCTCACATAATATGCCAACAGTCAAAATCAATCAAAATCAGAAGCAAATCCAGATTCGGGAAAAAAAACAGAAAATGAAGGTAAAATTGAGATCAAAATTAAAGTAAAGTAAAAAATGCAAGTACCAATAGAGATGGAAATTCACAGGCGAGTTCAATACTAGTAATTCATAGCCATCCAGTGCAACTAGTGCAACCAGTGCAACCAAAACAGCTCAATGCAGTTCTTAAGCTTTACACAAAACCACTATGGTACTGTACTGTAGCATAAGCAGTAAACTTTGACTTACCTCTTCCCATCAAATCAGCTCTCTCACTATCACCGCTGCAGCCACCTCCACCCCTGTAGTTGTGTTACCAATGCGTTGTCACCACCATTGCGGCCTTCTTCTGCCTTCTTCATCAACCTCCACTCTTTTTCAGGAGTTCCCCACCATCCTACACCCTTGTGCATCTGCCTGCCTATGAATGCTGTCAGTGATGCCCTGCCACACACCCACCTCCCCATGGCTCCTTGGAGGGGGCAGGGCGCGGGAGTACTGCACTACACTCGATGCACTTGATGCAGGAACCAAAGAGACAGGGCCAACCAGGGGGGTCAATGATCACAAGGTCCACTTGCTCCAATCAGCTCAAGACTCTGCAGACTCTACTACATGCTGCAGATTATTACTTCTTGCTAATGATCTCCTCAAGATGCTAGACTGACCTTAAAACTCATCACCATAAAAGTGATCTATCTGGGCTGCTCTCCAAAAAAACTTAACTACGTGCAGTGGTGTCTCTGGTGTCTATTGATCCGTGGGATTGGTGTGCAGTGGAGATGCGGCCGGTATGAGTATGGCAGTGGCAAGGAGAGAGCAAGAATGATGATGAATCACCAAGGGAGGATCAAGCTTCTGTCTGATATGGGTATACTGTTGTAGGTGGAAGCCAAAAGTAGAATGATACAACAACAGACCAATGTGCAGATGTGACAAGCATGTCTAATGTAGCATGGGAAGTGTATAATGAAGAATATTTGCTTTGCCTGCATGCTGTGTATACCACCAGCATCTCATAAGTTTTTATTCACTCTCCAGTTGGCAAATTGTACACTCCTTACAGTTGTGTGGCTAGTCACTCCTGACATTAGGGGACTCTGTCCCTGTACAGATCAGTCACACAATTATAATCCTCTCTGCATATGAGAGTGGCTGTGTATTCAGTGACACTTATACCTCAGTTTATGGAAAAATTGCACAGGAGCTATTGGCACTCTGGGCCCATTTATTGTACCTTGCAATGAAAGATATCTGTACCTAGGCCTAACCCTTCTTCAGACCTATATAAACAATGCTTTAGTGAGGGTCTTCTCTGTCTGCTCCACCACATTTAACTGTATAGTTAATCTGATTATACCATATACAGTCATTGGAGTCACAGCTGGGCCATCAGACATACTGTCTTCAGAAATACATTCCTCTCCTATGTTTGTTATGTCAAAGGCCCTCTTCCATTCCTGATGGCCCACAATTGCTGCTTTCATTAAATAGTTCACCGCTGGTTTGTGATGGTTCCCATCTGCTCCTTTGTGGGTCTTCTAATGTATGAACAGCATATCCTCCCTACTTCTCCTTCCAGCCAGAGTCCATCTGGTCACAATTTCTCTTGGATTGGGACCCATTCTGATACTTCATCTGTACTATTGAAGAATATTGCTTTCTTGCTACTGATCACCTTGCTGGTAATAGATGCATGCATTTAAAACCTTACTTGCCTAACTTCTTTTTGATCTCAGAGTAGAAGTTGCGCTCCTTTTGTACTTCTAGTGTAACTTGGAAAGATATGCACAGTTGTGTTCTCATACATCAGGCCTAAGCAAATTGTCTTTGTAATTTAGCAGCTTTACTATTGAAGACATTTATGTGCTAGGTGGAAGAGGGAAGCACCCTGTGTAATTTTTCCCGGACGAACAATTTAAACAGACCCCTAAGAGCCACTGCTGACAAAAGCCATTCTTTCACAAACAGTTCTGTTGATGGTTCTCCAATTTCTTCTGACATGCCCATTATTCAGACTGTTTTGTCACACTCTGCCTTCATTATCTTCATCCCTATGTTTAAGATAGCACACTCCCTTGTGTAGATCTTGGATCCAGGTTCTCAGTTTGGTATTTCCGGGTTGGCCAGTGGCCATTTTTGTCTCAAAAGTGGTCACCGTGTCTGAGAGTATGCCGTGGTCAGCACTTAGTAGGTTTGGCTCTGCTGCCAAGACATCTATCTTGTGATCCGTCACTGTTCTTGCTTCCTGGATTGATTTTTGAATGTTGTCAAATGTTCTGCTGTGTATGTCATTTGGGATGCATCTGGCAAGGGATCCACTGCTCCATCCAGGGTTGCTACAGATCGTTTTAGTATGACAGTGCGGGTGGTCTCAACTGGTTCAGGGTGCATATTTTTAGATTTCACAGTGTTTGTGTGGGAGTCACAGCAGATCTATCACAGCAGCTGTTCTGCAATAGTATGATAGGTCAGTTCAGTGGTTTATGGGAATCCTCACATCTGATGCGCCTCGTTTCAGGGTTACGTCCAGTTGGTGCTATGCATGCAGAACTGGTAGAATAACGAAGAGGAGCAATCTATGGAGCATATTATCAAGGACGACATTAAAATGATCGTCGGTTTAGCAGCAGAAAACTGCCGCTAAAGCGGCGATAATGGGCTTGATAATATGCCCTGGAGAATTCCAATAGAAGTCCATGTTCACACCAGAACATGGACTTCTATTGGAAATCTCAATGGCATATTATCAAGCCCATTATCGACGTTTTAGCAGCAGTTTTAAACCAATGATAATTTTTAACGCCGTTCTTGATAATATGGCCCCAAGTTTGCTTCTCATGGAAGCATGTCATTCATTATTGTGGCTTCCAGCACTGCACTACATAAAATCTTATCTTCCAAACTGACCACATGCTTGCAAAGCGATGATTCAATCTGTGGTGCAGTATGAGTTTCAGGCTTTTATATGGGGTAATGTTTGCAGTCATTTTCTTCCTCTTCTCCTTCAGCATGGCACCTCATTATAGTGACACATCAATGGCAGGACATGTACCATGTGTATTCCCCACCATGTGTCTGTCCACCCAGAGTTAAGGGTTTACCAGTTCTGAACTCCTAGACTGAGCTGGCTGCTTACCATCCATTGGAAAGAAAGAGGCCATTTGTCATTCCATAGTAGCCAAGAGCAACAGCGTGGGACAAGCCAAAAGGACAGTCACCAACTGCAAACAACGCTCGCATGACTAAATGCGCAGAATACAGGAGACACTGGTCACCAGCTTGAAGGCAGCCATGCAGACCAGAGGTGGAAGCCCAGTGCCACAGGAAGACCTGATTGCCTTGGAGGAGCGGGTGGCAGCTGTCATCCCAGAGGAGTTGGTGGCAGGAATTCCGGGACAAGACAGTGCAACCCACGAGGAACAACAAGAACTACAGGGTTAGTCACCGCAAGGGGAAATGTGGGCAATAAGGTAATGTTGTGCAGCGCAGCAAGCTAGGTACGAGCGCTCCACAGCGCTGGTGCAGGGCAAAGGGCAGGAATCTGGGCCAAGTACCATTAAACATCACATAAGTGTAAGTCACACTGCCAAGTTACATGTGGCACAGCCCAGTCCAGCTCCCTCACGTTTCTCCCTTCCAAGTGTGAAGGTCAGCACCAGTCCAGGTTCACCCTTGTATACTGGCACTCTTAGTGAAATTCATAACATGAGTTACTAGGTCTACAAGTACCGGAATACGAAGCAAAAAAAACATGGAATGGAACAACGCATCATGCTTGGATACATTAACCCTGCCCAACCTGACTGTTACGATGCAGGCACCCGTGCACCACGAGGCCACTGTGTTTTACTTGGGTGCATGCACACACATATGGACTCTAAAGAAATGGAATGTAATGGGCTTGTCAGAGGAGATACAGCACATCTGAGAGGGTGGGTCAGGCGAGGGCCATGTGAATGATTAGCACATAGGAACATGTCAAGAGTCACATGTATAGTAAACCGCATGAAACTCCATTGCACGCAGCTTGTCTCGACGTGCGAGGTGAGAGTACTTAGGTGTCAGCTATCATGGTAGGGACCTGCCAAACTCCTGTCTTTAACTAAATCACACTAGGTGTCAGGGTGAATGCACGTGATGCGCACCAGAGGACCATGTGTGTTCAAAGAAAAGATGGTGTGTGGGCCTGGTGAGCCCCTAGTAGTGCAGTGGCTTGTAGGCGTTGCCTGAGGATGTTGAACTGCCACTGTGTTTGAATGGGGAGACGTAGCATAGCAAGGAGGAGAGAAGGGATATGTGTACTGCAAGGTAGCCTGACACATGCACTGCTGTGTCTGACAGTGTCACACTTGTGTTTCCGCTGGGAAGGGAAAACAGAGAAGAGACCATTGTGGAACCACATCCTACATGTAATGTGGATCGGGGTAAAGATGTTACATTCGGTAGGAGGGAGACTGAAGGCAAAATGTCTCACCATGCCACATATGTCAAAGTCAGAGGATCTGAAACAGTGATCTGTCAAGGTATAGCATGAACTAGTCTGCCACCACAAAGGGCAGGAGTCAATGATGGTTGAAGGCTGAGGTGGATGGGCCTAGTTGTCTGGCAAACCTGGCTAGGTACATGTCACCAAGTCCAACACTGCTACCATGTGGGCTACATAGCATCTTGAAGAAAATTACATATTTGTATGTATTTGTGTCCCCCACGCGCTACCCTCTCACCATCTGCCATGTTGAATAAAAGAAAACCCCTGCATTACTTTACATTCAGAGGCCTTATTTCTCTGCCACCAGGCCTCTCCATGCCAGACACTGAAAAGGCACACGTTGCATTTCCCTGCAGCACATTAGATATTTTTGCTGAAGCAGTCTCGGAGAAGAGGCCCAGCCCGGGGTGTCTTAACAGTGTTAAACAAGGGTCGACTTGATAAAGCTGCATTCCGGCCCCGAGCAGGAGGCGAGTAGAAGCCCATCTGCAGAGATAAGGCCCAGTTTTGCTGTCAGCTCTCAGAGATAAGTGGGGCCCATGTCAAGGGAAACACCAAGACCGTTACACAATGGGTGGACAGGAAGGGCCAAACCGACTTGCTAGTATGAAACAGCAACACTTCTACAGATGAGAGCAATCTGCATCCTGCCCCGAGCTAGAGATAAGACCAGACATGCTGGTCACTCTGACACCCAGGGCCCTCCCTAACCAACAGAAAGGAAACAGCCCTCGTGGAAAAGTCTGATAAAGTTACGCAAACAGGCAGTGGGAGTTTTTAGCTGACCATGCAACCCCCTCTATGCACCCACCCACCTATGACTCATTACAGTGAACGCCTACATGCTCATATCTTTTTTTTCTTCTGCTTGGAGGGCTCCTCCCTATGTATGCAAAGAATGTATAAATATTGTACTCTGTGAATAAAGTTCAGACCACTCCTGTGCCCGCTTGGTGCTGGAGCTCTCCCTTAACTCGAGTTAATGCAATAAAGCCCATTGACTCTAACACCACGGACTCTGCTCCTCATTTATACTTTGGTGTCTATAGAAATTATGATAGTGTAAATAATTTATTTACCACATTTCCTGGCGCCCGAACAGGAACGCATCCCCTTCCCCACGCGCCGGTGATGTAGGCCCGGTCCCTTCCCCCTTCTACAGCCTCGACGGACTTCAAGTGTACACGCCAGCGGGACTTCCCGCCTACTCCCTCAGGCCCACGGAGGAGGCGGACTGCGACCAGACATCCACACGAGGTGGTGAGGAAGATTGCGGAGCGTCCCGACCCAGAGCCCAACCAGTGAGAGCGCCGCGTCCGAGGTTTTCAGAGGTCCGCCATTCCTGCGCAAGCGTCAAGTGTCTGATGACCAGGTCCTCAAGTTCTGCTTCCCGGTGAGTACCACTGGAAACGCATAAAGGCGGGTTCATTTAATGAACACGGTAAAGACGAGTCTCCTTTACGAGACCGGTATGGTTGTACTGTATTTCAGTGCATAAGGATATGTTATATACATTTTTAGTTTAAAATTGTTTTAATTAGGTTTCAGCATGCCACTGTTTTCAAAGTTATGCAAGATAGGCACTAAAAAGGGAATGTTAGAAGAGGCAGTTAATGTCCCGCCAAGAGATACTCCCGGCCATTTTATGTATAACAAGCATGGCCTAAGCGCCATTCTCTATTTAGATCTCTGGGTAGACTACACAAAGGAACTAGAGGCGATGCATAGATGGCCTGCTACTGGCACATGGGACTCTGAATGCAATATGCGAGTAGAGGAACAATTATGGAAAAGGAAATCGAGGCCCTCGCAAATAGAGGCCATTGAATTATGGCGCAAGGAGGCTAATAGGAGAGCCCTGAAAGAACTTAATAAAGCAGAGAAAAGCAGACGAATGTCAGAACAGCAAAGGAAAAAGTTACTAGAAGAGGGTGAAAAGGTTCGAGAGGAACAAATGGATAGGGAAAGGAACGCTCTTGTTACTGGTATCTACCCTGTACTTTCAGAGGAGATCAAGGAGGAAGTTCCACAAAATGTACCCCTTAAAATTAAACCAACGGCACAAGAGGCATTCCTTTCCACCTACCTAGCAGAGCCCCCCCCAGCCTACATAGACGCACCATTTCCCCCGCTGCCACCAGAGGCCCCGTCCCAGCCAGTCCAGGACCAACAACAGGCTTCCGGGGGTGCGGAAAGGGGGGGGGATAAGGAAATAAAAGATGATGTCGAACTCCCTAGATGCCCATACGATTTACAACCAGGTATCGGCCATATGCGCGTCATATCGATACGGGTAAGACAAGCCGTCGCAGAATTGGACAGACTGCCTGATATGAAGATACATTTAGATGCCACATATGAGTTTATCAGAACAGGACAGAATCCTGAATGTATAGCCTGTGCTATGGAAAATAGGAAGGTAAAGGCTAGGAACAACATTCTCCGCTTCATTATCAACTGCCTGATCCGAGAACTTGATGAGGGTGAGGGAGATGTGGAAGCTGATTTGATAGAATGGAGCAACAGCATAGATGCCGGTAAACATGATAAGGCAACACAGACAGACACTATGACGAACAAGATTAGAAAGAAAATACTAGCAATACGCAAAGATGAGTATGATGGCAAGGACAACACGTCAGTGGAGGAGGACGCTAACGATACGGTAGACAAACTGAATTTTCTGGGCGTGGCACGACACTACAGTGGCACAAAGTACCACCGTCCCCAGAAGAAAGGGTTAGTAAAAGAACAGGGATTTTCCCCTGAGGACCTGTTCCAAACAACGGAGAAGGCCCTAGACCATTGGATAGACGACGAGCCACCCCTCACGCCACATGAGAGGGATTTGGCTCGGTCGGCCACCCAGTGGGTGTCCCAACATCATGTATATAATCCCGACATAGTGGCCCAGATGTTCCTGAGCCTCCCACTACTCGAACAACGCCTGGTCAGTATCTATATGGTCCAACACTTGATCACGTTGTATGAGAGCCAATATCACCACCCTGGTAAATTATATAAAATACTGGAAAAGGTAATACTAGATAGATGGATGAAACAGGGCCCGGAACTGATTAACATAATTTTAGACTCGCGTCTCCAATATGAACAATTCCTGTCCGCTTCAATGACACCCGACCCTTGGCCCAGAGGGCAGTACCCTCTGCGAGAGGTCTACCCCATAAGAAAAACAGACGGCAGTTTCCAGCGGGTATATGTCTATACCCCTCTGACAAAGTTAGAAATACTGGAAATGAAGAGGTTGTTACCTTCCCATGATAAAGACCCGGGGGGGTTTCACCGAGAGATAAAAGATATCCTCCGCATTGGAGACTATACCTACCCTGATATCCTAAAGTTACTAAAAGTCTTGTTACCAGCAGGCATTTACGAGAAACTTAAAGAGAAAGACTGGGATGTGGGAGATAAAACGTTGAAATGGGCAGAGTTGCAAACGGAAGATGAAGGTAGAGCCCCGGGGATGGCCTTGGTGGAAAAATTAAGGAGCTCCCCGAACTCCTTATACAAATTTTACCAAGACTATTGACGACCAAAAAGGAAGCCTGGGATGCAATCTCAGCATGTAAACAGAAACCAGAGGAAGACACAAGCGATTACTACACTAGGTTGGAGAAATGCTTCGCTGTCAACAGTGGTCTAAAACACAGTAGTGAGGCCTATCCCCACCTTTTTGTGACCAAACTAGTAGATAACGCCCTTCCTCAGATTAGGAATAGAGTGCTGAAGGTTGAGAGTACTTGGCAAGCAAATAGCCACTCACAAATGTTACAGATGTTGCAATACCACCAAAATAGAATAAGGGAAGAGCAAGAACAAGAAAAAAAGCGCATGAAGGATACAAAAATGAAGGTGCTAGTTGCCCAAACAGTACCTGCAAACACGAACAAGAATGGTACAGCACCCAATAAAGGGACCTGCAATTACTGTAAACAACAGGGTCATATTGTAAGGGAATGCCCCGTCCTAAAGCACAATATAGCCACAGGTAAAACAAAGGAACGGCCCTATACACCCAGACAGAACAACACTCAACAGACACAAGCCCCCACCCCGCAGCAGGTCCAGACGCCCGCTGTCACTGCACCTCAAATGTATCAGTACACGCAGTCAGACTACCCAGAATACCAATCTTTTTCATAAAACAGCCTCGAGAGGGAAGATTGCTTGCCCCTTATCCCAGTTCCTGTGGACCAAGAGGGTCCTTATGTGCATGCTCGTTTGCTGGGACAAGATAGAAAGTTTCTGATTGACACAGGGGCGAGCAGAACTACCATCAGTCATGACGAGGTCCCAGGGGCACCGCTCTCGGGCTCACAGAATATATCCCTGGGATTTTCTGGAAAGCCAATTATCAACAAAGTATCAGAACCAGTCTCCTTAGGGGTGGGTCCACTGACACGCACCACAGACCTACTACTCACTAAAACATGTACGGAAAATTTACTTGGTATAAAGACACTAAAGGAACTGGGAGCAGTTATCTGCTGCTCGCCAGAAGGAGTACGACTGTTTCTGCGTGATTTTAAAGGACATTTTGCAGTAAAAGATTTCGACCCCAGACTTCAGAATGTCCCACAGCATCTATGGGCACGAGGTTCGACTGACGTAGGTTACATGAACATCACACCACATGAGGTCACACTCAAAGCAGGAGTAGTCCTACCCCGAATACGACAGTACAGGATCCCACCTGAGGCCGAAGCGGCCTTATTAAAAATAATTCAAGAACTCATTGAACAGGGGGTGGTGGTGGAGACAGACTCAAATGTGTGTAACTCCCCCTTCCTCCCTGTTCTTAAACGCACAGACCCTCAAGCACCCCCAGTTTACAGACTAGTAGTTGACCTTCGAGAACTGAACAAATGTGTGGTCCCACAATACCCAGTGGTCCCAGACATTTCCGCATTATTGACTGCCATTGATTCTGAAGCGACATTCTTTACGGTCATTGACCTGAAAGAAGGCATTCTTCAGCATTCCTATACATCCTGACAGTCAATATCTTTTCGGATTCAGTTTAAAAGGACGCAGCTTCAAATTTACAAGAGCTCCCCAAGGCTTTACAGAAAGCCCAAGTGTTTACAGTCAGGCATTGAAGAGACAGATTGACAGTATTAGTATGCTTACCAACACAGCATTAATACAGTACGTGGATGACATTCTCATCACAGCAAGATCAGAAACTGACTGTGAAAAGGCTTCCCTCACGGTCCTTCACTTTCTGGCGGACAAGTGGCACAAGGTGTCCCCTTCGAAGTTACAGTTCTGTGAACAGCAATTGGCTTACTTAGGGCACTTGCTGTCCAAGGAGGTTAGGCAGCTGACACAAGAACTAATTAAATTGATTTCCAACATTTCACAACCCAAAACACAGAAAGAAGTACGTGCATTCATTGGCCTTACCTCCTATTGCAGACAATGGATTCCCCAGTACGCCCACATAGTCAAGCCACTCATATAGTTGACCACATTGGAGGCGGCCACTTCTATTGTCCTCCCTTGGACATCAGAGCATACCTTAGCATTTGAAGAACTAAAACGGGCCTTATGTCAAGCGCCAGTTTTAGCCACTCCCGATTACAAAAAACACTTCACCCTGTTCGTGACAGAGCGGGATGGAACAGCACTATCTGTTCTCACACAAGACCAAGCAGGGAAACACAAGCCATGTGCTTATTTTTCTAGTACACTGGACCCAGTAGCACAGGCCCTACCAGCATGCCTGAAATCTGTTGCGGCCACAGCTTTGGCCATAAGACAAAGTGACTCGATAGTGCTGGGACACTCTCTGACAGTACAAGTACCACACGCAGTGGAAGTTCTCCTGAATAGGACACAGACGCAACACCTGACTGTAGCAAGATTGACAGAATACGAGCTGACACTATTTCAACCCCACATAGAGATTAGAAGATGCAACATACTCAACCCTGCCATTCTTTTACCCTCAAGCACAGATGACACCACACCCCATGACTGTGTGGAAGTAATAAATGTAGTGACGAAGCCAAGACAAGACTTGACAGATGTTGCACTCCCAGACCCTGACATAACGTTTTATGTAGATGGATCATGCATGAGAACAGGGGCAGGAGAATTAGTGGCAGCATACGCCGTAACTACTGACCATGAGATCATAGAGACACAAAGAATAGATATCCTGTCAGCACAAGCAGCAGAGCTCATTGCTTTGACGCAAGCCTGTAAACGAGCAAAACAGTTAAGGGTTAACATCTACACTGATTCACAATATGCGTTTGGGGTAGTTCACGACTTTGGGGTACTATGGAGGGAGAGAGGTTTTCTGACCTCACACGGGGCCAAGATACAGCATGGCCCTCTCATACAGGCCTTGTTAGAAGCAATACACCTACCCACAGCAATAGCTATCCTGAAATGCAAAGCACACACCAAGGTCACAGATGTCATTTCCCAAGGTAATGACCTGGCAGACCGAACTGCTAAACAGACAGCTCAGACTCCAATTGACATAACAAACTCACAGGTATTACCACTGACAAGGACTATGACAGTCAGGGATCCCTCCAAAGATGTACATGATATACAAACCCATGCCACTCCAGATGAAATAAAGAAATGGACTGAACAAGGAGGGGTCCAGACTGACCAGGGTTAGATGACTAAAAACAAAAAGACATGGTTCCTCCCAGATTCTATGGTACAGGTGATAATAGAGACAGCACATAGCCCGGCACACTTGGGAGAGAAGGGAATGTTGGATAGCCTGCAGAATATCTGGTATAACAAACACTTGCGAGCCGCAGCAAAACAGAAAGTGAAGACTTGCATGATTTGTTGCCAATTCAACCCTGGAAAAGGCATCTCAGTGGAACAGGGTGGATTCCATCCCCCTGATCACCCATTCGAGGTTCTCCAAATGGATTATATTCAAATGGAGAGGTGCAGGGGTTACAAGTATGTCCTGGTAATAGTGTGTGCCCTTTCCAGGTGGACAGAAGCCTACCCCGTTCCTGACTATACTGCAGTAACAACTGCCAAACAGTTGGTAAGGGAATTCTTCCCGAGGTATGGGCTGCCCCGTGTCATCTACTCAGACAACGGTCAGCCCTTCTCCTCTGAACTCATGAAACAGGTGTCTCTTCTACTGGGGTATACCTGGAAGTTCCACTGTGTGAGGCATCCCCAGGCAGCAGGTCTAGTAGAGAGACATAACCAGACCCTAAAAACAAAATTAGCTAAAGTCTGTGCAGAGAAGGGTGTGGATTGGATGGTAGCCTTACCGGTTGCCCTCTTTTACATGCGTATGGTAGCTCATTCTAGAACCGGCCTATCCCCATATGAGGTGGTCTTTGGAAGACCACCAAATATGTGGGGTACGCCGATGCCTAAAAGAATAACTGATGTTGACAGTATTATGCTTACAGATTACCTGGCTTCCTTGATGTCTGCACTACTCTCTTGTCGTTCGCAGGTTGCTGCTGCCTTCCCCGATAACACACAGGTCGAGGACCATGCCATAGCCCCAGGGGACTCGGTGCTAGTGAGGAATTTTGACCGGACGAGCCCCCTGGACCCCAGGTGGAAGGCACCAAAGTTAGTCCTGCTGACCACGAGGACGGCCATCAAAGTCGAGGGAAGAAGAGGTTGGCTCCATGCCAGCCATTGCAAAAAATACTTTGGAGATACTGGAACTTTCGCTAAGACTAAAGACAGTACAGAAAGCGAGCCCCCCTTGTTCGAAATAACTCCACAGCAGGAGTACACTTCTAAACTGAGATCCAGGAAGTCAGCCAACGTTTGATCAATTAAGTCCACCCGGTGGTGAAGCGGTTGAACATGATGTCTGACTTGAATAAACTAGTGAACAGTAAAGAAAAAAGGACTAAAATGAGAGAGAAGTACTGCAAGTTATTACACAGCAGATGTATAGTGTCTCTGATTATTGTACTTTTTATGAGCATTGTGGTAATAAGTATTGGCTGGTTCTTACATGTTCTCTATCCACCTGCTGTCTCACACAACGCCACTATAGTACACTCACATGTTGAGCTCCCAGTACACTTAGAGAACAGAAGAAATGAATTTAAGAACAATACTTTCATCACCCTTTTACAACAACATCAACTGGCCATAAACACATCCAAATGCTGGGTGTGCGGTCTTCTTCCCCATACAGTTGCCAAAGGCATGCCTTTCATCACTCTCCCTTTTTCTTATGAAGGCTCTTGTACCGGTTGGTGGGAAACAAACAAAGCTTCCTATATGGCCCATACGGATACAAAGAACAGTCTCAGCTCTGAGATCACCTATACATTTTATGTTGGCCAGGTGAAAAGAACAGGGCATATGGCACCCCGCTAGAGCAGGAAGCCTATGCTGACCGCAGTAACAGATCTAATGAGTTATATTATCAGTATATGGACAGGAGAAAAAGATCTGTTTCACCTGTTTTTGTGGCATCAACGAAAGCCCCTTTTTGTGTCCAAAGTAAAGGAAAGATACGTATGGGTGATAGCATCTGCAATCACACAGTCAATTTGAATGGAACAAACAATACACGGCTTGTAGCTGCACAGGGCACCTACTTCATATGTGGGGATAAAGGTTATACATGGCTCCCAGAGGGCTGGTCCGGCACTTGTTACATTGCTTTTCTCCTTCCCCCCACCTACACTGCCCCTGCGGACTATCATGAAATTGAGCCTCTGACTGTCTATAACAGGCGGCGAAGGGGGGTCATAGATACAGAAGATACAGCAGGGCAGGAGGCAGGAGATTTCTTTGCCGGAGTCATTCCATTTTGGGGTCCAATAGTAAACAGCAGGAACATCCACCACCTCACACGAGTGGTGCAAAATACAATAGATGCAACGGCAGGTGCCCTCTCTAATCTCACAGCCAAGGTGGCTGCGGACAGACGAATGACCCTACAAAATCGCATTGTTTTAGACATCGTTCTGGCTGATCGCGGTGGTGTATGCCGATTAATCTCCACAAGTTGTTGTGTGTTTATTCCAGATAACGCACCCACGGTATATCAATCCATTGCCAAGCTACACAAGATATCGAATCAGCTGGACATGGACGTAGGAGAGTGGTCCTTAAGCAGCTGGTTGTGGGGATTAATATCAACATGGGGATGGAAAGTGTTGACTGTAGTAGGATCAATACTGCTTATCATCTTCAGTTGTTGCCTTTGCGTCCAATGCGGCCCGGCCATCTGCGGTCTGTGCGCCACCGCCTGCATACCCCGCCCACACATACCGACCAGAGAAAATGAAAAGATCATGTTGCAAGAACACATTAACGGCCTGATAAAAATAGAGGTGTATTAGAGAGGTGCGCTTGGGGACAAGGAGAGAATGAATAAAATTACATATTTGTATGTATTTGTGTCCCCCACGCGCTATCCTCTCACCATCTGCCATGTTGAATAAAAGAAAACCCCTGCATTACTTTACATTCAGAGGCCTTATTTCTCTGCCACCAAGCCTCTCCATGCCAGACACTGAAAAGGCACACGTTGCATTTCCCTGCAGCACATTAGATATTTTTGCTAAGGCAGTCTCGGAGAAGAGGCCCAGCCCGGAGTGTCTTAACAGTGTTAAACAAGGGTCGACTTGATAAAGCTGCATTCCGGCCCTGAGCAGGAGGCGAGTAGAAGCCCATCTGCAGAGATAAGGTCCAGTTTTGCTGTCGGCTTTCAGAGATAAGTGGGGCCCATGTCAAGGGAAACCTCCAAGACCGTTACACAATGGGTGGACAGGAATGGCCAAACCGACTTGCTAGTATGAAGCAGCAACACTTCTACAGATGGAAGCAATCTGCATCCTGCCCTGAGCTAGAGATAAGACCAGACATGCTAGTCACTCTGACACCCAGGGCCCTCCCTAACCAACAGAAAGGAAACAGCCCTCGTGGAAAAGTCTGATAAAGTTACGCAAACAGGCAGTGGGAGTTTTTAGCTGACCATGCAACCCCCTCTATGCACCCACCCACCTATGACTCATTACAGTGAACGCCTACATGCTCATATCTTTTTTTTCTTCTGCTTGGAGGGCTCCTCCCTATGTATGCAAAGAATGTATAAATATTGTACTCTGTGAATAAAGTTCAGACCACTCCTGTGCCCGCTTGGTGCTGGAGCTCTCCCTTAACTCGAGCTAATGCAATAAAGCCCATTGACTCTAACACCACGGACTCTCCTCCTCATTTATACTTGACCCCTTTGGTATCTATAGAAATTATGATAGTGTAATTAATTTATTTACCACAATCCCATAGCCCTAAATAAAAAGCCAGCCATATCAGTCCATTGGATATGGTCACGCATATTGTTGGTGTTGTAGGCACATGAGAGCCAATTTATTATCTGGGCTCCACCTGTGTGTGGCAGTAAGTTAAGTGCCTAGCCCAAAATCAGGTTTGGCAGAAGAGGCATATGCCTGTACAAGTGAGGGGACCTGAGTAGAAATGTGTGTGAAACTCTAGAGATGACATACTCTTTAAGTGATGAAATAGGCTGAGTGTCAGTGTTAGCAATATATCTAGTTTGATTAGGCACATCCCCTCAGGGTTGCTACACAGAGCCCACTGTCCACAAATATGGAGCCAATGTGTGTGCTCTGAAATCAGATGAGTATACGTATATAGGAAACCCATGGTAAGTACATGCCCTCACACATTCCTGTGGTGTAGAAAGGTTGGAAGCTGGGTAGAGGTATGCAGGATATGTGTGAAAAACTGAACCTGTGGCCACATGAAAGCACAATGTGTATGCAAGACAGCACAACAAGGCAGAGTGCAGTGGTATACTGTGTGAAAGGCAGAACTGCAGGATCATAACTTATTCATGAGAAAACCAACTTAAGCTACATAGGAGCTGTGGGCAGAGTACTGGTCACAGGGAATGCAGGCGCCCTGGGGCCTAGGTGCAATGTACAGTAGTGGTATCAAAACACAATCCGTATAGACATCATTAAAAAGGAAGATAATCACCAAAGCAAGGATAGACTTTACCTCCTATCACACATGCAAGAATGGCAGGACCAGTGAGCTGTGTAACTGAGTTGCATCATGTATCATGACAGGTCAGCCCTGTCACACAGAGGTTGTGTGAACAATGCTGAGATACTGCCATCTGAAGGGCAACTACACTGCAACTTGGTCTCTAAACCTATGAGGAGCAGATGTTGTAAGCATCAATTTTGACCTGACAGGGAATTAATAGGAAGTCTAAATGTCAACCAGATTACTCTTATTACCATCTAACATGAATTTACAACAACATATATCTATTTTATTGCAGAGGATGTATCAACAACTTCTGACCCACTGCCTGTCCTGGATGAGGATCCCGCTGATAATGCCAGCCTGCCAATCCTCAACCAGGAAATCCTGTACTCCATCTGATACCATCTCTGGTCGCAAGAAGGGTCTACAGCGACGCACAATCTCCAGAGGATCTACATAACACCCAACCAACACCACCAGCCAGCTCAGCCCCAGGCCTGGACTCCGAGGACCCCCTAGTTGAATTCCAACATTGTGCAGGAGGAATCCAGCAAGAGGTGCTGGTAGATCGGGTGGAGGCAGGGATTTGCCGGCAGCAACTGCCTCTCAAACTCAGTTGGCTGAGCTGATGTACTGTCGACCGCCTGTGGTGCCACTGCTGGTGGGGCTGTGGTGGGTCCCGAAACTGGTCTCAAATCAGCAACACGGGAATCCTCCACTTGTGGCCTGGCGCCTGCCCTGTCCAGGGCTTTATGTCCCTGAGGTGACGACTTCCAGGTCCCTGAGGTCCTTGATATTTCATGCCAGCTCCCCATGCGTCTCAAGGCCTTGGCAACGTGCCGTATGTGTCGGTACCTCTCCAAGTGGATCCAATAGGTTTTTTCCTGATCAGGGGTCATGTTGTCTGTCAGAGTGGAATGACATATGTATCAGACCAAGCTGAATTTGCTCAAATTGTCATCAATTACATGCATGAATTACTATTAGAAGCACAAGTGCCATGTCCTGCCAACAAATGCCATCTATGGAATGAATCATGACCAACCGTCATAGATAGCATGAACTTCCCCTAAAATGACTATGCTAAAGAACTCAGGTCTTGGCCTTGTAGGTACAGGAAGTGGCAGTGTCTGGCCCCATGAACATATACCCATGTGCATTGGAAGACAGGTTCTGAACAATAATGTGTACACATGGAATGGTACACGTGGTCCATTTAGGGACTCCATGGGGATTGACACGCAACATGCAAGAGGGTAAAATCTATGGCCAATCATCCATGTGAAAAGAGTGATGTATACAGCAAGTACACGTATTGTGCCTCAGCAATGCTTCACTGTTATGGCATATACACAAGGCCACACACATAGCATCATAAAATAACTTTGTGCCTGGTATTTAAACATAGACAGAGTGTGGCTAGCTACCTTAAATTCAACAGAGCTGTTGGACACTTCTTCAAGAATGACACATGGACATACCCGGACCACTTTAATCTAGATCATGTACTGCAATCAACCAAGAGCATGTGGTGCTTTACATACCCAATAGTCTGTCCATACATTTATGTACAGATTGTTACCTAGAAGTACATCAACTCATACTTAATCCATGTGATGAAAGTGCATTCATGCTGTAGATCTCATATTTTTGAGTACATTGTGCTGTATCGTGAAGGAAAATGGTCAAAAATATTCAACTGTGACAAATCCTGGAGATACAGCATGGGTAACAGCAGCATTTGGTGGAATGTGAAATGACCTGTATGTTGACAGCACGGTGCATACATGCCTGTGGTACTTCACAAATTGGCCTTACTCCTCACAAAGCACTACAAAGGTGTGGGGACCTGTCTATTATAGGGCATTGCATATATGAGGGCATGAGTCAGGCATGTAACAGCATTGGCATGTGTGGACTGGTGACTTGTCCCACCTTGACACATACCTAGTCAGTCTAAACTGAGATAGGAATCACATATTGTGTGGACAACCACACAAAATTGACCATACATTGACTTGTGCCCGCATGCACTATCATGTGCATCAGATAAGCAGATTGAATTTCATCCCTCCAAATCTGTGTGCACATCAAGTTTCATGACAACATCCTTTATACCACCATGCCATTTTGTCAATTGCTCCTCTTTCACCCGTCTAACATTTCACCGATATGCAGTACTCTGAGGGATGCGCAGGTACCCATGATGCTATATGATAGTTCCTACATATCATGATAAATGTGGGCTAAGTGGTGTACCCAAGTAAGTCATTGGCTGGTCAGTGGACTGACACACCCACTGCAACAAATGGGGATATATAGCTTGCCAACTTGTTTTGTTAGCATGAGTAATATGTTTTAGCTTTGGCACATGACAAAAACATATGCAGCATTTATACTTGTAAGGAATCTGGATTTGGTATGCCAAGCCTGCTCATATGGCCACGTAAGTACATTGGAATACAAACTTTGGTTAGATGCTAAACAACAGATTAATGTGGGGGTCCCAGAACAATTTGCAGTTTGAGTGGCACTAATGTCTCACATGTCTTCAAACATTTAGATTGTACCAACTTTGGTAAGGTGGAGGAATGCATTCTGTAGTCATGTGCATGGTAAGATGTGAACACAATAGGAGGTCAAAAAATTTGAAATGCTGATCACTGTGCACATGCCAAAATTAGATGTGCTGAAGTATTGTCAGGAATATGTGTTACACCCCAACCACACCTTTGTCTTGTGCAAATTTGGACTTGGAAAAACATACTTTGTCAGGAAAATTATAGCCTATCACAGAATATACAACATTTCTGTCACATATTCCCGGTGATATGTTGTTACTTTCTGTCCATATTATGTGTGGGAGAAACATTTTAAACTAATGATCATCATTTGGTTTTGGGGTAGGTAATGGTACATGTGCCATGAACATCCACTCCATAGTGTTGACAACATTCTCACAACAGATTGTGAGCCATCCATCATGTGAGTCTGTATACATTGGATTTAATTTCACATAGCAATTTGGCCCTGATATTTGCACATGCAACTTAGTCATACTTTTGTTGTGATTCTACATGTAAGGTAAAGATTATTTCTGCTCTCTCATGATACTCCTTATACATCTCACTGCAGCCAATTTATGGGAACATAAACAATCCTTAGAGAGCATAGGAACAAACAGTTGACACTCACTGAAAGAATTGAGATCTCTGAAGCTCGCCACTTCACCACAGATATATGGGTTTGGTCCAGCTACAACACAAAAAGATGGTACATTGTTCTGTGAATGCTGAACATGTACACTGTGTACATATGAAGCACAGTACATTAACTTCACAAATGCCAGGTATTGTCGGTACGTTGGGCTTGTAGCATTAGGCAAAGTTGGATTGCCCTAATGCTGGACCTACGTTTGGCATGTTGCACGGTATTCGGATAATACCAGGCACATCATGTATCAGGTACACCAAGTGCAGAAAAGGTACAAGACTAGCCTAACTGCTACATTGTGCAATGTGCCTGGCTTTGATGGCTATGTGTACAGTCTAATTTGACTGACCATACTCTGATTAGTATGATAATGCTAGGGCCTTGTAATGTAAATACATGTTCTGTACAATGCTACACACGTCATGCAGTGTGTATGCTTCTTTGTCTTCCTTGCCATGCTCCTCACTTGTGACCAGTGCACTGTGAACATGTGATAATTCAAGGCCTGTACAGGCTCATACAAGATGTATTATCATTTTTCATAATATACACGTATGTGTGCCCATCATGGGGTAAATCAAACACCATGTGGAACCTGTGACTTGATGACATGTGAGTGCGCTCCCCTGCAACATGCATGGCGGGTGGTCGCCACAGGTTGGAGTCAGTAATGGCCTAGCATGCTGAATGACAATTCTCCCTGCACAGTGCTGCATGGGTCCCACTGCACCTATGGGCCTCCCCAGCATTGCAGGGTATGTTTAGGTCTCGTGACCTATCAATGCGCATGCGCATTGAGAGAAGCGAGACTATAGGGCTTTAAACAAGGTTTACCCAAGGTTTGCCTAGACTGGCGATTTGGTGCTGTGCCCGTGCGCTTTTAGGTCAATGCGCAAGCGCATTGACCTAAAATGCACGTGCACAGCACCAAATCGCCATCTGTTCCCCAGCAGCACTCCTCCCACTCCTTTGAAGTGAAGCTTAGCTTCACTTCAAAGGCCCCTGCCGCTCTCCCCGCTCCGCCCCCTGCTGCGGCCGTGTTGCACTTCTCCTCCCCCCTACCCACATCGGGGTTTTTTTTGTTTGTTTTTACACCTGAGCTTTTCGTTTTTGTATGCAAAACTTTGCATTTTGGGAAGGTGCTTGATTAATTCAATTCTGCGCACTCGTGTATTGCTTGCTAATGAGTTTTCGAACGGAGCGTTATATTCTCTTCCTGCCTACATTGTGATCATACTATAATCGACTGGGATTTTACGGTCTGTTCTTATTTTCACAACTGGGTTTTCTGTTTCCATGCTGCCTGGCAACCCTGCTCGGGACGCGGTGCAACGTGACGGACAGCCGGTTTTGACGTCATTTGTATGCAGAACCATGCATGACTATTAAACTACTCGTTTTGGCATTAAGCCAACTGAGTCTTTCTACGGTGAAACTTTGTTAATTGATTTTCGCGAGCCAAACAGCGGGATATTTAAGGGGCCTCGCATTTCTATCCCTTCCCAGCACAGTTGCAGTCTGTCTTCCTTTTGTCTCTCCCTATCCCTCTTACTTCACCTTTTTCTCTCCCCTTCCCTCTGCTTCGCCATCTCTTCTTTCCCTCTCGATTCCCCGTGTTTCCTCCTTTCCCCCGCCTCACTCTCTTCACTATATGTCTCACTCCTTTCTTTCTCCCCTTTATATATTTTTTCCGTTCTCTACTTCTCTCTGTCCCTTACCTCTGAGTTGTCCGCTCTCCCCTTTCTCTCACCGCACACCCCTTCCCTCCCTCCACTCGTCTGTTCTCTCCCTGCCCCCTTGTTTTTTTTCCTCGCATAAATGGGAAAAATGGCACCCATCTGTGAACCTGGCAACCCTGGGAGCTGCTTTCCTTCTTAGATGGCATCACGTCAGCAGCTATTCCGGGTCCCTGCCACTCCGGGTCTCAGTTCAGGCCTTTCTTTTGCACGTCATTGTTTTCGGGCAAATTGGTCCAATTTTCAAAAGGGTAGGGGGTGCGGGGGCACACTGCAGGTCAGCATTACATACCGCAAATCATTATGGCAGATGCAGTTCCTGTTAGATGTGTTTTAACATATATGTTTGCACAGCCAATGCTTGATGCATTCCTGGACTTGTGTTTCTGAGTTATTTCGCTCCTTCAACAGAAAGTTGCAGTCGTATTGAGATCAATTACAGTTCCTTCTTCCACGTGTATCTGCTGCTGTATATTTAAATGTATATCAGTTCTCCTGCAAGAAGTGTTGTCTTCCATACTATGCTCTCCAGATGACACCATATCATCAGCGATTCCAGAGCTTTGCCCTGGGCTTGCCTTTACCTTTTAGGGTGCATTAGTACATCTGTTATAGTTGAAATGAAACAGGACGACAACTCCCAGAATGCATTCGGCTGTTAAAAGGAAAGCTGAGCACTATTCTGTGTAGCTGGTATTGTGCTCTTACTTGTACATCCGTTCCTGTGCTATGAGCTGCTCCTGGGCTTTTAAAAATGCAGCAGTCCTACTGAGAATGTATATGGAGTCCCTGCTAATAATTGTTGCATCTGTGGCATTAAACAAGTCAGACCCCTCACCCTCACCCCCTCACCCTCAACCCCTCACCCTCAACCCCTCACCCTCACACCCCCTCACCCTCACACACCCTCACCCTCACACCCCCTCACTCACCCTCACACCCCCTCACTCACCCTCACACACCCTCACACACCCACTCACCCTCATACACCCTCACATCCTCTCACCCTCACCCACCCACCCTCACACCCTCACCCTCACACCCTCACTCATCCTCACCACCTCATCCTCACACACCCTCACTCACCCTCACTCACCCTCACACCCTCACTCAGCCTCACTCAGCCTCACCCTCACACACCCTCACACACCCTCACCCTCTCACCATCACCCCCCTCACCCTCACACACCCTTACCCTCATCCCCTCACCCTCACACACCCTCAGTCACCCTCACACCCTCACCCTCACACCCCCTAACCCTCACACCCTCACCCTCACCCTCACTCCCTCACACACCCTCACTCACCCTCACTCACCCTCCCTCACACACCCTCACACACCCTCACCCTCACACCCCCTCACACCCCCTCACTCACCCTCACACACCCACTCACCCTCACCCTCACACCCTCACACCCCTCACCCTCACACCCCTCACCCTCACACCCCTCACCCTCACACCACTCAGTGCTACAACACATATTGTGTTACAATAGGTGTCACATTTGCGAAAGATAAAACTATTGGCATTGTAAATAACAAAGCTATTAATTTCGCTATTTTCAAAACAAGCACATAAATAAAAAATGTGTCCTTTACAATACCAATAGCTCAAACTTTCCTAATGCGAGACCTATTTCATTGCTGTGCTGTGTACACCCCCTCACTCACCCTCACACACCCTCACACACCCACTCACCCTCATACACCCTCACATCCTCCCACCCTCAGCCACCCACCCTCACTCATCCTCACCCCCTCATCCTCACACACCCTCACTCACCCTCACACCCTCACTCAGCCTCACTCAGCCTCACCCTCACACACCCTCACACACCCTCACCTTCTCACCATCACCCCCCCTCACCCTCACACACCCTTACCCTCATCCCCTCACCCTCACACACCCTCAGTCACCCTCACACCCTCACCCTCACACCCCCTAACCCTCACACCCTCACCCTCACCCTCACCCTCACTCCCTCACACACCCTCACTCACCCTCACTCACCCTCCCTCACACACCCTCACACACCCTCACCCTCACACCCCCTCACACCCCCTCACTCTCTCTTTAAATCTTTATTTCGGCTTGACGCCATAAAAGAGCAATTTAGACATTACAATTCATTAAAAAGAAAAATAGTGACATTCAGTTAAAATATTAAGAACATTCTATATGACTGTGCAACACATGTAGAAAGACTCTTGGAGCATGACAATAAAAACATATGAGACTGAAGGACACATAAATGATTTTAGAAGCAATTTCAGTTAAGTGGTGCTATTAAAAACAAATTCAAGTCCATAATTCAAGTCCATAGATAAAGGAAACTCGGTTACAGCTGATGACCCATTTTTTTCCTGCGGTGGCAAACAGAAAGTAAAAATCTACTAACACTAAATATTATCTGCTGTGAAGTGTTTGTAGTCAAAATTCTCAGAGCCTGACGGTAGGATCTCAAGCCTAATAGAAGGCATATTGGTTTGATCCATCTTGATCTTTCTTGGCCATACAAGGGACAGAAGAAAAGAATATGTTGCTCATTCTCTATTTGATTATTTTCACAAAGTGAGCAAACTTCGTCCAATGCCTCGGAAGATGGATCACGGTTCCTTGCCCAGCGAGCCAAAGTTGATTTCAGTAAAAGATTACCGTATCTGAACTTTAAAAATAATGTTTTGGCAAGTGGAGGCTCAATTTCGTCCATAAAGGTCTCATAAAAGGGTTCATCCTTAAAGTTTAGAAATTTTAAAACTAATGAGCCACTAGTTATGGCATTCACAGTCATGTTCGCTACATATGTCCAAAAGGCCTTTTTCAGGACTAATTTGGGGTTAGATGGTAATAGCTCAGGGTTCTCCCAAAAATGTTTCAGACCTATGTTATTAAACCAAATACTAACATGTCTAAGCCATGGGATTTTTTTCTGGCTGTCCAGCGCCATGATCTCTATCAGCCCCTCTCTATATACTTGGAGTTCAGGGACATGCCACAATCTCACCCATAGCATAAGTGGTCTAATAAGAACATGGTGGTCTGTTCTTTTAAAATTAAGGTCCAATTGCAGAGGTACCAATGGAGTTCCTCTCGGAACCCTTACCAAGCTTCGCATGAAGTTATTATCTTGGACATTGAAGGTCTCCTTAGACCCAGACCCCCACAATTCTGCACCATAAAGCACTGATGATTGGACTTTGAATTTAAAAAGTTCCATTACTGGAAACACAGCTTTACTGGTACTTAAGCTTTGCTCTCTAAGTATCGGTTTGACATTCTGAGCAAATATTAATTTACTTTTTTCCAATTGAGCTTTCCAGGTGAAGTTGGAATCTAGTGTCACCCCTAAATATGAGAAGTGAGGCACTGATTCCAGCTTCACTCCTTTTAACATTAAACACCCCTTATCAGGTTTGGTTGGGTTCAGGGCCATGTACTTCGTTTTCTTAACATTGATCTCTAGCCCCTTTTGACTACAATAATCATTAAAAGTGTTCAATAAGGTCTGCAAGCCATTTTTTGTTTGGGATATCAGAATGGTGTCGTCAGCAAATAGTAGAGATGCTACCCTTTCACCATTCAATTTGGGTGCATCATTTTTACATCTTTCTAAGTATGAGGGAATATCATTTACGAAAATAGAAAAAAGCGTGGGGGCCAAAACGCATCCTTGGCGAACTCCGCGTTCAATTGGAATTTTCCCGGATAGTTCGCCGTTTGGACCCCATCTGATTCTCGCAAAGTTCCCTTCATGCAATTTTATGATCTGTGCTATTATATTATTTGGCATACCTGCTGCACTCAACGTTTTCCAAAGAAGATCACGTGGCACCAGATCGAATGCTGCCCTTAAGTCAACAAAGGCAACATATAGATGGGCCTTTTTTATCATTACGTACTTCCAATAGAGGCAGCAGAATCTAAAACACTGATCTATGGTGCTGACTTTTGTCCTAAACCCGGCTTGAAATTTAGGCAAAAATGAATTTTCATCCAGCCAATTGCTCACTCGTAGTAAAATATGGCGTGAGTAGATTTTTTGTAGGATGTCCATTAAGCTTATTGGCCGATAATTACAGGGATCCTTCCTGTCTCCTTTTTTATATATTAAAACAATTTCGGCTCCCTTCCAACTTTCAGGAAATTCTAAACTAAATGAAAATTTGTTGCACAGATAATTGATATAGGGTGCCCATATTTTTGAGTCGTGCTTGTAAAGATCCCCAGGGATTTTATCCAAACCTGGGGTTTTCCCAGTTTTAACTTGGCTTAAAGCCAGCTCAGTTTCCCCCAAGGTAAAGACAAGCGGATCTATTGGGGTTACATTACTTGCTGTATTGGATGCTATATGAGCATCTTCATATTTTCGATACAAGTTAGTAAAGTGAGTTACCCAAGTTTGCTCATCTAAAAAAGTATCCTTAGCCACCCTTCCTACATTATTCCCGTTTGCTATCAACCTCCAGAAAACTACAGTATTGCGTGACCTTGCGGCTGACAACAATTCCGCCCATTTCTCTTCCTCCCACGCACTTTTGGATTTCCTTTGGACAGATTTATAGTTGTTTCTAGCTTGGTAAACATCTAATTGTGACTTGGATTTAATCGCAATTATCAATTCCCTCTTCGACTCTCTGCAAGATCTGTCATACCAAGGTTTACTGTGCGACAGATTCTGGGTCTTTTGCTGGGTTTTTTTCGGCATTTTGGTAACCAATAATTTTAATTTAAGAAAGAACTCCTGATGTATAGTCAAGAAGAATGTTTTTGCTTCCTCCTCGGGAGTTAAACTCAAATATGAAGCAAAAGTCCCAGCAAAAAGTGAATATATTTCACTAAGAATGTCGCTATGATCCAGAATAAATGGCCAATTTAGCGATCTCCTGTTATTACTAATATGGATTTCATTTCTGTCACCAGCACCTTCCTCAGATGAGAGTGATGAAAGAGGATCACTAAATAGTACAACATCTAAGGACAAATTTAGGGGAAAATGGTCGCTTTCAGTCCTCTCCATTATGTCGAGATCTATGAGATACGGCCAAAGGGGGATGGAAACTATCACGAAATCCAAGTTACTCTTATAGATATTTCTACTAAAGGTTGGTTTTTTTAAGATGTCAGACGGTAACCGACCGTTACAGGCCCTAAGGAAGTGCTCTGTGCATAATTTCATCAGCTGGAGAGCAAAAGTAGAGCACTTGACCGATTTATGGTTCCCGAGAAAAGGGATCTTATTTACCTGGTCTTCTTCCTCAAAAATCTCGCTTAGGCCCGAAATTGGCTCATAGTTACAGTTCAGATCCCCAGCCAAAATAACAAAATCCTCCCTAGGATCCAGCCCCCTCAGAAAACAATCCAGTTTGGAAACAGTTGGAGATTCCTTTGAAGAGGGGGAAGGCCTATTATAGATATTTATTAGGAACAATGTGTTCCCATTGGAGGTTGTTATTTTTAGTACCAGGATATCTACAGAATTCACGTCTATCACCTCAATATTAACCTTTAGATTGATTTTTGCCCAAATCAGGAGACCCCCCGACGACCTTCCACTTCTAGAGGGTGTTGCCCCAATACCATAGGTCTTATAGCCTACCCTGTGGGGAATGTCAACTGCCCATGTTTCCTGGAGTAAGCAAAAATCAAAAGATTCTATGAAAGTAGCCCACTCGGGATCCCTCAGGTTACTAGCAACCCCGGCTATATTCCAACAAACCAGGTTAACTGGCACCCCAGGTACAGAGGGCGTAACAATATTAGCCCTTGGCGTCTTACCACCAATATATGACGCCAATTTAATTACCGACGATATTTCCTCGGGAAGTGAGTGCCTTGAAGGGCATGTTGGTTCTACCTGTTCTTCGGGAATATTTGTGATATAAGTTGCGATTTTAACCGGAGACCTAAATGCTAAAGTTGACAATGGGTTATGCTCATTTACAATTCCCGGAACTGTGGGATTCTTCATATCTCTTCCCTCATCACCCCCACTCGGTAAACTTCAATCACAATTATCAAGACCACTGAAAACATCAAAACGGTTTGACGCTTCCAGTGGTGTGAAGGGTTTTAGGTGGTCCATCCTTCTGTTTTGGGAGTTTTGATTTCTAACTGGAACATAGTTCCATCCCAAGGGGTCAGGGACTGTCACATGACAAGGGGGATAATACGTACTTCTCATACCCTGTTGGGTCGGAGGATACTGAGCATATTGATTACTCCCAACATTCCCAACATTCTGTACAAAAGGGTAATTAGGTGGCTGAGTCTGAGTTGTGCGATGTGGAGGGGGATACTGAGATGGAAACATCACTGACCTTGGATAAAAATACGTTAGGGGTCTTGGAGTTATAATGTTATTGGAACTGCCCATCTGCCAGTTCAATATGTAATGTACCGCAGTGGGATCCCTGAAGTTCACAACCACCACGTCACCGTCAATGTCTTTGGATCTGCCCCCCAACCATTCAAGGCGGCGAACGTGAACTATTTCCCCATTGATATGGTTTGCAATTGGCCTATGCATTCTCAGCCAATGCGTTATCTTATTTTTTAATTGGAAGAAACCCTCCCTCTTGTTTTGTTCGAGAACCGGCACACCTGTTAGGACTACCACATAGGGTACTGCCTCTGGCGGAAGTTCGGGCAGCGGAACCCTTTTTGGTTTCCCCCAGGTGTGACTAGTTTCCCTCGTCTCCCTTGTTGGGTTTGGCAAAGCCAGATTCGATAATTTACTAGTATTTTTAGATGTATTTTCACTAGTTTTGGTTATGTCATTACCCAGCAGATGATCAGCAATTTTTATTTGAGATGAACTAGGGGATACATGATGATGGACAATCGCTGATACTGTATTCCCCATAGGTTTAGGGACAGATATAATTAGGGAGGGGCTAGGAACAATACAAGAGGAAGTAGATGGAGGTGGTTGGACTGTGGATGACAAGGTTTGAGGTGCAATGTTAGATGTTTTACTAACTACATTAGTAACACCTTTATGGCCTACAAGATCTTGTTTGACCAATACATTCTCAATTTTAGACAGTCTACACTCTACTTCCATTAATCTTTCTAAAATGGATGCAGAATAAGATTTGATCAGATTCTCAATGTCAAATAGGGACACAGGGCCCTTGTTCTCAATATGAACATCATCAATTACATCAGTGACCATACTGTCCTCCTTGTCTACAGATGTATTCGGTTGGCCTGAGGATGTAGATATAATATGGGTACCCTCTAAATCTGATTGTACAACACAGGGATTCTTGGTAACCATAGTCAATTTTTTTCCAAAGTCTGAGCAGCTCAATTTGGGTTGTAACGGATCCCACCTTTTCCGCCGTTTTTTATTTGGCGGCGGGCCATAAATTTTCCCCGTAACCGGCAATTTTTTGGCCTTATTACGGGCTACATGCAATTGTAACGAAGCTTCTCCCTTTGGTGTCGTTAAACTACTTGCAATCGGTGATACAGGCAAGCCAATCGTGGCCGACCTAGATGCAGTGTCAGATGAAAGTACAGCCATATTTACTTCCGGGAGTATGCTATCCAATATAAGAGGCGACTCATTGGCTATTATACCAATAACAGTATCAAGAGGTCCAGTCGCGGGGGTTAGAGGTAGTATAGCAGACCCCTTCTTTATACTTTCCACGGAACGGCGGCGATCTGCCCGCCGCTCCGCCAGGGCAATCTCCCGAGTAATATCCGGTGATGATTTAGAAAAATAATTATCCAGAGTCCCATTGAGCAGCAAACCCTGATTATCCGGCATGGGTTGGTCAATGTTAGTGGTGGCCATCTATAGATAGTATGAGAAAGTCACCAGAATGATTGACGATGGTGAAGAAAAAAAAATACAAAAATCGAGAACAGACAGTACCTGTTGGGCACGGGGGTATGCCCGGCCCCGACTCCTCGTGTCTCGGAGGGTCTCAGAGGGTCCGCCCTTAGTCCGGGCTTTGTCCCGGGATTCGTCCCGCACACGCGTCCCGCTAACGCGTTGTGATTTCAAGATATATAAGGGCCTGTAATTAGGGGGCGGAGACACGGGAAGAGGCGGCAGGTGTGCTGGCTGGTACACGCACAGCCTGATGGGCCTCGCAGTCCCGTCCTCCTGCGGCAGCCCTTTCACCCCCAAAGCAGCTTCAATGCCCTACGGGGCTCCTGGCAGCAAACACGAGCACAAGGTCCAAAACTCCTCGGCGAGCGGCACCCGCGAAGCGGGGGCCGCGAGGAGTATTCAAGGCACAAGCAGGGGGGCGGAGACACGGGAAGAGGCGGCAGGTGTGCTGGCTGGTACACGCACAGCCTGATGGGCCTCGCAGTCCCGTCCTCCTGCGGCAGCCCTTTCACCCCCAAAGCAGCTTCAATGCCCTACGGGGCTCCTGGCAGCAAACACGAGCACAAGGTCCAAAACTCCTCGGCGAGCGGCTCCCGCGAAGCGGGGGCCGCGAGGAGTATTCAAGGCACAAGCAGGGGGACGGAGACACGGGAAGAGGCGGCAGGTGTGCTGGCTGGTACACGCACAGCCTGATGGGCCTCGCAGTCCCGTCCTCCTGCGGCAGCCCTTTCACCCCCAAAGCAGCTTCAATGCCCTACGGGGCTCCTGGCAGCAAACACGAGCACAAGGTCCAAAACTCCTCGGCGAGCGGCACCCCTCACCCTCACACCCCCTCACCCTCACACCCCTCACCCTCACACCCCTCACCCTCACACCCCTCACCCTCACACCACTCAGTGCTACAACACATATTGTGTTACAATAGGTGTCACATTTGCGAAAGATAAAACTATTGGCATTGTAAATAACAAAGCTATTAATTTCGCTATTTTCAAAACAAGCACATAAATAAAAAATGTGTCCTTTACAATACCAATAGCTCAAACTTTCCTAATGCGAGACCTATTGCATTGCTGTGCTTCTCTCCCCTGCTGCCCTCTCCTGCTCTCTAGAGATGTGGCCTAACGACCAGAGCTGCCATCTAAGTCACGTAAATACAAAACATGTTGCATTCCAAATGCTATAGGTGTCACATTCGCGAAAGTTATAACTATTGGCATTGTAAATGACAAAGCTATCAATTTAGCTATTTTAAAAACCAACAAATAAATAAAATATTTGTCATTTACAAGACCAATAGCTCCAACTTTTCTAATGCGAGACCTATTGAATTTCCAATGCTTGTTTTGCTATTGTGATGCCCCTGTGAACAGGCCTCTGTGGCATGTTCTGTTCATTAAACTGAACTAGCCCATAACATGCTATACTAGCCCAAACACATATCTGGGCCTTCATGAAGAAAAACCTTTTCAAGATGTGTGCAAAGCCACACATCTATGAGCTCATGGCATATAGGAACTAACCGGTAGGCCCACCAACTTCAGTCCCCAGGTGATCAAGGAGATCTGCCTCCCGGCTGACAACGTCAGCCCATCGGTGCTTCGGTTGGTGGATGCTCCGGTGGACATTGAAGATACGACTCATTTGGTATTGCAACTTCTCCCACTGCTTCCGTTTATCACGTGTAGAGTAGCCTTTGCTCACCCTACCTCCACAGCCGATCATGTGTGGCAGGTACCGCACCAGCAGCCACAACAGGCCTCCAAACTCCTCCTCTGACAGGTTCTTCGATCTGGCCCTGCCCAACATCTCCCTACCCACACTTGCTACACTAAAACCAACAAAAAAAATACTATCCCATCCCGCTACCCCTAACAATACTAACCCCTAAATTGACAAACACTCGACAATGCGGTGAACACAAATTTACAAAATACAATTACAATACATAATTGATAGTAAACTTAGAGATCAGGGACAGCAGAGACACCAACAAGACCAAATAACACAACAAATGACAAGAGCTCACACCAAATACATCCACCAGCCAGCACAGAAAAAAACATTGAAAGCAACTTCACACTTCCTGGTTTGTAGCATGGCTGAGCCATTGCATCATTTCCTGCTTGGATGCGTCATGTTTTCAGACTAAAGTGTCACTTTTGCTACTAGAGTGTCAAGTTTCCTACTAGAGTGTCATGCTCACTACTACAGTGTCACTTTTCCTACTAGAGAGTCAGGTTTACTACTAGAGCTTCACTTTTCCTACTAAAGCGGAACATGTCCTACTAAAGCAGCCATTTCATACTAAAGCTTCACCTTGCCAACTAAATTGTCACCTCTCTGATGAAAGCATCACCTTTACTACTGAAGTGTCTTGTTTTGTAAATGATTATCTTTCCTACTTGAGGGTCACCTTTCTGACTAAAGCTTTACCTTTCCAACTAAAGCGTCACCTTTACTACTGAAGCATTTAGTTTCCTAAAGGGTCAGCTTTCCTACTTGAATGTCACCTTTCTGACTGAAGCCTCACTTTTCCAACTACAGTGTCACCTTTCCTACTCAAGCGTCACCTTTACGACTCAAGCGTCTCGTTTCCTAAAGGGTTACCTTCCTACTTGAGCATCACCTTTCCGACTAATTTGTCACCTTTCCGACGAAAGTGTTGTTTTTGAGTGATGACTCGCTAGTGAAATGGGCAATGCATTCGTTTTCATTGATGCGTCCTTTGTGTGTGGTACAGTGTATAGAATGTTGCAATACATGTAAACACTCCCAGGAATCACTTTAACTGCTCAATTGTTTTTTGCAGACATGCTTAAAAACTTTGGATGTGTCACATTTGTATGTTCACAGTAAGCATATGTGTGACTACTTGCTTTCATGGTGCGGTACACAGTTTGAAGTTCTGTATAAGTGCAAATGATAAAAGGGCGGCATAGGCCCATGTTGGTCAACAGGTCTGTTGACATAATTTTAAACTTTTTATGCCTACTTCTAGTTGACAAGATGTGGGTGTATAGATGTCTACTGGGACCGTGACATGAACACAAAGAACAAAATTAGATTCATACATCTATTCGCTGGTTGAACATTCATGATATGGTAGTTATAGCTCCATCACTGTACATGTGATTTAGCTGAAGAAATGTTGCACAATGTGTGTGCATTGCCTATTGACAGCCACTGAGTTTCGGATGTCTCCACTATCCTCCTCCTCCTCCATTGGGTCCTGCTGTTGTTGGCCCCATCCCACGGGACATTCTTCTGTACCCATATATTGTGCTAATGGCAAAGGCAAGTATGATCTTGCACACTATTGGGGGCGAGTACAGCAATCTCCCCCCTGAAATGTCGAGACATCAGAACCTGGCCTTGAGCAGACCACAGGTTCGCTCGACAATATTATGGGTCTTCCAGAGTACCTGGCTGAAGTGCCTGGAGACCATTTCCTTGGTCAGCTGAAATTGGAAAAGATAGGACAACTGTCAATGCTTTGGGTCACTATTACAGATACATTCTGGTTCATGTGTGTAATGTAGATTTAAATGGTCATGCACATTTCTAACAGTTTTCCCAATATGTGTTAATCATGGAGTTGGTCAAAGGTGTACACAAGTCTCCTCTATTACTCTGTGTAATGGCAAATGCTGAGCATGGGTTGAGATATTCTACATCCTGACTTACATGTTGATCCTGTAACTTTCTGTTATGGTTATTAGAAAGGCGAACCCGGGGGAGGCAGAAGGTGTCTGACTGACCACCCCTGGGTCTACCCCTCCTTCAGAGAAGGGACCGAGCGATGTCGAGAGGCCTCCGACGGGAGGGCCCTCTCCTAGGATCGTACAGCAGAGTAACCACACCACTACAAATATACACCACACGTAGATAGAGTTTTCAATCTTTATCGGGCAATAAGTATCGGTTCAATATATACAGCAGAACCAGAGATCTGGAAAGTCTTGTGGCAAGGGGCAAGGTAGCGGGACAGTCTTATAGATGGTCGGTTGCAATGGGACCCTACGCACAGCTCTCAATCCTCGAGCTGGGGGGTTCCGGAAGGTTGGGCCGCGGCAGCGCCAGCAGGTTCCCAGATGGTTCAGCGAGCGTGGACCGCGGCAGCGCCAGCAGGTTCCAAGATGGTTCAGCGAGTGTGGACCGCGGCAGCGCCAGCAGGTTCCGAGATGGTTCAGCGAGTGTGGACCGCGGCAGCGCCAGCAGGTTCCGAGATGGTTCAGCGAGTGTGGACCGCGGCGGCGCCAGCAGGTTCCAAGATGGCTCAGCGAGTGTGGACCGCGGCAGCGCCAGCAGGTTCCAAGATGGTTCAGCGAGGGTGGACCGCGGCAGCGCCAGCAGGTTCCGAGATGGTTCAGCGAGTGTGGACCGCGGCAGCGCCAGCAGGTTCCAAGATGGCTCAGCGAGTGTGGACCGCGGCAGCGCCAGCAGGCTCCAAGATGGTTCAGCGAGTGTGGACCGCGGCAGCGCCAGCAGGTTCCAAGATGGTTCAGCGAGGGTGGACCGCGGCAGCGCCAGCAGGCTCCAAGGTGGTTACAGCGAAGAGGGACCGCGGCAGCGCCAGCAGGTTCCAGGTAGAGCAGCAAGGGGAGTACGTCTCAGGGTCAGCCGCGACAGCGTCAGCAGGGCTTCTCGACTCCGGGATACAACTCCCGTCCTACTCCGGGGCTGGCCCAGATATAGGTCTGGAGTCCTTTGATGTCCGGACCCTCTCGCCTGGGGGTCAGAGGGGCCGGGATGATGGTGTCCAGACACCCAGCAGGGGGGTGGAGCCGGAGCCCAGGGAGGCCGGAGGGTGATCGTAACCAGGCATCCGGGGATGGTTGGAGAGCCATCGAAACTCCCCTCTCCTTGTGTCTAGTGGAGTGGCCACTCTACCACCCGGAGGGTTCTTGATGCCTCGATGGCGGGCTCGCTGGGGCCGTGGCCACGGCTGGTCCGGGACCATGTGTCTGTGACGTGATGGGCCCAAGATGGCGTCGGGCCTGGAATGAGGGTCCGGGGTGGACACCGGACCGGTATTGCTGGGGCGGCCCGAGGGGGTCGTGTCGGTGGTCGTGGGCCACCGGGTGGCAGATCTGGTGGTTTGGAGGGCGTGCAGAGGTGTGCCCGAGGGCGACCCGGGCTGGATGGAGGGCCGATCTCGTCCGGGGCCCGCCATGCGGGAGGGGTAGGACCACGCCACGAGGCCGGGTCCAACACGCGTCCCCCCCAGCTGAAGGCGGGGGAGAGTCACCCATCTTCTTGGGGATTCTCCTCGCCAGGCGGAAGAATCTGGAGAGGCCGTCAGCGTTGGCGTGGTCGTTGCCAGGGCGATGTTCCACGGTGAAGTTCATCCCTTGGAGGGAGATGGACCAACGTAGCAACTTCGGGTTCTCGCCCCGCATCTGCATCAACCACCGCAGGGGCCGGTGGTCGGTCTGTACTCGGAAGTGGGTGCCGAAGAGGTAGGGCCGGAGCTTCTTTAGGGCCCATACGACGGCGAATGCTTCCCTCTCGATGGTGCTCCATCGTTGTTCTCGGGCCAGCAGGCGCCGGCTGATGAAGGCCACAGGAAGGTCAACTCCGTCAGAGTTCATTTGGGACAGTACGGCCCCAATGCAGTGTTCCGAGGCGTCAGTTTGGACGATGAACTCTTGGCTGTAGTCGGGGGCCTGGAGCACCGGGGCGGTGCACATGGCAGTCTTTAGTGTCTCACAGGCTACTTGGCACTCGGGGGTCCAGTGTACCTTCGGGGGTAGTCTCTTGGAGGTTAGTTCTGTGAGGGGCCCCACAATGCTCCCATAGTCCTTTATGAACCGCCGATAGTATCCAGTGAGCCCCAGGAAGGCTCGGACGGCGGTCTGGGTGACGGGGGGCTCCCAGGCCTGGATGGCGTCGATCTTGGGTTGAAGGGGAGCCACTTGGCCGCTCCCCACTTGGTGTCCCAGATAGGTCACGGACCCTTGACCGATATGACGCTTGCTGGCTTTGATTGTTAGTCCGGCCCGTTGGAGGGCCGTCAGGACCTTCCAGAGGTGGGTCAGGTGCTCGTCCCAACAGAGGCTGTACACCGCAATATCGTCCAGATAGGCGGCACTGAACTCTTCCAGCCCTGCTAGCACCCGATTCACTAGTCTCTGGAAGGTGGCCGGAGCATTCTTCATGCCGAAGGGCATCACGTTGAAGTGGAAGTGGCCATCGGGGGTCGAGAAAGTGGATCGTTCTTGTGCCCCGGGCGTGAGGCCGATTTGCCAGTATCCGGCCGTGAGGTCGAAGGTGCTGAGGTACCTGGCGGCTCCCAGGCAATCGATCAGTTCATCCGCTCGGGGAATGGGATGGGCGTCGGTCCTGGTGACGGCATTCAGTCCCCGGTAGTCGACACAGAACCGCAGCTCCGGGGGCACCCCGGGGGCGGCAGCCTTAGGGACCAGGACGACGGGACTGGCCCATGGACTGTCTGAAGGTTCGACTACCCCTAGGGCTAGCATCTTGGAAACTTCGGCTTGGATGCAGGCCCGGACTCGGTCGGGGACTCGGTAGGCTTGGTGCCGCACGGGCGGACTGTCCCCGGTGTCGTCGTCGTGAACACACCACTGGGTGACTCCGGGGGTGAGGGAAAATAAGTTCGCAAATTGACCCAGCAGTTCTTGACAGTCCTGGCGCTGTTTGGGTGTCAGCGCGGGAGAGAGGGAGACTCCCTCGACTGAGCCATCTTTCTCAGAGGTGCTCAGGAGGTCTGGTAGAGGCGCGGAGTCGTTCTCTGCTCCGTCATCGGTAGCCAACAACAGGCTCAGTTCGGTGCGGACAAAGTAGGGCTTGAGCCGGTTGGCGTGTAGGACCCGGAGGGGGTTCCGAGGGGACTCCATGTCCACTAGGTAGGTGACGGGGCTCTTGCGCTCCACCACTTTGAAGGGCCCCGTCCATCTGTCCTGGAGGGCGCCGGGGTCGACCGGGGACATGACCCAGACCTGCTGGCCTGGCTCGAATTCAATGGACGAGGCATTTTCATCATACCAGCGCTTCATCTCCTCTTGACTGGCCTTCAGGTTGGTTTCGGCCAGTTCCCGGAACTTCCGAGTCTGGTTGCGGAGAGTCAAGAGGTATCGGAAAACATCGGGCGGAGTATCGGAGACGGCCAGCTCCCAGCCTTCCTTGACCAGGCTGAGGGGGCCTCGCACCGGCTGTCCATATAACAGTTCAAAGGGGCTGAACCCCAGGGACTTCTGGGGTACCTCCCGGTAGGCGAACAGGAGGCATGGCAGCATGACATCCAATTTGCGCCGGAGGGGTTCTTCTAGGCCCTTGATCATTCCTTTCAGGGTCCTAATAAATCGCTCCACTAGTCCATTCCCTTGAGGGTGATACGGGGTGGTGAACTTATACGCGACCCCGCACTGTTGCCACAGGGACCGCATATATTTCGATATAAAGTTTGTGCCCCGATCACTGACGACCTCTCGGGGGAAGCCGACTCGGGAGAAGATCCCCATTAGCGCCCGACCCACTACGGGGGCTGTGATAGTCCGGAGGGGGATAGCTTCTGGGTAGCGGGTGGCATGGTCCACCAGGACGAGGATGAAGCGGTGCCCCTGGGAGGTTGGAGGATCCAGGGGCCCCACGATGTCGATCCCTACTCGTTCGAAGGGAGTGGTCACCACGGGAAACGGTTGGAGTGGGGCCTTGATTTTCCCCCCACTCTTTCCGCTGGCTTGGCAGGTCGGACAGGTTCGGCAGTGGTTGCACACATCGCGGCGCATCTTCGGCCAATAAAAGTGGGTCACCAGGCGGCTGTATGTTTTGTCCTGCCCCAGGTGCCCGGCGAGGGGCACATCATGTGCCAGGTTTAAGAGAAAGTCTCTGAAGTGGAGGGGGACGACTAGCACTCGGCCGGCCCCCAGCTCGGCGATCTTTTGTTCACTGTACAGGAGGTCCTGGTCCCAATAGACCCAGTGGGACCCCGAGGAGTCCCCTGTGGCTTGCGTGGCGGCTTGTTGTCGGAGTCCCTCAAGGGAAGGACATGTCTTTTGTTCTCGACGGAACTGCTCACGGGTGGGGCCCCCTTCTTGGCGCCACTGGGCTAGTTCGGGAAGGGGCCCGAGCTCGGGAAGTTCTTCATGGCTGGGGCCCTGCGGCCCCAGTTCGGGTTTGGCCGTGGCAGTAGCGGGGGGTGGAGGTGCCGGCCATTCAGGTTCTTCGGGCAGTTTGTCTTCAGTTGGGACGGCGTCCCGAGTGAACATGGATCGGGTCGTTACGCAAACCCATTCAGGAAGGCCTAGCATCCCCAGATGCTCTCTTCGCTCGATCTGTGCCCAGGGGGAACTTTCCAGGTCGTTCCCTAGGAGGCAGTCCACCGGGGCATCGTCTCGGACGGTGACTTTCAGCAGGCCGGACACTCCTCCCCACTCGAAGGGGATGCGGGCCATCAGGCACAGGCTCTCGGAATTGTCCGCTGACCGGACAGGGCACAGAACGTGGGGCAAGATTTGTTCTGGGGTCACCAGATGGCAGCGGACGGCTGTTATGCTGGCCCCCGTGTCACGGAGAGCCTCGGCCCGGCGTCCATTGATGGTGACCCACTGGCGGTACTTCTGGGTGTTGATCGGAATCTGGTCTCGGGGGATCATGTCTTTGTCGCCCAGGGAGGCGAGGCACATGGCCGCGGACTCCCATTCTTCTGGTTCCATAGGGACCTCTTCTTCTTCGTCCTTTTCTGCGCTCAGAGCTGCGGCGGTGATTTGACGACCGGGGGGCCCGGTGGTGCCGGGCCGCTGATACATGGGGCAGAGAGGATCATTGGCATAGTGACCCAGCCGCTGGTATCTGTGGCACGTCACGTTGGGGCGTGGCCCCGGTCGGGCTGGATGGGCCCCCCTCGGGCTGGAGGCCGGTGTAGCGGAGGTGGGCGAAGACCCCGGCGGGAGGTCTCGACCTCGGGTGGTGCCAGACCCGCCGCCTCGCGGCCGGTGGTTCCCCGGGGACCCTCGTCCGTATTCTCCTGTGGTGTTCCGGTGGACGCGGTTGCTCGCCCACCGATCTGCTTCGACCGCTAGCTTCCGCGGCTCGGTCAACTTGCTGTCGAGGAGGTGCTGTCGTAGTTCAATGAAGCAGTTGTTGGAGAGGTGCTCCCATAACATCAGGTCGACCAACTGCTGGTAGGTAGTGACCTGACTGCCTTTGATCCACCCCTCGAAGGCTCTGCTAAAAAAGTTCACATATTCTACCCAAGTGGTACCGGGGATTTTTTTACAGTCTCGGAACCTCTGCCGGTACATTTCGGGGGTGAGTTCGTAGCGCGTGAGTAGGGCCGTTTTCATGTGTTCATAGGAGGTCATTTCGGTGTCAGGGAGTTCCAGCAGGGCGTCCCTCCCTTCGTTGACAAACTTTCCCCACAGGCCGGTGCCCCAATCCTTCAGGGGCACCCGATGGGCGGTCATGGCCACCTCGTAGGCTTTGAACCATTGTTGGATATCATCGTTCTTGTAGTATTCTTTGACTACATCTTTTGGTAGGTGAACCTTGGTGTCCACGGGAGGGGCCGCGGTCTTGGCCCCGGCCGCGCTATCTTCGTTGATCTTGGCCTTGATTTCTAGTTCTCTCAGGCCTCGTTCGTGTTCATAGGCTAGCCGTTTTTCTTCGAGGTCACGTTGTCTCCGTTTCTCTTCTAGATCCCCCTCCAGCCGTAGTTGCTCGAGGGCTATCTTTTTCTCCGCTAGCTGGAGTTCTTCGTCTAGCCAGAGTCGTGCAAGTTCCACTTCGTGTAGCCGGTTGCGCTCTCGTTCTCGAGCGTCTTCATAGATGAGGTCCGCGTTTAGTGTTGCGGTTCTTTCCCCCGTCGGGGGTGCGCTGGTTTCCTGTTGCCCGTTTGGGCCATTCTCCTCTTGGGGTGGTCTGTCTCGGGTTTCCACCCAGGCTTGTAGGGCTGATTTGAAGTCCTCTTTTGTGCTCAGGCCAGTGGTAGCGATACCCATGTCTTTACAGAATTGTTTCAGTTCTTTGTGGCTGTATTCTCCTATCTTCTCTTTCTGGAATTCGGCAGGTAGGTTGGTTACTTGGGTCGTCATGGTCTCTGTGTGTTTTTCCGTCGTAGCAGGTAGATCACTCTCTGTACGATTTTGCGTTGGCTCGGATCGCAGCGCCTGCCACCAATGTTAGAAAGGCGAACCCGGGGGAGGCAGAAGGTGTCTGACTGACCACCCCTGGGTCTACCCCTCCTTCAGAGAAGGGACCAAGCGATGTCGAGAGGCCTCCGACGGGAGGGCCCTCTCCTAGGATCGTACAGCAGAGTAACCACACCACTACAAATATACACCACACATAGATAGAGTTTTCAATCTTTATCGGGCAATAAGTATCGGTTCAATATATACAGCAGATCCAGAGATCTGGAAAGTCTCGTGGCAAGGGGCAAGGTAGCGGGACAGTCTTATAGATGGTCGGTTGCAATGGGACCCTACGCACAGCTCTCAATCCTCGAGCTGGGGGGTTCCGGAAGGTTGGGCGCGGCAGCGCCAGCAGGTTCCCAGATGGTTCAGCGAGCGTGGACCGCGGCAGCGCCAGCAGGTTCCAAGATGGTTCAGCGAGTGTGGACCGCGGCAGCGCCAGCAGGTTCCGAGATGGTTCAGCGAGTGTGGACCGCGGCAGCGCCAGCAGGTTCCGAGATGGTTCAGCGAGTGTGGACCGCGGCGGCGCCAGCAGGTTCCAAGATGGCTCAGCGAGTGTGGACCGCGGCAGCGCCAGCAGGTTCCAAGATGGTTCAGCGAGGGTGGACCGCGGCAGCGCCAGCAGGTTCCGAGATGGTTCAGCGAGTGTGGACCGCGGCAGCGCCAGCAGGTTCCAAGATGGCTCAGCGAGTGTGGACCGCGGCAGCACCAGCAGGCTCCAAGATGGTTCAGCGAGTGTGGACCGCGGCAGCGCCAGCAGGTTCCAAGATGGTTCAGCGAGGGTGGACCGCGGCAGTGCCAGCAGGCTCCAAGGTGGTTACAGCGAAGAGGGACCGCGGCAGCGCCAGCAGGTTCCAGGTAGAGCAGCAAGGGGAGTTCGTCTCAGGGTCAGTCGCGACAGCGTCAGCAGGGCTTCTCGACTCCGGGATACAACTCCCGTCCTACTCCGGGGCTGGCCCAGATATAGGTCTGGAGTCCTTTGATGTCCGGACCCTCTCGCCTGGGGGTCAGAGGGGCCGGGATGATGGTGTCCAGACACCCAGCAGGGGGGTGGAGCCGGAGCCCAGGGAGGCCGGAGGGTGATCGAAACCAGGCATCCGGGGATGGTTGGAGAGCCATCGAAACTCCCCTCTCCTTGTCTCTGGTGGAGTGGCCACTCTACCACCCGGAGGGTTCTTGGTGCCTCGATGGCGGGCTCGCTGGGGCCGTGGCCGCGGCTGGTCCGGGACCACGTGTCTGTGACGTGATGGGCCCAAGATGGCGTCGGGCCTGGAATGAGGGTCCGGGGTGGGCACCGGACTGGTATTGCTGGGGCGGCCCGAGGGGGCCATGTCGGTGGTCGTGGGCCGCCGGGTGGCGGATCTGGTGGTTTGGAGGGCATGCAGAGGTGTGCCCGAGGGCGACCCGGGCTGGATGGAGGGCCGATGTCGTCCGGGGCCCGCCATGCGGGAGGGGTAGGACCACGCCACGAGGCCGGGTCCAACAATGGTTATTTGGAGATGGTCATGGCTACTTTATGTTATGTGCTCCCACCATATGTGTGAAGTGACAGATTGTAGATCTGATAATTGGCTAGTTGATCCTCCCTAGGTAGGCTGTGACATGACTAATATGCTGTACACAGGCACTGGCATATGTACATGATAATGCCCAGATGTCGTTATTGGCTTACTTGACATTGGCACAGGTCTTTCATGGTACACTTACTTGCCCATGTGATATTGGATCATACATGTGGTGCAGTTCATACTTGTAACATGGATTGTTATGCTAATCATTTTCTGACTCCCACTATATTTTTGGGCATAATAGTTGTCATGGTGCACTTTGCTTCACAGATGTGTATTGCAATGTGGGCCATGCTAATGTGGGACAGACATGTTGTCATGAAGTGCTGTGTACTACATGAGTAGCCACAATTTGATTTTCATTCACATGCATGTGTAGGAACAGATGTATGTCATTTTGTATGTGTATGCCTTCTATTTATTCTCATAGCTGTGGGAGATCCATGGTGAGATTGGTGTCCTGAGTACTCTGTGGTTTCTTGTCCATTATTCTATGTTGATGACTTTAGGTGTGTTGACATATGTGAGTTGTGTGTTTGCTTGACACATCTGGCATGATGAATGGGGCATGTATGTGGCACATACCTCATACTTATGGGTGGATCTGTTCCGACAGACACAGAGATGGGTATTATGTAATCCAATACTGACTGTTAGTGGGTCTGTTGGAAACGTTCATTTATGATGGAGTGCCTGAATATGTATGCATCATGCACACTCCATGGGTATTTGGCCAGCAGGTTGGGGAACATCCCTCGATGGTTGGCGATGGGCTGGACATATATGGAGTAGGTGTTCTTTCCGGTTCCTGTAGAAATGAGATGTTGCTGCAGGGGGAACCAGTTGCACATGCGATGGCACAGAAGCCTTGCTTGATCTCAAGCTGCAGTTACTGTGTGTTGTGGAAAAGGAGGTACTGTGGCATTAGGCAGTTAATGGCGTGCAGGACAGAGGGTAGAAAAGCTTATAAAGACTGCTGAGAGATTCTTGCCACTCTGCTTGTTGTGATATGGAATGAGCCTGATGCCAACATGTGTAGGTCAGTCATGCGCATCACCTTGGGAGGAATGTTTGTGGCCCTGGGAGTTCAAACCTTGGTGCTATCTGGTATAGCAGTTGGACGATGGTAGTAAGTGATGACCTCATCCTCCCAGAGATCAATTAGGGAAGTCCAATGGTGATAAACGTGCTTCTTTTCCCTGTGCAGCCTTGTTATGGGTGGGCGGGGGTGGGGGTAGTTGGGATTTTGGTGTGTTGGTGGTGGTCGTCTCTTTGTGACTCCATGCTGCAAAATGAGCACCTCCATGGTGTAGTTGTGCTAGCCACACTGTTCTCTCAGGCAATATCAATGAATCATTTCCTATGCGTGGGTTTCAATGGCGCGGGAATTTTGATGCTATTGGGCCCCGGCTGGGTACAACTATCCTGTTATAATCCGACAATTAGACCGTCATCTGCAGATGAGAAAGAACATGCCCTAAAGATAACACTGGGCTAGAAATCTGGGTTGAAATTAATTGCAGAAGGTGTGGGAAGTCAAGGGGCCTTCCGCTGCAATGTGGCAGAGCTGCGCAGGTCGAGACCGAGAGCCCAGGAAGGATGAGCCAACAGAGCCTGCTGTCTGTTCTGTGTGTACCGCTGGGGGGGCTGGACCCAGGGCTGCAGTCAAACCCGATAGTGGCACAGAATGGGAGAGAGTACAACACCCTGATGCCGGTGCAACCCAGGTGACATGCATGGATGGCCTGCTGGTCAAATCTGAGGCTCCTCCTCATCATGAACCAGCCTTAGCTGGCAGCTTGCCTGGCCAACTCTGGACTGGACAGGAATTTTGTGTTTCGCACTGTGGCAGAGACTTGAAAGCTGAAACTATGGAACAGCAAGCACAGTTGGAAATGTGGCTGGTTCACTGAGGTGCCAGATATCAGTGCAGGGTGATCAGTGAGCAGTAAGTACGACGTGGCCGAAATTGCTGAGCGCAGCTCCATAGGGGGCCCATGCTGAACTTGGCTGGTTGACAGAACTGACACAGGCGTCTTCTGACCATGTCTTAGCTGCGGTGCTGGGGACACCTGCTGCAGCTGATGCCAACTGCTGGGGTTATATGAGGTGGGATAAAATGCACTGAGTTCAGTGGCAAGGCCCCGCTTCTGCATGTGAGACACAGTAGCTGTGGAAAGAACGGCCTAAGTTACTTAGATTGGACCTCAGAGTGGTTGGTCCACAAGTCGAACATTGCTAACTGCGGCACTATACGCTGGGCCCCATAATAGTCTATACAGCGGAGGCTGACGGCGAGTGTGGCGATTAAACTGCACAGAGTAGCTTGGAAAGTAATAACCTAGAGCTGCTCAGGCACAGTAAATCCCAGAATTACACTGAGGCCAGTCCAGAATATAAAGCACAACAGTGTAACTGCCACTATTACACCAGGAGCTGCACTGAGACACGAAACCAGGGAGGATGGTCCCCTGACTTAGAGGAGCCCACCGATCATTGTCAGGTGCCAGGCACAAGGTGGCCCACGGAATTCAAGAGGAAGCTCACTAAGCCCTTGATGTACACCAGCACACATGACAGTTAACTAGGAGGGAAGCACTGGTCAAGATGGGAAAAACAGATAAACAAAAATCTTGGCTCATGTTTGATAGTCAACGCGTCCCCCAAACGCAACAACATGCGTTCTCGGACTCCAAGCAAGAGATTCAACCCACAGGTGCCATATCTCTAGAATCCACACGCCTAGCAGTGCAACAAAGCCTTCAATAAATATACAGCAAGATTTATACCTTAAATCTGAGGATTGACCATATGGCCATGAAGCTGCACAAACAGGCATTGCAAATCACAGAAGCAAAGCATAGCCTTTCGACCGTGGAAGAAGATACACAGAAGGTCACCACTTAGGGGCATATGTAGGAAGGCGATTGCGATTCGCAAATGCCGGAATTCGTAGAATTCCGGCGTTTGCGAATCACAAACGGCGTTTTGGTATGTAGGTGCCACTTAGCAAAATAAGGAATCTCAAAAATTGCGATTCCTTATTTTGCTCAATCATTTAAGGAATCGCAATTTTGCGATTCCTTAAATACTATGTAGGGGTGCCTTTAAAATTGCGATTTTGGCTTAAGGAATCGCAAAATTCCACCTACTTCAAGTAGTTTCCTGACAAAATGCATTTTTTTTTTAATTCAAAGTGCCATATGGCGCACAGACATGCCCTCAGGGCATGTATGTGCTCCACATGTACTTACAGGCACATTCCAGGGGTGCAACAGGTGTCCTTTGGACACCCTGGCACCCTTGGAATTGCGATTCTCAAATTGCGATTTTCTCATATAAAATCGCAATTTGAGAATGTATCCCCATTCATTCCTATGGGCCTCTTGGCCCATAGGAATGAATGAGACACTCATTCCTTAATTGCGATTCGCAATTTGCTAATCGCAATTAAGGAATGTTAGAGATTCACAAAAAAATTGCGAATTATTACCTACATTCCATTTTGCAATTCTCAAATAGCTGTTCCTTAAAAATCGCTATTTGAGAATCGCAAAATGGAAATTACCTACATATGCCCCTAAGTGCTTAAACATGGAGAAAGTATTAGAGATCATCGAAGCCCGTAATAAAGATCTCAAAGCATGCTCACGGTGCAGCAACTTGAGAATTATTGGAGTACCTGAATCCACAAAAAACATGCTGAAAGAAATATTTGGGAAAGAACAGATGCCTGCAGTCCTGATCGTGGAACAGACACACAGGTCTCTCATGGTGAGCCCACCTCCCAGGTCCACCCTGCGACCTATAATTGCCAAATTGTTCAACTAAATCAAGATCGGGACACAACACTTCGTCTGTCCAGGGAAAAGCAGACTATACATTACCAGGGATATTAAGAGGCTTCTTCACAGACTTTACAGTAGCAGTGCTTGCGGCACACAGAGAGTTCATCCAGGTGAAGAAAAGAATTACAGGTAGCAAATATACAATATGTTATGTTATATCCAGCCCGACTCTTAATAAATAACGCGGGAGCCAGAAATTCTTCACAAGTCCAAGAGCAGTAATGGACTTTCTTAAATCAATACAACACCTGTGCAAGAACCCTCCAAGTTCATCCGCTACACCCGACGCTTAACAGTGGATGGCAATGGACACTGCAGACTGTGAGAATGGGGTGGTTTGAAATACCAGTGACTGGGCAAATGGGCTGGGAGATGATTATGCCCAGGGAAGTGACTCTGGGCTACTGTAGCTAGCTAGCTGCCGGCCGCACTGCTAGTCTGTATTTGGACTGCTTACGGCAGGCAAGCATGGGGCTCATACAAATGAGACGGCACTGCAGTTGGGTCCATACCATGACTGCCATTACATCACTCACTAAAGGGGATGAACTAGAATACACAGGTCATCATTGTGCCCAGCCACCCCTGTACATCTGGTGGGACACCTGAGATGTATTTGCCCCATGAAAGTATACCCCACATGATATTGTATTGTATGAATGCAATGACACAAATGTATGATATTACCAGGTTTGACTGTTGGAACTTGTTCCCTGAATTGGATTGGGAAGGCTTTAGCATGTTTGGGGTGCTGAAGTGGGTATGGGTAGGGTTTTTGTTTGTTAGTTGTGGCAGTGGCGGTGGCAGTACATAAAAAAACAGCAGAGTATGTCATACCTTATTACAGTATGATCAATGTATCACAGAGTATGCAAGCACACCTGACTGAAGTAACACAACCTGTGAAACGCATTAAGGCGCATATGTACAAGCCCCTATCGCCACGGGAACATCACTTTTTGTGACATTTGCGTGGCGATAGACTTTGCCTTAATTACAAGGCAGCGATAAGCCACTTAAAGTGGTTTAAAGCTGCCTTGTAAATAAGATCCCCTTTCACGCTATGCTTAGCTTGAAAGGGGTGGGCAGTGGGTGTTGCGGTGGATGTTCCACCGGAACACCCAAGGCCAGGTTTTTGTGTATGTTCATTAACATTCGTATCCTATTGACAAATTCGTTTTTTAAGACCATTACAACTTGCATGATAACATTGGCCCTGGGGAGAAAACAATCAAGATCCTGTTGGACTACATTAACAAAAACCCTATGAGCAAGGTGGAAATGGGGCCCTGTATATGTACCTGTAATACCTTTGTGCCCAAGTGCAATTTGATCATTATTGGTACTTTCCAATAAAATATTTGCCACTCCTAGTTTAGAATGTGATAACGCCCGCCCAATACCTCTTACGGTCATCCTACCATGTGAGCGAGCAGAGATCGTACGTCTGGAAACCTGCAGCATATGCAGCACCCCGAAAGCCTGGCATAAATTGAGTGTGAGGGCAGATAATCTCCCGATATATGTACTGACAATGCCATTGAAGCACCACCCGGTCATCTCTGTCACTCACAAACCTAAAGCTCTAGCCATACTAGCAAGGGCGGGAATAATAACATTAGGAGACCTATACTGTGAGGGGAAATTCTTGATACTAGAAGCCTTCTCCTCTCTGCAACCCCACACCCCAATATTGAAATTCGTATATCTTAGGCTCCGGGCGGCTGTGAGATCTCTGTATCCCCAATTACAGGAAGAGCCGGTAATGTTGGGGGCACTGCTGACCATACTAACATGTAGCTCACGCAAAGGCCTCAGGCCAAGATTATATAATTTGCGCCCACTGTGAATCAGTGAGATCGCCCCTTGGGATAACACATGGTCTGTGACTGCCGGCCACCCCCCGCCTAACATGAATACTACAGTTACACATTTAACACACCAACAACAGAATTTCTTTGGAAGGCAGGGGGTCTCGAGCTCGAGACCCCCCGGCCGTATTTATTAAAATATGAAATAAAATTAAAAATTTGAATAAAATAACATTTACATAATTATTAAATGCAAAATTCAGACATTAGATTTACATCCATTTTAGACAGGTATGATGGGCTAACCTTAACAAATCTCTAATACAGCGTGGTTCCTAACCGAATCTAACATCCTGATATCAATTTTGCATTCTAATAATTTCTGGTCCTACGGCAAGGTCGCTAACCGGTGTCAGATCCTTTTACCAGCTACGCTCTCACGTCCGAGATGCGCATGCGCAACAAGGGCCCGTTTACCCTCGTGTGCTCCGTGAACTCCATTTAACCATAACAGGAGGGCCCTTACACTCGCGCACCTTGATGACCTCATAGTGTATGTCAGGGGTGGCTACCAGCCTGAGGAAAGTGTGACTCCGTCCCCCGCACCCTTCCAAGCGACGGATATCCTGCCCCTGAAGTTCTGGGAGAGACCAGTGGCCCCTCCCCCTGGGCGGCCCCTTTCGTGAATGGGACCGCCCCCCCTAAGGACCTTAAATTGCTGCTCACCGATTATGACCTTATCGCCAGACCCACATAATAAATACGACATTATTCATCTAATAGGGGAAAAAAGGCCTAAGGAAAAAGAGTTAATGCACAAGCAAAACACACCCAGAAAACATATACATATTCACAATGCCTGAAAACGTGGAAAAAAGGCCTAAGGAAGAAAACTTCATTCTTAAGACATTTGCATAGCATTACACCATATACCTACCAGTGTCCTTACCAAATTCTGCTACAAGGGGATGGAGGGTGGGGAAAATTAACGGCCCCACTGCGGGGCGAGGAGCGAGCCTGGGAAGCGCAGGCACAAAGAGGCTGCTTCCCGCGTTCCCCAGGCTCTTAACCCCTTCTACGCCGCGATCCCGCCCCCCCGACCCGGAAGCGCAAAACTGCTTCCGGGTCAACGGGCGGGATGCGCGAACCAACCAGGACTGGCGGGGGGGGAGCCGGGCCCAGCCATGTGTGCGTGGGGGCCGATCGCCCCCCCTTTCCTCATGGTCTGTGACTGCCGGCAACCCCCCGCCTAACATGCATACTACAGTTACACATTTAACACACCAACAACAGAATTTCTTTGGAAGGCAGGGGGTCTCGAGCTCGAGACCCCCCGGCCGTACTTATTAAAATATGAAAAAAAATTAAATATTTGAATAAAATAACATTTACATAATTATTAAATGCAAAATTCAGACATTAGATTTACATCCATTTTAGACAGGTATGATGGGCTAACCTTAACAAATCTCTAATACAGCGTGGTTCCTAACCGAATCTAACATCCTGATATCAATTTTGCATTCTAATAATTTCTGGTCCTACGGCAAGGTCGCTAACCGGTGTCAGATCCTTTTACCAGCTACGCTCTCACGTCCGAGATGCGCATGCGCAACAAGGGCCCGTTTACCCTTGTGCGCTCCGTGAACTCCATTTAACCATAACAGGAGGGCCCTTACACTCGCGCATCTTGATGATGTCATAGTGTATGTGAGGGGTGGCTACCAGCCTGAGGAAAGCGTGACTCCCTCCCCCGCACCCTTCCAAGCGACGGATATCCTGCCCCTGAAGTTCTGGGAGAGACCAGTGGCCCCTCCCCCCGGGCGGCCCCTTTCGTGAATGGGACCGCCCCCCCTAAGGACCTTAAATTGCTGCTCACCGATTATGACCTTACCGCCACAGGCCAGCATAGATGACCAACTATCTGGCCCCCCCCAAAACCTGCACTGAAAGGTCATATCTTCCTTGCAAAACCTTCTACCCATGCCAAGATGTTCCTTATGAATAGGGCATTCCCTGACTCTGTCAAATGGACCCCATCCCTCACATAAAACTGTTCCCCCCAGATGCAACCATGCGGTATGCTCTGCAGATACGGAGTTCGAAAAAGCTTGTCCAGTTTGTTGTTGACCCTCTTTACCGAGTGATTCAACGCACTGACTGATTCCCCCCCTCCACTGCAGTCTTGGTATCAACTGTGACCATACAATAGTGCAATCCGGTAACAGTTTCGCCAGCCACCCTGCGCTGATATGATTTCTTCCAACAAGACCCTTCTACCCAGATCCGCTAAATCATTCCCCCCCAGATGCAAGATGACCGCCGAGGGTGGTGAGGTGTGTCTCTTGAGTAGATCTGACATGTAACCCCTAAGCTGACTGAGGCGAAGCCCCCCTCCGCCATGGAAGGAGACCTTAAAACCCCCGCACTCCGCCCTCCGTCTACCCACTCCTGCAAGGAAAATTGGTTTAGCACGTTTCACATAAGAATGGCCAACTACCCACACTACCAAAGTCTTCTTTGTGCCTTCCTGCCGTTTCTGTGATGTCGATGGATGGCTGTGATGATCTTCAAGTAGTTTCCGTCCTGCGTCACAGGCCCGAGAAACTAGAAATAAACAAGACAAAACAGCAGGCGTCAGAAAGGCGGCGACCGACCCTTACAACATGTGCAACCGCACATAACGCTTATAGGCATTGGAGGACCACCTCCCAATCCTCTTAACACTACTTGCATTCAAACCCCTTGCAGTGGCTTCCGTGGCTGTCCTTATCCGGAAAGAATGTGTCCCAAATTCCCTGTGATTAAAACCTGCTTTGGCAATACTCATGGCTAAGACTCTCTGGCACTGAAACCTGGTCAAAAGGGTACCATCCTTATGCATTAGCAGTGCTCCACTAGGCTCACCTGCGTGCTGCTTAATCAATGCTTCCACATGTGACACCGGGCAGCACGGGTTATTCGGTGCCCGGTGTAACACCAAACTTTGACCCCTAGCCTCCTGATCAGTCTTGGATTTCCGAATGGTAACCCGCATCGTGTCGTCCCGTATGCTGACATCACACAGCTGGAGGCCACCTTCCTTATCCAGTTTGTTGACTGCCACCAGTTCGCCTACCCTGAACGCCCCGTAGAATGCCAGGGCAAAAGCAGCACTGAATAATCCCACCTCAGCCGTAGAACTGCATGTGTCCGGCAGGGCGAGGAGCACCGCTGACAAACGTTCTAAACCTATCGGTTTCCTACCATCGGCGGTGGGTGCCTGCAAGCGCCGCCATCCTTTCAACGCTTTTTGAACTAGGAAACTGTTTGTCGGATCCCTGACTCCCCTAGCGCGAGCAAAAAAGGAAACTGCTGTCTTGTGTCTGCTAGCTGTCGCCGCCGTGCGCCCTTCCTTGTGTAACGTGCTCATGTACCCATTGAAACTAGCCTCCTGATCCCACTTGCTCTCCCAATCATGACCCAGAAAATTACAGTAAGACCTGAACGCCCCTTCGTAAGCTGTCCTTGTCTTTGGCGCTAGGCTGGCTGCCACGAGGTCGTGTAGTTGGGGACACCAATCTGCCAGAGAGTCGATGGGAAGTGAGCTGGGGATGCCTCTGCAGCCGATAGGTGTTCCCTGAATACCTGCATCTTAAAGCGAGAAAGGGCATCAGCCACGTTATTTAAGACCCCTGGGACATGCTTGGCCCTGAAATGTATATTCAATCTCATGCAAGTTAGCACAATTTCCTTCAACAGGCGCAGTATGAACTGACACCTCGCTGCCTGATGATTGATGCATTCCACCACGGTCATGTTATCCGACCAGAAAATCACGGAGCGATTGGCCAATTGCTCGGGCCACACCTTCAACGCCACCCCGATTGGGAAGAGCTCTAGGAACCCAATATTTGCAGTCAGCCCGCTGTCTTCCCACCAGCCGGGCCATTTTTTCGCCACCCACTTCTTGCCAAGGATCGCGCCAAAACCCACACTGCCTGCAGCGTCAGTCCATAAACCTAACTCTGCTGAGGAAAGCGTGGGGGCACCCCACAGCACTTTGCCATTGAAGTCCTCCAGAAATGCAATCCATATCCGCATGTCCTGGTGAACCTCAACAGACAGCCGTGTATGATGATGTTTCTCCCGCAGACCCTTCATGGCTTGTGCAATTGAGCGGGAAAACGGGCGCGCCATGGGAATAACTCTCAATGCAAAGTTTAGCTGACCCACTGTCTGCTGCAACAGTTGTAAAGTGACTTTCTTTGTCTGCAAGCATAGTTCCAGAGTTGACCTGAACTTTTTGATTTTGTCTGTGGGTAACCTGAAACAGCCCTCCACTGAATCCAACTCAATTCCCAAAAATTCTAGACACGTTAATGGCCCAATCGTTTTCCCCTGCGCCAGCGGGACACCAAAAGTACGCATGAGCACGCAAAACTCCTGCAATGCCCACGCGCACTCCTGTGAGCCCGCCGGACCCAGGAAAAGAAAATCATCTAGGTAATGCATGACAGACTGGTGACCCGTGGATTGTCTCAGGACCCACTCAAGAAAAGAGCTGAATTGTTCAAAGTAGGCACATGAAATAGAGCAGCCCATGGGCATGCACATATCCATGTAGTATTTGCCTTCGAAGGAAAAACCCAACAGGTGCTGATCCGCCAGATGCACTGGGAGAAGTCTAAATGCCGACTCAATATCTGATTTGGCCATCAGTGCCCCAGGGCCCAAAATCCTCAACTTATCAACAGCCAGGTCAAAAGACGCATATTTCACACTACAAATTGACTCGTCAATTGCATCATTCAAAGATAAGCCCTTTGGTGCCGACAAATTGTGTATGAGCCTATACTCGCCCTTTTCCTTCTTTGGTACTACTCCTAAAGGCGAGCAAACAAAATTCTGCACAGGGATGTCAGGAAAAGGTCCCGCTACCCTACCTAGGCGCAGCTCCTTCTCTATTTTGTTCGCCACCACCCCGGGGTTGTTTTGAACTGACAACTGGTTCCTACACTGCGGTGTCCCGGTATAACCCCCAGCTGGAATCCGGAAACCATGCGTGAAACCCTCTTGCAACATCCTTGCGGAAGTGTGGTTAGGGTATCTATTGAGCCAGGGGATCATAGCCGTCAACAAAATAGGGGAATGCGCCATAAGGGGATGTATCCTGCTATTCTGGTTTCCTCCTCCCTCTGTTACCAGACCCATTGCCCTTCGACCGGCATGTCGTCTCTGGGTGGGAAGGGTGGCCGCATAAGTTACACGCGTGCCTGAATTTGCAAGTGCCCGGTGCCCTGTTGCACGTCCGCCTATTGAAATCCCAGCACACCCCTTTCCCGCCTGTACTACCTCTGGTCTTGTTGGCCATCTCCCCGCCCTGCGCTGGTCGAAAGGGCTGCTGAAAGGGCTGCTGGGGCTTGGGGGAATAACCTTTATTCCAGGTAGCGCTAGTACTTGCGGCCTGATCCTTCTCAAACTGGGAATGCCAGGAAATAGAATCGACCTTGTCCCAGGCTAATGACCTGTTGAACTCCCTCGATTTCCTGAAAGCTATGTCGTATTCCTTCCATGCGTCCCCCCCATGATTCTCATGGTACATTGTAATCCTGCTCTGTTAGCAGGCCATCACAGCTTGCATACCTGGGAAGCGTTCTCCAATCACTGCACTGATGAGTGTCTCTTCCATCCTAAATTTGTACAGTTGAGATCGCCATTCGCTTGGCAACATCATATCCTTCTGTGATTTTGCATAGTCCCACTCCCTATTCTCAATCAGCAATGAAAAAATATTAACATATTTGTCTGCCCAAATTAACTCCTTCACACTCTGAGATACATGCTGCGCTAAACACTCCCCCCTGGAGGGAATCGCTCCCTCACCCAGCACCGGCAGGGCAACCTCCTTACCACTTTTGGTGGGTTGTGTTGCGTCCACGGTCTTGGCTGCGCCCCCATTGCTCGCTGGACCTGTTTGGGGAGAAATCGGTGCACCCGGCGTGCTACTCCCGCCCCTAGCCAACAATATTTGAGCAACCATTGTTTGGGCCTCTGCCGAGGGGTCTGCTGCGGCAGGTAACACTCCCCCAATCCCCAACCAAGGAAGTACTGCCGCTATCTGTGCCGCCAGTTCCGGCGGCACTGGTCCCGGAGCTGGAATGACCGGCGGGACAATAGTCGGGACAGGGCCAGTCGCTGGCGCGACTGGCGGCGGGATACCAAGGGGAACGGAGTCAGTGGGTGGCATGACAGGCGCTACTGGCACACTCACTGGAGGTTGAGGGGCAGGAGCCGGAACGCTCGCAGGGACCTGAGGGGTAGGAATTGGCGAGCTAGGTGTAACAGGCTGTACATTAGGTGTTGGACTCGGGGACCCCCCGCCCTCACCGGACCTGGGGGGCGACCACCCACTTTCTTAGTTCTGGCACATTTGGGTGGTGTTTCAAACTCCCCCCTTGGTTTGGGGGGCACTATGGTCCGCTTCGGCCTTCCCGACGGGCCTGTCTGGGCATCCACCCTCGCTCCCAATTCAGCCACAGTCTTACCCAACTTGTCCACCTTCCCCAATCGTTTGTCCATTGCTGACATCCTGCGCATCATTGTTTGAAACATTAATTCCACATTCGCACTCCCTGCACCCCGTCCAGCAGACATGCTGCTCTTAACCTAAACTACACAATAGGTTACTTATGAGCACACCGTGCTCCGTACCTGTCCCAGTCGGAGGCTCACGAGCTGGCCGTAGGCACCACGCAACTGTGACCGCACACCCCAGCTAGCCTGGAGTGTTTGGGCAAGCAAACTCTAGCCCCGCGGCCCGCCAGAAGCAGTGAAATGCAGGCCTGCCCGCGTCCTCAGGATCCGCCGTCCACCGTGAGCTCCACAGCTACCCGGTCCGCAGTGATCCTTGTCTGTGGCTCCTACAATGAGAAAATCCGTTAAAACCGAATAGCGGCAATTCACAACTGAGAAAGTCCCGTGCCAACTGTGTAAGATGTTAACTCACCCCTGCCCCCTTACACAACAAATTACTGCCACAGTATGTACCTGCAAATCGAGCTGTTGCAGCAAGTAATAAAAAACAGTACACATAAAACTTTTGCCTGGATCAGAAAGTACAGTGATATTAAGTGATTTGCCCAGAATCGTGCCACAGAAACAAAGAGTACAATGTCTACAGAATGCTGCTCGGGAAAAACCTTAAATATCATGCACAGGACTCAATGCAAAGTATAATCGATTTTTTGTTGCCAGCATCACCCTCCAAACAGTTAGGTACACTGCCCACTCAATAAGGAAGAAAACAATTGTTCTTAACCCTTACTTTGCATCCGCCCCAACTGCTGATTGTAAAAACGAGTTTCAGTGATTGTTATCCATGAAATTCACCAGCAACGATCCAATGTTACCCAATCACCCTGCCCCGGTCTCCCACACTCTTGCTGCCCGGGCCGACCCTGCTTTGCACCGTTGTGCTTAACGCGCATGCACCAGACTGTTTTCCGCTCCTCAGCCGTTATATCGGGCCAGACCACCATGCGCCGCACTGGCAAGACCGCCTCATACCTTTTCAGCCACAAACCAAACCAACTGCACACTGCCGCCTGATCTCCTAACGCTCGTGTAAAAAACAGCTGCGATCCCGATCCGACACCTCCGCACGAAGGGGGGGGGGCCCGCCGAGCTCACACACGCCGTCCACGATATTCCCCGAACGTTGAAATACAGCGACACAGCTACGATCCTTGTTCCTGAAAGAAAGAAATAGAGAGAAAATTAACGGCCCCACAGCGGGGCGAGGAGCGAGCCTGGGAAGCGCGGGCACAAAGAGGCCGATTCCCGCGCTCCCCAGGCTCTTAACACCTTCTACGCCGCGATCCCGCCCCCCCGACCCGGAAGCGCAAAACTGCTTCCGGGTCAACGGGCGGGATGCGCGAACCAACCAGGACTGGTTCTACTTTGAGAGGAGGGCTGTGAGACACACACAATCTGATTGTGTGTAGTGTTGGGTTGTTCCACTGTTGGGTTGCCACGATTATATAATACCTCCCTGGGGAGGCTTGGCTGCAACCATCGACAGATGAAATGCAGTGATAGATACACCGATGTCTCAGGAGGACTGGGGGGCTTGTTGCACACTGACAGCGAGGCTCACTGCCAACTGAAACCTTATAATAATACACTTTAAATATTTGCAACAAAATATTATACTCCACTACAATTACAAAAATATGAGCTCTGCGCTAGTTCCCAGTGTTAGACGCGGAAAGATGGATGCAGATTTTCTACACTAAGCCTTGGCCTGCGCATTAGTATACCGATTCTGGGCACAAGTGGTACAGGCTGCGACTGAGGTTGTAATGGAGACTATAGAATGTACTCCACAGTTATGACTCCTGGGGCTAATATAATCTCCACAGCCATGCAATGGTAAGGTGGTGTCCATTATTACACTCCTAGCCAAACGACAGGTGGCAATACACTGGGGGATAAAAGCAGCCCCCAAGGTGGAACAATGGTTGCGGGAAGTCGCATACTGTAGAGATCAATAAGATACATGCGCAGAAGAGTTGCTGGCAGCCTCTATACCTAAGGATATATAAGGGCTCCTGTTACAGCTTATGTAATATCAACCCAAGGTAGGACTGCAAAATGGAATTGAATGTACCTCAATATGAATTGTTTGGTGTGATGTACAACTAAGCACTTTTCTATCAGATGTGCGGCAATATGACTGAAATGTATGTATGGTTTGTTTGAAACATCTATATAGTGACACATTATAATACAACAGCATGTGTTGCATATTGCCCTAACATTTGCATTTATTTGATGTATATCTTAAACAGCTCTGCTGCATAATTTGGTCCGTCATTCACATATAATTCAAGTGGCCAAGGAAATAGTATCTAAAACTTAAAAGCCTAGCTTCCAGCCATTTTTGCTACAAATGTGAATTTTGAATTGCTTATCACTGTTCATTTTGGTGCTCCACGATTTCAGTTTTGCAAGCATGACTTTTTTTCTCATGATTTCACCGAATACCCTTTCCAGCCAGTGTGTGGGAAGCGCATACTTGCGCTCTACTCATTGCCTGTGTAATACTGCCGTCATTTCAAATATTTCTGCGTCACTGAGCAGTTCTAACATTCCTGTGCCTCTCAGAGCATCATTAGGAAAGAGCAGTCTGTGAGGAAGGCCGTGGAAACCAAGTGAGTCACCGGCATCATTTCCTTCTGGCCTGAAGAGGTCAGAAATCTCTGAGAAATGTGGTTTCCATTCACATTTTCCAGACCATGCACTCCCTTGTGGGTGTTCTCGTGTAGTCTTTTTTTTCCTTTTTAAATCACTGCCATTAGAGGACATTTTTAAGACGTGACTAAACTTTTGTAGAGGACGTGAAGTCAAAAAGCGATTCAGAGGCCTTTATTCCTCTTCTGCCACACAAGTGGTCGTGTATGTTTCATAGGCAGCAATCTAGGAAGGTCAAATGCCACATGTCGGCCATACTGCTGGCCCCATCGTCACGCATGACTCTGGGGTTCCAAGCCCAGCGTGACAGAAATAAAAACTGTCCGCCTCTAGTGAACCTTGCGTGAAAGCACGCTCGATTTAAGTGGGCCAGGCCTTTGGAAAAAGTAAATGTCTTCCAGGTACAAGCTGTACCGACATTTGTTAGACAGATGTGCAACAAGGCCAATAGAGTACCTGCTCTTGCTTGCGTAAGAGACACAAATGCTAATCACATGGTGGGAAAGAACTGAACAAAAAGACAATAAATCAGACAGAAAATGGCCTTCCTTGGAAAGGCCTGCGAGAACAGGGTTATTTTTATCCGAGGATGCTTTTAATTTGATTCAAAAATGCTTTACCACATGTTCTGCCAGAAGTTCAAAAGAGCTGGTAACAAACATTTAATCTTTTTTATTCTCGGATTGGCGCTAAGCCGCCATCAAAAAGCGTATTGCAGTCAAACAGCTTATCTCCGCTGAGCTGTTTCCCTTAATGTGTTCCTAATTATAATCCTACATATTGCTCACTGTGGCCGATTGAACAATATGGCAGTGATTTCTTTGCGGGCCTGGCTGTTCTTTGAACTACAAGTACAGAGGGCTGGGACGGAACCAGATCAAGGGGCTTTGAATGCTGCCACATCCCACCAGATGCAGTCTCTGGGGAAAGCATTTCCAGCTGTTCTCCAGAAAAGGCTTCCACAGACAGCTGGGTACTTTGTGATACCCAACAAAATATATCCACACCCCCAGCACCAACAGAACAAGAGTTTTATTTTTATTTTTAATAACATTTATCTGCAAGATCTCTAAAATCCAGGAAAGTGTGGGAAGAACTTATGATTAGGATACAATAGAGAAGTGGCACTAAACACTGGTGTTTTTTCAGTTTTTTTAACAATGGGATTAGTAGACTCCCCCAAGAATTCAAATGCATGCATGAGGCGTGAAAGCATCAAAGGGGGTTTTACATTGTACTCTAGTAATCCCAGTGTTACTCTCCAAAACCCTCTAGGACCATGAACTCCCTATTATTGAACACTGCGCTCTACAATAAACAGCTATCCTTCTTAAGACAACATGAAAGAAATACAAAAAATAATCACACTATTCACAAGTCAGGCCATCAGCCACTAAATTGTTTCCATTTTTTAATCTAAAAATTTGGAAATACATAGGTTCAGAGCAAATAACTTTGTGTGCGATAGTTGGATATGAAGCAGTGCATCCAAACTATATTTCATCCAAATAAAAACCCATTTTACACATCGAAATTTAAGAAGCAGCACAAAAAATGTTTTAGTGCAATGTCAGCATGATACTTTGAAAAGGGCGCATTGCTAAGATTTTTCTAGTGATGCTGTAAGGAGTGTGCATTATCGTTGCTAATACACAACTCAAATGGTATTGCGCGTGGGGAGGCAGGGACGGCTTCTCCTCTAAGGCGGCGGAGTATCGCACCAGCAGTTGAAAAAGGAAAAATAAAATTATAATAACGAATGTTATTATCATTTTATTTTTCTGTGACTCAGCTGGTTAGGGGCCAGGCTGGACCCAAAATTGGAGTGGTGCACTACTCAGAAGCAAAAGTTGTCTTTCAATAAGTCATTTTAGTCTTGTTATGTTGTATCAGTAAATCCTTTATTTTTATAAACATCCAACAGTAAAATATACCAGAAACGCGTTTCGTTCATATGAAATGAACTTCTTCAGGGCATAGAATGATGTATGTTCGTGGGGGGGGGGGGGCGGTCCTAAGTTCCCCCTGGTGTTTGCATAAGCAAAGCACGAACTTGGTCCAGTATGTAAAACGTCGCAAAGAAGAATGTGAAGTGCACAATTTAATGTGACTGTGTGGGCCTCCTTGATAAGGGCCAGTACTTGATGAATCTGGAATGCAGGATGCTGCTGTCGGCTCCGTTCGAAAGTGAGGGCCGGGCTGGCTCGAACAGGGGAGGAGTGGTAGGCACTCCCTTAAGTCTGCAGGATGTCATGCGCACTTTGCATGTTGTTCAACCAGGCTGAACTACAGCCTGGGTGAATAACATGCCCAGGCCCCCTTTCCCTCTCTGAGCACCGAACTACAGCACTCAGATTAATAGCAGAGTTGTGATTGGCTAAGAGAGTCTAGAAGTCTGCATATCTGTACTGTTTTTTTTTAGAAAGCCCTATAAATGGTGTAGCATAGAGTTTCCCTCTGCAGGGGAATGCAGGGAGCAACAGTGTCTGATTATATTTTCGTTCTGTGGCTCTCATGCAAGCTGTGTTGGGTGTAACCCCTTCGCATTCACACCCCATAATATATTCTGGTGCTCATAAAGTGACTGTATTTTTGACCCAGAGGGCATGGCTACCTTTACCTGTGGACTATCTGATGCATCGGAAAGTGTTGCTGTGGCAAATGATGTTTTCTGCTTTTTTCTTGATGATGGAGTTAATACAGCTGTTTGGAATTCTCAAAAAAAAGTCTTTTCATTTATTTAATTTAAAATTAGTAAAAAATTGGTATCTGGATCGAAAACAAATTCAGTAAGGGCCCTCATAAGGAGTGGTCCGGAGAATGTATGGATATTCCTTGCCCCAGATTTACCACTAGTTCTGGTATTGGTAACTCCTGGGATGGGGAAACACCAGTAGAAACCTGAGGATAAGTTAAGAAATGAGGAATTGCCAGGGAATCAATATTTCTGTGTTTGATTCCCCCAATAATTCATAATTTTGCCTCAGACTTTCACCTGGAGATTTTGACTGCTTGGCAGCGTGAAAGAAACAGATCCACAGAGTTCCCCAGGATCTAATAATTCCAATCAGGCCAGAAGTATCATTACTGGCAGGTCCTATTGAATTTAAGTAGCCACTCACAATGAATACCATAAAATTGTCACAGAATAAAGAAAAGTGTCTCTAGAATGCATCCTCCACAGTCTATTTTGAGATATTTAATAAAGCCAGGTTATGCATTGGAAGCATGTCTACCCTCTACTCATAACTGTTTGCTGAACTGATTACAGAATGCAAGAATTAATGTTGGCTCTAACACAGGACATCTTTACAAGACTTTCCTGTACACAGCAATAATCATAAAATGTTCTTTGTTTTTAAAATTCTGGAACAAGGCAACATCGTTTTCTGTTGTGAGTGTTCATGTGAATAATCCAGAACCACACATTTAGGCAAGGGAGGAAACGTAAGTACTCCATAAAAATTTCAATAATTTCTGGATTTTATCCAGACCGGGATGTCATGCACCTAACTGAAGCTCAACCCAACCAAGACAGAATTCCTGTTATTTGCCAAGAACAGCAAACAAGAAACAGTACAAACCTGGCTCAATGTCCTCAGCCTTGATGGCTCCGAACCCCAACTTTCACCAAATGCTAAGTCACTTGAGTTGCCCCTGGACACCAACCTCCACCTCAATGAACACATTGTCAAAAAAAAGTACAGCCTGGTACCATGTCTCTCTTCTAAATAAATTGAAACCGTTTTTTCCAAAATTCAGCTTTAAACTATTGTTCAAGCCCTTGTACTCTTGCATTCTGATGGTATTAATGCCCTGCTCCAAGGTGCTCCACTGGCATTAATGGAATCCTACATGCTGCAGTACATCTCATCCAGGGCCTGAAGAAATATGATCACATCATCCCATCCTGAAAGAGCTCCTTCGGCAGCCCCGTGCTTCAAAAGCAACCATCATGCCCTGCACCCCCGCTGGTTCTCTGCACACCCGCAGCCAGGACACCATTGACTGCAGACAAATGGTCTGATTATGAGTATAGGATCTACCTATTGCACCTGCTAAATAATAATATCAAGGGGTATTGTTATTTATGGGGTTGAAAAAATAACACCTTTTATGAGTTTATGGGGAATAATATATGGATTGTGGTGTTTAACACACCAAAATACGCATGGTACAGTAAATACCGTATGACTTTCCCATGTTACATTTCGTCAGGTTGGACCTGCCAACATTGTTATAACAATTGAGGTATTTAATGCATCCGATAATTATCAGCCAAATTTGTCATTCTGAACCATGCGCAAACAAAGGGTTTGTGCACAGATCGGAATTAACTGACACATTTGTAATCAGATCCTAAGATGTTTAAAAAAGAAAAGACAAGGCAGAAGGTCTTTTCCATCTACCATCTATGAATACAAGATCTGGATCAACATTCCCATATCAATCAAGGCAACTCCTGTTAAAATCTGGTTTGCGATGTCAACATTATCGGCGCCATCTTGTCCCCTTTCAGACTCACGCACACTTGCAGCAGCAGCCATTTTTTGAAAACCATGGTCTCTCTGCCCACTGCCAATAGCCAGCGCGTCTCTCCCCCTCACCCCCCGGCCTCGCAAGCATCCCCCGCGCACCGACAGCCCCCGGTCTCTCCTGCCTGGGCCATAAACGCACCTCCAGCGCGACCCTGCCTCCGAGCCACATCCCGTGCTGAACCCCCTCACTCTTTCATCTCATTCGTAGAACAGGCCCTTTTGATAACCTCTTCCTCCCTGCCCGATTGTCCGGCCTGATCCCAGGCCATCACCTAGCCCAACAGATGCAGTTTATTGCCCCCTACAGTAGGACCTCGCCTCACATCAAAGGAGCGGGGATTAATCAATGCCTTCACACCCCTAGATCCGACCGATCGCCCGCATTCCTGTTCCCAGCGGAATGTCCAGCTGCGCGATAGCCATCATGCTGAGATTTGGGTGGGGGCCCCTACTGTAGATATGTGTGAGAACGGGCCTGAACCGGGGATTCCAAAGATGCCTTTTTCGTACTTCAAAGCAATACCACGGATGTCATGAATGTAATAAAGCCATAAACTTGTGTATAAGAGGCCAGGCCTCAGAGATGCGGTTAGAGCACCTCGAGAAGATACCCTGTTGTCTGATTTGACGTGTTCTGCTCCGTCAGAATAAACTCCTGTTTCTTGCCTTCCAGTCTCCAGCGCCTGCCTCTTCATTTGGTAACCTTGAGTTGGGTGAGAGGCGGCTATCGCCGGGCAATCCTTGAAAAGGGGTAAATGATCTGACCTGCATGCCCTTTTTCCACAATTGGCGTCCCAAACGTGGGGCCCATCAGCGACACGTGGATCCAGTGGGAGAGGTCCCAACGACAGTGTGTACGACTGCAACGATCGGGAAAGAGCTCCTGCCCGATAGACCCTCGTCTGGCAGCCGATCATCCGAACTTCACCGGTTCCAAACAGACCTCTCTCGAGTGATCTACGGTCCTGACTGGGAACCATCAGGAGTGCCACAGCAATTACGGAGAATAGAGGACGATCAGGCGCTGGAAGCGGAAGACGAGAAACTGTCCATGCGGTCCAGGTAAGGTCGTGTAACACGACGAATTGCGAATTGATTGTTTGATTGTCTTGGAAAATACTAGTATTACGCATTTGATTGTTTGGTTCTGAGAGATTCTCTGTCTACAAACGGGCAAGGATAGGAGTATTCTCCCTTTGCAGATAGTCAAGGGTAGGTAGCGCAGGCTTTTGCCCCCGTTGTAACCCGTCGCGCCTACTTCCCTCTCCATTGATTGATTGTTTGTTCGAGCATTAACTGTTTGAAATTGGTTCTCTGAAAGGATCTTCTCTGCCTACAAACGGGGAGGAACAGGAATTTCCCTCTCTCTTTGCAGATAGTGAAGGGTAAGTAGCGCAGGCTTTTGCCCCCGTTGTAACCCGTCGCGCCTATTTTATTCCTCATTTGATTGATTGATTGTTTGTCCGAACATTGACTGTTTGGAATTAGTTCTCTCTTTGGGTATTCCCTATTTGCGAATACTGTTGAATAGAAATATTCTGCCTAGTCTTCGCAAAGTAGTGAAGGATAGGTAGTGCAGACTTTTGTCCCCATTGTAACCCGTCATGCCTATGTTCTCCCCATTGTTCAGTAGTTGGTTCAGCCCGGACCGCTTATTAGAGGTGGATCATCCGGCTCCTCTGGAAGGCACCCCTAATAAGGATATGTTTTTAAAGTATGGACTAGTCGCCATAGCTTATAGTAAGTTATGGCATAAATATACTAAAAAGGATCAGGAAAGTCAGTGGCCACTGATAGGATCCTTCGATGATACTAAAATAAGCGTGCTGGAAACAGCCCTTCGTAACCAAAAAACAACGCACACTATGCTTGATAGTTTTGGCATGTGGCGCAAAGAAACAGAACAGCGAAAGAAAAGGAATGAAGTCAGACTAGAAAAAGAATTACGAAAAGCAGCTCATTTAGCCGCGAACAAGTTGAAAGAAGAAATAAAAGAAAGAGAGGAAGCTAAACTAAAACAAGAATCTGAAACATCAAGCCAATGTCCTGTTAGAACGCCTGCCACGCTTTACCCTGAGCTACCTTCGAAGCAGCGAGCGAACGATGATCTACTGCCAGGTCCCCCGATCATCTACATGCCCCCTCCATACGCCCCTTCCCAACCCCTAGTGCAACGCACGCAACCCCCAAGCACAGATGAGAGCGGTACCAGAGCCTCGGTCCTCACGGCCTCCGCGCCGGCCGAGCCCCTTGTACAAGCAGCAACAGTAGATGACCCCGACACTGAGAAGAAAGACTCCGCTAGATTAAATCGATTGAGTAAGAATGAACGAGCAGGGATTGATAAAATCGTAAAGACGCTAGTGGAACGGAAAGAAAGCGAAGATTACGTAACAGATATATGCAATTCGTATGCCAATAACCACAAACGACACTTTGTTACATGTTTCTGTTACCACACCCTTAATGCTTATGAAGATCGGTACCAAGCCAAAGGTCCTGAAAGCCTAACAACTCTGTATAGAAAAGTCGACATTGGAGACGAAAGTGAGTGTGATGTGACGGACCTCTTCATGCGCACGCTTGAAGTCTCCCGCCACCTCACTGAACAAAGATTAGAAGCTAGCACCACGACCCCTGTAGCGACTGTACCTCAAACCGAGGGAACTAACACCATGATGCCGATAAGAGAAGCAGCTCCTTATTGGTTCCCCTCACGAGGACAGGGAACACACGACGATATTAACCACCAAGATGCGTGGGGGAGGGTAATGTACAACTGGGTCTACCAACCCTGGGATCGGCAAGACATCCTGACTTTTCGAAAGTCCTTGCCTGATCTACGAAAGAACCCCACTGCCTTCTACACAGAATTAGGTACCGCCTTGGGGTCGACGATTATGACCCTAGCGGACATCGACTTGTTTTTCGGGCTATGTCTACCAGCTGATGTGTGGAAGCTAATCCGGAAAGTCGACCACCTTGAGCTGTTCCGACATACCTGGTTACAACTCGATGGCCTAGACAAGCAACGAGAGCCCGGACAGAAACCTTTGAAATCAATTCTAGACCTGCCAGACAAAATCGTACAAAAACTCAAAACCATAGTCCCAGAAAAGAAGGTGGACTGGTCGATAGTAACGGCCTGCTGCCAGAAACCCCAGGAAGACGTATCAGAATACTTTTCCAGGTTCGAAACGGTGTTCTCCGATTACAGCGGCCAGGACATGACCTCTGCAACCGGACATCACTTATTCGTCCAGAATTACGTAAAGGGCCTGACTCCAGAAGTCTCGCAGAAACTGCAGACTAGTGAAAGTTGTTGGGCTGCCTCCAAACCCGCGGCTATCCTTCAGATGGCTCAATACTACGAACGACAAAAGAATGAGAATGACAAAGCGACTGAGAGAAAGAAAAAGGACTTGAAATAACGAGTAATGATCGCTCAATTGCAAGGAGCGACGATAGGTAGGGAACCGTACAAAGGACACTACCAGTCGACTGCCCCTAGAAATCCACCCCCTAAAGACCGTACCCCGGCGCCCTATACTGGACGGACAGACATTGACGACAACCAGTGTGCGTTCTGCAAGGGATTTGGGCATTGGAAGTCCCAGTGTCCAGTCCTGTTAGAAATGTGCAAAAATAGAGACGCAAAAGACGTAGCGGATGGGCTGAAAAATAGAGGACAGGGACGAGGGCACACAAACGACGCTAGCAATGACAGACCAGGCAGACCGAACACTTTTGACCGCCCCCGACAGAACCAATGCCAGCAGGCTGACTGTGACGATGCCCGCGACTCCGCATAGGACTGCCAAGGGCAAGGGAGGGATCCAGTCGAGCTCTATGTTGACCAGCAAGGTCCTTATGTCACCGCTAAGGTCCTAGGTACGAAGTCTCCATTTCTGGTAGACACTGGCGCGACACGTAGTGCGTTATCTAAACGACTGATTCCAAGGGCACCCTTGTCTGGCTCACACATAACATCAATAGGTTTTGATGGAACGCCCTCCACTAATCCCTTGTCCGCGCCGATCTCCTTCGACTTGGACAGTAACCCCACTGACACGACGTTTCTGCTTTCCTCCAACACCCCCGATGCCATTATGGGACTTGACTTACTGAAGCATTTCCGAGCTACTATTAGGTGTTCACAGGACGGAGTTCGAGTCATTCTGTACGATAACCCGACTCTGCTCAGACCTTATCCCTTACGACACATGTTCTCCATCCCTGACGCTGACTCATCCTTACTCGACTCTCAACCTCTGTATCTGTGGGCCAAAACTGACGCTGACGTAGGACGCATGATGATTGACCCTGTGCACATAACTGTTCGCCAAGATGCGATACTCCCAAAACTCCCACAGTATCGGATATCGCCCGAAGGTGAGAAGGCATTGGTAAAGATAATTCAGTCCTTGGTAGAGGAAGTAGTCAGCAATATTTGCAACAGCCCTATCCTACCCATTGTAAAGAAGCAGGGTGAGGGAGATGAGAAAGCGTACCGCTTCATCATCGACCTTCGAGAGGTCAACAAAGTTGTTGTACCTCAGTACCCCGTAGTCTTGGATATCACCACCATTCTGACCCTGATTCCTTCCACAGCCACCACCTTCACTGTAATCGATCTCAAGAATGCATTCTTCTCCATCCCCATCCACCCAGACAGCCGCTACCTTTTCGGCTTCACGTTAAAATCCCGCTCATATAGATTTTGTAGAGCTCCCCAAGGTTACACAGAAAGTCCCATCATCTATAGCCAGGCCCTCAAGAGACAGCTGGACGCCGTTCAGCTGCCGGATGGAGTGGTGTTGATACAATACGTCGATGATATCCTTTTGGCGGCCGACACCACTCCACTTGCAGTCACTACCACTGTCCAACTCCTGCACTTCCTTGCGGAAAATGGCCACAAGGTCTCCAAGAAGAAGTTGCAATTCTGCCAACCCCAGGTCACCTACCTAGGCCACCTCTTGTCCAAAGACGGGAGAAAGCTTACACCCGATCGAATTCAGGCCATTCTAGAAACCCCTGTCCCAAAGACCCAGAAACAAGTCCGCTCCCTGGTAGGCCTCACCTCCTTCTGCCGGCAGTGGTTGCCAAACTTCAGCCTCATTGTAAAGCCACTGCTTTCTCTACTAGCTAAAGATGTCCCCTTCCCGCTCCCTTGGACCCCCGAATGCCAATCCTCCTTCAAAGAACTTCGAGACGCCCTTTTTCTGCACCAGTCCTAGGAACCCCCGATTATACCAAACCCTTCTCTCTCTACACTCACGAAAGGGAGGGATGCGCTTTGTCTGTCCTGACTCAAACCATCGGCCCCAAGCAACGACCATGTGCCTATTTCTCTGCCACTCTTGACCCCGTAGCGAGAGCCTTGCCTGCCTGCCTTCGAGCCGTAGCTGCCGCTGCTGTCTCTATCTGACAAAGTGAGGGGATCGTACTCTCGAATTCCCTCACGGTATTAGTGCCCCATGCTGTTGACACCCTCCTGAACCAGACTAAGACGCAACACCTGACTAGCGCACGACTGACTGGATACGAACTGACTCTGCTTGTACCCCACATCACGCTGAAAAGATGCACCACGCTGAACCCAGCCACCTTGTTGCCTCTGCCCGAAAATGACCCAAATGTCCCCCTATACATGACTGTGTGACCCTCACGGACGAACAGACTAGGAGTAGAGTTGACCTCCGAGACACTGCCTTCCCAAACCCTGACGGAGAGCTATGGGTAGACGGCTCTTGCATTAAACTCCTCGACGGCACCACCTCAGCTGCCTATGCAGTTACCACAGCCCGAACTGTAGTTGAAACCGCCCGCATCACGCAACGATCCGCACAGGCGGCAGAACTGATTGCCCTCACACGAGCATGTATCCTAGCAAAGGGGACGACAGCAAACATTTACATGGACAGCCAGTATGCCTTCGGGGTGGTTCATCATTTTGGGCTCTTATGGAAGGAGAGGGGATTTCTGACATCTCATGGCACGCCCATCCTGCACGGAGATCTAGTCTCCGCTCTGACTGAAGCGGTTCTCTTCCCCAAACGACTTGCCATAATCAAATGCCAAGCACACAAAAAGGTGACAGACATCATTGGACAGGGAAATGCACTGGCCGACATCACTGCCCGAACCACAGCTGAGAATAGAACGACGACTCACATGTACGTGACTAGGTCACAAGCAGAAAAATGGACGGACGCTAGGGAAACTATTAGGGACATCCAAATGGCCAGCTCACCACACGAATTGACTGAATGGGCACGGGTGGGATTAAAAGACGATGAAGGCTGCTGGCGGACAAAAGACACGAACAAATGGTTGCTACCCAACTCGTATCTGATCCCCATACTGACTATGGCTCATTCCCCTGCACACATAGGATCTGCCCCTATGACCGAACTTGTCTCCCGAGTTTGGCATAACGATAGAATTGCAGACTCAGCCAAACGATTAGTCCAGCAATGTCTAGTCTGCCTGCAACACAACCCTGGGAAAGGAACGGTCGTACCCCGGGGAGGGTTTGGGGTCCCCAACCATCCATTTGAAGTCCTACAGATGGACTATATCCAGTTAGAGAGATGTCAAGGACTGAAGTATGTACTTGTTGTTGTATGCGCTTTTAGCAAATGGGTGGAAGCCTACCCGACGCGTGACAACACTGCCATTGCCACTGCAAAAGTACTACTGAAAGAGTTCTTCCCTCGCTACGGCCTTTGTCGTATTTTATGGAGTGACAATGGCCCCCATTTCGTAGCCGAGGTTATCCAGCTTATCCTGAAGGGGCTGGGGGTACGACAGAAATTCCACGCAGTTTTTCACCCCCAATCTGCTGGACTGGTCGAGTGACACAACGCCACATTGAAACTAAAACTGGCAAAAATAGTGGCTACCACAGGACTAAAATGGCCAGACGCTCTTCCCCTGGCATTGCTGTCAATGCGTTCCACCCCCACCAATCACCACTTGACCCCTTACGAGGTCGTTTTTGGCCGACCCATGAGTATCTGGTCTGCACCCAAACCGACATCTATTCACGACGTCCCGGACGTCCTAATGTCTGACTATCTGTGTAACCTAACTAAAACGCTGTCTGTTATTCATCATCAAGTGCTGCAGGCCATCCCCGATGCTTCCAGGGGCCCCGGACATACCATCCAGCCTGGAGATTTCGTCCTAATTCGGAACTTCCAGCGGGAGAAGAGTCTGGAACCCCGCTGGACGGGCCCCTGGCAAGTTTTGATCACCACCCGAACAGCTCTTCGAGTGGAGGGAAAGCGCAATTGGCTGCACGCACACCACTGCAAGAAGATCTCGTCGAATCTGACAACAACCGAAGGCGTGACCACGCAAGAAGAGCTCCTGAACAAAGATCGACCATCCCTGAGCTGCTACCCAGAAACAGACGCGCTTGAACTGGCAACATATCCCGACCCCACTGTGCCATCCAGAGAAGGGTACAACCTGCGACGAAAGGAGGGAGCTTCGGCTAAATAGACCACTGACTAAGTTTATATTCTCAGAGCGGTGGCCTAACGCTACTAAGGTCGCCAGGAGAGAAGCCAAACGAAGTTTGTGGTTCTGCCCACTACCGAGCCCCCTTGAAGATGATGGAAGCGCCCGATACGAAGATGATGGAAGCACCCGACTTGAAGATGGTGGAAGCGACCGGATATCCAAAGACCCACTACAGAAACCCAAAGACTGACAAAATGCACAGTTCAAAGACTATTGCCTTCTTTGTTACCCTTCTCTTCTGCCTCCTCGTCATGACCACCCTCTGGATCTTGGAAGAAACCTCACCAGCACATGAGACACTTCTAGCCACTGTACTACCTGTCACCGTGAAGGAACACCACCTGATCTCTCTCTCACCTCAACTCCGAGAAAGACGTAAGGAGTTTTGGAATAACTCCTTCGTACAACTTTTGCACCAGCACAACCTTGCCGCCAATGCCACCAACTGCTGGATCTGCGGGTTGCTTCCGCATGCCACTGGACATTCCATCCCTTTTATCCCCTCACCATTCTGTGTTCATGGCTCCTGCCTCGCCTGGTTGATTCTCCTGCTAGAGAGCTACAGAGATAAGACAATCTCCAGCGAAACCATGTCACACTTTTATCAAGGGGTCTGGCTGAACGAAACAAAAAAAGCGGCTGCACCTTTTTGCCCACTGACGTCCAACACCTCTGTTCACTTGGACATCCCAGCCAAAGAACGTGTCAAAATGCAGGTGTTCAACAATCCGGCCAGACCTACCTTCTCCTACCTCCGGAAACGAACAGCAGCCACCCTGACTGTGGCCCTATCTGTTGTCAATGTCTCGGGCCTTGTATGCATCGAAGGCCTCGGGACACAATTTGTAGGTCACAGTGCCTGCAACATCACCAGAACCTTGGACACTACTGAACCAACCCTCTTTTGTCACTTCTCCAAACATGTACTTTGTCTGCGGTACGAAAGCCTACACCTGGCTCCCAAAAGGCTGGGGAGGTACCTGCTACATTGCCTTCATCCTTCCTCCGACCTATGTGGCATCTGCAAACCACCACCGACAAAAACGAGAGAGAGACATTGAACAAGCTGACTCTGCCGGAGCACAGTTCCTGGACGCAATGAAGGGACTTGTTCCACTCTGGGGTCCAATGGCAAACAGCCGTGCCATCCGACATTTGACCCAGGCAGTTGAAACAACCATGAACATTACAGCTGGCATCCTCACAAATAACACGGCCGAGCTTCAAGCGGTCCGCTTGGTGGCCCTTCAGAACCGCCTTGTTCTAGATGTGGTTCTAGCAGATCGTGGAGGGGCATGCCGCATCATAGGGTCTAGCTGCTGCACCTATATACCGGACAATTCACCCTCAGTGTACAAAGCCATTGAACATCTCCACAGACTTTCCTCAGAAGTCCACCAGGAACAAGAAGAATGGTCGCTTGGCGGATGGTTCTGGAGTACTGTAAAGAACTGGGGGTGGAGGTTGTTTACAATTATACTGATACCCATTGTTGTGTTATGTGGGTTCTGCCTAGGAATTCAATGCCTGCCGCCTTTGTGCTCACTATGTGCAAACTGTATCTGCCCAAAGACTCTGGACTTTGACAAGGAACGCATGAGAGCATTGTACGATGTCGAGGTTAAGGATTTAATGAAGATCGATATCGACTAGACAAAATGGCTAGATATGTTGAAAAGGGAGGACTGTTAAAATCTGGTTTGCGATGTCAACATTATCGGCGCCATCTTGTCCCCTTTCAGACTCACGCACACTTGCAGCAGCAGCCATTTTTTGAAAACCATGGTCTCTCTGCCCACTGCCAATAGCCAGCGCGTCTCTCCCCCTCACCCGCCGGCCTCGCATGCATCCAACAGATGCAGTTTATTGCCCCCTACAGTAGGACCTCGCCTCACATCAAAGGAGCGGGGATTAATCAATGCCTTCTCACCCCTAGATCTGACCGATCGCCCGCATTCCTGTTCCCAGCGGAATGTCCAGCTGCGCGATAGCCATCATGCTGAGATTTGGGTGGGGACCCCTACTGTAGATATGTGTGAGAACGGGCCTGAACCGGGGATTCCAAAGATGCCTTTTTCGTACTTCAAAGCAATACCACGGATGTCATGAATGTAATAAAGCCATAAACTTGTGTATAAGAGGCCAGGCCTCAGAGATGCGGTTAGAGCACCTCGAGAAGATACCCTGTTGTCTGATTTGACGTGTTCTGCTCCGTCGGAATAAACTCCTGTTTCTTGCCTTCCAGTCTCCAGCGCCTGCCTCTTCATTTGGTAACCTTGAGTTGGGTGAGAGGCGGCTATCGCCGGGCAATCCTTGAAAAGGAGTAATCGATCTGACCTGCATGCCCTTTTTCCACACTCCCAAAGCTACTCGAATTTAGCAAAGATTTGAAGACTCACATTTCTAAAGAACACAACATCACAATGCATTAACTGCCCGCAATCCAGGTACCTCTCCTTTCTCTTTGACTTTATCCTTGTCTTTGACCCTTTTCTGTGCTTTGCTGCCTTTGGGCTAAGTCCATGCTATCAAAATATCAAATTCATATACCTACATACAAGCATACATACTTACAGAAAAAGTTTCCACCAGCAGCACATCTGTTCGGTACCTTCTTTCCAACATTAACTGCAACAGTGCCACTATCGGTATAAAAGAGCAAGAGTCAAGTCACCTCACAAACCTCTGAAGAGCCTGCATCTGCAACCACCATCCGCACAGGCAGTGATCAGGCTCCCAACAGACAGACTCTGCATGCACCTACTACAACAAGAGCCACAGATACCTGCACTGGTATATTCCAAACCCATTATGCCATAGGACACAATGAGTATGAACATGGGAGGAAGTTTAACATGGTTTTAATAGGTTATCAGTTCTGGGGAGAGGTCATACAAGACCACTAACACAAGTTCATTCTGCAACCAGGATGGCGTCAAATACATCCCTGAAAAGGACAAAATATTCTGTAACTATTTTGTTGGTCTTTCACATTAAGATAACTGCATATAAAATAGCACTCATAACTTAAGTGAAAAAATAAATACAAGTTAAAATTATTGGTTGGAATTGCACTCCTTTACATTATGAAACCTCAGTTGTTAACAACCTACAGATGTTTGTGTGTAACCAGAGTCACTGAACTGAAACTTTTTTGGCACAGTGGGGAATTATGACTGGTGTATTTCTAGTGCTCTGATACCCCGACATGCGTCAGTAAGCTTGATGGATATACAAGTCCTTCTTTTAAAATTGTATTACACACAGTATGATAGGCTGCTGCAAAATGAGCAAACAGCCTTACGGCCTAATTTAGATATCAGACTATGGTATTTACTCCATCATGGTGATGTAGTAAATACTCCGTCGTCTGGTAAGAGTATCAAAACTCTGAGCTTAGAGTTCCCTGCTAGCCCAGTGGACATCACTAGTCCTTGACTTAAACCACCATCTAAGCAGTTCCTGTCAAAAGATAAAAAAATTACGAACAGTACCATCACAATGATGGTACCATTCGTCAAACTTTCATTAGTTTTTAAAAACAAAAACGAATTACCCCCCCATATTATGGGAGTTTTTTCTTATGGTGGTAGGGCCATTTAAACATTTTTACTGTCCCTTACAGCCACGTTTTTCACAGTGGTAAGAGACAGTACAAACTGTTGACTCGATCGACCACTCTAAATCAGACGGACAGTCAAAAGGCCAAACCTCCGAGAGTCCTTACTCTGTCAGGCCGTCAGAGAAGTATGTCAGTAACAGAGATGGAGTAGTCTGCTGCTGACATACTTAAGGTCCTCCTGACTGTACATCAAGTGGGCGGACCTTCAGTTTGGCAGAGAGGGTACCACATTGCGATGGAGTACCCCCTCTACCAAACTCTGAATCATCCCAGTACGGGCATATTTATCATACTTTCATGCAACACAGGAAGCCACCTTGCTGAACTGCTTGAAAGGCAGGAATGGTCATATTTAAAATCATAGGGCGCATTCCTGTCCTTTCCTTGTGCTGGTGCACTTTTGGCTATTCTAGTGTCAACACAGGCACTGTTGCACCATGATGCAAAGGTGCCTGCATTGGAAGCAGGATTGTTTTTGTCCAGGAATGGACACACAAAGAAAGAGAGAAAAATGAGGAGAAATAAAGATATTTCTCTTTGTTATACCTACCCTGGGGAAGTGTAGCATTTTGGCGTATTCCCAGGTCTACCGCTGAATCTGAAAATGCGCCTCCCTGGGGCAGAGTAACACAACAAGGCAGTGATTTGCTCTACCTTATGTTACGCCAGATTTATCAAGCCATGCAGGGCCACTCAAGGGGGCTTTGCGAGGCTTGATAAATCTGACTTTAGTGTTGCGTCGCCCTTGCGTATCTTTGAGTGGCGCAAGGGTGAAGCAACACTGTGATAAATATTGACAAATGCTTTGAGATTAAAAAAGTGATTTCAAAATCAATAGTTTAGTAGTAAGCAATCAGACTGCACCTAGTGTGCATATTTTGTATGACTCCCTATTAAAAGGATGCACTACAGAGCTGTTAAAATCAACAACCTTTTCTCAAAAAGAATAAATCTTTGTCACATGAAGCGTAAAGGCACCCCATCCATTAAAGGCTATACAGATTCTCTAGCAGCATTTACATTTGCTGATTAACTAGTTACTCACATTTACAATTCTGTCAGTTAGCAGAGCACCCAATAGATAACGATTTTTTAGGTCGAGCCTGTCAATGCGCTTGCGCATTGAGCTTGCAAGAGATATTGGGGCTTAACCAGAGCTTAACCATCCGCGATTGCATGCAGTGCCCGTGAAAAAAGCGCGTGCACTTCAAAGCCACCAGCCTCCCTCCCACAGGCATCTGAAGCTGTGCGCTCTGCCTCAGGCATTTCTCCTCCCCTAATTATTCACGGCCGGCCGGCCGTACTTTCACTTTCACGGCCGCCAGGCCGTGTCTCGCGTTTCTCCTCCCCCCTTCCCCCCTCCCCACAGCAATGCCAAGAGCTTGCTTGCAGTCATTGATGTAACAGAGTGCCCCATATGGTTTTCCCTCCCACTCGCTCATCAAAGGCTGCCCACTCACATTCACCCCCGCCCCCCACCCCATCTGACTTGTTCTCCGTCCAGTCCACATATTCCATGTGATTTCTCCTGATGCTCCCCCTTATCCCCCCTCCGTATCCATCTGAGTTACCGCATCGATTTCCATTACACGCCTTTTTAGATTTTGCTCTTAAGTTCGAGCATTTCCATTCTTGTTTTCTCCTCTGCCCCCCCATCCTTCACAACATGATACAATCGTCTTTATTTGCACGACAAGTCAGACAAGTATTGCCAAAGTAAATACATGGCAGCCCCCCACCCCCGCCCCTCGTCTTTCCCGCTCTCTTCTCTCTCACCCATCCTCCACCCCCTACTTTCACCCTCTGCCCCTGCAGGGCCCCCGAGGCGCCTAGGGGCTGCCCCCGCGACCCTTCATACGTGTTCTCAATACGTACGTGTGTGTGCGTGTGTGTTTACTCGGCTGGCAGACACGCGGTGCTGGAGTTGCACTCAAGCCGTGACTGAGCGGCAGAGGCGGGCGCGAGGCAGCAGGCCAAGTTGAAGGGTGTGCTTCTGACAGGACGGGCTCGGTGCTCGTACAGTGGCGGCCACGCCCCCAGTGATGACGACATGAATATACACATATATACATCCATAAAGCTATGCAGTATGTTGACGCCGCCTGCTGCTTTGCCTGCTATTGGCTCCGGTGGCAGTGACGAGAAACACCCCATGCCCTTCGTTGGCGCACAGCGTTCAGTTTCTGCATCATGGCTCTGTTGTGTTTTTTTGGGTTTTTTTTACATTTCTGGTCACTTGTATGGCGTAGGTAATAATGCTGACAGGATTCACGCAGTCCACGTCATGCAGTATTTTCTTGGACTGCATTTGCGGCCAATGGCATATTTTTTTCTGCTCTATTATGTGTGTCCCTGGGTTCATTACATTGGGGGCACGGAGCTGCACAAAGGTCATATGAGTGTGTCTATTGGGACACCTGACCTACGCAGCTACTGGCTACTTCCCTTTACATATTAAGGCGGATCTTAAAACGAGTTTCATAACTTGCCCGGCTCCTCCCCGCTCCACCCAGCGCCGGTCGGCAGCCTCTGCCGGAGATGCACAGTAAGTGGGGTAGTGCGAGAGAGTCCGCGGTGGGGTGTCTGTATTTTGCTCGTCTAGTCCTTGCGTCTTGTGACATTCTTCTCTGGGCGTCCGACGCTCCTGCGCAATCGGCGTGACTCTCCCTACTTGTAGTTAGTTGTAAAACCTACAGTGCACCGGGCTTCACAACAGTCTGTAGAGTTCAAGGTGTGAATTCTGCCTACAGTGTAAACGGATTGCGATTAGCCCTGGTCAGGTGGAGGGAGCAGGAGGGTGGGTCAGAGGGGTCATTATTCTCCAAGCCCCATGCTTTTTCAGCGCCCCACAATCCTGCTGTTAACTGCAACAGTTAAAGATTTTGTTGTATTTCAATTCGTTATTACATTTTAGGAACAATCAAACCACGATCAGTAAAAAAATATCTGCACAGAAACAGAGAGTGTCAAAGGTACAATATGAAACACTCTATCTATCTATCGCCCTCACTCTCTATCTATTTATCAATCTATCTATCTGCCTCACTCTATCTATCTATCTATTTATCTATCTATCTATCGCCTTCACTCTATCTATCGCCCTCACTCTATCTATCTATCGTCCTCTATCTATCTATCTATCTATCTATCTATCTATCTATCTATCTATCTATCTATCTATCTATCTATCTATCTATCTATCTATCTATCTATCTATCTATCTATCTATCTATCTATCTATCTATCTATCTATCTATCTATCTATCTATCTATCTATCTATCTATCTATCTATCTATCTATCTATCTATCGCCCTCACTCTATCTATCTATCTATCTATCGCTCTCAGTCTATCTATCTATCTATCTATCGTCCTCACTCTATCTATCTATCTTCCTCACTCTATCTATCTATCTATCTATCTATCTATCTATCTATCTATCTATCTATCTATCTATCTATCTATCTATCTATCTATCTATCTATCTATCTATCTATCGCCCTCACTCTATCTATTGCACCATCACAGCATCACTTAGGGGCACCACAGCATCACTCAGGGGCACCAGAATATCACTCAGGGGCACCACAACATCACTCAGGGGCACCACAACATCACTATGCGCTACTACAGCATCACTGAACGCCACAGCATCACTCGTCGCCACCACAACATCACTCAGCACCACCACAGCATCAATCTGTGCAACTATTCAACAACAACTGGTTCAAATATGTTCTCTCAATGTGTCAAGCTTTATTACAAATGTCACAAAAATATGTTAATATTTCACTTTTGTTCTTGGATTTTCGCCACAATAAAATACACTGAACATAATCTTCACAAAAGTTATTTACTGAAGTTTAAGCTATTGCCATTATAAATTACAATAACTTTTATTTAAGTATTAATTATTTAAATAAAGTAAAAGCCATTGTTATTTGTAATATCAATACATCTAAGTCACGTAAATACAAAACATGTTGCATTACAAATGCTATAGATGTTACATTTGCAAAAGTTAAAAGTATTGGCATTGTAAATGACAAAGGTATTAATTTCGTTATTTTCAAAACCAACACATAAATAAAAAACTTGTCATTTACAAGACCAATAGCTCAAACTTTCCTAATGCGAGACCTATTGCATTGCAAATGCTTGTTTCTTTATTAGCTCTCTGTCCCTCCCTGGGCTTCACAGTAAAGAAGACCCCCCTACCCCATTCCGTCATGCTGGGGTCACCTAAGGTCAGCATTAACCGTCCATGAGCGGTTATTTTTTAGCAAGAAGTATTTGAATTATGTTTGCAAAATTAGAAAAAGCCTGAGCACATTGTTCGTGATAGCTCGCACCCATTTCGACCTCTGCTAACATCATGTGTCAGTCACAAGTCAAGTAATATAACATAAGACAGCTGACACTGATATCAGATGCCAATCATCTGACATAATGCATTAGCTAAGTACCAGAGGATATAAATGTCGAGGGGTGAGAGATGGCTTGGGGACCTGGTCAGACACGGTTGTACTAGTAGGAGCCCTGAGGGTCGATTCCCCGGAAGCAGAGGCAGAGAACTTAAATAAACTTTTCAAAGAGGGCTTTATTTGAGAGTAAGTCTTTCTCTGTCTGCTGGTGAGGCGCTCTCGGGCAAAAGCGGCCGGGTCGTAGGTCGCTGATCGTGGAGGACCCAGGATGTCTCGGTCTCGGGTCCGGTCTCCTCAGGAACCAGGGCGCCCCGTGTGGAAGAAGAGAAAGCAAGTATTAGGCTCGTTCAGGCTCTATAGTTGAAGGGGACCGGGAGTGAGGGAAACCAGTGCTCAGGTGTATTTGCATCAGAGAGGGACTCGTGAGGGGTTGTGCACGTGACGGCGGGGATGCAGGACAGCTGTACCCGGGTCGGTACACTTAATCTACGGGAGGTAGGCTTCTTTGTCCCATCCAACCCGCCATACGACCCCGTACCTGTTGGAGCCACACTCCTCCCGTGGGAGTGTGGTGGGGCGGCTCGTGTATCCGGGGGCCTCCTGGCTTCTCCGACTCTTCTCCGGGTCTCGCTAGGTTCTCCTCGGCCTCGGGGTCACGGCTCACTCGCTCCTCTGCTCCACTGCTCTCCAGGGAAACGTTGTCCGTCGCTTCCTGCTTCCGGGGCTCTTTTGACACCTGCGCGTCCGTCGCTGGGGGCGGGGCTGCTGGTGTTGGTTCCCTTCCCTTAAAGGCGTAGTGCAGGTTTTCTTCCCTCGTCGGCCACCAGTACTCCGGGTCTCCGGAGGTCCAGTCCTCTCCCTCGGGGCGGTCAGGGTGCTGCATAGAGGGAACGGAGGTACGTGAATAGTGGAGGCTGCCCACCAGTCCGTATTCTGAACCCCCTCGTCGGGAGCTTGCAACCCCACCCCGTCACACACCTCCCCCCCTGGACTCTCCCGATCGGGGAGAGGAAACACCCGGGACAGGAAGTCCGCATTCCCATTGTCTTTTCCTTTTTTGTGCAGTACGGTGAAGGAATAGGGTTGAAGGGAGAGGAACCACCGTAGGACACGGGGGTTGTGACCGCTTTGTTGGTGCATCCAATGCAGCGGGCATGATCAGTATGGAGGACTAATGGCCTTCCCTCTAAATAATACTGCAACTTCTCCACCGCCCATTTAATGGCCAGGCATTCCCGCTCAATGGTGGAATACCTTGTTTCCCGGGGATATAGTTTCCTACTTATATACACTATGGGATGCTCCATACCATCTGGACCCTTCTGGGACAGGACCACTCCCACCCCCGCATTAGATGCGTCTGTTGCTAGCATGAAGGGTTTCTCAAAGTCCGGGGATATCAACAAAGGGGCTGAGGTCATGGCTCGTTTGAGAAGGGTGAATGCTGTGAGTGCCTCAGGGGAGGGAGAGGCTAGGTCTCTGGGTCTGACGCCCTTCCTCAACAGATCGGTGAGGGGAGAGGCTGTTTCCGCAAAATTGGGGATAAAGCGTTGGTAGTATCCGATTAGGCCTAAAAAGGCTCTCAGTTCCTTTTTTGTCTTCGGATAAGACACCTCGTTGATGGCCTTCACTTAAGCTTCTTGGGGGGCTATATGGCCTTCCCCCAACACATACCCCAAATAGTTCACCTTGGAAAAAGCCGCTCGGGACTTTTTCGCGTTGATGTGTAGGCCGGCCTCTTGTAGCGCGGTCAGAATGGTCTGGATGTGCTTCAGGTGTTCTTCCCAACTCCTGCTGAAGATCACGATGTCATCCAGGTATGCCGAACTATAGGAGAGGTGGGGCCGTAGTACTTCGTTCATGAGGCATTGGAAGGTCGCGGGCGCCCTGTGCAGGCCAAACGGGAGTACCGTGAATTCGTAGAGGCCGTCTTCTTCCTGTACCCCTTCGTGAGGTCCAGGGTAGTGATGTACACGGCGTCACCGATCTTTTCGATTAGTTCGTCCACCCTGGGGATAGGGTAGGTGTCGAAGCAGGATATTGTGTTCAGCGCCCGAAAGTCCATGCAAAACCGCTTGGACCCGTGGGGTTTGGGGATCATCACAATCGGGGAGGACCATTCGCTGTTCGAGGGCCTGATCACTCCTAGCTCCAACATCTCCCTGACTTCCTTCTTCACAGCGGCGCGTCGAGCCTCGGGGATCCTGTACGGTTTTTGTTTCACGATCTTTCCCTGTTCGGTGTTAATGTGGTGTTCGACGAAGCTCGTTTTTCCAGGGAGATCGGAGAAGACAGGTGCAAAGGGAAGCAGAACATGGTGCAGGGCTCCCTCCTTCTCTTTGGTCAGTTCGGGGTTTACCACTAGCTGCTTTACAGTGGACGGAGACCCCATTGCTAGATGTGCCGATTGCACACTTCTAGGAGCGGGACCTAACCATTCTTTGAGAAGGTTGATATGGTAGCTTTGGATTTTTCTTGCCGACAGTCGTAGTTTATACGTTGTGTCCCCTATGGTTTCAACCACTTGGTAAGGTCCTTGCCATTCGCTCTTGTTTTTCCCGCTTATGGAGGGGAGTAACACCAGGGCCCACTTCCCCACGGAAAGACGCCTCAGTCTCTTCCCCTTATCATAGGCCTTCTTTTGCTCCCCTTGTTTCTGTTCCAGATTGGAGGCCGCAAGACCCCTCAACTTGCCAAGCCTGCTCCTCAAGTGCATGGTGTAATCGAGGACGGCTTTCTGTTCCTGTATCTCCTCGGATTCCCACAGGTCCTTAGTGATTTTTAAAAGCGATCGGGGGTGACGTCCGTATAAAAGCTCAAAAGAAGAGCACCCCAAACTGCTTTGCTTTTGGGCTCTGAGCACGTAAAGGGCCAGGGGTAACAGTCGATCCCAGTCCGTTCCTTCCGAGGTCATCATCTTCTTTAGAACGTTTTTCAGGGACTGGTTATACCTTTCCACCAGCCCGTCGGTCTGGGGGTGGTAGACAGAGGTCTTCAGATGTTTTATATGCAGGGTCTTGCAGATCTCTTTCATCAGTTTGGAAGTGAACGGCGTTCCTTGATCCGTCAACACTTCCTTGGGAAACCCCACTCTAGAAAACAGCTCTACAAATCGGTCGGCAATGGCTGCTGTAGTGGGGGCTCTTAACGGAAATGCTTCCACGAATCTAGTGGCATAGTCCACTATTACCAGTGCATATACGTGTCCTTTTGCAGTTTTAGGCAGAGGGCCTATTAAATCCATGCCGACACGTTCTAAAGGAACTCCCATGATAGGCAGGGGACACAACGGCGCGGCGCGGCGCGGCGCTTGGACGGTGCGTGTTCTTTCTCTGGCACACCTCGCACTGAGCACAGTAGTCCTGCACTTCTTTGTAGATACCCGGCCAGAAGAAATACCGCAGGATACTCTCCGTGGTTTTTTCTTTGCCTGAATGCCCAGCGGTCAGGTGCGTGTGGGCGTAGAAGAGCACCTGGTCTCTAAAAGATCGGGGTACCAGTAACTGGGGCTGGCTGTTCTCTTGGGGTTGATGATACAGCAATCCGTTCCTTATGCTGAACCGAGGGTAGACGGGGGATTGTGTTCCCTGATGCTCATGGGCGCTTTCCCACGCATTGAATAGAGTCCGGTCTTCTGCCTGAGCATAACGGAAACTATGGTCTGTGGTCCATGGCTCAGGGGCAAGGTAGTGGGGTACCGGGTGGCCACCTAGTCACTTGGAGGGCCCTAGGGATTCCCTGAACAAGGAAAGGAAATCAGGATTGTCCACCCCATCTATGACATCCTCGGGTAACGAATCCACCACCCCGACCCTTACCGTACAGGGACCCTTCTCCTTGGGGGTGAGAGTGATAGAGGCCAGGGGGTAGGGCTTGACATCCCCATGGACACATCTGATGTGTACGAGGGCGCCTGGGACATACTGGCTAGGTAGAACAAATCGTTCCTGCACCACCGACTGTCTACACCCAGAGTCCAACAGGGCCCTCACCTGCAAGCCATTCATCCACATACTTACGTAGAAAGAAGAGCCCAATTCGGAGGAATATAGCACTGTTCGGGGGAGATACCCCACCTCCATTGGTTCCTCAGGGGGGGTTCTTTTCCGGGGACACATGCAGGCTATGTGTCCCCATTCACCGCATTCGAAACATTGCGGCCCTCTCAACATGGGGGACACCGCTCCTGGGGGGGGTTTGAAACGTCCTGATTCCCCACTGGGTTTGGGTTTTTTCTCCGGCTTGAAGGGTAAAGGATGCTTCGTTGCTTTCTCGTGGTCCCAGGAGGGGTTCTTGGGCTGCGCTCTGGAATAGTTAGCCGCCATTTCGATGGCCTGCTCGATCCCTAAGCCAGAATGTTGGCGTAACCATCGTTGGGAGGCATAGGGGAAGGCTTCCATAAACTGTTCCAAATACACTTTATGCAGGATTTCCTCCTTGGTACACGTTTCTGGCGCTAGCCATTTGTCGGCGGCCATTTTGAGGTGGAAGAAGGGGTCTTCGGGTTCTCTCCCGGAAGGCCTCTCTCCTTCCTGAACTTCACTCGGTACGCTTCCTGGTCGAGCCCCAAGTAATCTAGGATCACTCCCTTTATCACCGTGTAAGGGGTGTTCCCTAAAGGGTTCGCAGCCTGGTAGGCCGACTGAGCTTCTCCCGTGAGCAAAGGGGCTAGGAAAAAGGGCCATTTTTCTTCGGGCCATCCCAATGCCCTGGCGGCCCTTTCGAAATTCATTAGGAAGGCGTCGGGGTCCTCGCCGTGCAGATACTTCTGTAAGGAAATGCCCGAGGGGTGTGGGGAGTGCACCCGTGCTTCCCCCGGGGGCAGGATTGCGGGAGGCGGCACATTTTTCAGGCTCTCGATCTGGGCAGAGAAGGTGGATTTAAACAACTCGCGGTCGGCTTGGGCTGAGGTCAGCTGTCTTTCCACTGCCCACTCGAGTTTCTCTTGTCCCTTGATAATGTGCTGGATCAGGGCGTCCATCTCGTTGGCACAGATGGTCTGGTCTTCTGATCCCACTTCTGACACCAGTTGTCGAGGGGTGAGAGATGGCTTGGGGACCTGGTCAGACACGGTTGTACTAGTAGGAGCCCTGAGGGTCGATTCCCCGGAAGCAGAGGCAGAGAACTTAAATAAACTTTTCAAGAAGGCTTTATTTGAGAGTAAGTCTTTCTCTCTCTGCTGGTGAGGCGCTCTCGGGCAAAAGCGGCCGGGTCGTAGGTCGCTGATCGTGGAGGATCCAGGATGTCTCGGTCTCGGGTCCAGTCTCCTCAGGAACCAGGGCGCCCCGTGTGGAAGAAGAGAAAGCAAGTATTAGGCTCGTTCAGGCTCTATAGTTGAAGGGGACCGGGAGTGAGGGAAACCAGTGCTCAGGTGTATTTGCATCAGAGAGGGACTCGTGAGGGGTTGTGCAAGTGACGGCGGGGATGCAGGGCAGCTGTACCCGGGTCGGTACACTTAATCTATGGGAGGTAGGCTTCTTTGTCCCATCCAACCCGCCATACGACCCCGTACCTGTTGGAGCCACACTCCTCCCGTGGGAGTGTGGCGGGGCAGCTCGTGTATCCGGGGGCCTCCTGGCTTCTCCGACTCTTCTCCAGGTCTCGCTAGGTTCTCCTTGGCCTCGGGGTCACGGCTCACTCGCTCCTCGGCTCCACTCCTCTCCAGGGAAACGTTGTCCGTCGTTTCCTGCTTCCGGGGCTCTTTTGACGCCTGCGTGTCCGTCGCTGGGGGCGGGGCTGCTGGTGTTGGTTCCCATCCCTTAAAGGCGTAGTGCAGGTTTTCTTCCCTCGTCGGCCACCAGTACTCCGGGTCTCCGGAGGTCCAGTCCTCTCCCTCGCGGCGGTCAGGGTGCTGCATAGAGGGAACCGAGGTACGTGAAATAGAGGAGGCTGCCCACCAGTCCGTATTCTGAACCCCCTCGTCGGGAGCTTGCAACCCCACCCCGTCACAATAAACTACATAGGTTAATTCACAATTTAAATACCGTAAAAGCATCACTGTTGTCAGAGAAAATATACAAGTAACTGCTTACAAGCTGGAGATCATCAAAAAACATCCTACACACAATACTTTCTTAGTAAATAGCAAAAATCAACAATAAAATCGTGATCCAATCATAAAACATCTACAAAAAGCAACCCATCACATCCCAACACTTATCATATCCCAGTGCCTGTATCCCCACTGGTAATCACCACAACATCCACCTATGGAAATTGCTCCAGGTCCTCCTGCACACGAGCCCTATTGACAGTAGTAGCCGCTGGTATTGCAAAGTGGTGGAGTGGGGGCAGGGGGAATAAAAAAGAGAATTATAAATAATGAAATAGAACTTACCTGCTCTCATGGCCATTGCCTTGCTCCTGATCCTTGCCTCTTGAATGTAAAGGAACTGCTGCACACTGCGCAGGCTCCCGGCTCCCATTCCCAGTGCTGCTCTCAAGCTGGGAAAACTAGTCCCAGCATGAGAGCAGTGCTGGGATTGGTCACAGCACGCTGGTTTGGCATTCAGACAGGCACTAGGAGCCTGTGTTGGTTCTCCACCTGGCTGTACAACCTAGCTCGGATAGGAGAAAGGCTAAGTGCGCATGACAGTTTGTCCGGCCCCTGAGGGCTGGCCAAACCGTCATGCACACTTAGCAGTGCCAAAAACTCCCCCCTCCCGACTGGTGCTGCAGTTGGAGCATCTGTATGGATGGCCCACCCCTCCCTCTGCTCGCAGCATGCAAGAAGAAAAATAAAATAATACAAATGTTGTATTATCATTTTATTTTTGTTGGTTGCCTCTGCTGGCTTTCAGCAGGGGGGGTGACGCTCCTACACCTTAATGGAGGAGCCGCCCCTGCCTGTTGATGGCCACCTGCAGAGGACTCCTGCCCTCAGTACCACTCAGTGTGTATAGGAGGTACAGAGGAGACCAAAACCAGACCTTCTTTAAGCATAGGATACCCTCTTTGTCACCTCATTAGCTGATGCCATTGATGTTGGGATACTTTGATGAGTATTTCTCATCTAATCTACAGATCATCACCGTAGGATTCTGCATGGACATGGTAATAATCTGGTGCAAGTCTGTCTTCTGTTATGTGAAGAAGATGATAACCAATTTGCATGTGAAAAAGCAAAACAAAGACCTAGAAATAAGAGCATAGACATCAAGAAAAGACAATGCTCCAGGAAATGATTGGCAAATAGAAACACTTACCCCCTAAGTACAAATCTCATGGGAAAAACTATGAAAATCTCCCTCCCACGCCAAATATCATGATTAGCACCAACAATAGGAAATATAAATATTGGAAAGGCTTTCCAATAATGATACACATTTGGTAATCCTTCCAAATTCCAAGAGAGGTTTGCCAGTAAAATAAAAAATAAGGACTCCCCAGCTGCCCTAGTGCCTGTCATACACATTAGAAAAATAAAAGCAAAACCCAATCCACCTCGATTTTCTGTCATATTGGTCCTCAGCCTTCCCCTCCAGGATGCTTCAAGAATACTGCCCCACGGAATGCTGTGATGGCAAGATGGCCGCTAGTGCATTGTAGGGAGTAGTCGCACTACACTACCTCTCCTGAACCGGGTGATGAGCAAGACCCAACGACAGGAATGATGCGGTGAAATAATGCGATTATGTGGCTCATGTACTGGACAGCACTGAGACTCTGGAGTGAGGTGCAGAAGAAACGCTGGACAGGAATATTTAACCAGGAGAAGACAAGAATGTCGTCACGCCCCAAGGAAGGTACCGGACCGGGGGCCATCCCGAAAGTCCTGCTACCAGCGAGGAAAACTACTCCGGCACAAAGCGCTACACAGAAAGCACAGCAGCGGAAGATCGAGAGGGAAAGGAAAGCGGAATTAAAAGCACAGGCTGATGCTATGGAGCGTATGGAAAATAAACAAAGTATAAAAAATCTCAGCGCCACGAACAAAGACAAGGAAAAGGAGGCAGCACTGAGGCAATCTACCTTCGTTAGGAAGCCCATGTCCATGTCCATGGCGGCTTTACCTAGCGGCCCCGCGGGTGATGCTGAAGCGGGACTCGCATCCGTCATGGCGAAGCAGTCAGCAGAGAGGAAGGGCGGCGAGGGCATTGGAGGCGGAGGTGAGAGCCTTGGGAGGATCGGGGAGCAGACGGAGGCACGGGCTGGGGGACAGCCAGGGAGCAATGGCGTTTGTCCAACCGGGAGTAGCGCGAACAAAGATCTCCTCGCAGAAGGCGGCATTGGGGTTGCCGAGCAACCAGAGGTGTGCGCAGGAGAGAGCATGCCCAGAACAGAGGAGAACAGAACGCCGGAGGACTCAGAGCACACAGTGGAGGCGGCGGCGGCTGCAGCGGCCCCTGTAACAGCGCTCTGCACGGGGGAGAGGAGACTCCAAGATGCAAAAGGTAACGGAGGGCTAGCGCTAAAAGAGATGGGAGGACTGAATAATGCCTCAATGATGGACGTGCTGCTGCAAGTAGAGGCTGAGCTTAGTAACAATGTGAGACCAAGAATGGACGCAAATTGGGGAAGCATGGTGAGCCTAGACTCACAGAAAGAACGTGAAGGGGACAATTTTTTTTCTGTCAACGAGGGCTCAACTTCATCAAGTGAGGGAGAAGAGTCAGGGACCACAGAGCTATCATCAGAGGAGGAAGAAAGCACCGAATCTGACATATTAGGCGTACAAAAAAAGAAAAAGTCAGCCACAAAACGGAGTCTGAATGCAAAGGCAAATAAAAAACTTATGTGGGATTATTCCGCCACAGCGGGCCTTTTTTCAGAGGGACTGCAAGGGGCACAAGAAAGGGATGGTGCAAGGGAGGAGGCCGGGCCAAGAGATCATGCCACCTTGAATTTATTAGTTGATATGCTGAAGCAAATCCAGGGAGAGGCCAGGGCAGAGAGTCGTAGAGCTAGGCATGATACTAAAAAAATACAAGCCTCCATAAGGAAGATGAACAAAAAGTATGAGGAAGTGGAGGGGAGAGTGGAGTTGGTAGAGGAAAGGACTGGGAGATTGGAGGACGAAGCAACTGACTGGCACAAATTTAAGAAGGAACAGATAAAGATAGTGGAAGACCTGCAATGGAAGGTAGAGGACTTCGAAAACCGCCAGAGACGGAACAATGCAAGGCTTTTGGGACTGGAGGAAGGAGTGGAAGGGCAAGACGCAAGGGGGTACGTGATAAGGTTACTAAAAGGAGCCTTCCCGGAGGCTAGGTGGCGATGGGAAGATGAAGTACAAAGAGCCCATAGATTTCCACTGACAATTAAAAAAAGGCAAGGAGGGGATCAAGACAATATGCCTAGGGCAATGTTAGTATTTTTCGGTAACTTCTTGGCAAGGCAGGAGGTGTTGGAAAAAGCTGGACCAGACTCTAAAAGAACTGTTGAGGGGGTTACTTTTTTCGCAAGGCCTGACTTTTGTCACGTCACCGTCGAGAGGCGATGGCGTTTAAGACAGTTAATAACCTCTTTTCAGCAACAAGGAGCAGAAGCATATCTGTTGTTTCCGGCGAAACTCAAGGTCATCATTGGCGGCCGCACAAGAATGTTTTTTTCCGAGATAAAAGCAGGGGAGTACCTTGAAGAGTTAACGGAACAACGCAAGGGGAGATGAGGAAGATCAACACGGAAACTGTCTATGGCATATGTACTATGGTCAACGGACTACGTATCCGGAGTAATTTGGAGGGAGAGGGAGGGCGACGCTACAATGCAAGCGGTCAACACATAGGTCAGGATTGACCTATTTGCCTGTACAAAGGGGGGGAGGGGTAGCTGTGGGAGGGAAGGGGGGGGCAGGGGGGTGGGAAAATGACCTGACAAAGCTGGAAAAACAACAAAAAAGAGCAGATTGGAATGAGATAAAATTTGCAACTGAACGGAAAATTTATAATAAAATATGGCGTTAAGGGTTGCGACAGTGAATATATGTGGTTTAAATGATGGCGGGAAAAGGCAGAAGGCGGCATCAATGTTCAGATTGTTAAAACTAGACGTGATATGCTTACAGGAGATGCACATTTTGGGAAAAGAAAAATACAGGCTGGAACAGATGGGATATGAGTTACTGGCTAACACAAATCAGGATACAAGAACAAAGGGGGTAGCTATATTAGCAAGGAAAGGGGTTATTAAACTCAGAAGAAAAAAAGAAGACTCTGAGGGGAGATGGGTCATAGTCGAAGTGGAGACTACAGCTGGAAATCTAACCATTGTATCTGTATACGGACCTAATGAGGATAATCCTGAAATGTTCGAGTGGCTAGACCAGGAACTTGCACTTTGGATAGAGCCGATAATCTTTTGCGGCGATTTTAATATTAATGGACTGCATGGACTGGGGAAATCGGGTGGAGGGAGGTACGAAGGCCGGAAAAAGAAAATATGTTACGGCGTAAATAATTTAATGCAGAATAATGCTTTGTCTGATTTATGGTCTAAACACATTCCACTCGGATCAGGGGGCACCTTTTATTCAGCTCCTCATAAAATGATTGCAAGGTTAGATTATATTTTAGTGTCTAACGATAAAGTAAATGGGGCCCAGATAGAACGGATGCCCAGAATGATTTCGGATCATAATTTATTGGTAGTAACCATGCCAAGGATAGACAGAGGGAGCTCCAAACCCTATATTTGGACTTTTGAAAGAAGATTGCTGAAAGAAGAAGGTTATATTAATAGGATGAATGAATGGATTAAACAGTTCTGGGAAACCAATAGAGGATCGGCCCCAGCTAAGATAGTTTGGGATACGTTCAAGGCCGGATAAGGGGGGAAACCCTGAGTTATACATTAAAGAGGAGCAAAACGGAGAGAACAAGGATGGATAGGTGGATAAAAGAAATGTATAGATTAGAAGAGCAACTAAATAGATCAGTAATGAGTCAAAACACAACAGATATAGAGGGCTTTTTATTGGGAATAGAAGTCAAGAAAGCAGAGACGGGAGAAGCACTGATGGAAAAGGCGGCTGGGAACTACCTTGCCAAAAAGGAAAAGTGTTACGAGTATAGCGAGAGGGTAGGACAATTATTGGCTATTAGAATTAGACAAAATTTGGCTGCTGGGGAAATCAAAGAAATTAGAAACAGTGCTGGGGAAGTTGTAAATAAACTAGAAGAGGTTCAGGAGGTATTTAGGGAATTTTATGAGAAATTGTATGATCAGAATGCAGAGGACATAGGAGAAGGGTGTAGGGATTTTCTGACAGGGATACCACATGAGAAACTGGATCGTGAAGAAAGAGATAAACTAGATCTACCGCTAACATTACAGGAGCTGAAAATGGCAGTGAATAATTTACCAGGGGGCAAGCCTACAGGGCCAGATCAAATACCAGCCGAATTTTATAAAATATTCTGGGATAGGCTTGGGAAAGGTATGCTGGAGACTTTTCGAAAGGCACAGATGCAAAAACTAGCGCCACAGTCCTGGGATGACGCAAATATAATCGTGATATTGAAAAAAGATAAACCCCCATTAGAACCAGGGTCATACCGACCTATTACTCTCTTGAACGCAGATGCCAAAATGTATGCCAAAGCATTAGCACAAAGACTGAGCAAAGTTATTGAGAAATTAGTAAGCAAGACACAACATGGTTTTATTCCCGGGAAAGGGACCACTCAGCATACCAGACAGTTAATTACAATACTAGACGCCGCTGAGGTAGCAGGAGACCCTGTCGCAGCCATATTCCTTGATGCTGAAAAAGCATTCGACAGGGTCTCCTGGCAATTTCTGTGGAAGGTTATGGGCTGGTTTGACATAGGCAAAGGATTTATTAGTGCTATACAGGTATTGTATATGCAGCCAAAGGTCAGGGTGAAAATAAACAAGTCTTACACAAAAATGGTAAAGATTACACGCGGAACCAGACAGGGCTGCCCGGCATCACCCTTACTTTTTGCCTTATATTTAGATCCACTACTTAGGAGACTGATAGGTAATAATAACATTTCGCCAGTAGTGATACAGGAGGTAGAGTACAAAGTATTCGCCTATGCAGACGACGTGGCACTGATAACTACGGAACCAGGAAGGGTTTTAAGGGAAATAGAGCAGGAGGCCGCTGCTTTCTGGGATTTATCAGGATATTCAATCAATAAGGGGAAAACTCAGATCATTACGAATGAATATATACTCTATTCAGATCCCAGAGTGGTAAAGGAGGCGGTGTATCTAGGAGTAAGGGTGTCAGCAGACTTAGCGGAGTTAGTAAAACTAAATATGGAACCGCTATTAGCCAAGGTAAAAAGCAATACAGAAAGAATTCACAACCTACACCTGATGCTAATGGGACGGATAAACGTAATTAAAATGGTTACACTACCGAAATTTCTTTATCTGTTTAGAGCCATACCTCTTTTCTTTGAACAATTTTGGTTTGCGAAGTTAGAAACAATTCTTAATAGGTTAGTGTGGGCACAAGGGAAAACTAGAAGGGCTTACAGACATATGACACTTACACGTGAAAAAGGGGGCTGGGGTGCACCGGATTTTAAATTGTATTACTGGGCCGCAGCTCTGCAATACTTCCAAGGATTAATAGGTGGAGGATATGATTTTACAAATGTGTATAGAACTGTACTGGGGGAGGGCGCGGTTGATGGGCTTCTGAATACAATAGATTATGGACTTTTTAAGAACACTAGGTTTAAAACCCTAAAAGCGGTATATATGATTTGGAAAGGGGTGGGAAAAAAATTGGGAATCGGCAGATTTAGTAGATACACTAGATTGATAGCTAACGAAACCCTCCCGGGGGAGATATTCAGGGATGGAACGATGAGGATATGGAATGATAGGGGCATCAGGAAAATAGGAGATCTCCTGGATATAGAAGGGGGATAATACAATTTGAAGAAATACAAAGAAGATTTGAAATACCCACCAATACCTTTTTTAAGTACCTACAGGTGAGGAGCTATCTGAGGGACAAGAAGGGCGGACTGCTAGGATTTAAACATTGTAGATTATTAGACTATTTAGAACAGAGTAAACAGTGTAAGATACGGCAGCTACATGCAGAACTGTATGCATACAAAATAGATGATAGAGAGAAATTTTTAAATAAATGGATAGAAAAAGTGGGGACCTCCCCGAATGGATTTCAGAAGTCGCTAGATTTAGGAAGAACAGCTCTATGTTCGGCAACGTTGCAATCACAGCATTACAAAACATTATATTGCCTTTACCACACGCCAGCAAAAATAGCACAGTGGGGTGGGACGGAAAGTATAACCTGCCCTAAATGTAATTCAACGGATGCCGATATAGTACACATGTTTGCACAATGCCCACAATTATATACCCTGAAAAGGGCCATAGAAGATTTTTTGGAGAAATCCCTGGATATTAAGATTACATTAAATAATGAACTGCTATTGTTGGGGGTGAAGATCGAGTATGAAAATGGCCCCATAGAGTTTTTGTTTATGGTGGCAGCTGTATTCCGAATCAGTATAGCACGGGCATGGCTAGACAAGACACCCCCAACATTTCAAACTTGGTTAGCAGGATTGCTAGCCTCATACAATCTGGAGAAAGCTATCTATGAGAGGAAGGGCAGAAGGACAAAGGAATTGGGTGAGGCGATATGGCAGCCCATTACGAGGTGGAAGATTAAGCAAAACAGAGCCGGGGTTGGGTAAAGGGCTAATCCCTGTATTTGCTTTATGCTCTTTTTCCTTTTTCTTCTTCCTATTTCTTTCTTCTTTCATTTTTTCTTTTATCTGTTTTGTTTTCTTTCTACCCTCTTCTCATAAATTTCTGTAGAGTACTGTTGCAACAATGTATCAGTTATATATTTACTTTATATTGTAATGGGATATATAATATATATGCTCTGTGTTGTAAAGTTGATGACTGTAATAATTTGGGGGGGGTAAGATTGTTGTGTAAAAACTAAAAGAAAAATATTTAAAAAAAAAAGAAAAGAATACTGCCCCACGTCAGTGGCACCTGCGTCAGCTGTGCCACTCCAGGTTTAGAGTGTGCTTGGCAGATGAAAAATATAAATTAATGCAAGAGACACCTAGGAGAAAATGTGAACTTTTCTTGTGACAAAGCTCTTTGTGGACAAGTACAGAAATTCTCAGGAAGGGTAAAGTAACAGACCAGAAAAAAATACCATTATGGATGACCAATAACAGGATATATTTTAATTTGTCTTAGTAAGGTGAGAGAGTAGGACCAATCACAAATACTGCAAAGAAGCTAAAGGGTTGAGCCATATGGGCAAGTAGTTGCATGGTGAATAAGGGAGCCAAGCACCAAATGATCTCTTATGTTCTAAAAATGCGAAACTCAAAAATCTATGTAAAGATGTGTTCTGCTTTTAAGGATGATACAAGGAATCCATTTATGACGGAAATATTCTCAGAAAATGCTTTTCATGTGGCATGTGACTGAAACATCTGAACAAAATGTGAGCTGGCTTTCATGTTCTAACTACAATATATAAAGTGGAGTTTTTTATTTTATGGACAAAACTGTTTTTTTTTGTTTTTTTGGACAGGCTCTACACATTTCGTATTGAAAAACTGAAACATACAACGCCTTAATGAGTCTTGCCCAGAATTTCTTTATTGGTAGACCAGGTGGCTCAGAGTTTCTGAAGGACGTGAAGATTCATATAGCTTTTTTGAAAGAATGTTCTCTTTGTTCAAGTGTGTGCATGATATGTAGCGTAGGTTTTGTACTGGAAGAGTTCCCTAGCGGTACAAACTACTATGCCTAGACAAATGTTTTAACTTTTTCACACATTGGATGCCTATTATACAATGCAGTGCACATGCAATGCTTAAAAAGTTGGGGAAAATGAAAAGATTTCTCATTCTGAATACGTGCTTCAAGAAGGTGTTTTAAGCCCTGTCTAACAATGTTAATAGAGGTGGCTGTCCTGCAAAAACGGATAGTGGTAGCATGGGATTTCTCACATACCACCCATGTGATTCCACCTTGAAGAAAAGTAGTGCAAATCAGCACACAGTACTACTTGTGTTACTGCTACTTTCCAGGGAAAAAAAGGTTTGTTGTGAAAAGTGAATATTTTATCAAAACTTTGTGCTTGTTTGCATTAAAGTTCCCGACTTTGCACCAGCACAACGTTTTGATAAATCTGTCCCAATGTGTGATAAGACAACATATTTGGCAAGGGCAATTTATTAGTGGGTCTGAATCGAAGGGAGCATGCCTTTGAGGTGGCACTGGTGGTAAAATACATTTTTGTTTACTGAGTTAACATGGGAAACTTGATAGCTCGTTGTCAAATATGTCTCTTAGATGTCTGACTAAATTAGTAGGGGATGGAGGTTAAACATGAAAGGAGGTCAAATCAAAGCAGCAATACATAAAGTGTTTCAGGGCCAAGGAGAAGAATCTCAGACAGTGTACCATTCATATAGAGCCAACTGTATGTAATGCCTTGTGTTATTGATGTGGGTGCAGGCTAGCAAGTTACTACTTTGACTTAGTTCTTTCAGGAACCCAATTTATAGCTGAGTATTGTTAACATGGATGTAATGGCGAATGTTGACCAGTTGAGGACAGTACTCAGAGGAACAAAGTAGAGGGTGAGTGAAATGGGTGCATCTTGGGGTAAACCACAGATAACTTGAATGGCGTTAAACAACAAAGGACCAAGTTTTACTGTATTAAAGATCTGTATCACTGGAGTTGAATGTCTCCAAGACCATATGCAGACCCCAGTCAGGGGGTAAAGGGGCAACCATATTGAATGTAGCTAACAGTTCAAAGAGTGTAGATTCTATAAATCCACCTGGAGGTCCTGTAAATAGATGCCATTTCCGAGGCGGGGGCATTATTGCATAGATGTCACCATTTTAGGGAATTTGGCAAAACTGTAAGATGGCAACGCTTGAATGGTTGAGTCCTTGATTTTTGTAGTGATACTTGAATGCTTTTTCAGGTCTTTAGAGACAGTAGGGGCCAATGTTAAGAGATGTGTATATATTCTGTTTGAATTCAATTAGTTAAATTTTTTAATACAACATTTGTTGTCACATATTTTGTATTGATAAGAAGGAACAAGGCACATTTCTAAAACTGCGTTAATAGAAGTTAATTGCAGAGCATTTCAGAGTTTATACACCCTTTAAATAAACTGATGAATTTGATAAGACATCATTACCCTGATTTAGGGCTTGGCAGACAGGATACTCCCTCGCAAATGGAGTGCCTTGCCAGCCAAACCCTTGGCCCACTCACCTCATTTCGAGATGGATGGACTTTAAGTAATCCATCGGTGGAATAATTCCTCTGACAGCCAAACAAAGTAGGGGCTGTCAGAGGAAGGATATTAGGCAGTCCACTCTATTCAAAGGTACTTCCTTCCTGAAAAAACCTGGCAGTAAGGCACAAGAAAAAAAATAATAAAGATCCCCCACGGTGTTGGGTGTCATTCATTTTTTTCCCGAAAGAATCTCCCACTTTGGCCACAGTTGACCAAACGTTTAGTACATTGAAAGGAACGTCTGTGACAGTGGTTCCCTTCAATGTACAGAGATGACTGCCGGGCCGACGTTCATCTCTAAATTTGGTGAGAGGGTTACGGTCGAGATGGAAGAGGTAATGTCCTCCAACATCCCAATGGACATTACTCCATCTGCCAAATTCTAAATCAGGCCCCATGAGTTTTATGACGTAACTAAATGTGTAATTTTCCTATACGAAAGTCAAAATTTGTGGTCATTTTAGCTTTATTAGTCTGTTATAATCAAATAAAATTATAAATAGCTCTGCATACACAGTGCAACCATAGCATGTCCTCTAGCAGCATTTCATTGGAGCTCCGATGCCCAGTCTCCATGTTTTTAAATGTAGCTGCAGATCTGCAATATAGTTTTTATGAAGTGTGTAAACTTTAAAGTGGAACTCGGAAAATTTCTATGTTGTTGACATTACGCTCGAGGTGTCATGTACGCAATCAAATCTCTTTTCGTCAGAATCTGACATTTAAAACAAGATGAAAACGTATTTTGCTTTGGACACAAACTGAAGGCCCCAGATAAAAGTTATATAAACGTTTAATGATACATATTTACACCCTGTGAAGTTAATTGTCAATTATTTGCTTCAATAAAATTTAGAACATTTTGGAACACTGAGTAAAGCCAGTTTACTCCAGTTAAAATAACTTGCAGCTCAGGCAAATTTATACAAATTATGCTGTTTAAAATCCAGCAGCGTCAACATTAGAATGCAGCTGTATTCAATATATTTATTGTGACACAGTTCCAAGCTCCAAAAGAGAAACGTCACAGGTCCTTTAAGTAATGTTTTCTTACCTCTACATGATGAAATTTGGACAAACTTGCTTTTAAGCAATTAAGCAAAATGGTGAATGTTGTAAGTTTTTCCCAACCAGACATTTAAAGTGATAGACCACGACATTTCAGATAGAAATAGTAAATGGTTCCATTTCCATTTGTTATGATCCACCTGAAAAATAGGCCTCTGATTAAAAAAGCCTGACCTATGGTTAAGTCACACACTTCCAAAGGTGTCAATTACACCTGTATGAATTATTCATGAAATCTTCTTACATTTTTTATATATTGAAAGATAAAACAAATTAAGTCTGTTTTCTAATCCTACATACCCACATTTCGCAGGGTGTGTAAAATTTGATTGTCTAGGGTTATCAAAGACATACTTATTTCAGCTGCTAAAGTCTCTTGTCTGATCAGTTCAAAGTATTTTCCCTAATGTTTTCTCGACTCTGATTTGGAGACATTGGTAGATGGAGTGCTTTCCTACATTTAGAGTAACACTTACAACTGAATGTTATGAAAATTTGGAAAGTGTATGTAGGAAATTACTCTAAAAATGAAAATTCCACCCACAGGCCTGTTAAAACAATTCTTAAAACTTGTAAGATATAACTCCTTTATACGCAGCACGGTCATGGGAGTACATCTCTCTTCAAGGTCCAGTTTCTACTGGCTCACACATTGATTCTATGCATTCTTCAAAGCTAGTGGAATGTGGAATCCAGTTGAAATAAAACATGTCTCATGCAGAGGCATGTAACAGGAGACTGGAGCACCTAAAGGTACATTACATAACTACTAAACTAAGAATGTAACACATCTACCTTAATAACAAAAGTTTCCTAACATTAATATAACAAATTACAGTTGAAGAATATGTAATGAAATACACAATGGTAAAATGGCAATAAAACACACAAAAAAATTACATGAAATTTGCATATCTTTTAGGCACATTAATGACACATCTAGAGTTGTTTACTCTATGGGCTACAGAATCATTGTTGTCAAAATGTACATTGTCTTCAGAATCAGTTTTTGCAGGTATATTAAACGTGGGACATCGGCCAACCTTACGGCATTCCAAATTCTCCCATCTTGAGTCATTGCACTATTGGTAAACACTTTCTTTATTTGAATGGGATCACTAAACTTATCAGAACCTTTGTTCACCAAACCTGGCTTGAGAATCCTAACCCATTCTCCTACTTTAAAATCGTGTGATTTAGTTTTCCATTTATTATCATACCACTTTTTGGTCTTAATTTGCGTATTTTCCACACGTTTGGCAATATCACAAATACTTTCTTTACCAGTCACAAAATGATGTGATTTATCTCTTAACCACCACGGTAATACTTTTGAAGCAGGATTTTTGCCTTTGAAAAGTTTAAAAGGACTCACTTCAGTGGTGGAGTGAGGTGTAATACGATAATTCCACAAACGTTCTCTTAAAGCACCTACCCAATTCACACCAAACTTGACAGACTCCACAATGAAACTCTTCAGCACACGATTGAATCTTTCCACCTGACCATTTTCATGTGGTTCATACGGAGAAGTAAACCTGTGAATAATATTACACTCTTTGAGAAAATCAGCCATTTCTGAAGAAGCAAATTGATCACCATTATCTGTGACCAAAAACGATGGACATCCTTCTCTAGTGAAAACATCCTTAGAAAAATTAATGACAGCATTAGTGGTGGCTTTAGGAAAAAACTTTACCTCAGGCCACTTTGAGTGGTAGTCAATGATCACTAAGGCATAACGTGAAGATTCTGGCAACATGTGAAAAGGACCTGAAATATCAAATGCAATTTTTTCCCACGGTTCAGATGGCCATCTAACTATCTTAAGTGGTGGAGTGTGTACCTTTAACATCTTTCACTAGAAATACTCTCTGGACATTCTCTAACAGTTCTATCAATAAATGTGTCAATCCCTGGCCACCAGAAATAATTTCTAATTAATCTTTTCATAGAGGAAATGCCAGGATGGGTTTTATGGGCAATCTGTAAAATAATATTGTACATGCCCTCTGGAGGAATACACTTACCTGATTTGAAAACAAAATTGCTTTCCTACTCTAATTCTTCCAACACATTTTAAAATGGTAAGAGTTCAGTTTTCTCCCTGTCTATTCATGGCCAACCATTTTTAAAGTATTCTTTCAGTTCTTCCATTTTTTATCTTTCCATTCACAATCATGCCAATGTGTCCCAGCAATATCTTGACATGGTAAGTACAAAATGATATTCATTTACAACGGTAACTTCATCTTGCTTGCATGGTAAATGCGATAAACAATCAGCTGTCACATTTTTTTACCAGGTACACAAACAGTAATGAAATTATACTCTTGCAATTTAGACGTTAATCTGGCAATCCTGGCTGTGGAATTCCACCCTCTTCCAACCGATAAAATGTTGACCAAAGATTTGTGATCCGTCCTAAGCGTAAACTTGGAACCCCAAACATATTATCTAAAATGTTCGATTGCCCAAACACAAGCAAGCAATTCCTTTTCTATGACAGCATATTTTCGCTCACATTCATTTAGTGTCCTTGAGGCAAAAGCGACATTCCATTCATTATTTCCCTCCTTTTGTGACAGCACACTCCCCAAACCATACAGACTGGCATCAACTGTAATCACATATTCTTTGTTAATGCGAAATGGTTTAAGTGGGGGGCATGTATGATGTCATATTTAATTTCTTCAAATGTCCATTGTTGTAGATCAGACCATTCGTACTTCACACCCTGTCTCAGCAGTTTCCTCAAAGGTTCAATTTTAGTGGCAAAACTAACAACACATTTGCTGTAATATTCGCACATGCCAGCGAATGAGAGTAATTGATCTCTGTTCTCTGGAGCGGGAGCTTTAGTGATAGCTTCCACATAAGATTTTTAGGGATATCACCACTACCTGAAAGAGTATGTCCCAGATATTCAACAGACTTTTTGAACAATTTGCACTTGTGTGCCTTAAGAATTAAACCACTATGTTCTAACTTTGCACAGACTTCCTGTAAGTGCTTCTCGTGTTCAGTAGAATTTTTTGAAAAGACTAAAATATCATCTTGAAAACATTTTACATAGATGTCCACATCTCTGAAAATCTGAAACATTATTATTTGGAAAACTGGCGCAGCGGATTTAAGCCCAAAAGGCATCCGCGTGTATTGGAATAACCCTTGTGGTGTTATGAATGCTGTAAGTCTTTTTGAATCTTCCGTTAGTTTAATTTGATGGTAAGCCGACCTGTGGTCAAGGGTGGAAAAAATTTGTGCTCCATCCAAAAGTAAAACTAACTCGATTCGATTCATAAACTTTATTCGATTCAAAATGATAGAATCACAAAAGTATACAGACCTTAGTTTAAAAAGAAGAACATATTTACATCAATAAATCAAAATGATTCATTTTACAGTTTACAGTTTATACATTTTAAAATCTAAAGATAAAAGGTTTCCAAAAAGGAAGTTTATACAAATATTATATATCATTTTTCAATTAATCACACCCTGTACCAGAGGATTAAGTTATAATTCATTTTATGCAGATAGCAGAGGAAAAAAGGTATTAACCAACTAGCAGTACCGTTTCCTAAATTGCAGTGACAATCGTATGAAACTTAGCAGGGCACAACATACTTCAGGTGATGATAACGACAACAAATAATCATAACCCTCTTTATAGTTGCATGGTCGTCGGTTTTGTAGGATAGGCTTAATAAACCTAGTTCTTGGTTCCTTATAAAGAGGACAAAAAAGAACAAGATGAATAGTATTTTGACTAGTTTTGTCATCACAAGGACAAGGGGGTAGCCTCTCACACCAACCCCCTTGTTTTGGGAAGGCAAAAAGAAAATGCAGTGTGTTTAATCTAAATCTTGTCAAATAAAAGCGCCATTGCACATGAGAAGTAAATGTTAAATAAAATTGGACCTTCGATTTACCCAAGCAATTTGTTGACTGATCTAAATGTAACATATTTGAACTGTTACGGTAACTTGTTTTAATTAAAGTTTTTATGTCCCCCTGCATATTTTCGGGATTGTCGTACAAATGGCCCAGACCAATTTTATGCAGAGTGTCACTAACATATGAAAGCCATGGAATCTGCATTGCATGTTCAAGATTTTTGCAGTCCCGGAGGATATCTTTTGAGAGCTGAAGATCTTCTGATAACCATACTTTACCCCATAATATTAGAGGGGAAACACGGATGATGTCAGTCACATATTCCAGTCCCATCTCCGTATGGCAAAAACTGTTAGATGAACCTGGTGGGACTGCTAACAAACGTTTTAGGAATTTATTTTCCATGACCTGGATCATGGCTGGGTTTTCTGTCACCCATACCACTGCCCCATAAGTCGCCACAGATAAGCACTTTGCTTTATACAGAGTTTTAAACTATGGGAGATACCCATTCTGATGATTCTATGGGTTCAATGATACCCTCTTTGAGTAACTCATCTAACATGACCTTAAGTTCTTCCCTGATATTAATAGGGGAATGATTGTTTTTTAACATAATCCTGTGCGAAAAACTTTTAAGCTTACCCAATTTATCACAAAACACATTTTTGAAACACTTAATAAAATTACATCCCTTTTCAGTTTCTGTCAGATCATCATCCATAGCATTTTCCACTACATAAATAGTATCTATAAGATTATCCTCACATAATGATACTGGTTCTTTGGAATGGGAATTTAAAATAATCCCCAATTTCCATTGGTCAAGCCAGCCTAAGACGTTAACACCTTTTTGGGAAATGTATAATTTAATATTGGCTTTTCTGTGTTTGAAAAGTAACTCTACCGAAAAGAAACCAATCATGTCAATCCTTGTGCCGCAAAAACTTCCAGCAATGATATCAGATTCTTCCAGATTATCCATAGAAATACAATTTGCTAAGGTATCAATAAAATACTCATGAGAAATAATAGTCCAAGTGGATTCTGAATCCACCATAAAATATAGATCAATACCACACACACTGAGGGGTCGATTCCGATTCGGGAAACAAATCCGTACGACGATTCGTATTCGTAGCCGTTTCCGTACGAATTGTACGAATCCGTCCGAATCGAGTAGTACGCTCCGTTCTGAGAAAATACATCAAAATCATTGCGAACCGTACGAAAATGAAAGGTAAATCCGTACGACATCGACCCGCACAGTGAACCGCACGATTCGTAAAAATGCTGTACGACCCACCAAGTACGATCCGGACCGGGGAATGAGTACGCGATTCGTACGGTAAACGTCGCGTATGAGCAATTCGTATGGAGGGCAACACCATCACATACCCCTAAAATCAAGGGGTGTATGCACGGGGTGTATGCACCGTACACCTACGACACTGGGGTGTACGAACCGTACCCCTACGGTCCGTACACCTACGATCATAGGGTGTACACACAGGGACATACGCACCGTACCCCTGAAATCCAGGGGTGTACGCACCGTACCCCGATGCACCGTACCCCTGCAACCATGGGGTGTACGCACCGTACCCAGGGGGGTCTGTTTCGCACGCATTTCGAGGCGAAATCTGTTTTTACGGACGTTTTAAGCTCCTGTAGAAAAAGAGTTGTATGTAGTGTTGTCGATACGATTCGTACTTGCTTGGTCGGAAAATGCAGCTTCGATCCGTACGGACATCGCGTACTACGTGTTCCGAATGTGATTCGTATGGATTAGTGAGTTGTACGGTCTTCAGTACAATTCGTATGGAGATCTGCTTTGGGTACACATCGTACTACATCATACGTATGGGTACGGTTCTGCATACGATTCGTATGGGAAAACTGCTCCATACGGCTATTCGGAGTGCATTTTACCGTATCGGAATCAGCCCTTGCATGTGCATTTTGGAGACTTCAACTGTACATGAGTGTGATTATCTAAAATAGACACCACAAAACCTTTATCTGTATCAAGATTGACATCTCTAACTGTACTTATGTTTTCTTGAGATAAGAAAGAAACGGTACCCCTCCTTTGAAATTGGGAACATCTATCTTTACACATATTACTAAAATGACCAATTCTATTGCAGATTTTACATACTTTCTTTAACGCTGGACAAGCTGGAAAAGAAGCATAGTGAGACTTATTGCCACATCTGTAACACATGCCCTGAAAACTGAATGCTTGGTGTGGCGGCTGTTTTGATCTATTAAAATTATATTTTCCCACAGTGTGTGTTGACTCTTGTTTTGACTCATATTTATGTCTAATGGTGCAAATCTCTTCATCAGGAATTTATTTTTCTGTGTTCTTTCAGATTTTGTCCATCCAGAGATCTGATTGTTCTTGAGCTTTAGCTCTAGCAATAGTTTCACTTAGATTAGGGTCACCCATAACCCATAAATTATCTTGATTTTTTTTTTATAAAAATCGCTGCAGTTTTACAAATGTGCCGATTCTGCGGCAAATCGCGAAATCCTGGAGGGTCTACTTCGTGTTCACAATGTTGGAGTTCAGATTCTTTTTGACATCCCTTCAGAGACTTTCCCCTCAATGCTTAGAACACCTTTACTATGGTATTTGAGAGGCTTAGACCTCTATGCCTACCTTTGATTATTTTCTAATGTGGCTTAGGCAAAGGCTTATTCTCTGATCCATAGAAGACTCTTGATTGAGCTTCTGAAATGCTAACACCTTTCTACTTAAATTTTATCTGCCTTGTTCTAATTTTATTTATGGAAATTGCTATTTTTTTTGTAGATACTGTATGGTACAGAACCACCCTCTTAACTTGGAATCTGATTTAGGAAATTTAGATTACTCATTGTATAGACGAGAGAACATTAGACTTTTCTCTGTGCATCAGATCCTTGTATTGCTCTTTTGTATTGCTGTGACCAAACTTCTTGTCTGCCTAATTTGGTACGCCTCAAGACCTGGGAAGAGACAAGGCCATAGTGCAGGACAGCAGTCAAGATAAAAGGGAGAGGAAGCCTATTTGTACTAGTTTAAACATTTGTAACATCATCTCAAGAATATGCTATGCTTTCTAAATTCTAATTAGAATAGGTAAATTATGTTGACTTTGTTCAGCCAACTTGCAGTTTCTAGCAGAAGGTACCCAGATTAGATTGATATGTTTTATACTCACAAACACACTGGCTCTGTCATTTAAGCTCCCTCATATTAACTTGTTTAATCCTTTTAGTTGAGAGCTCTAGAATGCTACCCTGGCTATTGAATTAAAACCCTTTCTACATATCTAAGTGTTCTGCCCTTTCTATGCCCCAATAACTCTTGACATTCTACCAGATTTATGGTATAAACCCTGCGCCAGAGAAGCTCGTTCCCCATGTCCCATGTGGATGACTCCTTCAGAACATATTAAAACTCTTGTATGATACTCTAAAACATTGGCTACAAGCAAAAGTATATTTGAGTCTAAAATATTTCACACTGCCATAGTAGTCTCTTGCACTCAAGGGGAGTAATATCTGTGTGGATGTGCTCTTTGTGAAACAGCAGAATCCTGTCACTCACAGTGAAGTTAGCAAATGGCTGAAGTGGTCTCATACATTGCCTCATGCTGTACCCTGTAATGAGTTGAAGAAAATGTGAATGACAAACAACGAACCAATGGATGAAGAGGGCTGTCTGAAATCCCCTTGAAATAAGCAATCTATACTTATGGTTTAATTAAAATATAAAGGACTTGCCAGATATAAATGCTGCACCTGAAATCACTGAAGAAAGCTTTTGACGCTCAGCTTAGATATGCCTGTATAACCAACACTTCATTAAGACATGAAGTCCTGAAAGTACAGACAGAAACCTGTTCATATCCTTCTTTTTTGCAGTCTGCAGAACCATGGAGTCTGACATATTTTAACTTCTCCCTACCTATTGAAATCTTGTAGTGATGAGACACAGATGCCTAGGTTCTCCTTACATGCAGTATGCATTAGGAATCTGCAGGTAAGGAGAACCTAGGGCAAGGGAAGTAGTCACAAACCGAAAGTGGAGTAGGTTGGGACATGTTGAATGGCGTTCATATTTTGCAATAAAGCAATTTATGCATAAGCAGTGTCGTCCTTCATTGGTGTCTTCATGATGGTACAACTGGCGACGAGGGCGGGCATGGCACCCTGCGACTATCCACATCTTCATGCCTTGTGGCCTCCTGTTTCCGCAGCTTGATGTTGGGAGCCTACCACAATTACGTTGAAGAAAACTGGCACGAGACATGACATCGGAAGCCTGCCCCAGTTATGCACAGCCCCCTGTGATGTTGCGGGAACCTACTCTGCTCGCACAGGAGACAACCGGCATGAGTCACGACATCGGGAGCCTACCTTGGTCACATGCAGTCACTGTGCCTCTCTTCCTCGCTTTGCTGTACCACACCCATATACCTGTGGTAAGTTGTGCCTTGCCTGCCCGCTGCTCCATTCCAGAGCCTCCAGCATTGACTGCATACTTTGACAAGTCCCCAGGAGACTGTAGCTACTCTCAGCGGCCTTCTTACAGTCAGGTGGCTCCTCCAATGAGCCTCGAGGAACTTGTGGTGGTCACTTTGAGGTTTAGATGCCACTGAAAATGGAGACAAGGGGATTACAGCACCTGTGCAACCACTCCCGCTCTCTTCTGGGTAGCCCCAACACCCGCAAAAGTCATTCTTTGCATTTCAATGCATGTGAGCCCCGTTCCTACACTGCCCGTACAACAAAAAACATTAGAACAAAATAAAATGATGTGTGGAAAAAGATCCAAATGGTTTTTTGTAGGCAAAACAATAATATCCCCTTAATTGCTGCCGTCGGCCAACGGTCGTCACGGCCACTACCTCCCCAGTGCTGCGCACGACCGTTGGACGTCCAGTTCAGCACTGGATAATGGACAGCGCAGCACTGGGGAGGTTTGTTTACAAGCTCTAAAGGGGATATAGTCCCTACATGTGGGAACCTAGTCCCCAGACTTATTACTTCATTAATTGAGCACTCACAAATCTACCCCAAGTTGTCTTTCAAATCGAAACTTTATATTTTCTGGAACATGCATAAAACAAATAACAAAAACCCAATAATCATCAATATTTCCTGATTCCTTCCTACCCATACAATCGAATGACGGATGCAAAAAAACAACTCATGTGCAATCTGCGTGGGAGATAGTCCTGAACACACATGGGAGGATTACTTCCAACCACCACACAGTCCCAAAAGTGTGTATCGGGTGTCTTGCATGTAACTTTTATTCAGTCGGACTCCTCCGATTCATGAAGTCGATGCGTTTCGGCTCACTAAGTCGGGCCTCATCAGGACTTGGGCAAAAAGAATGCCTACAAAATAATATACTGAAGTAAATACATCAAATACTCCACATCACGGACTCAATGTGCCCGATTTCCCATGCAAGTGACAGTGCAAGCACTTAAATGAAAAGCACATGGAGATAAAACATATTAAAACATGTAAAACCAGAACCTCATACTAGAAACAGCGCCTTGGTGGACTAAGAGAAGAAAATAAAGCCACCACCAGTGTGCAACTACTGTCATTCCTTTTGCCCAGTGCAGAAATCCCTGTGTACAAGACTAAGTCAGGTTGAGAGCAGCCGCGGAATAGTGCACTATGTTTTTGCCTAGATGTGTTTGGGGATTATGGCAAACCTTTGTGGTTTATCTATACATACAACAAAATACTGCATACAACCAGTGCATCAACTAGGCACCTCTTTAAGGACACAGTCACGCCTCCTGCAAATAGCTAATTCTGCAGAGCTACTCGTTCAGCCAGGGACTCGTCAACGTCATCAGAATCGACATAATGCACCAGACCCCTCACAGCCGGGACCATGTCAGCGCCCTCAAATGCTACACCCTAAGTGGTGCAAAGAACAGCCATTCTTGCACCCACCAGAACCTCTGACCCTCACATCTGGTAGTGGTATGGGCCTTTGCTGGCAAGAATGGTTGGAAGATTTTGAAGATTTCATGAAGGGTGTTCTGTTCCCTGGCCCAGCACAACAGCTCATTGCCCTGCCCAACTTAATAGGCAAAGAAGTTGGACAGATCATCAAGGAACTGCCGGCAGATGACACTACATCCTATCAAGACGTCTGTGAGGCACTTAGCAGGAAATTCCTCCACAAGAGGAACACTGATTATAAAAGGTACACCTTCAATCTGGCCTCCTAGGAAATGGATGAATGCATGGGGGAGTTTATCTCATGTCTCAAACGTCTAGCACACTAATGAGCTATTGACACCATCACACCTGAAGATGTCCTTCGTCTGCAGATCATAGAAGGATGTCAATCAGACTCCCGATGTCGGTGTATTCTAAAGAAGAGATACTCTCTGAATGAAATAGAATAAATGATGAGAGTCAATGATCAAGCTGAAGAACATGCAAAGAAAATGGATACAGGAATGGTGGAATATCAAAAACAGGTTTTCCAACTTCAAACTCGTCATAAAGATGATCGTCCTCCATCTAACCACAGGCAGGCACCTAAGTCCACAGATCGCCCTCCCGGCTGATCATTGTCGCAACCCTAAACAGGCCAACAAGAGAAGGGAGTGTCGGCTGAAATACTATCACTGTGGACAACAATTCCTGCATGAAGAGTCATTCCTTGCCAATGGTCAGAGATGTTGACGGTCCAGAAAAGGTAATAATCTTGAGAAAGTATGCTTATTATCTCAAAAAAACCTACAAAGAAAGTGAAGGGAATCCAGTTCTCGCCATCATGCAAAGACATGGCAGTAACAACATTGGTGCTTTTGCTGGCTTTGGGAAAGGTAAAATCTACAGGCATTAAAGGGCATCGGTGCTGCAGTGCAGACGGGGCGGTGCATCGTGCACTTTACAAGTGATGCCCCCGGCCTTGGTGCAGGTGGCGGTGTTGCTGGCAGCTCAGCTGACAGTGTCAGTGTTGTTTTTCTTGCTTTGCAGCACCAACTACTCACTTCTCAGGGCCCAGTAACTGGAATGGATGCCCTTTTGAATGCAGGAGTCCACAGAGGAGTCCAGGTGCTGATCGGTGTGTTGCAGGTGAAGGCTTTTGTGGCCCTGAGACTTCAGAACAGGAGGCCAACACACACAGGCCCTTGGGGATTCTTCTTCAAGCAGGTTCACAGCAAAGTTAAAGTCTTTGTCCTCTACTTGGCAGAAGCAGTACCTGCATCACAACCCAGCAAAGCACACACTGCAAAGGGGCAGTACTCCTCCTTCTAGCTCTCTAGCTCTCCTCCTCCAATTCTCTGGAGTTTAAGGTCAAATACTTATACCCCATTTTCTCTTTGTTCTCTTTGTTGCAAGGGTCTCTGAGCCCAGTCCAAACCTGTTCTGTCCTCTCTGCAGTCAAGGTCTAGTCAGCCCATCTATGAGTCACCAAGGAAAGGCAGGAAACACCTAAACTCCCCATGTGGCTGTCTACAGTGAATACATATCCCCAGCTCCTGTCACTCCAAAACCAGACAGTAAATACAAAACAGCAGAGGCCCACAGAATGGTAAGTAAGAAAATGCCTGCTTTCTAAAAGTGGTATTTACAAACACACTTTTTAAAAACCATCTTCTTAAAAAGATGTGTTATTAAATTCTGAGTTCAGGGAGCCTAAACTCTATTTCTCTATATTGTCCCAATGGAACGTTCTACTTGTTAGATGTTACGAGGCAACTACCATGTTAGCCTATGGGATAGATAGTGTTTCAATGGTGAAAATCGAATTTGGCAGTATTTCCCTATCAGGACATGTAAAACACACCTACCTTTTACCTACACTGCACCCTGCCCATAGGGGTACCTTGGGCCTGTCGAATGGGGTGCCTTTCATGTAAGAAAAGGGGTTAGGGACTGGCAAGTGGGTGCGCTTGCCAGGTCGACATGGCAGTTTAAAACTGCGTGCGCAGACGCATTAGTGGCAGGTCTGAGATACTGTTACAGGGCTACTCATGTGGGTGGCACAATCAGAGCTGCAAACCCACTAGTAGCATTTGAATGCAAGCCCTGGGCCCACACAGTGCACTGGACTTACCAGTAAATCAAATATAAAAATCATGGATGACCAATAATAATCACAATTTCCACAGGCAGCACTTACACACTGATCAGCAGTGGCAAAGTGCCCAAAACATCTAGGCCAGCAAAAATGAAATTCATCACATAGTCAAAAAAGACAGAGGTAGAGGCCAAATGTCAGGGGAACCCCACAAAGGGTGCCAAGTCTAACATCTACAATGATATAACTGTACAAGCTCATATTCATGTCATTGATGGGCCTGAAGCAGTGGACTGTCTTCTCAGTTTGCCTACTGCAGAATGTTTTAAATTAGTGGAAATATTATACTAGGTATATGACAAGCCAGACATCGCATTCAAGTTTCAGAATCGTGCACTTTCAAGTTTGCCTACATATCAATGAACAAGTGGCCCCCGTGGCTCAACATCATCAGAAAGTGCCATTTCATCTCCAACAGGTAATGGAGGATGAATTACAAGATCTCCTCCGGCTGACATCATCGAGAGACCATCCGGACCAACTCGTGCGTGACCCCAGTTGTTGTGGTGCGTATACAAGGATCAGAAGGAAAAGTGTGTTTATGTGTGGAAACACGAGCCCCAAATACTGCCATTGAACTGGAAAGACACCTCAGACCTCACATCAGTGACATGATTACGTTGTTGAACGGGGCGAAAACCTTCTCTAAATTGGACCTTAACAAGGGTGATTACCAGCTTGAACTCCATGAGAGTTCACGTTACATCACCACTCTTTCAACAGTGTTCACGTATAAACGTCTCATTTTCGGCATTTCATCTGCAGCTGAGATTTCCCAAGAAATGATAAGAAGAGTCAGTAGTTGTATCCCCAACACCCTTAACTACAGTGATGATATCTTAGTGTTTAGTGATTATGACAAAGAACATGATAAAACACTGTATGATGTATGCCATGCGCTCCTGGAAGCAAACCTGACTCTTAACAAAGAGAATTGGGGGGCGGAGCTAGCCCTGAAGTGAGATGGCCGCTTGCTAAGCAAGCTCCTTGCAAACGCCCAGCACTCCTTAAGACCAATCCTGTCAACAATGACCTAAGCGCCCTAAACTGGTGGAGGTCGAGACGTGATGACAGCGGGACCAATGAGTAACAAAATCTGACCTCAGAAGACATCGGAAGTCCCAGAACAGCGGCCGAGCAATCTGCGGCCCTCGCAGAGAAAGCGAAAGTGCAGCTGCAGGCCGTGGTGGGCAGAGCTGCCGGGACGCACAACACACAGCGCGGCTGTGAGAGGAGATGAGGTCCGCTGTGACTGAGACACAGTGTCAGTGGGTGGCGGAACGACTGGCAGTCACGAGCGGAGTGAACCAACGCCACCCGCTCTAACTGCGGAAGGCGGCAATACACCCGGGGAGGCTCCGATGCATGTAGGAGGCCCATGCATACCATTGCACCCTCAGCCGGCCTGGGACTGGATCCAGAGGCTTACTCTGTCCACGCACAAAGGAGTGGGATACTGACCCCGTTGGGACGCCTGCAGCCTGTGGGCGCCCTACTTAACACCTGCGGATGCGGTTGAGGATCGTCGAGAGACGCACACAGGGACACGTAGGAGCAGGCTGTTAGTGGTGGATGCGGGCATCACAGGGATGCAGGACAAAACAACAGGCAACTGGCATAGCTGGAGGACTCAACTGAAGTGGACTTATCTGATACACTAGTGACACAGAATATGTAGAACATGGGCATGCTTGGTGAGAGAGCCGACTGTAGTGTGAGGTGCAGATGGTGAAGCCAAGATCTCTCTCAAAACGGTTGCAAAGAATCCGCATCTAGGTGGGGCTGAGACATTCATCAGAAGTGGTCAACAGGCACAGGGACGGGTGTTGGGTCCGGTCTTCTATGACATCCTGTTCACATATTCTAGGGAAAACGGACAATAAAAGGAGGAGCACGACACAGAGACTCCCCATTGACACCCCCCTTGGATATACATATCCCGCAACAGCACCAGGGCACACAGATACAGCCCGGACGGGCACCAAGACTGGCGAGTGTGATTGTGAACCTTAAGAGCCATTTTCCATAGACAGCATTTGCACTACAGACCAGAACAGGGGTTCTAACTCACGGCGCCAATGCGCGGGTGTCGCTGTAGTCAACACACGCAAGGGATGGTTAAATACTCAACTGCACCATGGGTAAGACGGACCGCTCCCAACTGAAAATCACCTTCGAACAGACTAAGAAACAACAAGACCAAAGTATCGACTGCGCAATTAGCGGCAGGAGCCACAGGCGGAGTAACGAATGATGACATACAGACCATGTTTACTACTATTCAGGCCCTCTGTCGAACATCGATGGGAAAATCGACTCCTTGACATATAAAGTTGATAGGATGTCCGAACGGATTGATAAACACTCCGAGAGGCTGGACATGGTGGAGCGCAGAATATCAGAAACTGAGGATGGCCAAGTACAGATGGACGCGAAATATGCGAGGATGGAGAAGCAGTTGGCGGCCATGATGGCGAAGACAGAAGACTTGGGGGCTCGGTCCCGTAGAAGCAACATCCGCTTACTGGGAACTTTGGAAACGACAAACACGGGCCCTATGGAACATTATGTGGAGCAGCTGCTCATCTCCATGTTGGGACGGGACACTTTCTCGAACGTTTTTATTGCGGAGAGGGCCCACAGATCGCTGGCGCCAAAACCTCCTGCTGGATACAGGGCGAGACCGATTATCAGCAAACTCCTAAATTATAGGGAAAGAGATGCGGCACTCCGAAAGGCCAGAGAACTGGGCAAGGTATCCCACGAGGGTATGGACATATCCTTGTCCCCAGACTTCACGTCGTCAGTACAGGAAGCGCGGAAAAAATGTGCCGCAGCGAAACAGAAACTGAGAGACTTGAAAGTCCCATACGCCATGTTGTACTCGTCCAGACTCAAAATCAGTGTTGATGGCAAAACGCGGATCTTTGCTGAACCATCGGAGGTAATGAAGTTTATACGAGCACGGAGGAGATCGCCAAGAGGAGACAACGGGAACAGTCTACCATGTCAGATGTGGAGTGAAAGATATCTAATGGACACTTGTTTGATAAGACATTGAACTATTTGCGCACTATGGGGGAACTCTCCCCATCAGTCGGTGCCTGTTGGGAGAGGTTAGAACGCAGGAGGCCCACGTCTCCCCAGACAAGATAAGTTGCTGCTCAATATTTTATGGGGTATGCTCTTACTATGCTGTTATATCGTGTAGCGATTTGGTGCAGGGCAGAGACTTTGACCTCCGCTAGAGAGGGCTTCCTCACAGCATTGCATACTATTGTTAGAAATTGTTAGATTTGTAATATGCATACTCAGGGTGTTTACCTATGTGGTTATGCCACAAGAAACGGGGGGCAGTTCCGGCCCCTACGTGTGAACCACACAAATTGTTATGATGGACTGTTTTATTTTTATTTTGTGGAAATGTTATTTGTTAATGTTGGGAATGTCTCCACTAAACTAGGGGTAGTGGAGTGGGCGGGGTGGGAGAGATGGGCAAACAGAGAACTCTGACCAGTGGCAAAATAGCAAACAGACATATAGGAGACATTATTACCTATTATAGACATATCCATTAGATAGATGGCAGAAATCATCTGATGGCTGGTACCTTAAATCAGCGCAGACCGCTCACGCTCCTGACCTGGAACATTAGGGGGCTACACATCCCACAGAAAATACGCAATGTCCTGGCATATATGAACAGACACAAAATCTATGTGGCCTGCCTGCAAGAGACACATCTGACGGCACTAAGAGAGACACAGATAGGGGCCAAGTGGACTGCATACAGGTTGGCATCATCCTACTCCTCCTCGGGAGAGGTGTGGCGCCGCGGCCAGGGCGACTGACGCTGGAATCTGGGGATCAGGGTTCGATCACCGGCTCCGGTGGCAGGCTAGCCCAGCACCATGCGACTCTGGGCAATAGCTTGCTTAATCTTCCCGACGGCCCCCCAGCGCCTAGAGACCCTAACGGGTGATTGTGCGCTATACAAATGTGGATTATTATTATGCGAGAATGGTTCTGCTTTGGGTGAAGCGAAATACACCTTTCACGCTCATTAAATCTGTGAAAGATGACCAGGGGCACTATGTTATAGTGCAAGGCTGCTTTGGGGGCATGGTCATGACAATTGTAAATGTGTATCGTCTGAATAATGACGACCACTCCTTCTATGCGCAACTCTGGTTGCAACTACGTGACCTCCAACCTGGCACCATCCTTTTTGGGTGGAGACTTTAATACCTGCCTAGACCCCACACAAGCTAAATCAACTGGAATTGACAGATACTGTAAAAAATCGGCCAAAGTGTTAAAGGAAGGGATGGCAGACTGGGACATAGTAGACATATGGCGACATAGACACCCGGTTCGGAGAGAAGGTACATGCTTTTCCTCAACACACCTCACATGGTCCAGACTTGACTAGTGGCTGGTGTCTCGGGATGTGTGCATGTGGACTACTGCCATTGAGCACTTACCTAAAACACTCTCGGACCATGCCCCGGTCCGTATCAAACTACAAATCCCGACATACACCCCACGTTAATTCACGTGGAGATTGAGACAGACGGCACTATAAGACCAAGTATTCCAGGAAGAACTACGCCAGGCTCTACTAGACTATTTTGAACATAACACTGGATCAGTACAGAGCGCAATAACACTTTGGGAGGCTTTCAAGCTCACTATAAGGGGACACTGCATTAGTAAACACGCAGGTATATTAAAGGATATACAGGGTCAATAGGAAAGGATAGAAGTTGAAATTACTAGACTAGAACGCGAATTTGAGGACACGCAAGATGACACACTATTAGCCAACATCAGAACGCAGATTGATAAATATAATGAATTTGTGGAGGACAAGATAAAATACATTTCTCGCAAGTACACTGCTAGAAACTATGGGGAGGGAGGGAGGCCTGGTAGAGCTCTGTCATATGAAATTAGACCCACTCATACTTCGGCGTATATTACTCAGATCCAGGACGAGCAACGCAAAACAGTATATGACACTCTAGCTATATTGGAGAGCTTCACCAAATACTACACTACATTGTACACTGCTCAGGGTCAGTCTTCCTCATCAGAAATACGAGACTATTTGGATGACGTGGTACTGGCATGGTTATCAGACAATCATCGAGAATACTTTTGTCACCATATTACTAGAGAAGAAATAGTAGAAGCCATTAAGTTTCTACCTAACAATAAACCACCGGGCTGGATGGCCTCCCGGGTGAATTTTATAAAGAATACCGTGAACTACTGATCCCACAGTTTGCTGAAATTGAAGAAGCTTATGAAGAAGGCACACTTCTGACCTCATTGAACGAGGCACTTCTAATAGCACTCCCGAAACCGGGCAAGGACCCCACTGAATGCGAGTCATACAGACTTTTATCCTTGATAAATATAGATGCTAAAATTTTAGCTAAAATAATAGCGAACAGAATGCAACCGCTTCTGTGCAACCTGGTGCTGGCAGGCCAGGCAGGCTTTATGCCGACACGGTCCACCACCCACAATATTCGAACTATTTTTGCGCTATACCACCAACTAGATCCAGATACTCTGGCGGCTGCAGCCCTACTGGATGCCGCCAAGGCATTCAACTCAGTTGGGTGGGATTTTATGTTTGTCACTCTTCGCAAAATGGGGTTTCCAGAGCCATTTCTGAAATGGATATCGCTACTATATGCTGCACCCAAGGCACGGGTTAGAATAAATGGTTACACATCCAGCCCCATAGTGGTGACGCGTGGTACCAGGCAAGGCTACCCATTATCACCAATGTTTTTTTCACTAATCCTAGAACCACTAGCCTGCAAGATCCGGCAGAAATACTCAGACTCAGCCCTACAGTTTGGGCTCCGCCCCATCGGATTAGCACTGTGCTCCGATGACATTGTCCTCTACACCACGCTCCTGGATAGGAACCTCAACCCGCTTATTAGGGAATATGTTAAATATGAACAATTTGCCGGCCTCCAAATAAACTGGGATAAATCGGTAGTGATATCAATAACTGTTGGAACGGAGGAACCGGATCTGGAATACCCTTTAAAATGACGGACAGATCCAGGTAAATATCTACGGATTTGGGTCCATCGCGACCCAGATCTAGTCATCAGGGAGAACTATGGTAAGGCGCTGGTGAGATGAGAGGACCAGGTAGATAAGTGGATAAAAATGCCTCTCTCAATGGCAGATAGGATAGCCTTGCAGAAAATGATTATATTGCCTAGGTTCCTACATTTGTTTTGGAATATTCCAATATGGCTGAACGCGGCCTTTTTTGACGGATTACGCTCTATTTTACAGAAACTAACATGGGCGGGCAAACAGGCGAGAATGAGCTGGAAGGTTCTAACCCAATCATACCATCTAGAAGGTTTTGTAGCGCTGGATTTCCACTTATATTATCTCTGTGCACAAGCATCACATGCACATTACTGGATACAACCACACGCATATATGCCACACATTGCAGTGGAAATGGAAAGCGTTTCCCCACTGCCACTGACCGCGCTCATAGCCAACCCATTAAAATACACGCCAAGGGACAAGACCCACAAAGCCCTATGCACCTCTAGGGCATGGCATGCGCTGGCACACAGGGCACGTAAACTGCTGGTGTACACACGGGCGTTGCCCACGGCGAGACACCCTAAACTCACAGTAACCCAAGAAAAGAAAATGCACACACTATTGACGGAGATAGGACTGACCTCTATGGGACAACTGTACCCCCACAGCCCATTCATTAAATGGACCGACCCCTCACTATGCGCACATCAACCCCCCCTGAATAAATTAGCGTATTTGAGACTACAGACAGCTGTCCGATTATTATACGATACATTTCCAGATGAACCTCCACACTACAAATGTTATTAACGGCTCCAAACCGAAAAAACCTGGTAAAACATTTATATAACGTGTCCCAAGAGGAACAGGCTGAGAAACCTACTGCAGCGCTAGGCAGGTGGGAGGTAGCTCTGGGTAAGATGATAGATGAACAAGATTGGCAATACAGCTGCACACAAACCACCCTCCTAACATCAAACTGTAACCTGCGCATCATTCATTTCAAATTCCTTCACCAACTATACTACACACCTGCCGAGCTACACAGACTAGGCCTGAGATAGATGGACACCTGCCAAAGGTGCAATGCACCGAGCGCTGACTTCTTACACACCTCGTGGTCGTGCCCACAACTGCAGACATATTGGGAGGAAGTCACCACCACACTATCCGAAATGTTATCAGAGCTTATCCCCAACACCCCCTTGGCGTGCATTCAGGGTGTCAGGAAACTCAGATGCAGGAAATTCTCAGTGGTAGCCTTATTGCTTGCAAAAAGGCGCATAGCGATGAGGTGGGGAAGCAATTGACACCCCCAGACTTAAAGACTGGATCACGGACATGACATATTGTAAAACTACGCTGGAGACGTATGCAGAAGACATTCCACAAGCTTCGCGACCCAGAGATTTCTGGGAGCCACTTGTTGAATACTTACAGGCCACCCCGGAGTCTGGATCACGCTCTGACTCATGAACGACCAGCCCTTTAGATAACATGGTAGGTATACCACACCTGTAACGGATACCGCGGGAGGAGTGAAGTGGTGGGTAAGCGGGGAATGTGGAAATACATACAGGACCGGTTATTATCTGCCGATGAGGGAACTACGCAAGTGATAAATGCGATGTGTACAGCACAAATTGTACTACCGATTGATATGTATTACTAAATTTGACGATTGTATGTCCTCTGTGCTATGTAACTGCTGGTTGGTTGGAAAAATAAAATATTTTTTTTTTAAAAGAAAGAGAAGTGTGAATTTCACAGGTCCACACTAAGGGGGTCATTAGGATGCCATCCTGTCAGTATTCGGGACCGCCTGCCATAAGGCCGGGGGTCCCGTGGGGGGTATTAGGATGTGCCCGCCACAGTGGTGGGCACATCCTGCATTTTTAGCATTGTGGCGGGCGGTGCTCTGCAATGCTAAAAATGTATTTCAGCGTTTACAAAGCGGCAGGCAACGCGCGGTGCCTGCCGCTTCGTAAATGCAAATGAAGGGGGGTACCACAGGTACCCCCCATGTGCACCCCCCACCTATACTTCACTCTGGGGGCCCGCAGGGTGCCCCCAGAGTGAAGACCGCATGCCTTTCCGTGGCGGCATCGCCGCAGCAGAAAGGCATCTAAATACAACCATCATAATATGGCTGGCGGTGTCTGATAGACACCGCCACCATATTACTCCTTTTCTGCCCCGGCCGCAAGGGGGCCAGGGCAGAAAAGCGGCGGACGGTCTTTCCGTCCGCCGAGGTCCCCCCCGCCATACTAATATGGTGGGGGGGGAAACGAGTGTTGATGTCGGGCGGATTGCCCCCGCCAGGCTGGCGGTGGCAATCCACGCGACATCCAAATGGGCCCCTAAATTCCCTGAAAAGGTCACAGCTCTGAGTTACACCCCTTGCCCACAATGTGCTGGCAATATTTGGTCTTTCCTTGGTATGGCCAGCTACTGTGTCTGATATATCAAGGACTATGCCACTATCAGCTATCCCCTTCGTGAACTGACAAAGCGAGGTCAACAGTTCAAATGATCTGAGAGGTGTGATCAAGAATGTAATAAAATCAAGGCCTCAGTCGAGTCAGTCAACAATATGGCCTACTCCAATCTACGCAGGAAGACAAAAATCACTGTGGATGTCAGTCCCATGAGACTCTGAACCATATTAGAACAATGGGACAAAGAAGGTGATCAACGACACATGGTGGAATACGTTAGCTGCAGCTTGACTTACACTGAGAGGGCATACTCAAAGCCAGAGAAGGAAAGCCTGGTGGTAGTCAGGGTCATGAACATTTTCACATTTTCATTTCTGGGAAACACTTCACACTCGTTACAGATCATCAGACTCTAACAACCATATTCATAACCCCCTGAGCAAAGATGCCACCAGGATCGAGTGATGGGGAATCCATCTTCAAGAATACACATACATAATTATCCACAAATGAGTAAAAGCAGTAAACCCAGAGGATTACATGCCAAGACACCTCATGGCATCTTCCAGAATTAAACACTCGCTGGTTGAGAAATACATCCACTTTTTCATTGATCAGGCAAGACCACCTGCGGTTCCACTTGAAGTCATCGCTGAGGCCACCGTAGAAGATGTCACCCTTCAGGATGTGATACGTCACATCCAAGCAAATAAGTGGAGACACTTGCAAGAGCCTAAAAATACCTGAAACATCAGCACCAAAGAACTGGTCTCCTTCCAACACATTAAAGAACTGACCATTGACAAAGACGGGCTGCTACTCAGGGACAAGAGGATTATCATACCAAAATGACTGAACCAAGGGGTGGTCAACCTGGCACACGAAGGACACACGGGCATTGTAGCCACTAAAAGGGCACTGCAGGACCGTGTCTAGTTCCCCTCCCTTGACCTGATGGTCAAGACCACGCTAAAGAACTCCCCTCAGTGTCAGCTCATCAGTCTAGAAGAACCGCCCTCACCTCTGCAAATGCCCAAAGGTTTATGACAACATGTGGAGGTAGACTTATTTCGCCCTCTGCAGTCAGGCAACTATATCCTCGTTATAATGGATTATTACTGATTCCTGATTGCTCAACAAGTATCATTTACTAAGGTGGCCAGCACCCTACCTGGACTGGATGAAGCATTTGCAGCATGGGCATCCCTAAAGTGGTCAAAACAGACAATGGTCCTCCATTTAATGGACATGAGTTCACTGAATTTGCCAGTCACTTCAATTTTAGACATCGGAAGATCACTCCCATTTGACCTCAAACCAATGGGATGGTGGAGAGGTTTATGGCCACATTGAAGAAAACTGTACAGCAATCAGAGCTGTCAATGCAATATTTTCAGATGGCCCTGAATGAAAGTTCTGCAGGCTTACAAAACCACGCCTCACAGCACCACAGACAAGTGCCCAACCACCTCGATGCTGTGCCCTGCTGAGCGCATGAGGATACCCACTTGGAAAATCTCAGCTAGCTGTTTATCAAGCTCCAGATGGTGCACAGTCAAAATATCGATTTTTTGTATATCGACCTACACTAATATCGATTTTTTTAAATAGTAGGGACAGATAATCGATGTCAAGAATATCGGTGACCAGAATAGCGACCTTTTAAGGTAAGTAATATCTTTTTTTTCATATTGAAGTAAGTAATATCGGAGTAAGTAATATCGTTAGCAAAAATATATTTGTTAATAATATCGATATTTATATTAGTGTTATGTATTTTAGTATGTATTTTATATGTATGTTTAAAAAAATGTGCAATGTATTTTTATTATTTTTAAATATATGTATTACATGTTTAGAACTTAGTCATTTTTTATGTAAATTTTGCGTTTTAGTATCAGAGTGGGTTGTGGGTTTATAGGGGAATAGTGTGGGAAGAAATTTAATTATAATTAATTAATATGTCTTTATTTGTTATTGTTAATTAATTTATTGTTAATTTATTATTAATTGATAAATAATTGTAATAATTGATTAATTGATCATTACATTAATTGTTATTTTTATGTGTAGTGGGTTGTGTGTTAAAGGGGAATAAGGTGGGAAGTAATTTAAATATATTTACTTAATTAATATGTTTTTATTTATTGTTATTGATTATTAATTAATTGTTATTTAATTATTACTTGGCAAATAATTTGTATTAATTGATTAATGTATCATTATATTAATTATAATTAATGTATTACTATTATTTATTGTTATTGTTACATAATGTATTGATAATTAAATTAATTGTTTTATTTTTTATGTGTATCAGGTTGTGGGTTTATAGGGGAATATGCTGAGAAGTAATTTATTATAATTAAGTAATTATACATTTTTCTTGATTGGTATTGATTATTCATTTTTTGTTAGTTAATTTTTCATTGGTAATTAATTTTTATTAATTGATAATTAAATTAATTTTGTTATTTTTTATATGTAGTGGGTTGTGTGTTTATGGGGGAATAAGGTGGGAAGTAATCTAATGTTATTTAAGTAAATATTAATTAAATTGTATTGGTCTTTATTATTTTATATTTTAATTAATTATTAGTATGTTATTTATTTTACAAACATTATTTAATTAATAAGTATGTTAATTTAACCCCTACGCTATCCTACATTTTCCCTACTGTTGCACTCACTGGAGTGGGAATAGAAATTTTTACCCCTACGCTATCCAACACTTTCCCTACTGTTGCACTCACTGGAGTGGGAACAGTAATTTTTACCCCTACGCTATCCAACACTTTCGCTACTGTTGCACTCACTGGAGTGAGAATAGTAATTTTTTTACCCATAGGCGAGACAACACTTTCCGTACTGTTGCACTCGCTGGAGTGGGAATAGTAATTTTAAGCCCTACGCTATCCCACACTTTCCCTATTGTTGCACTCAGTAATTTTAACCCCTAAGCTATCTAACACTTTCTCTACTGTTGCACTCACTGGAGTGGGAATAGTAATTTTTATCCCCTACGCTATCCAACACTTTCCCTACTGTTGCACCCACTGGAGTGGGAATAGTCATTTTTACCCCTAAGCTATCCAACACTTTCGCAACTGTTCCACTGTTTGGAGTTGGAATAGTAATTTGTATCCTTACGCTATCCAACACTTTCCCTACTGCTGCACTGTTTGGAGTTGGAATAGTAATTTTATTTCCTCCACTATCTAATATTTTTTGTATTAATTTAGGTAATGTAGTATATAATTAATTTTAAACATATTAAAATATATATGTATATTTTAATTTGTTATATATGTATGTAATTTTTATTTATACTATTGTTTTATGTATATAGATGTATTTGTAATTTATAAGATATTTTTAACAATGTATGTTATTAAAATAATGTAAAAAATATTAATAAGTATATATATTATATATCATATGTATATGTGTAATTTATTTTTACATTATACGTATTACTTATAATTTGTAAACATTTTGAAATCTTTTTAACTATGTTTATTTTAATTATATGTATTATTTACTTTATTTTACATTATTTTTAAATCAATAAAAAACGATATTTTTGACATCAATATTTTTTTCGCGATATTTTTGTACTTGCCATAATGTAGATAGGATGTCAATATTCTTTTTTTATTAATTGTTTTTTATTAGTTACAGCAAATCATGTGCATAACAGGACAGTACTTTACAGCTCACTCGAATGTCAGACCTGGACAGTTATCACACAGCAGTTATACATTACATCATCTCTACCCTTTCCGTGCTTTTTCGCATTTCCAATTCCACAGTTGGGGACACCAAAATATCTCCCCGATATTTATTCCAGTGCGACCATTTCCGGTCCCATTTCTTGGGGCACCCCCTCGCTACGAAGAACTCCGTTTCCGCCAACAAGCACCTGTCAAACTCTTTCGCCCACATATGGACGCTTGGTACGGTTGCTCCTCCCCACCCTTTTGCTATCTCCCGTTTAACCAGCGTAAAGCCTAGCGTCGTAAACTGTTGCTCCACTTCCGTCAGATCAGTTTTCTCCCAAATATTCAACAAACCCAGTTGTGGCATCAGGACAATCTCCTTATGCAGGGCTTTATGCATGTGTTCCGAGGCCCCCTACCAAAGGACAAATAATTCCGGGCAGCTCCACAGTGTGTGATAGAATTTAGCCTGTTGGCCACATCCCCTCAGACAAAGATCCTCCAATCTAGCACCTATTTTAACCAGAGTCTGTCCCGTCATATACGAGCGGTGCAGTGTCCGAAGTTGGATCAACCTAAATGTTTGCGTAATAGCAGCCCCCCTAGGGGACATCAGGGCCTCCTGCCACTCCTCACTGCTAATCAGTCCCAAATCCTCCTGCCACCTCTCCCTGAGTCTTGGGAAAGCATTCGGAAGGTTGTTGCATAATTTGTTATATGTGAGAGAAATGGCATTTGAGTGCAAAGGCCCATCTAACAACCTATCTTCGAGCTGTGAAGAGACTGGTATGCCTGTGAAAGACGAGAAGGCCGCCTTAAGGGCTTGGCGAATCTGCAGGTATCTATACGTTTCTCCTCGAGTTAGTTGATATTGTTTCTGGAATTTCTCAAATGTGAGTATATCCCTTTTTTTGACCAGATCTTTTACTACAGAGATTCCTATAAGGTCTCACTTGTCGAACCCGGGCTGGTGACACAGCATACCCAGTTTCTGCGTATACCAGAGTTGAGCAACCTTAGTAAGGATGCCAGCCCATCCCAGGCGAGAGTTCACTGTCCGCCAAATCTCCAACGTGTGTAGGGTAGGCCCAAAGAATCTCCCCTTGTTCTTCTTGTTGTTGACATATAAAGCCCCCAAATATCCGGATTGATCAGTTTGATAGCGGTCAAGAGCATATGCGGGGTCTTCCGGAGGGCGATATATCCTTTGATTGACCGTCACTAGTTGTGCTGCCCAATAGTAAAGTTGTAAGTCGGGGAGCGCAATGGCTCCTTCATACCAACTCTTCGTCAGCTTCTTTATTGCCACCCTTGGGGCCCTCCCATCCCAAAATAGCGTATGGACCTCCCCTTCTACTGTTTTGAAATAGGAATCCGGGACTTGATAAGGGCAACTTTGAAGGATATACAAGAAGCGAGGGAGGGCCAGCATTTTAAAAAACACCTCTCGGCCAATCAGAGAAAGTGGGAGGGATCGCCAATGCTTCACATCTGCCTGGAGTAGAGCCAATGGCGGGGCTAAATTAGAGCTGTAGAACAGATTGGGATCCGACGTAACATACACCCCTAAGTATCTAAACCTATCTTTCGCCACCACTATGGAGCAGCCCGTCGGAAGCCTGGGGTCCTGTCCCCACAACATATACAACACGGAGATGTGCCAATTAATCGCATATCCTGAGTATTTGCAGAAATTCGTAAAGATGTCGAGCACTACCACTATTGATTTATATGGGGAAGCCAAGTATAACAGTATATCATCCGCATATAAAGATATGCGATCCTCTACGTCAGTGGTTCCCAAACTTTTGACTCCTGAGGACCCCCATTGAGTCACCACTGGAAGCCGGGGACCACCAAGCAATTTGTATGAGTTAAATTTCAAATATTAAAACAGTAATTCGACAAAAATACACACGTGTGCACACAAAACAAATACTCAAAGTACTTAGGGGCAGATTAACAATAAGTGACGCATCCATGCATATCAGCATGGATGCGCCACTTATTGTGCGCCATGCCGCCGCATTTACAATGCTGCGCCTCATGGGGCAAAAAAGCACAGATGTATGACGCATCTGTGCCGTAAAGGTGGCGCATTGCTGGAGTTGCGTCGCAAGCGCGACACAGCTCCAGCAATGCTCTGGGGGGCCGAATCTTGTTAATGCTGCGTCAATCCTTACGCCTGCTTCAAGCAGGCGCAGGGTTTAGACGCAGCATGGGCCCCAAAGTGACTGAGTGAAATCTTGTAGATTTCACTCAGCCACTTTTAGGAGGCGTTCCTGCGCCGGAACGCCTCCTTCTGGTGCAGGGCTTTACAACGTGGCGCATCTCCCAGATGCGTCACGTTGTAAATACCCTGCACCATGGTGCATCTTTTGCGTCACCGCTGCCTCACGAAAGTGACGCAATAGCGGCGTAAAAGAGGCGCAAGGGGCTTGTAAATCTGCCCCTAAGGATTTTGGGGCCAGATGTACGACCATTTCATTTAGCGCCTCGCAATTGGCGACACATTGCGAGTGGCAAATTGCGAGTCGCTAAATGAAATGTACAACAGTGTGTTTAACACTGTTTCGGATTCCCAATGGGGTCGCAAATTGCGAGGTTCATTAATATTAATGAGCCTCTCTCAATTTGAGAGCCTATTGGGAATGCCAGCCCTCCTAGGTATGGTGCCTGCTGGGCTCTGCAGGCCACCATATCTGGGACTGCTTTTAAATAAAGCAGTTTAAAAAAAATGCAGCCCATTTACCATGCATTAAAAAAAAAAGAAAATGAAACGTTTTAGTTTCATTTTCTAAGGGCAGGCAGAGGTCCCTGGGACCACTGCCTGCCCTTAAAAAATTATTTTGCATGCATTTGCAAAGGGGAAGGGGTCCCCTGGGGACCCCTTCCCATTTGCAAATGCATTACCATCTACTTGAAGTAAGTTGTAATTGCGAGTGTTTTGCGACCGCAAAACATTTGTACATGGTTTAAGACTCGCTATTTGGAAGGGAATGCCCCTTCCAAATAGCAAGTTGCAAAACCTATTTAGCGAGTCGCAAACAAATTGTGACTCACGATATAGGCAATGAACATGGCCCAATACGTTTTTGCATGTGAAAGCGGGTTCACAAACCCGTTCACGCATATAAAAACGGATCGTACATCTGGCCCTTAGTATTTTATATTGAAGTAATAGCCCCTCTGTCACATGTATTTCATTTGTTTTATAGCATCTCTCATACCATTGTAGGATGTCAGAGCACTTTACATCACACACATATAGAGACATTGAATCATACATGTAAATCAGTGTGTATATAAAATGTTTAAAGAGTGCCTTGTCTGGAAAAGCACAAACTCAGGATTCAGAACATAACACAGTGGCTAGCACTGACTTTAACATTAAAAATGTATTTCCACCCAAATAAATCTTTTTAGCAGCATCAGGATAATGAATAACTGGGAAAAACAAAAGTTACTAACTGGTACCATGCAGTTTGCAAGCAGCTCTTTGATGACAGTTTATAGGTCCTTCTGCTAGATGACGATTGTCACTTATGAAGTGCACAGTAACAAAAGAATCTCTGTGACAAAAGCAGTAACCACAAACCTATGCACATAAAATGCTGCTTTTTAAAATGCATGTTACACGTTCTTTGCAGTAGGCACATTAACCCTCTGTGCTACATTAGTTAAGTCAAAGCTGCCACTAAACAAAACTCTCCTCATGCTCCAGCAGATACATTAATCACTGGCTTTATCTTGACACTTTTATTGCTGCTGGAAAGCTGCTAATTATCCAAGAAAGTTTCTGTGCTTTTAAAACTGTTGCCTGCGGACCCCCTGGGAATGTGTCACGGACCCCTGGGGGTCCGCGGACCACAGTTTGGGAAACACTGCTCTACGTCATTCGCCCACCTCATCCCCCATTACCATGACATCTCCGCGTATCCAAGCTGCAAGTTCCAACAGAAGGGCAAATATCAACGGGGACAGAGGGCATCCCTGTCTGGTACCCCTCCGCAACTTAAATGTCCTGGAGGTATATCCATTTACCCGCACCTGACCCATAATATCCGTGTATAGCAGCCAAACCCAGGCTATAAATTTAGGACCGAGACCTACCCTCTATAAGACTTCAAACATGTACGGCCATTCTATGGAATCAAAGGCCATAGAGGCATCAAGAGACAACAATGCTGCATCTTCCTCAATGTACTGTTTCCGGGCCATCACATTATGCAAGCGCCTCAAATTGAGGGCTGTGTTTCTCCTAAGCATAAACCTAGACTGATCTGGGTGGACCAGTGTAGTGATAACCTGCCCCAGCTGATTGGCGAGGACTTTTGCTAAGACTTTAGCCTCAATATTGATCAGCGAAATAGGCTGATATGAACCACATACATCCGCCGGTTTACCCGGCTTGTGAATCACCACTATCGTGGCCAGCCTCTGATCCACTGGTAACCGCCCCACCTCCAAACTCTCCTCAAACATGGCCTTCAAGGGCGCTATCATTCTAGATGCAGTAGCTTATAGGAATTCATCCGGGATACCATTAGTTCCCATTGCCTTCCCTGATTTGACCTGCCCTTTAGCTTTTCCAATTTCCTCGTTTGAGAGATATTCCTCTAGTGTCTCCATATCCGCCTCTGAGAGGATCGGAACATCACTATCACGAAGGAGCTGTTGTGAGTCGTCCGCCGTATAGAGAGTAGAGGAAAAATAAAACAGCTCAAAGTGAGCGGCAAATACCTCTGCTATTTCCCGCGGATGTGTCACAAAGCCCTCTCCCGACGTTATCAACTTATGTACCCACCTCCATCCCTGTTCTCGCCTCTCCAACCAAGCCAGTGTCCTGACCGCCCTATCTCCCATTTCATATATTCTGTGCTGGGTGTGGCGTTACTTAGCCAGCATATATTCCCTAGTTTTTCTCCGAGACTCATCCTGCTTTAACTGGAGCCTATGAACAGTCTCAGGCAAGGGAGTCTGTGCATGATCCCGCTCAAGCTCAAGAAGGTCTATTCTGCCTGAACCAAAAGTTTGCGTTTCTTAGCGATATGATGTCGATATTCTTGACTTCGATATTCTTGCTTCGATATTTCTGTAGGTCGACATTCTGACCTTCGATATTCTGTCAGTGATTCGCTCCAAATTATGAAGAGCTGGTGGAGCTAGATCGGACCAAGAAGGCAAAAATTAAGAAATATAAAGACATTTGTCAGAAGACCAGGTCATCAACTGTCCTGGCATGCGATTGGGTGCTTGTAAGACAACAACAAAAGAGAAAGGCAAAGACAGTCGTTATTATCAGCATCTCTCAAGTGACCACTCAAAAAGGTACTACGGTCACCGCCACTTCTGATGACAAGAGACTTACCCGGAGCATTCCTCTCTTCAGAAAGTGCAATCCAACAACCACAGAGTCAATGGTTGTCTCGGAAAATGATGCTCTTGAGGCTACTTAAGAACTAACCAGCAGTCATGACCCACACTCCTCGCCTGCTGTGAGGGAACTGGCAGACCCAAGTCCAGCAGGCCTGTCACAGAGTCCACGTCAAAGTCCTAGAAGTCTCATTGAAGAAATATAAAGACTTAAATCTTGATGAGAATCGTTTGTGTAAGTGGGGGAGATGTAATGTTGTAGTGGTAGGTTGACACTGTTGCGGCAGGATTCTTACCCAGGTTTTTCTCTTACCAATCTTGGGAATCCTTGGTCGACTGGACCGTCAGGTCTGCTAAGAAGTGTGAAGGGAAGAACAACAGGTTCATAATAACAACCAATTAAATCCAACTCAAGAACCACTGACTACTGAATAACCTTGTAGGGGTTTTATTGCAAAACCAAAAATACCTGAACATACAGGCACCTCAGGATGAGGTTGAGAAAATAAACGGGCACTAATACAAACATAATCCTACGCAAAAGTCTCATACGATTTAAGATGATGATTAAAATAATCTCTAAAAGCATTAGACAAATTATGACAGTCCCTGCTTGAAGCTTTCACTGCATTCGATCAAAGGAAAGAAAAGGAAGTTAGTCTGTCCTTACACTAACACTAAATAGGCAACCCTACTTAGCATCATCCCCAGGCAAGAGAATAAGGTGTCCTAAGAAGTACATCCACTTTTCCTTAGGTAAGTAGCCTAGCTACTGAGCTCGTTCTAAGATGCTCCTTCTATTCTCCTGCCTAGCTCCCACTAAAACTCCAAACCCTACTCCATCTGGCATGGCTAAAAGAACTCTGACAACTGACTCTCCTCCCTCGGGGCACTTTCCCTAACACAAAATCCCAAAACGTTAACTACGCCCTAAACACACCCCTTCGGCAGCTCTTTAGGCTGTGCTTTTCCATCGAAACCACGTCGTCGTCCAAAAACTGTCGGTGTGTCCTTGGGTCCCAGGCACCTTGTCCGCCAAAAGTATCTTCCCTGGTTTCCAGTATCTTCCCACATCTCTCGCTCCTACCATCCTAACTGCTAAAATAAAGAGTCATTCTGCCCAACTAAACATGTGTCCTTGCGCCTGCAACAGAAAGCTTGTGAATTTATTAGCCTTGTACACACACACAGATCTGCAATGGAAAAATTCGACTGAGAAAGGCGCCGTCCCAAGAAGAAATACATTTTCAGGCCTACATTTTTTTCCACAAGCTAAGAACCACAGTTAGGCCTCTTACTAATGCTTTCATACAGTTAGGCCTTTACACAGCTTAAACACATTTCTAGACTACATTATAAACATTAGATTCAAAATCATGTTAATTCATTACAATTTACTCACAATAAGCAACCCTACTTGTGCAACTTTTAACATGGTGCACATTTAAACCTAATGCAACATTTTATACATGAAGCAATAATTTCTACATTAGTTAAGGCACTTTTCATGTTAACACTACATTAGTTTCCAAACGACATTAACACTCCTAAACATTCTACATCATTTTGGTTAATTACTACGTTTCTAATGATCACACATTAGTACAGTCCTCTAAATGTGCGGGTGCTGACTACCCATGATTATGACGCACCCCTACAATTTTCAAAATAACATGGCGCTCTATCAACACAATGACATGTAAGGAGATCCTAGGGCAAGAGAAGTAGTCAGGGAACCGGAAGGGGAGGAGTGATATAGTTGGGGATAGCTGATGATTAGAAAAGTTTGGAGCATGCTGAGCTCCATTCATATTTTGCAATAAAGCAATTTACACTTAAGCAGTGTAGTCCTTCATTGGTGCCTTCATGATAGTACACCTGTGATTAGCATATCCAGGTCTTTTGTCACTCCATTTAAACTTCTTGAGTTAGCTTTAAATAGTCAAATGTTCTACTCTTGTTGCTTCCTTCTTCCTTTGTTATTTTTTCTCCTCGAGTAATCAGCCTGATGTGGGAACTATTTTCCAAAACGTTTTGAAATTATAATTTGTGGCTTATGGTTAGTAATGGCTTTAGATTCACCTTAATTGAGTGAGAAAAATATGTGAAACTAACAATCTGAAATTGGCATTCATTCTTCTCTCTACCTTTTTTTTGCTAATTTTCTTTCCTTACATGCACTTTGCAAACCTATTGACTTCCCAATAGAGTGGTTCACTGTATGAAAGTTCAGACTGGGCACCTTGCCTCTCCAGGTTTTTTCTCGCAATTGGTCAAACACGGTCCTGCGAGAGTGTCCAGCCTGTAATTGGGAGGAAGAGTCAGAGCTGCATGTCCTCTTTTTTGCCATGCCTACAAACTAGCAAGAAAGCACTGGCTTGTCCCACTTTATAGGAATTTAGGATTTGTACATTGTATAGAGGCATTTAGAGTTTTGAAGTATGACGCCTGCAAGCCCACTGTTTTTGCTGTATCTCGCTTTTTGACCTCAATGTGGCGTAGGTGCTGGCCATAAGCAGCACATTGTCCCTAATCCTTTAGGGTTTTTAATCCACTTTTTTAACTCTTTTTATTGTTTTTAACTTTAAAATTAATAAAGTCTTTATTGTTTTAAATGTGTACATTTCTTGTTGCTTTGTCGGCTAAAACTCAACTATAATGAACCACTATTATATGGTTATCCTATGGATTTTTAATGTTGCTTAAATTAACTGTATCCTTATTGCCACCATTGATGGGTCTTACTTGGGGCGTAAGTTTGTTTTTCTTTTAAGTCATTATCTCCTGTTTTGTACTCACCTCGCACATGTATTCTAATGAGCTCACTGGACTTAGTTAGGTGTTAGTGTTGATTCCTTTTTTCCCTGTGAAACACTAAGGTGATGTAACTGCATTTCTGCAAAGAGGACTGGAAATTATTTTAACAATTTTAAACTGTAATGAACTGTAATGCACTGGTAAAGTTTTTCTGAACTGAACTGAAAGTTCAAGCTTCCAATTTTCCTCATAAAGTTTCCTTTCCCTCAAAATTATTTACAACCTGACAAGATGGACCTGCTTCTTAATGCTTCCTCCGGAGAGATTTGTATTTAACCTGAAACTCACAGATTTGAATACTGGTTCTATGTTCCCAATAAGCACTGACAAAGTCAATAGGTCTGGCTTGAATGGGCTAATGCATGGAGTGTATGCACATTAAAGCCAGAAAAGAAGCAACGCTTGGATTGCATTGAAGGCCTCATTGCTTGTGTTACAGTCTTGAATGATTGTTATCTCAAATAAAGAGGGCTGTATTTATAAAGTAGTTGCTAGTGGTGTTCACTGTAAGCACTTAAGTGGAGGCAATATGATGCACTCAATCAGCCAATAGCATAAGGTGAGAGATGAATACTCCACTCAGCAGAACCCAGCCATGATTGACAAAGTGGTAATACAATGGCCTAACCAAGAAGTTTGAAGACAGACTATAGTTGAAGGGGTCAGGATCAAAACCTACTTTTAACTATACTGTAGCATAATAATTTCCTTATACTGCTTGAGACTCTCACATTCATATGAGACAAAGCTGCTATGGGTCATGACCTTCACCCAGTACTATATCAGTCCACATCATTAAACAACCTATCACCAAGTGAACAGACATGGATTAACTGAAGAGATCTGCCACCTGCCACTGGCCAACGGAGGACTGTAATTTAGTCCACTACAGCAGGTCCAACAAGCTATATACTATGAGCGCTTCTTGACCTCTCATAATGACAATCAGATATGGGATGAAATTACCAAAGTCCATTCCAGTATATCTCTCTACCATGTATTGCACCACCATAAGCCTCCCAAGAACCATATAATTTTGGTTTTATTCGTTTTTTTAAACATACTTTTCAGGTGCAATTACAGTGCCATCATGTATCCAATACAGCATTACACATCACATGTGCCGTACCTTAGTCAATAAATCTGCCAGTTTACCACCATGCCATCTTCCTTTAGGTAGCGCATGTCACAGAGAATCAGGGCTCATCCGGCATTGACAAAAGATATGTAGTAAATAGACTCCAAATTTCCTTTGGCCTCAAGGGCCGTGGGAGTTCTTCGGCCTAAAACTCTAGTTGGTCCCTACAGTACGACATGTCTTGCAGCCACTGAGAAATCTTGGGGGTTGCCCTCTTGCCCAGTGGATTGCCACTCTTCTTTTTGCTAATAGCAAAGCCACTGATACCAGCTTTTAGTTAGTCGACTGCAAAGGCTTGACAAGGCCAAGTTAACAAATGCGAATGGTGCACTCCACCTGTTCCATCACCATGTCCAATAATGCCTGCACCCCCCGCTCCCAAAACTGGCCCAGGCCAGGTCAAGGAAGTCCGCCTCTAAAGCCCCACAACCTACGTAGTTTGGATCTGTCCCCCCCAAAGTTTGTGTAACCTGACAGGGCTGTAGTACATTTGCTGAAGTTATTTAAAGTGTATGATCCGTAAATTACAATTGGACGTTAGCATACCTTAGTTTAAAAAAATGCACCCAATCTTCTTGATTCAATGGCTCCACGAGTAGGGAATTCCACTTCTCCAATATATCGTTCAGGGCTATATTTCTGTCTTTTTGTGATGCAATGTACAGTTTAGTGATAAGTCCTCAATGCGTGCTACTTGTGAGTAAGGACTGCAGTGCTGCAAGAGCTGGTGGGGCATCGGGGAACTGCGGATATAATGCCTTCACCGCCGTTCAGAGATGGTGATATGTAAATGTTAATAACGGATGTATGACATTACAACGCATGCTTTTACATCGCATGCCTTTACAACGCAAGTATTACAACGCAGTCCATTACAACGCATAGTGCTTTGGGGTGCTGGATAGTGAATAGTTTAATTTACTATTCCAACTCCATTCCCCTAGGACACTAGGGAAGGTTATTGGATAGTAAATTAACCTATTCCCTATCCTAGAGCGCCCCCCAGAGCAATGCGTTGTAATAGTTTGCGTTGTAATGGTTGCATTGTAAAGGCTCTGCGATGTAAAAGTTGCGTTGTAAAGGTTGTTTACCGTTAATAACGAGGCCTGGCATTGTGTTTGCAATACTTCATCCAGTGTTATAAATGTCCCCCCTGGGTAAATGTCTCCTAATGTCTTTGACCTTGCTTTTCCTAATATAGCAAGTGCTCTGGGTTCTTGTGTGACTGAGATGTCTGGGTGGTGCAGTAGTGGCCCCGCCGGTGTGTATAAGGAAGTCTTGGATGCTCGAGTGCCAAGCCCCTGCCAGGCCCGCGTGGTGCCATGTACAGTATTAATTTCACCTGTCTCACATCAAAGTACATATGTGGGAGGACAGCCTTCAGTGGTGTGGGATGCATGGCATCATTTCCTATCGCTTAGTTAGGCATGCATTTCAGTGGGTAGGACCAGTAATGGGCAAATTAGGCTTGTGCGCATGAGTAATATAATTGCAAATCTGGGGCACCAAACGTGCATTGGTCATATGGAAGCATGATCGTTGTCCAGCTAATACCAGGCTGTTTGCCTGCCCAGGCTAATTGGATCATGTAGGATCTAAGGGTTTCAAAGAAGGTCTGTGTCAGGATAAGTGGTATGATAGTAAACTATTAGAGAAATTTGGATAGCACTATAATCTTCATAACCGCCACTCTGTCAGATAGTGATGGAGCAGTCTAGACCAATGGGTCACTTGATCAAGCTTCAAAATTGCTCAGCCATAATTATATCTAATGACTATCTCCAGGTCTCTGTGCACCCAAACGCAACGTATTTAATCGGGTCCATACACCATTCCAATATGTGAGTCAGGAGGAAAATTATCAACTTCGACCTGTTTCTGCTCAAACCCAAATACCACTCATATCGAACATATTCGCGAATCACTGGAACAAATTGCATAGCAAAGTCCTGAACATATAGAACCATATCATCCGAATATAGTGAAATGGCCAGTGGTCATTAGCAGAACCTCAATGCAGTGTCTGCGTGATGTTGCCTCACCACACATGCTAGGGGCTCCAGTGCCAGTGCAAATAATAACAGTGACAGAGAGCACCCCTGACGCGTACCCCTGTATATGTGCAACATGTCCGATGTGTTACCATTAATACGCACACTTGCCACTGAGCCAGTCTACACGAGCCAGACCCATCACAGAAATGTTTGTGGGTATTCCCATGTGGTGCAGAAGTCTGAACATACGGGTCCACTGTATAAAGGCAAAGGCCTTGGCGGCGTCCAGAAGGACTGTCACTGCCCGGACAGAGGGTTCTAGCTGGTGTACAGTTGTGAATATTGTGCGCAGGATTTGTGCAGCGGAGCAGGTGGAGATAAACCCAGACTGATCTAATAAGACCAGGGTGGACAGCAGTGGGTGAAGTCCAGCTGCTATAATTGTAGCTACGTTTTTGTCATCCATGTTAATGAGAGATAGCATTTGGTAGTATTTGCATCGCTCCTGTGGTTTATCAGACTTCAGCAGTGCTATTATTAGGGCTTTCCTAAGGGAGTAGGACAACACCTGTTTGTCATAGGCTTCTGTGCGCATTTCATGTAGGTATGGCACTGGCAGATCCACGACCTGTTTATAAAACTTGCTCGGTAGACCATCAATACTCCCATTCGGGAGTATGTGTATTGCCTCCTTTATCTCTTCGGCAGTGATAGGGTGTACTGAAAATTCCATTTGGTCCAGTGTGAGCCATGCCAGTGCCATGCCATCCAAATATACTGCTACTTCCCTCTCCGACACGGAATCACTGGCTTCATATAACCATGTGTAAAAGTCAACAAATGCCGACAGGATAGCTGGAGTATCATGAGAGATGCTGCCATTTGAAGATGCTATTCCCACTGCATATGTATGAGCCCAGGGTTATTTTAGTTTGGTGACTAAGCCACAGCCTGGTAAGCCTTCTGCCCTGTATGACCTCATGATCCAGCACCTAGAGAGGTGCCTCAGTTCCTGTGCCACAGTGTCATTATAGTTAGTGATCTATTCCCTGTTTTCCACCAATATCTTGGGGCTCAAGGTATTTCATAAGCATGTTCTAGTTTCCCTAGGTTAGTTTGGATCTACTGTAATTGGCAGTGAATGGATTTCAAAACGCCCACTTGCAACCCAATGCATACCCCTCTGATGGTGACTTCAAATGCTTCCCACAATGTGTCCGCCCCTTCCGATGAGCCTTTCTCAAAGTATTCTAGGGTCGCTGCCTGGACACCGTCCTAAAATTAAGCATGGGCGGATTTTGTGGATTCGCAATCCGCGAATTTGCGGATTTGCGTATTTGCGGATTGCGAAAATCCGCAAACTCCGCGAATTCTCGCGGATTTTGCGGATTTTTTGGGGGATGTGTGTTCGCACGGGTTTCTGCAAGTTCGCGAGGGTTTTGTAGAATTTCGCAAATTGCGAACTTACTTGTCGGGTCGCCAGTTTTGCGAACTTGTTGTTTCTACGTGCCCAGCCTGTTTGCAAGGCTTTCTTCATCACTGCCACCCTCTGTCACCACTGGCACTCTCTTTGTTCACCCATGCCACCCTCTGGCTCACCCATGTCACCCTCAGTGTCATCACAGCACCCTCTGGTTCACCAGTGTACATTATTGGGGCAAAGCAAAATACTGCCATCCTCTGTCAACACTGGCACTCTGGTTCACCCATGCCACCCTCTGGCTGGCACACCCATGCCACCCTCGGTGTCATCACAGCACCCTCTGGTTGACCAGTGAGTGTACATTATTGTAGCAAAGCAAAGCACACCTGGTAATTGCTTCAAGTTTTGCAAACAACAACACCTGCCCTGACCCAACTGACATTAAAGAAGGCTGGCACCTGCTTGTCTGCTCCCTTTCCTTTTTGTTGCAATGTAAAACAATGTTAACAGGATGCAATGGCATACTTCTAACTATTCTGTGACTGTCAAAGCAGGGTCACACAATAGTTGCAAGTAGGCAACCGGATTCTGGAGGGCTCCTTCAGGAAGCACTACAGGGAAATGGTTACAAATGATGAGCTCGAACTTTTGCACCTGCTCGTTGGTTTTGCTTTTGCAAAACTCTTTTTTCGGTAATTTCGCCCTATTCGCGAGGCGCGGCGTCGTGCAAACTCGACCGTGGAAGCCGCGAACTCGTGCGAGTTACCCCAAGGTTGAGTATGGGCACCGCCATTTTGTTTACGTGACGTATTTCCGTTTCCGCCCGCTATGTGTAATCTCGCGGAATGAGCGCATTGCGAATGCAAGTTCGCACGAGTTCGCGAGAGAAATCGCGTGCGAACTTACTTACGCGCACGTGATCGGGCCGCCATCTTGTTTTTCATTCATTCCTATGTGTCTGGGCATGGTGTTTCTATCCTCTTTATATCTCTGCCATCCTTTGCTTGTTTTAATATTTTTTTGATCTATTTAACTTATTTTCTATCCCTCTATTTTTCTAGGTCTATATTTTTGTGTTTTAGGCTACTTTTGTTTACTTTTCAACTACTTTTTTAAACTGTTATTTTCTTCTTCCCTAATCTTATTCTTTTTCATTTTGTCTCCTTTGCTGCTAACACCTGCCCAGACCATGGTGAAGACAACTGTGAAGCTGCCCAAGACGGCCCCCGCAGCCCGTGCCCGGCTCCCGTGTGGCCGTTTGAGGGCAGAAATGGTGGTGCCCAGGGAGATCTTCAGCCCTGAGGAGGTGGGCGCACTCGTTTTTTATGTACAGCGCCGCCTCCCCAGGACCATTGCGGCAGGCGGCAGGATCGCTGGTGGCTACACCAACCGCCAGGAGCGACGGAAGCGGTGGGAGCAGGTGTGCCGGGCCCTGTTTCACATCTCGGGGGTCCAGCGTACCTACGATCAGGTGACCCACCGCTGGACCGATATCCTGGACCGGGAGCGCGACCTGCTCGACCTGCTGGGAGTGGAGGTTCCCGGGCTTGGTGAGTAGTATTAGCAATTTTTTCATCACTCACTACTCTGTTTTTTCACCTGCTCTGTGTGTTATATTGGAAATGTTTGCTTTAACTTTTTTACAAAGAGCAATAATGCTGCCGATTAAATTGATAGGAGAGGTAAATATTTCAAAATCTTCTGTGCATTTCAGGTGAACTGCTCTCCTTCTCTGTGGCGGTGCCACTGTTAAATTGTTTTCTATTTTGTGTTCATTTAATTGGGCTGAGTAATGTATGAGTGTACTTTACAGAACTGCGTAATTCTAGACACAAAGGGGCAGATTTACAAGCCCCTTGCGCCACGTTTACGCTGCCTTACGTGGCGCATCCCTGCGAGTCATTTACAACGTGATGCATCTAAGGAGATGCGCCACGTTAAGGCCTGTGCCTGCGCCACAATGGGTGCGTTCCCACGCAGGGGGGTGGGGGGGTGGGTGGCGGTCAGGCAGCTGTGCGCCTCGCAAAAGTGCCTGCGTGAAATCTACAAGATTTAACGCAGGCACTTCCGCGACGCTGCTACGTCAATTCTTTATGCCTGCTTGCTTGAAGCAGGCGTAAGGACTGATGCGGTATGTTGCTAGAGTTGCATCGCGCCTGCGACGCGACTCTAGAGATGCGCCCCTCTTTCGTCACGAGATGCGTCTGCCTACCCTTGCGCCAGGTTAGTTTTGCGTTACGCATTTGTTCTGGTGCACCTCTGAGTAGAGGCTCAGGTGCAGTTCTTCCTTTGTAACCCTCTTTTTGGCTGAAATAGTTGGTTCTTGTTCTTTCTAAATGTTTGATTTGGTTGACAAGGACATCGACAAGCAGCAATCATCAATGTTTTCTGTTCTTTTTTTCATGTTGTACGTCAGGTCCGCCCAGGGGCAAGCGGACGGAAAAGGAGGATGCTGTGGCTCCAAAGGAGGAGGATGCAGGCCAGGGCGGCGAGTGCTCTTTTGCTGGCCCCAGTAAGTTTTCATTTAAATATAGAGGACCTATTGTTGTCCAAGCGTTCCTAATTTAATTTTTTTGACATAGTGTTTAGATAGGAGCAAATTCCATAATACTACTGTTGCAGGGACAATTCTCCACAAACCGAACTATGGACACCAAAAACCAGAGTAATAATATTTCAGAGTGGCGTGTTTGGCACCCTGATAAACATGGTAGTGTCAGCGGCACGGACTCCTCCTTGCAAAAATTGCAAAACCTTTCGCTCAGTCACTCGAGTCTGGAGGACCAAAAACCACAGAGTCTATTCAAGTTTAAAAGCTTTATTAAAAGTAAAAGTAAACACATATATTAAAATAAGGTTAGCTAGAAATGGAAAAGTGCTTGGTGCTGAGTTGATGAGTAATGGAACACATTTCTTGTGGTCGAGCCGAGCTTTCACCTGGTTTGAAGTTGATGTTGCTCTTGTCCTTAGAAGTCCAGCTTCTGTCTGTTCAGAGAACAATGGTGTGTGCTAAAATTAAGCAAGCATTCATCAACTGTGACAAAAAAGTGCAGCAAGACAACAGCCTTCCCTGGAAGGAGGGACATTTTTACTTTAGACTAGAGTAGACAGTCAATTACTTTTTCTGTTGTTTTCACATTTCTTCATTCCTAGACCAAATACTAGTGAGTGGTGTAATCTAACATTCTTAAATCTACTTTGTAGGTGGAACATCTGGTGGCGGGGCCAGCTCGGATGAGGTGGTGGTGATAGACTCCGATGACAGCTCTGGGGAGGAGGCGGCGCAAGAACAGACTGTGAGGAAGCAGACAGTGGCGGTGGCGGGTACAGGTAAGCTGGATCATGGTACTATCTGACTCTTAGATAGCATATGATGTGTATCTACAGAGAGTAGACGGTCACTGGATGAACTACGAACATACTATGAAATGTTTCCAGGGGGGGGTGCAACATCATCACCATCTCCTGAGTCCTACTCCTGACATGATTGAGTACAAGTATTAAATATTTTTTTTTAAATCTAACACGACATAGAGCTTAAATAAACAAAGAACCCCATAGGGAGAAGAGAAAAATCTTGTGCAGCACCACAGCAGACGACCTGGCAACTAAATTAAAAGAGAGGGAAAAACAAAAAATGCCATAAAAAAAAATTTCAATCTAAATCAGGAGGATGTGGTTATAGAGCATGGGTCCTCACAAACTTTCTCTCAGGGCCAAATTGATAGTGTGGTTTGTGGCCAAGGGCCGCACCGAAGGGGGCAGGGTCAGTGGGGGAGGGGTGTGGATCTAGAGCAACAAAAAAAATATGACCATGAAATTGAACTCATGCCCCTGCAGCGGATGCCTTCGCCCACTGAGCCACCAGACCTGGCATACACATTACACATATCTTTCTTTCTCTCTCCCCCTCCCTCTCTCTCTGTCTCCCTCCCTCATCCTCCCTCTGTCACCCTCTGGCTCCCTCCCTCTCTCTCTCTCTCTCCTTCTGTCTTTCTCTCTCTCTGTCTCTGCCTCTATCTGTCTGTCGGTCCCAGCCTGCTGTAATTACCATATTGTAATTTGTCACTGGGCCAGCACTGGATGGACCTGCGATCCAGGGTGGGGCAATCGCGCCCTCTCTTGCCCATCCCTGCGGACGCCCATGATATTGGCCTGAATAGTTTCTTTTGTACTGCGCTGGCTAGTTGCTAGTTGTACTGTGACACAACTTCCTGCTGAATCATTTTGTGTTAATCATATTCTTAAAGAGCATTGGTTACAGATTATGTCTTTCTTTCTTCATATAGTTGGTCATACTAAAACAACGAAACCCACAAGGAGTATGCAGGCTGTACTGGCCCGGCAACGGAGGCTGGATGCAACTGTTGCCCAATATCGGCGGCTGGTGGAACTGGAGGGGGACGACACGCAGTCCAGTACTTCGAATGTAACATCTGCATCCTCCTCCGTGACCCCACGTTCTGCCGGCCAGCGCAGTGCTCCAGCCAAACGAAGCCGTGCTGGCAGACGCCACCGCCGAGCAGCAAAGGCTGCACCTCACAGTACTGTAAAGGCTCGCTTGCGCCGTGCAATCCGCAGAGTGTCGGACCTGGAGGCGGAGGTCCGGAAATGGAAAGAGTACCAGAATTTGTTGGAGGGCCTCCGTTTAGATCACGCCACCCTCCGGGAGCAGTATGATGCCCTGGCCCTAAGGCATGATGCCCTGGAGGCCAAAGTCAACAACATGCATCCCTAGAGTGTCCCTTGCCCCTTTTTTAGAGACTTTTGGGGGGTGGGAATAGGGAGTTGGGTTTTTTGGGGACTTTTGAGGGACTATTTATTTCTTTGTTGGGGTTAGGGAGGGTCTTGCAGGAGATTATTTTGTTAGGGATATAAAAATATACTTTTTCAAACTTTATCTGAGCATATCTTTTTTTTACTACTTTTGAGCCTGGTGGGTGGTGGTTTTGCAGTAAGTTCGTTTTACTGAACACTGTCATCGTGTTGGTTCACGTGTAATTGGCCAAATGTTTTCCAAAGTAAATGCCTGTCACAGAGTTTGTTAATTGAAGAGTCCTTGGACTTTACTACTAGTACCACTGTCACTCTCTCGCCTCTCCTAATACTCCATTATACTACCTCCCATCCAAACGCTTATCTTACCTGTAATTTGTGTTTGAGGGCTGGCTCCACCTGGAATTCACAGTGTCCTAAAGCGTTCTGCAGCAGGGCCCCAACTGGAGTTTCCCGGCGTGGATTTTCTGCAAAACAAAAGCAATCAACTTTAGAAATATGGCAGCGGTGCTCACAGACCCCAAAATCCTAGAAGCCCCACAGACAGCACCCCTAAGACAGGCAAGCGAGCAATAATAACGCCTAAACGTTCACGTGTAATTGGCCAAATGTTTTCCAAAGTAAATGCCTGTCACAGAGTTTGTTAATTGAAGAGTCCTAGGACTTTACTACTAGTACCACTGTCACTCTCTCGCCTCTCCTAATACTCCATTATACTACCTCCCATCCAAACGCTTATCTTACCTGTAATTTGTGTTTGAGGGCTGGCTCCACCTGGAATTCACAGTGTCCTAAAGCGTTCTGCAGCAGGGCCCCAACTGGAGTTTCCCGGCGTGGATTTTCTGCAAAACAAAAGCAATCAACATTAGAAATATGGCAGCGGTGCTCACAGACCCCAAAATCCTAGAAGCCCCACAGACAGCACCCCTAAGACAGGCAAGCGAGCAATAATAACGCCTAAACGTTCACGTGTAATAGGCCAAATGTTTTCCAAAGTAAATGCCTAACCAATTTCATCCCTTAATAGACCTTGCCAGCAATGGCCCAGCCAAGACCCGTAAACCCAAACGCAAAAAAGTCACACTTAGCAAAATGTATTTAAATGAGGACTCACTACTTCCAGACAGTCCCTCTTTAGGGGACTCGTCAACGTAAGTTTCTTCATTGTGCAGAATCCAGGCATCAGCATTACGGGAAATGGATAGGGTGAGTCTGGAGGAGGAGGATAGACGACCAGGACTGAGTTCTTGTCAACTAACTGTTGTGAACCTGAGGAATGCTGCGGCATCAAAATCAAGACAGTTCTGCTGATGGGCTTGTTGTTTGATTGGTTGATTACAGTTTTGTTGTGAATGTGATGAAGCACTTGCTAAAAAAAGAAAGACAGACACACAGGAATAAAAGTGAATAAGAACTAATATTAAAGTTAATGAATCATTGACTCATTTTCAGAACTCGCTGTCAGGGAAGCAGAGCTCGTCCTCAAACTCTGCAAATTGAGTCGGTAGTACTTCTGGTAACTGAGGAGAACTTTCCTCAGGTAGGTCGGTGTCCTCTTCTTCCTGCGTGCATTCCCGTACTTTGTAATCTGGTGGTATGAAGTGCTGGTTCATCTTTATCATGGTGAGCCGCTCCACATTTGCGGGCAAGAGGCGGGACCTTTTGCAAGTCACAATGCCACCAGCAGAACTAAAAACACGTTCTAAAGACACGCTTGGGAGTGGGCAAGACAAGTAATTGATAGCCAGGTTGGTGAGCTCTCGCCATATGTTTCTTTTCCCATGCCAATACGCCAATGGGTCCTCAGTAATATTGCCCGCTGTTGACTCATCCAGATAGGCCTGCACCATTGAAAGAATGTCCTCCCGGATTCCTGTACTTTGCACTTCTGTGTCCTTTCTGGGACAAGGAAACCCTAGCTCACTTAGCCAATCCGCTTCAGACATATCGCCTGGGCCTGGTGCAGATGATACGGTTGCTGGTGTGGTTAACGGCTCAGAGGAAAAGTCACTCACTTCTGCCACAGGCACAGATGCAGAAGTGTTTTTTTGGGACACCTGATGGCCTGCTGATTCACTAGTAGTACTGTCTTCTCCTACAGTTTCCTTCCGCTCTCTTTCAAAACGAATGGCTGACTGAGCTAGCCAACCTTAGTACTCTGTAACATCTGATGTTTCAAAAGGAATTATTACTTTGCCAAACAATGGCTTTTTGTAACGTGGATCCAGAATAGTAGCACAAATGTGGTGCTGTTGTTTCTTGATATTTACAAGCCGTTTATTGCTAACTAGGCAATGTAATAATCTCTGCGCCAACTCATATGCTTCATTCTTTCCAGCATCTTTTAATTCTGAAGACACCACCTTGACTTGGTGCTCGAGCTTCAGCAACAATGGGATAGCTTTGCTCAAAGAACAGTCCTCCCTGCTGACGTCACGCGTGAAGACCTCAAAAGGACGAAGCATGTCTGTCAGGCTTTTAACTAGCTGCCATTGCTCCACCGCTAGCATCATTTCTGTCGTATCACCACCCAGGTTGTAGAAATACTCATTGACTACTGGAAACAGCTCATGCAGACGCTCAAGCATGTAGAAGGTTGAGTTCCAACGTGTTGCCACCTCCTGGATAAGTGCTTTCACTGGCATTCTACGTACATTTTGCTGGCGCCTCAGCTCCTTCCGGGCCTTAAAAGAATGGTTGAAATGTGTGCATATTCTTCTGCAGATGGTCAGTATTTGGTCGACTGCAAGTTCTTTTTTCAAGAACTTTTGCACGACAAGGTTCATACAGTGCGCCAAACACGGCACTCTGAAATAGTAACCGTTCTCCATGGCCTTAACTACATTGCTGCCATTATCAGTAGAAACATAACCAACCTTGCAATTTCTTGGGGGCAGCCATTGCGAGACCTTTTTGTTAAAGTCATCCAAAATGTTGACTGCAGTATGACTTTTCTCCATGCCAAACATGGCTAATGTTGCATGTTTCGAGCACCCTTAAAAATCTCGACCAAGTCACCACCTGCATTTATCTGTTTTGCAACCCCTGAAAAAGAGACCCAGTGTGCAGTGATGCACATGTAATCAAGGGCTTGGCAACTGGTCCACATGTCTGTTGTCAGGTGTATAGTGTGAACAGCACTCTTCTGCAAAGCTGCCCCAACCAACTCAAGCACCTCTTTATGTAGTGCTGGAACAGCAACCCTGGCAAAATAGAACCGGCTAGGAACCTTCCATTTAGGGGCCAGTGTTGCCACGAGTTCAAGAAAACCCACACCTTCGACAAATGAAAAAGGGAGAAGGTCCACCGCTAGCATTTTAGCCAGCTTAGTGTTATACAGGCGTACAATTGGGTGGTTGCGTTGAAATTGCGCATCTGAGGAGAACATGGCTGAAATGGTGCGCTGGACAAATTTACTGGATGATGCTGATGCCTTCTTCGACCCACTTGTGCTCAGTGTTGACATTTTCCGCATTGGTGTGTCTCCCAGACTCTCAGTGTGCCTCCTATGTGTTCTGGAGGGTGTGGTGCTGCCAGGGGTACTGGGTGCAACCGGACAAATGTCTGACGCTTCTTCTACCTCCCCGTCATCTTCAGATGAAACACCTAGTATGGGTATATTTTGGCCACTTGCCCTTTGGGATTGCTTTCCCTTGATGTTTGCTAGGTGCGCAAACCATTCGACAGCGTGCCTTCTTTGAAGATGACCTATCTGGCCTCCGGTTCCATAGTTGGTACCAGTCTTACCACGGCTAACTCTAGTCTTACAAATGCAACAAACGGCTATGTTATCATACTTTGCATGGACACTAAAAAAGTTCCAAACTGGGGACTGGAAACTTCTGGTTTTGCCGCACGAGATGATACTGCCAATGCCAGATGAAGCAGTGGTGGATGAGCCTTGCAGACAACTACTGGGTTGTGCAATTATTGCAGCAACCCTACTTGAGGGAGTCGAGCTGGATGGAGTCCCCCTCTGGGGAGAAAATATGGGAGCTGTAGGTTTTGTTGAACTTGTTGTACTACTTGACTGCGTTGGTGGTGCTACCAGTGCCACGTCGCCAGGGTCACGCTCAGCATGACGTCGGGATAGGGTATAAATGTCTGTCTGCTGCATGGCCGGTGTGGCTGGAATGACGTGTGTGATGACTAGGTCATTGCTGTCATCCTGTTCAACAACATCAGAATGCACCACTTCATCAAGTCCGACATTCGGATCCATAAGTATGAGCTTTCCGGGGCCCTTCCTTTTAACATTTGATACCTTTCGCAGCTCATGGTGTGCCTCCCTCTCAGACGTCGGAGATGGTTGCCAATCTAGATCCAGATCATCATCTGATGGAGCGGGGCTTGAAGAGGAACTTCTACACACACTCCTTGATCTTTTCCTTGGTGGGGAGCTGGGAGAAAATGAATCATCAGGAGGAATGCCTTCGTCTTCCTGACATGATACCCCGGCTCTAAAGTCAATTTCCTCCTGTGCCCCTACTTCTGGAAGAACAACCATTGTGGGCACTTGCACCACTCCATGCGCCGCTACATGGGCCTCTTCACTGACCTCTACTAGCAATTCTCCATGGACCTCTCCTTCTCGGCCTTCTCCTTCTCGGCCTTCTCCTTCTCGGCCTTCTCCTACTCGGCCTTCTCCTTCTCGGCCTTCTCCTTCTCGGCCAGCTCCTTTTCGGCCAGCTCCTTCTCGGCCAGCTCCTTCTCGGCCAGCTCCTTCTCGGCCAGCTCCTTCTCGGCCAGCTCCTTGCGCATGTACTTGTGCTTGTACTAGTAGCCCATGCAGTTGTTGTTGCGGTTTTGGTTGTTGAATAGTACTTGTGAGATGAGTTACAACCTGTGTTGATGGTGTGCTGCTACTTTCTTGCGATGAGCCAACATCACTGGTCGTTGGTGATTGAACCACTAAACAGGCTACCTGTGCAGCACTCATGGTGGGCCTTTGTTTGTTCCACAAAAATGTAGTGGTCGAGCCACCAGTCTCCTTGGTAAGTGGTGCCACTTGCTTCTTCTTCTCCTTAGTAGAGACATTTTTCTTGCAAGAGGAGCTACGGGCACCTCTTTTTGGAGCCATCTTCTTCAGATGTCGGAACAACAGGCCGCAGCAGGACTTCTTCCTGGCACTGATGCTCAACGATGATGGGGAGTTATTGACTTTGTGCATCTAAAAGCAAACGAAGACAGAGGAACATCAGTAAATATATGTTGCATATGTAGCGCTTCAATAAATAGTTTGCAAGTAGGCATTTATGAATACACACATGCACACCACACAATATGGAAATTTCAAAATTAGGATTTGCTAAATTTTTGGGAAACAGGAATTTAACATTGATCCAAGAGAGCACACACAGAGAGGGTTATAGTTTCATGTACCACTGACTCCCCCTGGGCTAAATGGGTGAAAGCAAGGCAAAATGGGTGCAGGCCTATGGCACAAAGCTCACTGCCTGCCTTCAAAATGGTCACTTGACCCCCATCCACATGGCCAGGACCATGCCTCAAAATGGCCCCCACCAACATAGCCAGCCCCCAACCCCTACTCCAAAAAGTCAAAAAACACAACACCAATCAAATCACCACAATCCAATGCCATCCATCAAGTTTCAGAAGGTTTAGGCTGCCTGCTGGTGGTTTTCTGGTGCAGAATTGCAATTTTTGCAATTTCGCGAGTGCGAGATTGTTGCTTCACGACGCGAAAAACCAGCAAAATCCGCGAACAGACGGATTCTGGGCCCCCTGGGCATGATAAAATCACAGCACACTGGGTGCAGGCCTATGGCACAAAGCACACAAACTGGCTTAAAAATGGCCCCTAGACCCCCACCCACACGGGACCAGGCAATAAAATGGCCCCCACCCACATAGCAAGCCCCCAACACCACCCCAAAAAGTCGTAAAACACACAAAAATCACAACAATCCAATGCCATCCATGCCTTGGCCAGAATAATGTTAAAATTAAAAAAACAGTTGTATCATGCATTCACCCATAACTAAGCCTGGTAGTTTTCAATTCATGTGCAGAATTGTAATTTTTACAATTTCGCGAGTGCGAGATTCTTGCTGCGCGGGACGCGAGCAGTGCGAACACAGGCAATTTTTTTTTAATAAAATCCGATTTTCGGGTAATCCGCGGGAGTTCGAGGCCCCCTGGGCATAATGAAAGCAATCAGAGCAGACTGGGTGGGCATAGGGCACAAAGCACACTGCCTAACTTCAAAAAGGCCGCTTGACCCCATCCACATGGCCAGGACCTGCAGGACCATGCCTCAAAATGGCCTCCCACACATAGCCAGCCCCCAAACCCACCCCAAAAAGTCGAAAAACACACACAAAAATCACCACAAACAAACAACATCAACTTATCAACTTACTTGTAAATCAAATTTCTAATCAAAAAGTAATCCAAAAGGCCTCAAAGCCAAATCTCCAGCAGCATCCACAAAAAGCAATCCTTCCCAGTCAAGATCGAATTCAAAGTGGCCAGGAAATGGACTAAGCAATGGGAGGAGCTTGCTGGACAGGAAGAGGAAGTTGGAGACTGGGTCGCTTCCTTCACCCCTCCCCAATTGTAATTTTTGTAATTTCGCGAGTGCGAGATTGTTGCTGCCCGCGCCGCGGCCCGCGAGCAGTGCGAACACAAGCAAAAAATCCGCCGCGCGCGGATTTGCGTATTTTCGCCACATCCGCGAGAGTTCGCAGATTGCGGATTTACCGAAAATCCGAAAAATCCGCGAGCGGAACGGATTTTGCGCCCATGCTTACCTAAAATGCCATATTCAGTAGAGCCATGGCCTGTAGCCTTCCCTGGAATTGCGTTGGTGTTTGAGTAGGGATTGTGGCTATAATTAGCACTGGTGCATGGTCTAAGAGCGTTCTCGGCATATGTCTTACAGCTGTCACCCATGCAGGCACCTCCTGTGTCACCAACCAGTAGTCCAATCTGGACCATGAGCCATGTACTGAAGATCTGAAAATGCCCTCCCATCCTCCTGGATTCTGTAATCTCCATAAATCAAGGAGCTCATATTCATCTATCAACTCTAGTAGTACCCGGGCAGATTGTTTGCCCCACCAGTCTGATGTAGTAGAGTGGTCCAGTGTTTGGTCAAGGTAGGTTTTGAGGTCCCTTTCCCATATAACAGCTGAGGGCTGCAGTTTGTGCAGACGGCGCCAGATCTGGGTATAGAATTCCAGGTCATCAATGTTGGGTCCATGTGGTACCGCACAGACATCCCTGTACTATCATGTACCGGCCTTGATCATCGGATTCATAGCGGATGACTGAAAAAAGCCCACTCTTTTTGATTAATAAAGGGACCCCCCTGGAATATGATGACTGAGATGAAGCCATGCAGATCCCTGCCAATCTAGTGACTATGGTCTGTTCTGTGTGTCATGTGAGGTAAGTCTCTTGTAATAGTTAAATTTGCACGTGATGACGATCCAAGTAGGTGAGCAACTAATGTGCCTCTTGTGGGCTGTTGAGCCCGTGTATATTTCATGTGAGGAATATATGTGATCCCAGGCTGGAGAAATTGGAAAGGAACTTGTGCCTGGGGCAGTTTGTGTACTAGACGTGCCATTTCCTGGCAAGATACATGGTGGACATATGAATTTGTACAGTAGTGGAATTGCAAACAGCTAACATATAACCCTCCCCTCACCAACTTCAGCATCCCAATTATGCTAAAGACATCCCTACCATAATAGAAAAAACTAACTTTAGGACTCCTAAATGCCTTCTGGGAATACCGAAAGTCTTAAAATTAGGATTTTTCTCAGTTTAGTAGTAGTAAAGTTAGTACTCCTAACTTTAGGACTCCTAAATGCCTTCTGTGAATACCGAAAGTCTTAAAATTAGGATTTTTCTCAGTTTAGTAGTAGTAAAGTTAGTACTCCTAACTTTAGGACTCCTAAATGCCTTCTGTGAATACCGAAAGTCTTAAAATTAGGATTTTTCTCAGTTTAGGAGTCCTAAAGTTAGGACTTTACCTCTACTAAACTCTAGCGCCACCACCCCATATACTTAAGCAAAATATTTTACAATTGACATCCCGGTACAGTAGCCAGCTAATTGGATTATGATCATAAAAATACCTTAAAGGGACTTGCAGAGCTTTTCCAAACTGCCAGATTACTGAAAGCCATAAGCTTTGTGCCTCTCTCACACACTTCCTCGTCCATCACACTGCTATACATTGGGTCCCATAACATTGTAACAGTGCCCCAGTAGTCATCATGCAGGACATGGAAACACTTCCACATAGGATAAAAACAAAGACAACACACTTCCAACCACACACCCTACAAGGTGTAGCATGCTACCCATGTAGGCAAGTGGTTCAGCTCCCTACATAGGAGTAATATGCACTGTATAATTGTTACAGTACAATAAGATAGGGGTCCAGAGTATGAAAGGGACTGACTCAGCTTTACCACATATTTACCTAAATGGTCTACTTTGGTGCTAAGCAACAGATGTTCATTCTTACATTATGGTTGTGTTCTTGGAACGATGAAAGGCTGAGTAAACCCACCAGGATTCGAACTGGTAACGATTAGGTGAAACACAGATTCTCGCAGATTATGGGCTAATACACTAAATCACCAGACCCAGCTGTTTATCAATGAGATATTCATCATTAAGAGATTGACAAAATGTGTACCCTTGAGTTGGGGGGGTTAGAAACACATTTTATTTACAACACTTCAAAAACACAGTAATCTGTGTTGTCACAGAAGGTTTTGTCTTAAATATTGTTAAAACATGACACATTTTGGTTACTTTTCATGTCTGTGGATCTGAGTATTTAGTTATATGATTGCCAGTACTCAATTCGAACGTTTCTAACTCTAATTTTCTTGGAGTTGCAATAAATTATTTTTTGATTAGATCAAGCCTGTAGCAGCACATGTGCAGTCTGTTGCGAGGCATATTGTGAGTTAGGAAAAAACAAAAGAAGTTTGGAGCCCACCTATTGCTTACCATTCGTTGGCTTTCCATGTCACTATCATTAGCATGCTTCTCATTGGTGTCCCATTGTCAATCTTCCGTTTGTTCCTCCCATGGAGCATTGTGTTTTTTACAATCTCTTTGCTTGGCTGGCATTGCTGCTTCCACTGCTTGCTTTTTAAGCACTACTGTTTTGTGTGAGTGTGTGTGTTTTCGAGCTGTCTCCGGTGTGTATGTCTCTCTCCCTGCACTCAGTGTTGCTCTCTGTTGCCCAACTGCTTCTTCTTGCTCCATCCCTCTGTAGCTCGCCTGTGTGCTTCACTCTTAGAATATAGAGTGCTGGTGGCACTAACATGTTATTTTACAAATATACAGGACATTGTTAAACAATAGTCGTCACCCACTGGATGCCCTCAAAAAACAATAGAAACAAAACCTGGGGATCCCAAAAGAGGACAACTGGGTAGAGGCATACAAATAACCAAGAGAGGTAGCAATCAGAGCAGGTTTTCTTCTGTGGCTGCTCAAAATACTACACTAAACCAGAGCTAGACTGTTAAAGATAGGCAGGGTAGAAAATGATGGATGCCTGACAGTATTTCACCATACTGGCAAACTAGCTCATACACTGTGGAACTGCCCACAGATACAGCAATACTGGGGATAAGTGGGTCGGCACGTCTCAATGGTTACTGGGGAAAATATAGACCTAGGAATTTTCTGGAGAGATCAGACATTACCTAAGAGATATATAGAGAGAAGGATGCATGGAGAGATGAATGGATCAAGAGAAAAGATAGAGTAACATGAAAAGAAAGAAGGATGGAGATAATGAAGTATGGATACAAAGAAAGAAGAAATTTAAGCAAGATGGGAAAAGACAGAAAGGAGAATGTGGAGATCCAAAAGACTGATGAAAAGGATGGCAAGAAGGAAGAGAATTTAGGAATTTTAGAATTCCCTCAGAGGGAGCAATCTTCTGAATGACTGCCAGTTTTGCTTGATTCAAGCACTTATTCAGAGATATTTAAGACATGGTTCAAAGCAGGGGTATATATATCTCAACTTGTCTGCATGTACATCAAAACAGGCTCCAGCACACTCGGACTCACTTCAGTAAAAGGACTTTATTATGGCTACAGGTGACACGTTTCGACCGCCTCCGTGGTCTTTCGCAAAACAATTGTAATTTGCCATTTTAACTTTTTTTTACACACAGTTGGGTTTCAAATATTTTAAGTGACAGTGCATTCCCAGCTTTAAAGTGAAATAGTGCAATTAAAAACACTCCTCTGAAACCTCCCGGTTGTCCTCCATGAATAATACAATGCAGACAACCCAGTATTTTATGAACAGTATGGGCTGCCAGAATAGACTTCACGAGTTATAAATATTACTTTAAAATTTACATTTCTCTTCAGGCAACCCGGAAATAAAAATACAATAACCACTATTAAAGTGCATAGTGCAAAAGGTGCTATTTTTACATATGCTTGGATGCAGATAATGAAGTGCTTGGATGCTTGTTTGCGGTCCAGGGAAGACATGGCTTGGCAGTTCGGGCTGGACTGTTCCCATGAGGCACAGGGTCAGACTGATTTGCATATGGCCATGTCTGAACGGTGGTGGCAAAGTGAGCTAAAAAATGATGATGGATTAAACCCATACCAGTTGACTGGGGGTGAGTGCTTGCAATGTTCAACACTCCGTCCACCATAGCAAAAAACATACAAAAGTATTCAATTGATTGAGGAATAGAAACGACCCCAATATAAAAATCAATGTTCCCATGATTTTCAGTTTCTTCTATTTTTTTAACCAGCAAATATGAGAATATTTAACTCCCATCATATATCAACTCAAATATATATATATGCTCACACACACACACACACACACACACACACACATATATATATATATTCACTGAAAAAACCATAGGTTATAGACCATATATAGTTAGGAATTAGCATTTAAAAAACCTTATTTTACTCACACAAAACCATTGAAATTCCATATATAGTTAGTTGCACTAACTATATATCGCGCACCTGCAATCCACTGCTGATGATGTCACATATTACATCATTCATGACATGGTCAGTGACATCACTGATGACATCACTGATGACATCTCAAATGACATCACTGATGACATCACTGATGACAACATCCAGTGACTGTATGTTTCTGTAAAGTTAAAATATATCTTACATATTGAAGAATGAGTGGATGTATAAGTGTCTGGATGAAGGATTTAGTAGGTGCGTGACTGACTGTATGAGTGAGTGATTAAATGTGTCTCACTGAATGCATGGGTTAGTGACTAAACTGTCTTAATTTGTGCATCATTATGTCTGTTGTTCTGTAAACTGCTGCATGTGTTGATCATTAGCTATACGAGAGGCTATATGTGTTATTAATTGCTTGCCCAAGTATTTCTATGGGAGATTGAGTTTGTGTGGGGGTGGCTGAAAGGTGTGTGACTCTATGCATAGATGTGTGAACAGTTTATTCACTAGGTGTATGAGTTCAAGAGTGCATGTGGAAACAGCTACATGGGCAGTTGACTGTGTGCATGAGTGTATTGATGAGTAAATGGATATCTCAATGCTACATGTCATAGTAAGTACATATGTAAAACACAGTACATGTGAGAGTTGGCATATATAAATAACTGTGCATGAGAGCCACCGAATGAGTGAGTGGTTGTATCGATCATTGTGAACTTGTATCAGGGATTGTATAAGAGAGTAAATATGTGTTAGTATATGTTTCAATAAGTAAGGTGTGTTTAACTGTATAGTTGAAGAAATGGAGATGAGATTGTTTCTTTGCATGACTGACTGGGTGTGTGAGTAACTCCATGGATGAGTGGAAGTGTGTGAGTGTCTGTATACACTGAGTGTATCTAAGATTATATTAGAGTCTGAAGAGGTTTATCGTATTAGCACAAGAATGATGTCAAATGAGATGTCATTAGTGATGTCATCAGTGATGTCATTTGAGATGTCATCAGTGATGTCATCAGTGATGTCACTGACCATGTCATGAATGATGTAATATGTGACATCATCAGCAGTGGATTGCAGGTGCGCGATATATAGTTAGTGCAACTAACTATATATGGAATTTCAATGGTTTTGTGTGAGTAAAATAAGGTTTTTTAAATGCTAATTCCTAACTATATATGGTCTATAACCTATGGTTTTTTCAGTGAATTTTCAAGGTTTTGTAAATGCTAATTCCTAACTATATATGGTCTATAACCTATGGTTTTTTCAGTGAATTTCAAAGTTTTTTTAATAGCAAATATCATAAGCTGTCGAATGTCAAGTACGTGGTAAGTGAAAACATTTTCGTGTTTATGCACACTGATCTGCTTTGAATGGTGCCCCCCCCCCTCATTTCTATTAGGAGTACTCTCTCTTTGCAGATAGTGAAAGGTAGTTAACGCAGGTCTTTGCCCCCATTGTAATCCGTCGTGCCTGCTTCTCTCTCCATTTGATTCATTGTTATCCAAGTATTTACTGTTTTAGAATTAGTTCTCTTTGGTTCATTCTCTATTTACAAACAAACACAGAGTCGCAATACTCTGTTTAGTCTTTGCAGATAACGAAAAATCGTGTAAAAAAAAAGAAAAGGAATCGAGCAAAATCAGTAGGCCACTAATGGGATCTCTTTTTGACCTCGCTAAAATAGAAACATTAGGAACAACCCCTCATGACAAATACAAAACTAGTGAGATGAACTGAACTCCACACAATGATGGCTGCAAAACAGCTCGGCTCCGCCACCCACCCCGCCCAAAATAACGATAAAGAACGGCTGCCATGATTGGTTGCGGAATGACCACGACGGAGCTACGAAATGGTGCTGCTCTCATGCTAACCCCAGCTTCAGTCTGAAACATCCAGAAACACTGTAGACTACCAATTCGATCAGTTCCGGTAGCGCCCCAATGTAACCCGGTAGAGAAGAACTAGCCCTCCCCTCTTTGACTGATGGTTCTTGTTGCCTGTCCCTTCTGTTGTCATTTAACAGAACTATTTAGCCTGCTGAAAGGGGTTGTGTTCCGACCGCTGGTTGGTGGAGACATTTTGACTATATTCTGTACCTGCGTTGTCGCGTAATGCGTCATATGACGCGCCGCGTTAGCGCATCCGGAAGTCATCCGGGGCGCGCAGCGCGTAACGTAAGCATAACAAGTCATGTGACTTGTTAATAAAACTTTTCATTGGTTCATTTTACTTTTCTTATTGTAATGATGAAAGGCTTGGTCATATGACCTAAAAATTACGCTTTTCATTACTTCCGAACATTATTTTTTCTTAAATATATGTTATAATGTTCCAGGCTAATGTACTTTCCCGGAAATTTTACAACTGTCCTGCAAGTAAAATATATTATTTTTTCGAGAAAAAGAGCGTTTCTTCGTCCCATGACGGAGCCGTTGAGCAAAAGAGGGTCGACCTGCTGTCTTAGTCGCCGATACGCCTGAATATGAGATTCTTATCGATCACTTTATGTTGCAGGAATAGAAAACACAACAGCCCTTGACCATTTATCTTTACTGCGTTCCTTCGTATTATACCTTTTACCCTTCATGTAATTGGTCTGCTTTATTTCACTTGCCTTTTAATGATTCTAAAACAGTGACTATTATTAAAAACTTTACCAATGTATATACTACTACCATGTTTTCTTTTAAAAACCTTTATTGTGAAAATTTCATTATACAAATACGAGCCTATAACCACGTGGGCCGGCCACGGAGCAAACTGTAATCGTATATGATGAATAGACATTTACACTGTAGAGGAACGTAACGGGCGGGCCATTAGGTTGCAAGAACTAAGGTGTCTAACAGTTACGGAATCGGTGGACGTACATTTTATAATTAAAATACGACAGGGCCAGTTACAATAAAATTATCTAGATATACATTTGCGGGCAAGTACCATGGGTGACGTTAATTCGAACTTTCAACAGTACAGTAATCAATAACACATCAGAACTTAATATCAATAGGGATGTCGAAATATTCAATCAATTCTCGTCCCCGCCCGCCATGTGCTTCAAAACTGCATACGTATCTCGTGATTTCAAGGTTCTGCAACCAGTACACAACAAGGAGTTACGAGTCCCATTTATTCTGGCGCCATTTTGGGCGAGGACGGGCAGGTCCAGGATATAGTCAAAATGTCTCTACCAACCATCGACTATGATGATGTTCATATGCTGTATTTATTAGAGTAACACTCATCTGTCCACATGAAATTAATTTGCCACAATCTAAACATGTCATTTTAATCTTTCCAAAGTTCTTCTAAATATTTGGGACCGTTTCCCTTGCCTCTGAAGCTCTCAGTGCCACTTCTTTGATGAATGTACTAGCAGGTCAGGGGTTCTCCTCCAAATCTCTCTTTTATGCAGCACTATAATTAATTGGTGCCACCTCTCCATATGACGATGCATGGTATAGTTACCACAACTATATTTTTTTTCGGTTCCTCTGGAGAGTTCATCGTGGCAGATGAAGCGTGTAACGTACCGGGCATTTACCTTTTTTTGCATGTACAGGAAAGGAAAAAAAAATCGAGCGTCCGAGTTCTAAGGTGTCCCAGGGCCATTTTGGTGGACCAGGCCCAAATCCAAAGAACAGCTATCTCACAGGCTAATGGGGCGACCCACGCCGAGTTTCAGCATTGTAGGATGACCACACAAGTACAGCAACTTGCTAGACATCACCTCGGTGCCATCCGGATCTCGGCGCCCCACTGCAGATGAAGTGCCTCTCAACTATGAAACCACCACGGTGACATCCGGATCTTGGCGCGTTGTGCTGCCTTCGGCCTATTCGCACATCGGTCCGCTACTGACGCCATCTCACAGGCTAATGGGGCGACCCACGCCGAGTTTCAGCATTGTAGGATGACCACACCAGTACAGCAACTTGCTAGACATCACCTCGGTGCCATCCGGATCTCGGCGCCCCACTGCAGATGAAGTGCCTCTCAACTATGAAACCACCACGGTGACATCCGGATCTTGGCGCGTTGTGCTGCCTTCGGCCTATTCGCACATCGGTCCGCTACTGACGCCATCTCACAGGCTAATGGGGCGACCCACGCCGAGTTTCAGCATTGTAGGATGACCACACCAGTACAGCAACTTGCTAGACATCACCTCGGTGCCATCCGGATCTCGGCGCCCCACTGCAGATGAAGTGCCTCTCAACTATGAAACCACCACGGTGACATCCGGATCTTGGCGCGTTGTGCTGCCTTCGGCCTATTCGCACATCGGTCCGCTACTGACGCCATCTCACAGGCTAATGGGGTGACCCACGCCGAGTTTCAGCATTGTAGGATGACCACACCAACTTGCTAGACATCACCTCAGTGCCATCCGAATCTTGGCATCTCAACGCCTAGTGGTATCTTCCATACAAAAAATATTGTTACGCTGCCTTTGGCCCCATTCGCACATCAGTCCGCAACTTAGACATCACCTCGGTGCCATCCGGATCTTGGCATCTCAGCGCCTTGTGGTGTCAGTCAGAAAATATTGTTGTGCTGCCTTCGGCCTATTCGCACATCGGTCCGCTACTGACGCCATCTCACAGGCCAACGGGGCGCCCCACGCCGACTTTCAGCATTGTAGGATGGCCACACCAGTGCGGCAACTTGCTACACACCACCTCGGTGCCATCCGGATCTTGGCATCTCAGCGCCTTGTGGTGTCTTCTACACCGGAAATATAGTAGAAAATATTGTTGCGCTGCCTTTGGCCCCATTCACACATCAGTCCGCTACTGACACCATCTCACAGGCCAACGGGGCGCCCCACGCCGACTTTCAACATTGTAGGATGGCCACAGAAGTGCGACAACTTACTAGACACCACCTCGGTGCCATCCGGATCTTGGCGCGTTGTGCTGCCTTCGGCCTATTCGCACATCGGTCCGCTACTGACGCAAACTCACAGGCCAACGGGGCGCCCCACGCCGACTTTCAGCATTGTAGGATGGCCACACCAGTGCGGCAACTTCCTACACACCACCTCGGTGCCATCCGGATCTTGGCGCGTAGTGAAGCTGCAGCAGCTGCAAATAAGCTTCAGACAGTGTTACAACCGCTGCTCAGAACTCTCAACTATGACACCACCTCGGTGCCATCCGGATCTTGGCGCGTTGTATTGCCTTCGGCCTATTCGCACATCGGTCCGCTACTGACGCCGCCTCACGTGCCAACGTATTTTCTCCGCATTTTATACCCTATGCCGCATAACAGGTCATGTGACTTGTTTATAAAACTTTTCATTGGTTCATTTTACTTTTGGTTTCCTAATGATGGAAGGCTTGATCATATGACCTAAAAACAACACTTTTCATTGGATGAAAACTTTTTTTTTCCCCCAAACGATGAAAGCCCCACCTTGTTTCTGGATGTTTCAGACTGAAGCTGGCGTCAGCATGAAAGCACCACCATCTCGTAGCTCAGTCGTGGTCATTCCGCGAGCAATCATGGCAGCCGCTCCCCACCAGAAGCCTGCAGGAGTCGGAGCCCCCAAAACTTTTGATGAATTCTCAAGGCGGAGGGGACGCTTTCGAGAATGGGGTCCAAGACCTAGCAGACAAGCGTCCGATTTCCAAGGTGTCCCAGGGCCATTTCAGTGGACCAGGCCCAAAAAGGAAACAGCCTGCCGCCATTTTGAGAGTCCTGTGACAGCCGCCTATCGCTGCACCGCAAGAGTGGGCGCAACTCAGCTGAATGGCGGATTTTGACACAGTGGACCAAAAGCGGACGGAATGGCAACTGAAACGGTAAAGGGGCGCCCCACTAAAACAGATGAGACTCCACCTGGAGAGGCCCGTTCACGCCGCCTCCCCCGGGGCGCTCCACGCCGTTATTCGGAGCAGCATTGTAGGATACCAAAACCAGTGCGGCAACTTACTGGACATCACCTTGGTGCCATCGTTCTGCTGCCTTGGAACTATTCGCACAACAGTTTGCTACTGATGACCCACCCCCCGCGACGCCCCACGCCGTTATTTGCTGGGTGGCAACTTACTAGACATCACTTTCGTGTCATCTAGATTTCGGCGCGTTCTGCTGCCTTGGAACTATTCGCACAACAGTTTGCTACTGATGACCCACCCCCCGCGACGCCCCACGCCGGAAATCTGGACGTTGTGCTGCGTTGGGACTATTCGCACAGCCGACCGCTACTTCGTTGTTTTTCTCTAAAAATGTTTATATGTTATTACTATTTTTGTTTTCTTGTATATATTTATAAATTATTAAAGTTTTATAATCTTACTACTTTGTCGGAGTGCTATATATTTTTAATGTGACACATAATTGTAAAAACTTTGATGTACAAAGAGTCATCCCTGGAATCTTCCGCTTCACGCTCGGTCCCCTCCCCAATCACAATACAGGATGGTTTTCAGATAATAGCAATGCTTCTGCTGTGACGGATCTCATCGAGTGTGGGCCTTGATCTACTATAACTCCTTTGAAGACGGGTGATTCTTTACAGCTGTGGCCATAAACTACATCTGCAGGGCTAGCTGATAGCCTAGGACCGGCCTGGACAATCGGACACAGAGGAAAAGGAGTGTCAGAGGGTGCGGTAGTGAATAGGGCGAAAGGGAGGTGTCGGGCGGGCACAGGGTGTGATTCTCAGGGAAGAACAGCGCAGATGGGGGGAGGTTTATTACCCATGCATAAAACAGAGAGCGGGGGTGACCACTGCCTGGGGGAGATGCTTGCGAGGGTGGGGAGCCATGCTAAGGATCGACAGCGTGCACAGAGTGGATCTGGTCAAGGCATCTAAAATGGCTGCCGTGCACGACAAAAGTGTGGCATTTGAAAAAAGACAAGATGGCGCACACAATGTTTTTCAACAATTCCTGATTTCCTTCGAATCGAACGTTAACAGACGTTGGGGCATATTACCAAAGTTAAGCGATATTTATCCCTAACGATGCATTGCAAAGATTTTTTTACCGTCAGAAATTATCGCAGATAAACCTTGCTATTATCAAGGTTTATCGCAAATACGATAAAAAACGAGCGCAATGCATTAATATCGCTGAAAACTCCGCGATATTCATGCATTACCGAGCTAATGCTCTTAGCCATGTTATCCACCTCCCATTGGATAACATGGCTAAGAACTGCTCAGGGCAGCTGTTACTTTTTGGAGATATTCGCGCTTATCTCGAATATTTCCAAAAGTTGATAATAGGAGATAGCGATGTTAGCGACTGTTTCCAGTCGCTAACATCTTGGCATGCCCACTTTGCATGTCATTAGTGATAAATATCACTCACATGCAAAGTGGGACCCAAGATGGTCGCTATCTCCTACTAGCCGTCGCTAACTGGTGTTAGCAACAGCTAGGTAATACAGATATAATTTTATCTCCGCGAAGCGGAGCGCTGTTACAGATATATATCTTGTTTTTGAACGTTAATTTCTCAAAATGCACTGAAGCACATATATTGAGACATAGCAAAGGCACATCGGGCTACCAGTCCCTAATATTTTACCAAGTTTCGTGCAAATCCATTCAGCCGTTCGATTATTATTATTATTTTTTTTTTTTGCCCCGCGGGGCCCTTTTAAAACCTCCACATCAAACCTAGGGGGTCAGCGAGGATCTACTATGCCCCCTTATGGTCATCAGCCGTTCGATTATTATTATTATTTTTTTTTTTTGCCCCGCGGGGCCCTTTTAAAACCTCCACATCAAACCTAGGGGGTCAGCGAGGATCTACTATGCCCCCTTATGGTCATTTGCCCCTTCGCTTTGGCCTCCTCTTGTCTCTCGATCCTACCGAGAGACAAGATGGCGGCCGCTACGTACTGTTTGGAATGTTTACAGACACCGGAGAGCCAATCAGCTTCGCTTCGCAAAGCTCCGTAACGCGAAAAGTACGCGAAGCGGTGCGCTGTTACAGATATATATCTTTTTTTGAACGTTAATTTCTCAAAATCCACTGAAGCACATATATTGAGACCTAGCAAAGGCACATCGGGCTACCAGTCCCTACAATTTTGCCAAGTTTCGTGCAAATCCATTCAGCCGTTCGATTATTATTATTATTATTTTTTTTTGCCCCGCGGGGCCCTTTTAAAACCTCCACATCAAACCTAGGGGGTCAGCGAGGATCTACTATGCCCCCTTATAGTTATTTCCCCCTTTGTTTTGACCTCCTCTTGTCTCTCGATCCTACCGAGAGACAAGATGGCGGCCGCTACGGACTGTTTGGAATGTTGACAGACGCCGGAGAACCAATCAGCTTCGCTTCACAAAGCTCCGTTGCGCGAAAAGTCCGCGAACCAGAGCGCTAACCGGTCCGCTGTTACAGATATATATCTTTTTTTAAACGTTAATTTCTCAAAATCCACTGGAGCACATATATTGAGACCTACAAAAGGCACATCGGGCTACCAGTCCCTACAATTTTGCCAAGTTTCGTGCAAATCCATTCAGCCGTTCGGGCTAAAAGTGAGGCCAACCGCCCTATGGAAAACTCAATGTTAAAAACACGTTTTGGGACCCCCCTTTTTTCTCGGCCCCCACTGGACGAACCCCCCCCCAAATTTTCAAGGGCTGCTCAGAAACAAAATGTGCCATTTTCCTGAAAATTTCAGCCGATTCCGTCCACAAACGCCAAAGTTATTAGACATAGAATTTTCAAAAAACCCATAGAGAAAAAATCCTAACTATATATACCTACTGGCGACCGCCAGTAGGTAATATATATACATGTTGATATTCTGTAATATTGCGTTAATAGTTGCAAGGAGAGAAATCGTTAGAATTTGGGAGAGTGTTTCCGCCCCACTACTGGAGCAATAGATTCATAATATAGCCTTATAGCCAGCCGTAGAGGGCTATACCGGCTATTAAAGGCCCTCTCTAGCGGTAAAGGCCCCGAGCCGAAGGCGAGGGCCTTTAACAAGCGAGAGGGACTTTAATAGCGGTGTAGCCCATCTACGAAGGGCTATAAGGCTATTAGAACATTCTGTCACTAGAGGACGGAATGTTCTAACAAAAAAAACAAAGCCTTTTGGGACCGTGAGGGGATTGGAATCCCCTCAGGTTCCCTGAAGCCTTCGTTCACAGCCAGAGCTGTGAACAAAGAAACATTGGAATGTGGGTGCTCCAGGCTTATACCAGCCATTATAAGCCCAGAGCACTCCATTGTTTTCAATGGAGCTCCCAACATTCCAATGTTCTAATATAGCCTTATGGCCCACCGTAGAGGGCTATACCGGCTATTAAAGGCCCTCTCCAGCGTTAAAGGCTCCGAGCCGAAGGCGAGGGCCTTTAACAAGGGAGAGGGACTTTAATAGCCGGTATAGCCCGACTACGAAGGGCTATAAGGCTATTAGAACATTCTGCCACTAGAGGGTAGAATGTTCTAACAAAAATGAACAAAGCCTTATGGGAGCGCGAGGGGATTGGAATCCCCTCAGGCTCCCTGAACCCTTTGTTCACAGCCAGAGCTGTGAATAAAGAAACATTGGAATGTTGGAGCTCTGGGCTTATACCAGCCATTATAAGCCCGGAGCACACCATTGAAATGGTGTATCCAAGTGGAAGGAACAGTGTACAAGGCATGAGATTGCCCACAAAAATTGTTAAGCTATGTGGCCCAATGGAGGAAGTCTCAAAAGAATGACTGAGATAGCCCGGCAGACTGTGCTGTATTAACAAGGCCAACCATGAACAAGGAACACGATAACTGCACAGGAACCAGGAGAGACGCCGAAGATGCGTTTATTAAACGTTTGCCGATGTAGTTAATCTATTCCTCCTCCACATGCCATTGTAAGAAATTCTTGACATAAACCTAAATGTGATCCATATACCTACAGAATGCCAATTTTGCCGGTTTGTTCTTTTCTCTGTCCTTCATTCCAATGATCAACGTAATGCCTGAATAAAAACATGTAAACAATGTGAATTAATTGAGCTGTAAAATCACTGAATTGGATATACATTCAGCTGTATCTCCCCTATTAAAATGAGTGAAGACTGGTGTAACAAGTGAGAGGGCGAACCATGTTGGGGCAGTGTGACCACTTAAGTGTTCTTGTGGAAATTCCAACTGCTCTTTTAGGAAGGTTATCTAGCAGATCAAGTGGACACTGGATAAAATATTTCAAAGAGGAAAATGGTAGCTAGAAATCCCACCACAATATTATATACACAATAGATTACTAATAGCTAGCTCCATGGTGCATCTGGGATCAACTGGAATTAATAGGGGATATGACCAAACCCCGACATGAGAACGTCTGATATGGTAGAAACTATTTGTAACCAGAATTTTAAATGGAATTGTTGTGTTTGTGTGCTTTTGTGTTACACAGTTTAGTACAGCATTAAATGTAGCACTCTTCACTGTAGTGCGTAGGCACTTTAGCCCAGAAGTATATACCATGTATCTAGTAGCAGAATTGTTCACACAAGCAACGAAACCATTTCAGCAGAGGATGTATCCATATGTTTGTAAATGACCTTCTCCCAATTCGCTTCAATACGATAGGCCGCCTTTGCTGTTTTGCACACACTGCCTGAATGGTTTAAACCCCCACCCCAAAAATAAGCTCCCACCCATCCCAAAATGTGGTTTTTGGTATTATTTTAGTTTTGGCTGGGTATGGTGAATGCTTTAACAACCTGCTGCACTATTCGGCAGACTGTGCGTGGATTGTCTGTCAATGGGGCTCTGTGCCGGTCTCGAGCGCTGGCCGCGTCGCGAGACTTCCGCAGCACGCGGCTGCACTCCGGGATTCCTGGCATGGGCACGCGGCTGGGGTTGCCATTTACCTGGAGGGGCGGACATTCCCTTCAGGAAGTATCTTGTTCAAGAACACAGACTCCGAGACACCTGCCAACAGCGTGACAGGAAGGGAGTTGGGCTGCATGCAGGCATCCACCCCGTAGAACAGAAAGACTTCCTTATCCTGGCTTGTAAAGTCCATCGTACTGACTGCAAATAGAGACGGGACAGAAAGAAGGCCTAGCTATCCAATAAAGCAAGCCTTTTCAGAGCCCTCTTGTTCATTGTTCCTCTGGCTATGTAATACATATATGTCTACATAATAATCGCAGCTGGAAATAAATGGCCTGAAGTACATTTTGACGGTAATGAGAATAATAGACATAATGAACTGAGACTTAGAGAGAGCTTTGTCTGCATTATGGAGAAAAGCCGAAAAGTACTCTAAATAGCTGCTTAATCTTTACGGTTTCATTTTGTTTCAGAGAAAAAACATAATCAGCACAGAAAGGCATGTAACCACCTGACATGGTATACAGAGCATAATCTTACAGCGGGAAACACATGGTTTCCTTTTCACATAGTAGCTTTGTCTGAAATGTTTTTGACTTCCTTGGAGGAACTGAAAGGTATTTGTTTGGTTTAAGTGACGGAGCACGTGACAGCCACGTTCACACTAAAAGCATGCAAAAATGTCCCCTTCCTCAAAAGACACGTTTTTTACTCTTCCAGCCATCTCAGTGGACTTTGGAAATGGAAGCCCCGGTAGAGAGACGTAAATATGGGGTTAATGGATACACCTCAAGTGGTATGCATAGCATAGTGTAAGGCAATGTATCAAATAAACAGAAAGAAATGCAAGCTAACCACACTCTGCAGCAAACACAAAAGAAGAATGAGAAACAAGCACTCTTCAAATCACTAGCGTAGGCCCTAAAGCAAAGAAAGAAATGCATTGCACTTTATTTCAGCATTTATATAGCACTTACTACACCTAGGTGGGGTGCTAAAGAGCTTACCTAAATGAGCAGCATGCTACTATGTAGGGTGTGTGTTTGGAAGGATGTTGGCTTGAGAGAGCAATAGTTTTCTGGGCTCTGTTGCCAGGCTATGGGTGATGCAGTTATCTAGGAAATAGCCATGTTTTCAACTATATTCAGAAGTGTATATATATGCTCCTGGGCTCTTCTAATGTAGACTGGTTGTAAGTTCCAGAGCTTGGCTGCTTGTACAGAGAAAGCAGGTCCTCCTACGGATTTCTTATGGTAGGGTGGTATGACGAGAGGTGGTGCACCGTGTCCTGTTTGGTTTGTATTGCTTGAAGTTATTTTGTAGGTTTAGCAGTCCTTTTCCTAGGGAGGCTCTGTGGATAATGCAGAGTGGCGTGGACATTGCCGTTCTAGCTATAGTTAGCCAGTGGAGTGATTTCAGGACTGAAGTCATGCATTCTCTTAGCTGTAGGCAGAGAAAAAATCTTGTAATAGCATTTTGAATGAGTCTGTTTTTGCATATGATGAATGTGGGTGTGCCAAGGCATAGGCTGTTGGCATAGTCAAACTTGAAGGTTACAAGTGAGAGGATGGCTTGCAGTTTATGTTGGTATGCAAGGTATGGGAAGGTGCAACGTAGAGTTCTCATTGTGTGGAAGGCACTCTTTGTAAAATTGTTAGCAGGCAGTATCAAGGATAGATCTGAATCTCTGGTTACTCGTAGGCTTCCATCTTCTCTTGATGTAGTTGGAGGGAATTGAACTTCCTTAGGCCATCTGGCGGTAGGCCGGTACTTTTGCCATCATACGCGATTCATTATCTCTGTGGGCTCCAAGAGATTCATAAATATGATCTTTTGCAGTGCAAAGAAGGAAAGAGAATAGATGGAAGAAGAAATGGATGCATGCAGAGAGAGATAGTTGGAGAGGGGGACGAGGATGGATTGAGAGAAGGATAATGGACTGGCGAAGAGATGAATAGAGAGAAGGATGAATAGAGAGATGAATGGATCCAGAGAAAAGATAGAGTAACCGATGAAAAGAAAGAAGGATGATTTATCGGTGGAAGGATGGAAGGCTAGCAAGAGGAAGGATGAATGATGGATGAAAAAGGATGGTATGAAATGAAAGGAGTATGGAGATAAGAATAGATACCAAAAGAGAAGAAATGAAAGCAAGAAGGGAAAAGACAGAAAGAAGAATTGGGAGAGGACAAAAGACAGATAGAAAGGATAGCAAGAGGGAAGGACATTTAGGAAATTTAGAATTCCCTCCGAAGGAGCAATCTTCAGAACAACTGCCAGTTTTGCTTGCTTCACCCACTTGCTCAGAGATATTTGAGACATGGTTCAAAGTAGGGGTATTTTATGTTTATGGATACTCCCTTGTAGGTAGGTCACACACAGCCAGCAGAACAGATTCTAACCCCCCTGGTATGAAGCTTCCACCACCAATTACTGCAAGGCATTCTTGTATTTTTGTACATCCCCACTGGCAGTGATTCAGCCAATAACGTAAGGACTTGTCCTTCCAGGCACAATGTCCTGACAAGAACAGGGTTCGCAAGTTGGAATTCTTAGCATTCTGTTTAGGATTGGGAAAACATAGAGTTGTGGATGTGAGAAGTTGACCTGGTATATGATGTCCACTATTCTAGTGGGCACCTTGCACCAGTCCAATCGACCCTTATTGATGGTAGGTTATAAAGTCAACCTTATAGAAAGCTATCCTAGTGGTAGCTGTGGAGAGCAGCCTTCAGGCTAAGACTTGGAGATGAGTTAAGCAAGTTGGTTTACCATTAATAATCTCTTGAGTACCAAATGAAAGCACACCACACAAGGTACATATCAAATATATATGTATTTATTCTAAACACAACCCCTCTGCACTCTTTATGAGGTCAGAGGTAAAAGTACAATACAAGGTACTAAATTAGCATACAATAAGTTTCACAGTATACGTTTTGCCCTAGGGGCCTCACAAACCATATACTAAAATAGTGGTATAAGAACCACGTGAGAGTTAGAAAGCAGGCCTGGGGCCTGTGGAATTGCTGGGTCTTCTAGGAACAACCAAAGGTTAGGATGTAAGAGGCACACGGGAGATGCGTACAGTGTCTAAACACAGCCGCGGGTTACCATTGACTTTCTATGGGAAACAAACAAGTTACAAATGTACAATTTAAGGACACTTCTAGGTGAATTACGATGGAACCCTTTTAGACTAGGACACTTCGAGAGTCAAGACCCACGGAGGCACCGGAGTACTTGTGTTACCTCACCCAGGGAAGCCGGGTGCATAGGTGCCTTTTGGTGTAAGGTTTCGTCGTCGATTCCAATGGAGAGCTGAGAAGAAGTGCTGCAGGCGACCAGAGGAAAAGTGTCTGGGTGGATCCAAGGGTGGATCGGAGATGTGGAGAAACTGAAAGCAGAGGATACAGAGTCTGGGCCACTAGCCAGTGACCAGGGGGGGCAATAGGAAGATGCCACCAGATGTCGGGTTATTTCAGGTGAAACAGTGAAGTTTGTCTCTCCAGCCATGGGGTCCAGGAAGCGTCGACGACAACCAGAAGCAGGATTCGAGCTGTCCCATAAAGGATCTAGTTGACTGCGGTGTCAGTATCCGGATTGGACCCAACAAGCCTTGGCAAATGTAATCCATGCAGGATGTCAAGATTGGCTTCAGTGCAGACCAGCAAGTTCTGAGGAACTTCTCCTTTGCAGGGAAGTTGGAGCCAGCCTGGAGCAATCAGAAAGGTAAGTAAAATCAAGGATTGGTCTTCCTGGGGGCTCACTAGCCTACGGACTAGGAACCGCAATGACGCATCAAGCTGAAATGCACAAAGCGGGCCCAGGGGACACTCATCGAGTGTGGGCCTCTGAGCTTCGGTGCAATAGATGCTCGAGGCTGGGGCTTTTAGCACCCCAATGCACAACTTTGGGATACCTCGGAAATTTGGTGCAGGTAGCAAAATGTAGGATGTCCAGAAGTTCCATTCCCTTGTCTCTCATGTCCGCCACAGGTCTCAACTTTGCTGGGGGCGCAGGACAGTATCAGAGATGTCAGGAAGTCCATGTTCTGTGTTGCAGATTCTTCGGGATCCAGCGGGAGACTAAAAAATGCAGACCAGCAAAGATGCTGTTAGTGCCTGTTTGAACAGGATGGTCACTCCTTGACCACAAGAGAGATTTCTTCCAGGAAGAGGTGTGGCGCCGCGGCCAGGGCGACTGACTCCGGAATCTGGGGATCACGGTTCGATCCCCGGCACCGGCGTGTGGTAAATAAAACATTACCCTGGCATAATTTCTAGGCATTAACAATTAGCATGTATCAAATGAGAGGCAGAGAGTCCGTGGTGTCCAAGTTAAAAGGGCTTTATTCCAATAACTCGAGTTAAGGGAGAATCTGTTCCATCACCACTGAGGTTCAGGAAGGGTCTTCTAACATTATTTACAGAGAACAACACATATATAAATTTTTCCTTGTACATAGGGAGGAGCGCTCCAGGCAGAGCATGAAAGAAAGAGATAAGAGCATGTGGGCGTGCATGAGGGTGTACACTTGATGAGTCACAGGTGGGTGATAGGTGGGTGGCTACATAGAGGAGGGGTTACATGGCAGGCTGGAACTTTGCCCTCCTTGTGCACGCAATTTGAGCATGACGTGCAATTGACGTGTAACTGGGAGGAGAGCTGACTTTCAGTCTAGCGGAGAGATCTTTAGTGTCAAGGCGACCAGCACGTCTGGTACTAACTGATATCTTAAGTCAGGGGATGTATTATCTGAAGCAAAGGTTGCTCATCACTAGAATCAGAAAAAGCATATATTTCTTCGTTCATTGCGTGGGGCTGTGAGCTTTCTATGGATGCAAGCACTGTGATTTACTTCAATGGAGACAGAGAAGCTAGGCCCTATCTTCCGCGGACGGGTTCTGTTTACCTTCCTCACTGGGCAGGAATGTGACTCTGTACAGCAGGCAGATAACTGTTATTCATAATACAGTCTTGGCAACCCTTGCTGGGTCTCTTTCGGCTGAGCTAGAAGTATGCGAGGTCAGAGATACGTAACTGCAGCTTTCAGTGTGTCAGGAGTCATGAAAACCCTAATTCAGAAAGTGGCTCAGACTGAACCACAAAAAGGGTTCATTACGATATTTATTTAAAAGTGCACAATGCAAATACATGGGCCTTCATGTTAGCTTAACGTTTGGGAAACTTGATGACAGGCACCTTAATGCAGGACGTGATTGCAGAGGCCTTGTGATTCAAGCCACTAAGAGAAATATGCATGGGTGACATGCACATATATGTAACATAGGGTACACGTAGGGGGCATCTTGGTCAGGCAAAATTTCATTTTCCTCATTCCCTCCTTGTCCCCTACTTAACCCTTCAGGATACATCTATATTCATGAGACCGTATAGTTGATCATACAGCATCATTTGTTCGTCCTTAACCCTTTGTATACTTGGATGTGGAACACATGCAGTTGCACACAGGCCGCAAATGGCCGGGCCACACTGCAGACAGAGACAGCAACCAAATATCATAAGTAGGATCATTCCTAGGAAGGACAACACTTTCCATCCCCAAGCAGATATCACACCCCAGAGCCAACTGGACCAAGTCCATGTGCCTGGGTCTTGATGTATGCCATGAGCAATCTTGTGGAGCCTTGTTATCGCTGCATACACAGATGGCGCGTTATTTGGGATGAAAACGCAACAACTAGATCGGATCACGCTACAAGCTCCGCCCCTATCCGCCAAGATGACGTCTAGAACGAGGCGATTTTGAAGAACAACAAGCCTCATAGCAGACTGTTCCTGGGTCAAGTTCGCCAGGGCAGATGCAGTCACATTCACTACTGCCTCAAGAGTCCTTGTTAACTTGCGTATCAGTTTACTGTTTTGGACGGGACCTATGAAGAAGAATCCTTTGTTGAAATCTGTATATTGCTCCCAAGCTGTTTCAGTCTGATCAATCCCTGAGGCATCTGTCTCTCTCTTTACTCTAACATGTTCTAGTCGTGAATCTCTATGATAATGGGATGGGGCCAAGAATACAGGTGGCAATAAGAATGCTATATAACAAGTCCCACCCCAGTCTAAGGGCAGATGTACATAGGCTGTCTGACCGCAAATGAAATAGGTATGGCGTGATGTTTTGAAAGAAGAAAGTCCTTTATCATTAAACTCTACTACAACTTTACACTCGCTGTGTCCCATATGTACTGAGCCTTTCTTATTAACACATAAATCACCTTTTGCTGGTAGAACTGAAATAAACGGTGGACCTGTATTTTGCTTGGGCTGAACGTTTAACATTATAAAATTAACGGATGCATTTCCCTGCTCGTACTATTCATTCTCTAGATCGGTTCCCTTCCTTTGGGGAAATCCGTCTTTGTCTGGAAAACATGCTTCATTCATTACTTTATTCAGGTTTCCATATATCCAGCCACCTGGATAAGCTATGTACTTTCTATCTATTGAGGTCATTAAGGCAAACCATGCTCCACATGAACCATTGTGTGAGAACGGTAGAGGATAGAAGGGCAGAACTCCCTTCGCCCTTTGATAAGGTGGCAGTTGGCCACATACCCAGCAATCAGTCGCATTGCTGGTCTGGTGAGAATGGTGTAACATTTGAATAAAAGTATTGTTACGCAATGCAAGTCGATATGACAATTCATGAGGTGGCAGTTCACTAAATGTATGCTCTATGGTGCTGTTACTGGAAGAGTGTATATGTGAGGAAATAGGAAAGAAAACATGTAGTAATAAACTGACACAGATTATAACAATGCACAGAATAAAAAGAATGATCAAAGTAACTATACATCTACTGTGTACTAACTTGCAGTATTTTGCTTTCATCTTGTTTTTCTTACTATTCACGTCTGTGATCTTATACATGTCAGAAATCTAGTCTAACCGATTCACCACCGAGTGGACTTAAACAATTAAACTACGTCTGACTTACTAGATCTCAACTTAGACCTATACTCCTGCTGTGGAGTCTTTTCTAGTAAAGGCGGCGCAGGCGGCGCAAGCGGCGCAAAGTCTGTATTGTCTTTAATGTTTTTAGTGTCTGTATCTTTTACTAAAGTACCAGATTGTCCAAAGTGTCTTTTACAGTGCTGAGCGTGGATCCATCCTTTGCGTCCCTCCACCTTCAGCGCGGTCCTTGTTGTAAGAAGCACTAATTTCGGGGTCTTCCAGCGAGGCTCGAGGGGGCTTGAACGATCAAAATTCCGGACACAAATGTAATCCCCAGGGACAATGGCCTGTTCCTTGACCTGGGTGTTGTCAGGGAAGGCGGCAGCAACCTGTGAACGACAAGAAAGTAGTGCAGACATCAAGGAAGCCAGGTAATCTGTCAGCATGTTACTGTCAACATCAGTTATTCTTTTAGGCATAGGCGTACCCCACATATTTGGCGGTCTACCGAAGACTACTTCATACGGGGATAGGCCTGTTCTGGAATGAGCTACCATATGCATGTAAAAGAGGGCAACCGGTAAAGCTACCATCCAATCCACGCCTTTTTCTGCACATATCTTAGCAAGTTTTGTTTTGATTGTCTGATTATGTCTTTCTACAAGGCCTGCTGCTTCAGGGTGTCTTACACAATGGAATTTCCAAGTATATCCTAACAGAAGAGACACTTGTTTCATTAATTCAGAGGAGAATGGCTGACCGTTATCGGAATATACGACCCGAGGCAATCCATACCTGGGGAAGTACTCGCGCACTAATTGCCTGGCTGTTGTCACAGCAGTATAATCTGGAACTGGATATGCTTCTGTCCATCTAGATAGTGCACACACAACTACCAAGACATACTTGTAACCTCTACATCTGTTCATTTGGATATAATCCATCTGGAGGACCTCAAAAGGGTGGTCAGGAGGATGAAATCCGCCTTGTTCCACCGGAATGCCTTTACCTGGATTGAACTGGCAACAGATCATACATGTTCGTACTTTCTGCTTCGCTGCTGCACGCATGTGCTTGTTAAACCAGATATTCTGTAAGCTGTCTATCGTTGCCTTTCCTCCCAAGTGTGCTGGACTATGTGCTGTGTTTATGATTACTTGTACCATAGAATCTGGAAGAAACCATGTACCTTTTCCCTTAGTCATCCAACCTTGTTCAGTCTGGACCCCTCCTTGTTCAGTCCATTTCTTTATCTCATCTGCAGTGGTATGTGTCTGTATGTCGAGTACATCTTGAGTGGGATCCCTGACTGTCATACATGTTATCAGTAATGGTACCTCTGTCCTTGTCGTGTCTGTTGGTGTCTGGGCTGTCTGGGCTGTAAGTTTAACTGTTCGGTCTGCCAGGTCATTACCCTGGGAAATGGTGTCTGTAACTTTGGTGTGAGCTTTGCACTTCAGGATAGAAATGGCTGTAGGTAAATGTATTGCTTCCAACAGGGCTTGAATGAGCTGGCCGTGCTGGATCTTGGTCCCATGGGAGGTCAAGAAACCTCTCTCCCTCCATAAGACCCCGAAATCATGAACAACGCCAAAAGCATATTGTGAGTCAGTATAAATGTTTACTTTCAAGTGCTTAGCTCTTATGCAGGCTTGTGTCAGGGCGATGAGCTCTGCTGCTTGTGCTGATAGTGTGTCTATTTTCTGTGTCTCTATGACTTTAGTAGCAGTGGTCACAGCATATGCTGCTACTAATTCTCCTGCACTCGTTCTCATGCATGATCCATCTACATAGAGCGTTAAGTCTGGGTCTGGAAGTGCAATATCTGTCAGGTCTTGTCTTGGTTTCGTCACTATATTCATTACTTCCACACAGTCGTGTGGCGGTGCATTTACTGTACTTGAGGGCAAAAGTGTTGCAGGATTCAGAATATTACAACGTCTTATCTCTATGTGTGGTTGAAATAATGTCAGTTCATATCCTGTCAGTCTTGCTACAGTCAAATGTTGTGTCTGTGTCCTGTTTAAGAGAACCTCCACTGCATGTGGAACCTGTACTGTCAGAGGGTGACCCAACACTATCGAGTCACTTTGTCTGATGGCTAGGGCTGTTGCTGCAACTGATTTCAGGCACGCAGGCAGAGCCTGGGCCACTGGATCTAGTGTACTAGAAAAATAAGCGCAAGGCTTGTGTTTTCCTGCTTGATCTTGTGTGAGGACAGATAACGCTGTTCCATCTCGTTCAGTTACGAAAAGCATAAAAGGTTTACTGTAACTTGGAGTCGCTAAAACTGGCGCTTGACATAATGCTCTTTTTAATTCCTCAAATGCTAAGGTGTGTTCTTGTGTCCAAGGGAGGACAGTCGGAATGGCTGCCTCCTGTGTAGTTAACTGTATGAGTGGTTTGGCTAGATAGGCATACTGGGGAATCCATTGCCTACAGTATGAAGTGAGGCCAATAAATGCACGTACTTCTTTCTGTGTCTTGGGCTGTGAAAGGTTAGCAATGATCTGTATACGTGCTCGTGTTAACTGTCTACCCTCCTTGAAAAGCAAGTGTCCAAGATACACCACTTGCTTTTCACAGAATTGCAACTTTGAAGGGGACACCTTGTGCCCCTTGTCAGCCAGAAAATGTCAAACTGTCAGTGATGCATTCTCGCATTCTGGTTCTGATCGTGCTGTAATCAGGATGTCATCTACGTACTGAAGTAGCGCAGTGTTGGCAGGCATGTGAACACTGTCTAGCTGTCTTTTCAGTGCCTGACTGTAAATACTAGGGCTTTCTGTAAAGCCTTGTAGAGCTCTTGTAAATACAAAGCTACGACCTTTTAATGAAAATCCGAACAGGTACTGGCTGTCGGGATGGATGGGAACACTAAAGAAAGCGTTCTTCAAGTCGATAACAGTAAAGAAAGTAGCCTCAGAATCAATAGCAGTCAGTAATGAAGAAATGTCTGGCACCACTGGATATTGTGGTACTACACATTTGTTCAATTCTCGTAGGTCAATAATTAGTCGGTACACTGGCAGTACACTAGGGTCAGATCGTTTAAGGATAGGGATGACAGGCGAGTTACATACATTCGAGTCAGTCTCTACCACTACTCCTCGTGCAATAAGTTTGTCAACTAATTTCAATAAGGCTGTTTCGGCGTCAGGTGGTAACTTGTATTGTCTAATACGTGGAAGTACTACTCCTGCTTTGAGTGTGACATGGTGTGGCGTTATGTCCATGTAACCTACGTCAGTCGGTCCTTGTGCCCATAGAGTCTGTGGCACATTCTTGAGTCTGTGGTCAAAATCAGTCAGTACATAATGACCTTTAAAATCACGTAAGAACAGGCGTACTCCTTCTGGAGAGCAGCAGATAACTGCTCCTAGGTCTTTTAATGTCTTCATACCAAGTAAGTTTTCTGGACATGACTTAGTAAGTAGCAAGTCTGTGGTACGTGACAGTGGACCAACTCCTAGGGAAACTGGTTTCGATACTTCATTAACAATAGGCTTTCCTGAAAATCCCAGGGAAACATTCTGTGAGTCTGAGAGAGGTGCCCCTGGAACCTCGTCATGACTGATGGTAGTCCTGCTCGCCCCTGTGTCAATCAGAAATTTTCGGTCTTGTCCTAGTACACGACTATGTACATACGGACCCTCTTGATCTACAGGTACCTCAATAAGGGGCAAGCCTACTTCCCTCTCGAGGCTGTTTCATGAGAACTGTTGATACTCAGGATAGTCAGACTGTGTGTACTGATACATTTGTGGTGTGCCCTGTACAGGCGGTGGTGGAGGAAAATTCGCTACTGTTTGTTGTGTGTTCTGTTGCGTGCTATTCTGTCTAGGAGTGTACTGTCGTTCTTTTGTCTTGCCTGTAGCTATATTGTGTTTCAGAATAGTGCAGTCCTTTACAAAGTGACCTGGTTGTTTGCAATAATTACAGTTCCCCTTGACAGGTGTCGTGCTATGTTTGTTTGAATTCGCCGGTACCGTCTGGGCAACCAGCACTTTCATTTTTGTCTCTTTTATGCGTCTCTTTTCATGGTCCTGCTCTTCTCTAATCCTGTTCTGGTGATACTGTAACATCTGTAACATTTGTGAAGGGCTGTTTGCTTGCCAAGTACTCTCAACCTTCAGTACTCTATTCTTGATCTGGGGCAAGGAATTCTCAACTAATTTGCTCACAAAAAGATGTGGAAATGACTCGCTACCTTGCTTAAGGCCACTATTAATAGTAAAGCATTTCTCAAACCTAGAATAGAAATCACTTGTGTCCTCGTCTTGCTTTTGTTTACATGCTGAAATAGCATCCCAGTCTTCCTTTTTAGTAATCAATAATCTCGGCAAAACTTGTATCAGGAATTCAGGTAGTTCTCTAGATCTTTCCCCAAGACCAACTCCAGGGAGCCTGCCTTTTTCTTCTGTTTCCAATGCATCCCAACTTAACTTTTTATCACCCACTTCCCAGTCTTTTTCCTTAAGCTTTTCATAAATCCCTGCAGGTAACAGTACTTTTAATAACTTCAGAATGTCAGCGTACGTATAATCTCCTATGCGGAGGATGTCTTTTAATTCTCGGTGAAACCCCCCTGGGTCTTTATCATGACAAGGCAACATCTTTTTCATTTCTAGGATTTCTAATTTCGTTAAGGGGGTGTAAACATACACCCGTTGTAACTCATTGGCCGCATTCCTGACGGGATGAACCTCTCGTAGGGGGTTCTGTCTGTCTATGTGTACGTTATGTCTACCGTGGTGTGAGACTGGGGGCATGCATGTAGTCAGAGAATCTATGTACTTATGTCGTTGATCCAGAATAACATTAATTAATTCGGTACCTAAACCTGTCCATCTGTCTAGTAAAATGTCGTCTAGTAATTTATGCAAGTGACCAGGATCAGAATATTGACTCTCATACAACGTTATCAAGTGTTGGACCATGTAAATACCAGCCAAACGCTGTTCGTTAGGTGGAAGGCTTAAGAAAGTCTGAGCCACTATATCACTGCTGTATATATTGGAATTGGACACCCACTGGGTGGCTGACCGGGCCAACTCTATTTCGTGTTGTGTGGGAGGTCGCTCGCTCCCTATCCATTGTTTCAGTGCTTTTTCAGTAGCCTGGAATAGAGCTTCAAGGGAATACCTTTCTTTTATAGCTGGCCCTTGTTTACGGTAATCAAGGCACTTGGGTCTGTCAAACTGTCGCGCTTTTCCTACATAATTAATCTTGCCTTTCAGATCCTGAGTATCCTCTACCTCTTCCGCTGATGACTCGCCCTTCTCGTCAGACTCTTTTCTGTGTCTTTCTATTATTTCCTTTCGTATTTTCTTGTATATGGCATCTATCTGTCCCTGTTTATCATGTCTACCGGCATCTATGTGCTCGCTCCATTCTATCAAACCTTGTTTTACATCTCCGTCTCCTTCGTCTTGTTCCCTGATCAGGCAGTTAATAATAAAACGTAGGCTATGGTTCTTAACCCCTACCTTTCTTTGTGCCATGGCTTGTGCTATACTATCTGGTCCCTCCCCCGTTCTAATGAAACGGTACATTTTATCTAGGTGTTCTTTCATGTCTGGTAATGTCTCTAGATATGCAACGGCTTGTCTTAGCCTACGTGAAATCACGACCATTGAACCTTTTCCTGGTTCTGGATCATATACACAAATTGGAATGGCTACATCTACAGTAGGCACCCCTCCCACTGCCCCGGGACCTACGTCATCTTTTACTAGCTGCTGCTGAAGTTGCTGGAGCTGATCTGCTGGTGGGGGTGGAGGGAAACCTGCATTAACGTAGTCCGGAAGGGAATCGTCTAGATACGAGGAAATGAACGCCTCCGATGCTGTCGGCTTTACTCTACGTTCTCTATATGGTACAGGTGGTGGCGTTCGCGACCTACTGGGTCTCTCTGAGGTGGTCACTCTAGCTAGTTCTTCAGCCAGGACGGGATAAATACCAGTAACGACGGCGTTCCTTTCTCTATCAGTCTGTTCTGTTTTGACCCGTTCCCCCTCCTCCCGTAGTTCTTTTTCTTTGGCTTTTTCCTCTGCTTGTTTAGTTCTCTCTGCTTTATTGAATTCTTTCTCTGTTCTCCTGTGTGACTCTTTGCGCCACAATTCAATGGCATCTTTCTGAGAGGGTCTTGATTTCTTTTTCCATAGCGCTTCCTCTACTCTCATAATGCATTCTGAATCCCAAGTTCCTGAGATAGGCCACCTATACTTTTCCTCCAGGTCCTTTGTATAGTCTACCCATAAATCTAAAAACAAGATGGCGTCTAATCCATGCTTATTATACATATAATGACCAGGTGTGTCTCTAGGCGGGATGTTAACTGACTCTTCTAGTATACCTTTTCTGGTCCCTATCTGACGCAATTTTGAAAACAGTGGCATGTTGAAACCAACACAATGGAAATACAATACACAAAAATAGACTGAAACAATCAACAATCATTCACACTAAAACATCAGAACATTAAAACAAACATGATCTAAACCAATACAGAGAACTAAACATGTACTTGAAAAACTATATGCACTGGAATACAGTACAACCATACCGGTCTCAAATATGAGACACGTCTTACCGTGCCCACGTTTTACCGTGGACCCGTCTTGACCGTGCTCGTGTGAACGAACCCGTCTTTACCGTTTTCACGAATAACGTGAACCCGTCTTTACCGTGCCCACGTTTTACCGTGGACCCGTCTTGACCGTGTTCATATAAAATGAACCCGTCTTGAAACTTTATGCATTCCCCATAGTTGTACTCACCGAGAAGCAAAACTTGAAACTTGAAGGCCTCGGACTTCTACGCATCTACGTCTACGTCTACGCATGCGCCTCGGAACGGGTGGACCTCTGGAAACCTCGGACCTTGCTCTCTCACAAGTCGGGCTCTGGTTGAGACGATCCGCAATCCTCACCGCCTCGTATGGATGCCTGGTCACAGTCCGTCCTCCTCCTGGGCCTGAGGGAGTAGCGGGAAATCCCGATGGTGTGTACACTTTAAAGTCCGTCACGGCTGTAGAAGGGGGCAAAGCTGGACCTACAACTCCCGCGTGTGGGGAAAGGGATATGTACCTGTTCGGGCGCCAAATTAATGTGGTAAATAAAACATTACCCTGGCATAATTTCTAGGCATTAACAATTAGCATGTATCAAATGAGAGGCAGAGAGTCTGTGGTGTCCAAGTTAAAAGGGCTTTATTCCAATCACTCGAGTTAAGGGAGAATCTGTTCCATCACCACTGAGGTTCAGGAAGGGTCTTCTAACATTATTTACAGAGAACAACACATATATACATTTTTCCTTGTACATAGGGAGGAGCGCTCCAGGCAGAGCATGAAAGAAAGAGATAAGAGCATGTGGGCGTGCATGAGGGTGTACACTTGATGAGTCACAGGTGGGTGATAGGTGGGTGGCTACATAGAGGAGGGGTTACATGGCAGGCTGGAACTTTGCCCTCCTTGTGCACGCAATTTGAGCATGACGTGCAATTGACGTGTAACTGGGAGGAGAGCTGACTTTCAGTCTAGTGGAGAGATCTTTAGTGTCAAGGCGACCAGCACGTCTGGTACTAACTGATATCTTAAGTCAGGGGATGTATTATCTGAAGCAAAGGTTGCTCATCACTAGAATCAGAAAAAGCATATATTTCTTCGTTCATTGCGTGGGGGCTGTGAGCTTTCTATGGATGCAAGCACTGTGATTTACTTCAATGGAGACAGAGAGGCTAGGCCCTATCTTCCGCGGACGGGTTCTGTTTACCTTCCTCACTGGGCAGGAATGTGACTCTGTACAGCAGGCAGATAACTGTTATTCATAATACAGTCTTGGCAACCCTTGCTGGGTCTCTTTCGGCTGAGCTAGAAGTATGCGAGGTCAGAGATACGTAACTGCAGCTTTCAGTGTGTCAGGAGTCATGAAAACCCTAATTCAGAAAGTGGCTCAGACTGAACCACAAAAAGGGTTCATTACGATATTTATTTAAAAGTGCACAATGCAAATACATGGGCCTTCATGTTAGCTTAACGTTTGGGAAACTTGATGACAGGCACCTTAATGCAGGACGTGATTGCAGAGGCCTTGTGATTCAAGCCACTAAGAGAAATATGCATGGGTGACATGCACATATATGTAACATAGGGTACACGTAGGGGGCATCTTGGTCAGGCAAAATTTCATTTTCCTCAGGCGGCAGATTAGCCCAGCACCATGTGACTCTGGGCAATAGCTTGCTTAATCTTCCCGACGGCCCCCAGCGCCTAGAGACCCTAACGGGTGATTGTGCGCTGTAAAAATGTGGATATTATTATTTTATTATTTCCATCTTCCAGTCAAAATGGAATGTTGAAGGTCCAAGATATATGTTGCAGAGTTTTGTCCAGGGTAATCTAAAGTCCTAGGGACTGGGGTTCTATACTTATAGTAAGTTTAGGGGTTGGACTAACTCTAAGGTCCCTCCTATGGGTGGACCTGGGGAGGGGGTGGTTACACCCCTTCCCCTTTGTCCAGTTTCACGCTAGAGCTGGGGCTGAGTGCCCCAGCAACCGGTTTGAACTGGGAAATGCTTGGAGCACCTGTGTGCCCCAGGCAGTGTCTGGAAAGCATTCACTGAATGCAGCCCTCCTTGCCCCAATACACTAAAGCCTTCCATGTACAGGAAACCTATTGTCCAAGCCTCCCCTGCCTGAGTTTCGTCCAGCAGCAGGAGGGCAGACTCGTGTCTGTGGCAGCAGCATTCATTTTGTGATGCTGGGGCTCTGTTTAACTTTAACCAGGTTTAGCAGTAACTACATGTCTTCTCCCTCTAGAAGGGTGGAATGCTACCCCCGCCGCCAGAACTGGCGGGGGGGGGGTAGTATTCCAAAGTGTTTGACACCTTACACGACATGTTTTGATGAAGCCAAACCAAAGTTAGCATTAACCGCGAGGATTATAATGCAGTTAAGAGTATATGGTATGGCCATATCAGAGAACAGCTATAGGGAGATGGTTCCGAAAGCTGCAGAGGGGTTCAGCTCATGCTAGGGCACCCTCTCACACAGAACCAAGCACTCTACCTCCAGGATTGTTGAGGTCTGCCATAGGATTGGCTTATAGGTTAATATGTGTCTTTATAAGTATATAGATATAGGTATACTATATCTAAATAAGGGGTGATTACACCACCTTACCCAGGCTGTAAGAACAGACCTGTGGTGTCAGGTTGGAAGGCTAACCATGGGTTGCACAATACATGCTGCAGCCCCTGGTAGGCCTAGGGTGCACCTATGCCTGGGGTACCTAGGGTACACTATACAGGGTCTCACAAGGGTGACCCAGTAACCAAGTACATGGTATCAATTTAGAGAGAGAACAGCTAGGCTGTGGGCCTGATTAGCAGGACCACAGCCATACTAAAGTGGAAAAACCAGAGAGTCACAGCAAAAAGTGGGGGTAACCATAGGAAGCAGACCCTACTCTCCCACAGTGGATTCCACATATTTCATTCTTTTTTCCATATGCAAATCTCCAGTCAACATCCTTAATCCAGAACGGGCTTATCCAGATGACCATTTGTGAATCTAAGACAGATGTTGTAGAAGCTGTAACCTATGAACATTGGCTTGCATAATGGAACATCATGCAATACCGCATGGATTCCTTTAACCTCTCCTGTTTGGGAGATTTGCTTATCAATTGTGAGTCGATGTCTTTTTCAAATTTTTTTCAGAGTGGGATAGCTATCAACTCTATTGACACTAACATGTTGCATGAAGTAGGAAAAAAGTGAACATCATGTGTCATCTACTGTTATTTTGGAATCAAACAAAGTGCAGTGTTATAGACTGGTACACCTCTAGATCAGTGTTTCCCAAACTGTGGTCCGCGAACCCCCAGGGGTCCGTGACACATTCCCAGGGGGTCCGTAGGCAGCAGTTTCAAAAGCACAGAAACATTTCTTGTATAATTAGCAGCTTTCCAGGAACAATAAAAGTGTGAAGAGAATGCCAGTGATTAATGTACCTGCTGGAGCATGAGGAGAGTTTTGTTCAGTGGCAGCTATGATTTAACTAATGTAGCACAGAGGGTTAATGTGCCTTCTGCAAAGAATGTGTAACATGCATCTTAAAAAGCAGCTTTTTATGTGCCTAGGTTCGTGGTTACTGCTTTTGTCACAGAGATTCTTTTGTTACTGTGCACTTCATAAGTGACAAACGTAATCTAGCAGAGGGAACTATAAACTGTCATCAAAGAGCTGCTTGCAAACTGCATGGTACCAGTTAGTAACTTATATTTTGTCCCATTTATTCATTATCTTGATGCTGCTAAAAAGATATATTTGGGTGGAAATACATTTTTAATGTTAAAGTCAACTTTAGCCACTGTTTTATGCTCTGAATCCTGAGTTTGTGCTTTTCCAGACCAAGCACTCTTTAAACAATTTATATACACACTAATTTACATGTATGATTCAATGTCTCTATATGTGTGTTATGTAAAGTGCTCTGACATCCTACAATGGTATGAGAGATGCTACAAAACAAATGAAATACATGTGACAGAGGGGCTATTACTTCAATATAAAATACTAAGGGGCAGATGTACGATCTGTTTTTATATGCGTGAACGGGTTCGCGAACCCGTTTGCGCATGCAAAAACCTATTGGGCCATGTACATAGCCCATTACGCGAGTCGCAATTTGTAAATAGTTTTGCAACTTGCTATTTGGAAGGGGCATTCCCTTCCAAATAGTGAGTCTCAACACCATGTACAAATGTGTTTGCGGTCGCAAAACAGTCACAATTACCACTTACTTCAAGTAGATGGTAATGCATTCGCAAAGGGACCTCTGCCTGCCCTTAGAAAATGAAACGTTTTATTTTATTTTTCTTTTAAATGCATGGTAAACAGGCTGCATTTAAAAAAAAAACTGCTTTATTTAAAAGCAGTCTGAGACATGGTGGCCTGCAGAGCCCAGCAGGCCACCATCCCTGGGAGGGCTGGCATTCATAATGGGCTTGCAAATTGCGAGAGGCTCATTAATATTAATGAACCTCGCAATTTGCAACCCCATATGGAATCCCAAACAGTGTTAAACACACTGTTGCACATTTCATTTAGCGACTCGCAATTTGCCACTCGCAATGTGTCGCCAATTGCGAGACGCTAAATGAAATGGTCGTACATCTGGCCCCAAAATCCTTAGTACTTTGAGTATTTGTTTTGTTTGCACACGTGTGTTTTTTTTTTAATTACTGTTTTAATGTTTGAAATTTAACTCATACAAATTGCTTGGGGGTCCCCGGCTTCCAGTGGTGACTCAATGGGGTCCTCAGGAGTCAAAAGTTTGGGAACCACTGCTCTAGATTGAATAGAAAAAAGAAATACACATAAGAAGATAAAAGTGAAAAAGACATTAGCGGTAGAATATCAACATTAACTTTACCTTTTCATGTGGATTGTTAACAATGCTGACTTTTGAAACAGCTGATCAAAGGGATTTTTGTAAAAAATGCATGTCTGAATTGCATGCAAAATTCATATGTTAAGCATATACATTTTGAAGTTACAACTAATGCATTTGTATGCCTAAGACTTTTGTGAATGAGGAGTTGAAAATCTCCACAATATCAAGACATGAACCTTAACAATTAGAAATTTAGAGTGTATTCTTGAATAGGAACTGTTTTCAAGTTTGCTTCTCTATGCAAAGTGGGGACATTGACGCTGGCTGATTGGAATGTTTTTTTTCTCCACAATGGCTCCCAGGGAGGCGTTGGGCAATAGGGAGTGCAAGACAAGGTACTTGGAACTTTAGTGGCTCTGGTGGTGGGCACATAAGACCTTATTTAGAATTTGCCCCATCCACTATCTTACAGGTCAGTTGTTGCCATTGACATGTGTAATAGAGCAGACAGGATTTCCACCTCACCATGGCAAGGTATCCCATCCACTAAACTCTAAATAAGTCCCTTGATCAGGATGATTTGATATGTTGATTTGGAATCCATGGTGATCTTGACTGGATCTGGGGATTCCCTTGCTACAAGGCACATGCTTGCTGGCACTGGCACTGCCCAGATTTGTTGGCCCCAATGCAAGGGCATGTACAGGGATGCACTATAAATATGGTACATATGCCTCATCTCTGTGTGTTGAGACAAGACAAAGCTACCAATTGACCATCCTCAGACCTTTCATCATAGAGTACCCCTAACATTTCTGATTGGGAATTTGCTGTTTCAATGTGTGAGGCATGGACATGAAAGTGGATGTATGTGACTCTGTGAGATGTTTTACGACACATGGTGGTGCACAGTGTCCACTGTAGGCACATGATGCAGAAGTTAGTGGATGTGTTGTGAGATTGTACAGAACCATTTTACAAGTATTCTGCGTACACTGCAATGCAAGACACCCTGGGGCCAGTGTAACCCATAGCTTTGACAGTATTTGGTGTCCATTCACCGTGTTTCTGCACTGGCAAAAGCAGAGTAGATTCCCTCTATGACACTCGTGGCCCTTGGAAAAGTCGTTGTTAGCTGCCAGGTTTATGTTGGCATCCAGGACAATCAATCAATCAATCAAAGACATTTATAGAGCGCACTACTTACCCGTAGGGTCTCAAGGCGCTTGGGGGGGGGGGTGCCGAGGACAGTGAGGAGGAAATTGGAAAATGTAGCCTGTGAAACTCCTACCACTCTGGCGGTGGTAGGTTGAAAAGTTCCCGACACCAGCATGTGGAGGACAGTGAATAGCTTGGTCTCTGAAGTGATGTTGGTGCAGAGCTGGTATGTGGGCTGCAGGCCAGGTGCTATCTGGTTCAGTAGGCAGACAATGGACCCGTTCTTAAGCCAGAGGTGAATGAGGGTGACCTTCTGGCTGTAGATCAGCTCCCTTCTATGGCGCTGCTGTGGTGGTGGTTGTCATGACGCTGCTTTCCCCTGTCCTTGCACATTGTGCGCACTCACGCTCGTACAACCTGACGTGTAAATACTGCTAGTATTAGGGAACTGCCGCACATGTTGGTAGTTTAACTGTCCCAAAGTATCATGTGTGCTACTATCTGAGTAATCCCTGGTGGCAGAGGTTGTTCCATCAATTACATGTTTGTGCACTCTGGATATGTCCAACAATGATTGTATGTTACAAAAACAGGTAGAGAAAGGGTCTAAGGGGTGTTTAAAGACCATGCCTAGGTTGTACCCCCCATTATCAATATTAACAACAAAGAAACCTAGGGGTCTAGCCAAGAGGATAACGAAAGAACCTCAATCCGTCATCGACCAAGTCTAAAATAGTACAGCGATGATTAACATTGAGTTAGTAGGGTGGGATAAATAGTATATCAACAGAAGCTGTGTTAATGGTTGTGAATAGAACCCGATCAGTGTTCAGAGGATACCCATCAAAGTATTGTATGATCAATTTATCATCTCGTCACCCAACAGAGGTAATGAGTCTCTTGATCATTGAGACCATATTCTTACCCTGTAGCAGAGCGGGGTCACTGTCCACAAGCACTTTATGACCAAGTGATGTTGAGCTAATGGGTAAAGGTGCAGTGCAAAAAATCATAAACGTGGTGAATTAAGATAGGATAGAGGAAATAAAGGAAGACTATTTTATTGGAGATATGACCTCTTCCTAGTTAAAAACAAGAACAGCGCAAAAGAGCAGTATAAAACAAATGACTGCATAAGGGCCCTTATAAATGAATTAAGATAGGATAGAGGAAATAAAGGAAGACTATTTTATTGGAGATATGACCTCTTCCTAGTTAAAAACAAGAACAGCGCAAAAGAGCAGTATAAAACAAATGACTGCATAAGGGCCCTTATGCAGTCATTTGTTTTATACTGCTCTTTTGCGCTGTTCTTGTTTTTAACTAGGAAGAGGTCATATCTCCAATAAAATAGTCTTCCTTTATTTCCTCTATCCTATCTTAATTCACCACGTTTATGATTTTTTGCACTGCACCTTTACCCATTAGCTCAACATCACTTGGTCATAAAGTGCTTGTGGACAGTGACCCCGCTCTGCTACAGGGTAAGAATATGGTCTCAATGATCAAGAGACTCATTACCTCTGTTGGGTGACCAGATGATAAAATTGATCATACAATACTTTGATGGGTATCCTATGAACACTGATTGGGTTCTATTCACAACCATTAACACAGCTTTTGTTTATATACTATTTATCCCACCCTACTAACTCAATGTTAATCATCGCTGTACTATTTTAGACTTGGTCGATGACGGATTGAGGTTCTTTCTTGGCTAGACCCCTAGGTTTCTCTGTTGTTAAAATCAACAATGATTGTATACATGAGGAACAATAGTTACACGAAAGACAATAAGCACGTTGCATTCACAACCATGGCACGTGTCCACATAACCATAGACACGCACACATGGCCTAATTGTTGGTAACACATTGTCAGCACACCTCCACGCGAGCGCTACACTATATAAGTCGCTCAAACTACCTGCACACGCTTTCCCTCGTCAAAGCTACCTTACTTGAGCACCTCCTGTCTTCAGCAACAATCTTCACGGCAGGGCATCTCTGCTCCCCCAATTGTTGCAGGTTGTGCGTCTCTCCTTTTTCCACGGTTCCCAACGGCTCCAGAGAGTTTCTGGCTTTCCGGGGTGCCCTGTCTCCAGCTTCCTGTTGCTGACGTTCCGGTGGCGCAATGTGCCATGGCATATTTACACGGTCACTTAAAGCCACTTTTCGTGGCTTTTCATGGCCTTGTAAATATGTGCCCCTTTCACGTGGAACACTGCGTGAAAGGGGTGTTCCATGGGTGTTGCAGTGGGTGTTCCCATGCAACACCCGTGGAATCAGAAGCATTCCTAGATTTACAAGAAATCGTAAACCTGGAAATCTGTCAGAATCTAACTCCACCTAGGGATGGTGTTAGGGAGGTGTAACCAGAAGAAATGCTTTCATTTCTCCTCGTTTTTTTTCTATTCTATGTGTGCTTCATTCTGCAGCACACATAGAAAGAGAAAATCGCCTCTTGTAATTGACTTTGTGCAGGAAAGTGTCCCTTCATCAATCAGCCCGCAACGCAGACACCCTTTCACCATAGTTCAAGCGTGTCTGTGTTGGGGCATGGTAGCCCATTGTGCGCCAGCACTAGGGGAAAGGGCAGGAATGCACTGTATCTTATAGATACAGCGCATTCCTGCACTTTACTTTTGATGCAGGACAGAGCAGCAAGATTCCTTGACCAAAGCTTTCCACTATTTCCTCTTTCTCAGAAATCCCTCACTTAAAATGTGGCAACATTAACTTGAAGGTAGATCATCATGTTTGCAGCCATAAGATGGACTTGTTTTCTGATCAGTTAACTATCGAGACAAACTTGAGCAAAGCCGCCCTTGTGATTGCATCTCACTCCACGTATTTAACCCTTGTGTCTGTGGTTTGCTCCTGCGTTATCTAGAGTGGCTATTTTCAGGTTGTTGCCAGTGACTGTTTTCAGGGTGTTGCCTAGCCCCCACAAACCCATTGCATTGCTTTTCATTGCCACTGCCCCCTGAATGAATCGAATAAATGGTTTGGAGACTATAGGATCATTAAGACCCAAACCGTAATGCTGATGTGAGCCCATATACAATTTGATCTCATTATAGTACTAACAGCAGTAACAGCTAGTGTGATTAGAGTAAAAAAATGTGATAGCTCTGTTTCAGCCCTAGAGCTTACAGTTAGATTTGCCCTGATAGTAAGGGCCCATGGTAAATATGAAACGTGCTCAAGACAGGGACAGAAAACATTTACAAACATGAAATATAAAAACATTAAGATATATTGGCGGAAATGCTTATTACCTACTTTCATGGAAATGGTTACTACCTACTTTCATTCGTTCCATGATTCTAAACTGTTGTGCAATAAGGATGCAATGGAAGATTTAATTTTGAACTCTCGAATCATGGACTGATCACTAGAAATCATCCCTAGAAGAGTGAATTACAACAGGGGAGACACGGATAATCTCAACTCGAGTCGGTGGAACCACCGGGATCCAATGATCTACCTTCTGAAATTTCACAAACTATTGGTAACAGTATTCACCTTATCAATGATAAACATGCTTCAGGAGGCAAAAGGAAAGGCACACTGGGGCAAAAACATTTGAACAGTGGCTGTACCAAAAGATCATTGCTCTTCTTATTAGCCCATACCATAACCAAAGTACGAGATGAAAATGATAGCCAAAATGATGGTGAGCAAACTGGTCCTGATTATCTCAGAATTATTTAACTCAGATCAATCTGGATATATGGCACAGAGGTCGACAAAGCTCAGCTTTGGTGGACTATACCATAGTTTGGAATGTGAGGGAAAAGTAGTGGAACCTATAGCCTTGGTATCACTGGACGAGAGGCTTTTGTTGTCTGTCCTTTTCTATTTTCAGTTTTGGGAAAGATGAGTTTCAGATCATTCTTCTATTTCTGGTTGAAACTGTGATATAATACTCCGTTGGTGAAGAGCAGGGTGAATGGCACTCAGTCAAGGTCCTTATTAATAGGCCCAGTGCAAGGCACGGTTGCCCTCAGTTCCCTCTCCTATTCACCTTGGCGATTGAGCCTTAGCAGCGAGGAAAGGAACCCACACTGATGAGGAAATTAATGAAGTGCGATGCTGGGTGTGAGTGTATCTCATTGTTCCAAGATGACATTTCCCTGTATGTTGATTGTCCAATGTGATCTTTGACTAGATTGAAATCAATGTTGCATACTTATGGCAATTATTCGGGCTTTTGAATAAACTGGGAGACATCTTTGATATAGCAGCCCCCCCCTAAACTGTCCCCACCCATTAAGGGGAAAAATCCAATTTGAATATGTCTGAATTTGGATGGTGATCCATCCAGAAAGAAATTAGACAGATAATCTCACCACGTATTTAATGAACTCAGGACTGAAGAGACACGTTGGAAGAGGCTTCCCCTTGTTCCTTTTCGATCGCTCGGACCTAATAAAGATTTGATAGCGCTGCCACAATCCTTGCATGCCCTACAGAATACACTCTCTGAAAATGCAAAGCAAATTCCTAAAAGAGAGCAGATGAAATATTGAGATTCCTATTATAAATGTACAAGCCTCCCTCTTTGCCTCATGAAGCATGCACAATTTAAATTCAATAGAGGTCCCTGGAGTGGCTGAGCAAGATGGCTGCTGACTAAGGGAGCTCCGGGGACGAGGTAGACCTCTGCAGCAATCCGGTCATTCATCCTTCATATCCATGTACCTCAGAGGCTCACGCTGATGCCTGGGACCAAGTGGCGTCTGCAGGTGAATTTCCAGTTGTAAACCGACATCTGGATCAGAGACCAGCCGAAGACGGGCTGCGGTGGCCTACTTCCCATGCGGCAGCTGGGGACTAGATTTCCATGAGCACCCAGTGCAGAGCGAGGATGCGGCGGAACAGGCTAAGCGGCGGCGGACGCGCCAGAAATACTTCCAGGCAAAGCGGAGGGGTGCGCGACCCCACACGCGCACTGGGGCAGTTGCGCTGAGTGAGGCGTGGTGGGCTGTGACACAGGGGAAACATCGGCGACGTGAGGCCTACTCGCAGGGGGAGAGCCGGGGCCTGGATTACCTCTGTGTCCCATAGCCACACGGGCGGCGGAGGGGAGAGTGTCCCAGCGGGTGGAAGCAGAGCGCTTTACCCCCCGCCCCGGTGAGTGCACAAGCAACGCAATCCCCCGACGCATGTAGGGATATTTAAGAACCCATAAGTGACACTCCACAGGAGATCCTGGCTGAAGATGGACACTAACTCTAATTGGGAGGCTGCTAGCTGGGTTGAACAGAGAAAGACCGGGCGAACGACGAATTCCCCCCCTCCTAGTACTCGTTCCAAGGAAACTGTGAGAAGCGCGCCATATCGAGTGGGGGCCCTTGGTGTTCTACGGGCCACACAGTCCGACAAGCTTAAGGCAGAAGACGGCGCCTAACAGCGGCATATCCTGACTACCCCACACACCATCATGGCAGGAAGGGGCCCACGGACTCAGAACACGCAAGCCAAACTGGACAAATATGCATATAGAAGGGACTTTCCACTGCTTTCAGTGGGAAAAGACTCCTCAGGGTTCCGAAAAAGTGACTCTAGAAAACATAATGGCAGCCCTTACCAGCGTCCAGGCCACGGTAGGATCAATTTCCACGGATATATCCCTGTTGCGGGCAGACTTTCAGAAAATCACAACTAGGATCACAGAAGTCGAACAGGTCACTAACACCTTACACTGCAGAAAACTGTATCACTGCTTGAAACTGAGAATAACGTATTGGCGGAGAAGCTGGACGATCAAGAAGGGCGCTCGCGCAGAAATAACGTGCAAATTCTTGGAATTCCGGAAAGTGAAGGCGCTACTGCGATGGATCTATATGTGGAAGACCTCATAAAGACCAGGCTGCAACCCAAAGGACTTTCAACCTTTTTTTCCATAGAACGGGCCCACAAAGTTACGGGTGGAAGACCTAAACCGGGAGCTCCCCCCAGGCCAGTGCTCGCACGTCTATTCAATTTCCGTGATAGAGACGCAATACTGCAAACTGCGAGAGTCTCCCCACCGATTCGTCTACAAAACCCAACGATCTATTTCTTCCCAGACTATACTGCGGCGGTCTCACGGCACCGTCGAAGCTTCTTGGAGGTTAAAAAAGCATTGAGAACTAGGGAAGTGCCTTACTCAATGTTATTTCAAGCGAAACTCAGAGTTGTAGCAGATGGGAAAACGTGGTTTTTCGAAACACCAGAAGAGACCCATGATTGGCTTGAAGACTGGCGGCGAGCAGAGGGGCCACATCGCGGGAATAGAGGGCAACACCATCGGAACGACCACGGAGATTCGAACAGTCACGGACACCATCAGTCAGATGAGGAAAGTTCGCAGAGGATAGAAGCAGACAACCTTGGCCATGGATAAAACGGAAAAGCGGGAAGATAGCCGACTACTAGACACCCATGTATAGACAGGGCCGCAGATGATCTGACTCAGGACACCGGGCTGAAGCGGGCCTTGGAGGGTAGGGGAGGTCACGCTCTCCTTGGACTTCTTACCCCCTTCACGAAAGTACACTGTTTTGGGTTGGGATGAAGCACTCTGCTAAGTTGGGTGGCGGGCAGTTCAAAGTCCGTTGGGCAGGGAGGCAGGGAGGGGGGGGTGGGCTAATGGGTTGGGAAATACAGGTTTTGAGTTTCTTTGTTTTAGTTTGCACCGGCAATGTCAAAATAGTGTAATGCTTCCAAGCCGGCAGGTTTCTGCATTACACGGTTGGGTTACAGCTCACATTCATTTTCTACCACATCCATGGCGACGTACACCCCGATGGCTAATACCCAGGACACGGCCCCCGAACTTCAGGTGACCCCTCTCACACTACTTACCTGGAACGTACATGGGCTAGGAGACAAAACTAAGAGGGGGCTGGTACTGCGGGCCCTGAAAGCGTCAGGCTCTCACATTGGCACTCCTACAAGTAACGCACCTCACATGCACGGCATATAAGGCATTAGACAGATGGGGGTATAGGATGGTGGTGCACTCTGAATTCTCGTCGTGATCCAGAGGAACGGGTATCCTGATGCGAAAAAACTCTTTCTTCATAGTACTCCAAGTCAGAAAGGACGGTTAGGGGAGGTTTGCGGCGGTGCAGGGTCAGTGGGAAGGAAAGCTTATTAATGTGACATCAGTATACATCCCCCCGGCGCTCCACGCAGTGGCACTCCCAGCTCTCAGTGAATTTCTGTTGTCTCTGCCGGAGGGGGACCATCTTATCGGGGGGGATTTTAATGCCACGATGGATGCAAGCTTAGACAGACATTCCGTAAGGACACTGACACCGGGCGTCTCCCGCCTACAGAGCTTCACGGAGGCATTGGGGCTGGTTGACATATGGAGGCGCACGCATCACGCAGCGCGGCAGTATACATTTCACTCCACTGCGCACAATAGTCTGTCTAGGATAGACTATTTCATGACCTCGGAGACCAGTCTGCAAAATGTTGACGACATTGCGATCAAGCACAGGGGTATATTGGACCATTCACCGGTAGTATTAACCTATTCTTACCATCAAAAATCCCACAGGAGGCTCTACCCTATTTTTCCAGGATATTTGCAAGTCCCGAAAATACGTAAATAAATCCGTAAAGCCACAAAATATTTCTTTGCGGAAAACACAACATCTTTTGACTCCCCGTCAGTTCTATGGGAGGCTTACAAAGCGGTTATTAGGGGGCAGGGGATAGTTTCTATCACAGGACACAAACGAGAGACACAGAAAGACCTCACAAATTTAGAGCTGGAATTGCACGCAGCCGAAACAGACCACATGACAGACCCTACACCTGCCTTGACGCATGCATTACACCTTCAACAACAACAGTACAGGGAACATCTGCGACAGGAGATGGAGTCCGGCCTCACAGCAACCAGGCATAAAATATACAATGTTGGGGACAAAGCAGGGAAACTATTAGCTTGGCTGCATAGGCGAGAGCGGGGCACCAGGGGCATAGCGCATCTGCGGACAGCAGAGGGCCAACTTACATCAGACCCGCGATCCATAGTACAAATATTGGCAGAACATTTCCGGGATGTTTATACGTTGACATCAAACATGTTGGAAACGGAGGCTGCGGCCTCTATAAAAGACATAGGAATGCCCAAACTCACATAGGAGGCATCCTTGGAACTTGAGGCGGATCTCACGGAGGATGAATTTCTAGCAGCAATCCAAATGCTGCAAACGGGCAAAGCACTGGGACCCAATGGGATCCCAATAGAATTGTACAAACAGATGGTAGACACTATCAGTCCACACTTGCTTACAATGTACACCGACAGCTTAGATAGAGGCGAACTGCCGTTAGACCAGAGAATGGCCACAATAGTGGCTATCCCGAAACCCGGTAAACCTCCGTCTGAGTGTACCTCTTATCGCCCAATCTCACTACTCAATGCGGAGGCGAAAATACTTGCTAAAGTGCTGACAAATAGACTGATGGCGTATCTCCCGCAGTTAATTCACCAGGATCAGTCAGGCTTCATGCCAAATAGGAACACAACGCTCAATCTCAGGCGACTGCATGAAGCGTTGGCTAAGGCACAAGCCCTGTCGGAGCCAACGGTAGTCATATCCTTAGGTGCGAGGATGGCCTTTGATATGGTGGATTGGAGCTACCTTTTTGCAGTCCTTCCACACTTGGGATTCGGCCCTAAGTTCTGTGCGTGGATCCGCCTCCTGTACACCGGACCTCTGGCATATGTGGCGGTCAATAGGCACATATCAAACATTGTACCGCTGGAGAGGGGGGCGCGTCAGGGATGCACCCTGTCGCCGCTTCTTTTTGCATTAGTGTTGGAGCCCCTAGCGACATGGATTAGAGAAGCCCCATTGTTGAGAGGTATTCGGTGGGCGGAGGGATGGGAAGACCAAATTTCCCTCTATGCTGACGACATTCTAGTGTACCTCACAGACCCTGAGAGCTCCATAGCGGTGCTTCTTGAGATGTGCGATAGTTTGGGAAGATCTCTGGGTATACTATCAATTGGTCAAAATCGGTCTTATATGTGCTAAAGGGACCCGTGCCACAGCTCCCTTCAGATTGCCCACTTGTAGTTTCCCAAGACTCATTTAAATATTTGGGTATTCATGTCGCGGCGGATTCAGCGGCTTTCCTTTCCAGAAACCTGGCGCCCCCCCGGAGCGCTTGAGGAAAGATGTGACACATTGGGAATCACTCCCTCTGACACTGTTGGGAAAGGCAGCATTATTTAAAATGATGGCATTGCCCAGTTTCTTATACGCCCTTGAAAACACACTGTTTCCGGTACCATTAAAGTACTTTAAACAAATAGCAGCGCAAGTTTCCACGCTATTATGGGGCAACAGACCGGCACGAATAGCATAAGTGAAATTGCACCGAGGATGGTATGACGGAGGCATTGCGCTCCCCAACATCCAATTATATTACTGGGCTGCACATCTCAAGATCGTCAATCAATGGATACACGCCCCTCAGGCTGATCCAGCATACATGGCAGACAGGGCTCAACTGGGCACGGGAAACATGCTTGCGGTCTTATATAATAAAGGACAAGCCATGAAGCTGACGGGCCCAACAAAACACACAGCCATGCTATGGCACGCAGCCCAGGCGCGGTTGGGATGGAGGGGGACCATTACCCGACTTACCCCACACTGGGACAATAAGAAGTTGAGGACATTGAGGAATAGCAAGGGATTCGACCAATGGGACAACATAGGTATTTCCACAGTGGGCGACTTGTGGGACAAGGGTACAGTAATACCATTTGACCAGCTCAGACAGCAGTATGCTCTTGCTCCTACTGAGGCGTTCCGATACACGCAAATACGGCACGCACTTTTAACAGTACAAGACACTGAGGTCCCTGAAGCTTCCCCACTGGAAGACAGATTACTCACAGATCACATGCCAAAGCGCGCCACATCCTTCACCTATCGCAAGCTGATTAATAACCTGTCAGACCCAGCAAAGTCCCTGAGAGAAAAGTGGGTGATTGACGTTGGAGACATGGGCGAAACAGAATGGCAGGAAGCCTTGGCCTCACCCAAGGAGGTGGGTATACCCTCACGGCTCAGGCTTGTGCAACTTAAGATCTTACACCGCACATACTACACCAGAAACACACTGCACAAAATGGACAGGGCGCCACACCTGTATTGCCTCAGAGGGTGTGGGGACGAAGTCTCCTTCTTCCACACGATGTGGGATTGCCCCATTATAGCCGACTATTGGCGGAAGGTACTGCGAACAATATCACAGGCAATGGGCGTATCACTTGTGCCAGAGCCGCGCAGATGACTCCTGAACATGTGGGAACCCAATGATCTAACACGACATGGGCAAACGTGGGTAAAGCTGGGACTAATGGTAGCAAAGCAAAACATAGCGCAAAAATGGGGGGCTATGGAACGTCATCCCAGAGGGACGCCCGGGGTACCGACGGTCAGAGCGGTGCCTCGCTTTACCTGCGCTGTAGCCAGGTGAGGTGGGTCTTTCTCTCCTGCCAGTTAGCCAGGAGAAAGATGGTATCGCTACTTTGCAGGTGATATCCATTTACTTTTTTGTTTTCCCACTTATTCTTTGCACAAGCAGTAGCGTAATTTGGTCCTGAGGAAGCAGCTGGATACTGTTTGATCTGATAAGTCTGCAGAAACATGTCGACCCTATTTTCCAACGGTGGATATTTGTTCAAACCACCACGCACTCCTTTCTTTTAATATTTAGGGAAGAAGCGAACTCTAATAAATTTCCTCTTTGCTTCTTTACCTAATTTTATAACCAGTTTTCACTATTCACTGTGCACTTCACGTTTTTTGCACTTATAGCACTGCTTCAAGTCACCACCAAAATACCTATGTTCTCCCTCTTGTTGGTCCACCACATGTAGGATTAGGCATTTAGACATCTGCCAATCCACTGTGGGTCTATACATCTGTGGCTCAGAGGGTGCAGGATCCCAGATGATGAAGGGCGGATCCGAGTGGTGACTGATGGGAATTCTCCCTTAGTGACAGGAGACCCTAGGTGTGATTTAATTGACACTCCTTTATTTCTTTCCTGTTTTTCCTGTCTGTCTTCTTGTTCCGTTCAGGTGTTGTAGAGATCTAATTCAGTTAGAACTTTTGTTTTGACCCCTTACTATCTTGTGTTGTGCATATGGTTTTGGGATATTAGTATTGTTGGGTCATAAAACTATCCCTTAGACCCTCCCCTATCTGGTTTGTGTTATGGGCTATGGAACTGCCACTGTTGGCGGCCTGGTGTAAAGATATGGACCTCACTATGTTGACTGAGAGAACTGAGTATGTAAACCGGAGATGCCCCCGGAAATGGACCAAAATATGGACGGCATGGAACATTTATAGGGGGATATCTGCGAGCAAATACCGGATTCTGATGAGGGTAGTTCAGGTGAAGAATTTGAAGATGGGTAGGGGAATTGAGTTGGGGAGGCTGCCTACAGCTCAAAGCGTGGCCAGCTGGTTGAATGCGGAAGACGACGAAGATTCATGTCATGAGTTATGTAACCTCACTGTAATACATGATTGTGCATATTCAGATTGTCTTTCTGATGCTATGAACGTAAATAATAAAAACAGTTAAAAAAAAAAAAGAGGTCCCTGGATTCGTCCACTAGGAGGTAACTCAGACAATTCAGCTGAACAGGAGTTTGAACTCACATAACAGGAGGATTAAGAATGCTCATGAGAGGACTCTAGGGAGCACTTCTGCGCCAACAGGGATATGTGTGGAATATAGGAAAGTGCTGGGAATATCACAGTAGTATCAAGGTGACAAATATATATAAACATGTAGGGGGTTTCATGAACTATTGAGGCTACATTTGAAACAGGAAGGATACACAAACAGAGCATGCAGCCACACTATAAGACCCTGTAACTGGACGTATTCCATAGAGGGGGAAATAGGGTTTTCTGCAGCTTTTTGGGAAAAGTCTATGAATGTAGGAAGAAAATCAAGAGGTCATTTATTCAAAGAAGTACCCAATTCAGATCCCACAAATCACAGGATCATGTAATGGACCAGGTAAGCACATGGGAAACACAGGAACATCTTTCAAAGGCTGGCATGCCTGGGAATAATCATGAAGTCTCAAACAATGGCCAAGCTGAAGAACTAAATAGATGCTGCAACTAAAGTTTCACACCGGACTTGTAGATAATAACATCTTATAGAGAATGAGTCTCCTATGAGAAGGTAGCTCTGTATTCTAGAAGGACCATGTAAACAGACTTAATAAGGAATGATTTGAAAGAAAAACTCATTAAGATCCCACTGAGACTTTGCATAATCCATGCTTGTCTGTTAAGCATTGTAGGTCTGTGTTTCACTATATTTTGAGTGTAGTGTGTATTAAAAGTGTGTACCTTTTCATGTTGTGGAGAGTCCCAGAACCCATCCCACAGCCAGATTTTGCCAACAGTGTTCCATGGTTCTCTGCTACATATATGAGGGGCACTGATAAAGGGTGTAGTCCATGCACACTGTTATTTACTACGAGTACATCTCTATCTAGAAAAGTTAGGGAATGGGGCAAACAGTCAGTCAAAGCTCACGGCCTAGTGAGGACCTGTGAAGGAATGGAACCTTACCTTGCCCTCATACATAATGCCCAGGACAGATTTTTATTCACATGTTGTAGGCTCAACCTTTTACATCATCTACTGGCTGATCCGGTAGGTTTTACTAGTTCAGTTGAGTCTAAGGGTCCCTGCAGCTGCGATCAACGATCTCTGCAGGATACCCTTCATTTTGTACTATTATGCCCCTTTTATTTATTGCCCAGGTGCCGTTTTTTAGTCAGTCTGCTGAAAAAAAAACAAATTTAGGCACGCTAAGGCGGCCCTTTTATATTTACATATGGCCCAAGACCCGTTGACCCTACTTTCTATAATGAGTGTTTTAAGGTTGGTAGTCAAATTAAGAGAGACTAGAGGGATCTGTTGAAGGAAGCCCCTGCCAAAATTATGAGTAATATGTGGGGGTTGGACGGGGACTCAATGAATTGTAATAGGAATAGTCTTTGTACTTTTTAAAAAATGTATACTATTGTCATTTTAAATTGTACTTTTATGGTGTTTCTGTAAAATGCTGAATAAAGGATATATATATATATATATATATATATATATATATATATATATATATATATATATATATATATATATATATATGAAGCAACCATCCCTCCAAAAAGAAGAACGCGGAGGCCAAGGGGAGTACAGGATAAGCAGCTCGTATATTTCCTCATCACAGCAATGGCGGCGAATGCATTTCGGCAACAGTGGCCTTCCTCAGCGCCCAACACTGCAGCATGTCATGTTACCCAATGTTCCTTCCTGCTTAAATGTTCATTACAGCCCCTGGCACTCCTCCCCCTAATGCGATTGACACATCCGGTTAAGGTCCGTTTTGATGCCGGACTTCAACTCCCAGCAGGCACTGTGTCGGCATGACTGGGTAGATGGCGTGAGGGAGTGAGGTAGACTGTGGGTCCCGCTGGTAGACAGGTAGGTGGTAACAGGTTTCATGCCCCAGAAAGAGGAAAGTCGACGGCCGTCGTCCTGGGTCCCCTTATGTCCGCTACAGCCAGCACAACACGACTATATATATATTTGCTACGAGTACAGACTGGAATTAGAAGGCGCATTTACTCTTGCTTTTTATGAGTCATGGTGAGTGGCTGGCAGCCAGATTCTGCTGGCTGTTTTTGTGATGTTCTACAATGCACAAAGTTCTCAAAAGAGTAGTGTGTATCAAAGACGAGCTGTCTGTGAAAGGCATACTGAGCATTTCTTGGAATATCAATACTTCACAGCAGCAATCCCGGCATTTGACACATTAGGCTACTGTGCTTTAATATATTAGTACTACTGCGAGATCTCATTGATGATGGCTACTGCCAGTTAGAGACATTAGAGAAAATCTAGAGAAGATCTATTAAGGTATCTATGAAAAAGAGGACTATTGGATAGCTGACGATGAGAAAATATGAGCCGTTTTTTTACTGTTTGAAGCCCTGATGAAGCATAACCTTCACAAAACATGTGTTGGCTGTATATGTAATACTATTGGATGAAGAATTGTGATCAAATGTATGAAGGCATTGGCAATTCATTTTAAGTGTATGAAAAAGAAGAGAAGCTTGAAATAAAATACTACATATGGACTTTGGTTCTGTGATATGAGTCTTTCTCAGCACATGAATTAATGGACTATTCCCTGTGAGGGAAACAGTGAACTGAGAATCAGCGCCAGGCTATTTTAATATTTCCCTTGTGTGAATTTGTGTTGGAATATATGATTGCTTCCCTGCCAAAACCTTGGCTAAAATTTTAGGTACAGAATTATGCGGCACATCCGATTGTTCAACTGAACGATACTGACCACATCACTCATGCTGGGCAGACGGTTCATGCTCAACGAATCAAATAGGTTTCATAAACCTTTGCTTAGTGCACCAGAGTATCCGTAGCTGAGCCACTTCTTACCTCATGAACCCAGGGGCCTAAAAATAGTCCCTGCTGCCCCTGAGGTGCGGAGGGCCGAGCTCAAGGGGGGCCCCTTTGGCACTGTACACAGGTGGCCCTGGGAGCTCCTAACTGTGTCCGGAGCATGGGAGCCTCCTCCAAGCTCTTTGCAGGGGGCCCCCTCAAGTTTCGTTACACCACTACATGAATCTACTGCTGTCTTACAGACCAACAAGATGCCTTAGGTCGGCAGTCGAACCTGACAAGATGCAAAGCTTTGGTGGGCAGATAGTTTCGATCTCAGACGCCTCCTTCTGCCACTTCCTTCCTTTGCACTTCCGCATAAATAGCAGCTTCCAAAAATTCAGGAAAACATTGGACGCATACCCCTTTCAAAGATGTCTTGTTTGCTCCGTTCTTGATACCTTATCAGGATTTTAGTTTTTTCTTTACAGAAGGACTTGCTTCATTTTTTGCCCTCTAGACCCCTGCCTCCAGAGACTGTTGAAGTGACCTAAGTGAATAATTAAAATAAAGGTTGTTAGAAATGGGGTTTCTGGTGGGGTAGGATATATACCTACAAGACAGATCCCCCCACTCTAGTCTGGGCAAGTAAGTTACACAGCAAAGATAACCGATGCTCACCCCTGGTAGCTTGGCACAGAGCAGTTAGGCTTGTCCTCACCACAAAAGAGACACCACACAGTAATATATAAAAATATCTTTGGATTATAAAATACCTTACCACAGTCACATGAATCACTGTGCCACTATTACATGTTACACAGATCATAAAATCATTTTGCCAATCGGGCAGTTGTCATAACATCATAAGGTAGTGTAGTCAAGTAAATACTGGTAGGTTGCATACATTATAAAAACAGCATCACTGAACATCCTATGAACAACCTGAAATGATACTTGTTCTTCTGGTATGGAAAGGCATAACACAACATAAATCAAACAACAGGGCATAAAATGGAGCAGTTAGGCTATAACGTATAGACAGACACCTGAAGCATAACTGCCTTGCAGACTATGCAAATCCTGGCAATGTCTGCAGCCCACATAATAATATCAGGGTCAGAATATGCAACGGTTTGGGAAATGGAACACATAAGCTACCCTTTGTCACCCGGAGACCCTAAAACACAGGTCACAGCGTCGAAGTGTAAGGGAGATAAAGCGCTCACCATGCGCTCTAGATTAGCAAGACAATTCCTTTCCTATCATTCTATCCCTACACCAAACTCCCACTTTTCAGTTCCATTCCTATCATTCTATCACTACTCCAAACTCCCCCTTTTTAAATCAATTCCTATAATTTTATCCGTACTCCAAACTCTACTAAACACACATGATATCAAGAGCGCAAACCTAACCCAACTATAGTGCACACAAAAAAAATTGTATTAGCCAACTAACCTTGGGAAACCAAGTAGTGTGCCCCTCCCCAAAAAAACGCTACCCCTGATGAGGCATCAAAGCACTTTTTCCGCATGTAGCACGCTACTCTGGGACCCATAAAGTATTAGTGGTGAATTAGTATAGTGAAATATGAAAGCAATTTGAGTGGTGGATATGTTAGTCAGTTTTTTGGATTGAGAAGGATAGTGGAGGGATAGAAAAGGGAAAAAGGTTTGCATTTATATGGCACATGCTCCCCCTGATGGGGTGTTGAAGTGCTTTTTTGGCGAGTAGCACGCTACTCCGGAACCCATAAAGGATTAGAGGTGAATTACCATAGTGAAATATGATATAAATTTGATTGGTGGACATGTTAGTTTGTTATTTGGATTAAAAAGGATAGTGCAGGGATAGAAGAGAAAATGATTTGGAGCTCATAGCAGTAGGAAGAGGCTTGGGATGAGTAAAAGGGATGTGGAGGGGGAAGAGTCAGAGTAAGGGGTTTAGATAGGCTTCATTTAGGGGATCGGAATAGTAAAAGAGGTATGAGATGATGCAAGGAGGGGTAGAGTAGGAGGTAGTAAGCGCTATATAAACGCACTTACAATTGCAATTACAAATGCTCTCTGTGGATATTGTTTTTAATGTTGCTAGTTTTTTTTTAAAAGCTGCAATAAGATCAAGAAATTCCATTAGGGATTGACTACTGTCCTGACCAGCTGTATAAACTGCTGATTATCTATGTATTTTAATGATTTCAACTATTTACATGGTTCTTATCCCAGTGTGTGTTTGCTGTATGTTATGTATGCGTTTATGTTTTTTTATTATAACCAAATAAAGCTTTTCTGATGATGATGATTTCAAGTTTTACTCAGAATTATTGGACATGACTTTGGAAACTGTAGCTTGTCCTTTCAGCACAGGGTTAAATCGGAGTGATCTGTGCATGAATTGATAACAGCCACAGTAGTGTTCATAGATGTTCCCTCTTTGCCTTGCTTGCAAGTTTTCACAGTTGGTTTTACTCATGTGTACATCAGGGTGTGAAGTATGTGATGACTTCTCTTAACATGAGACTTATAAGCACATTAGGGTGGCGTGGCCAAGATGGCGGAGAGATAGGGCGCACTTCGCCTTCTCTCCTCTACTCGCCACAACAAAAGCACGGCATTGGCCTCTTCCAGCACCGGCGACAGTGTGGCTGGGCACCGAGACACCTGGTGAAGCCTGGAGATCTTCCGGGCAGGCCATATGTGGGCCCAGAGGGGGCTCCAGCGGCAGGGGACTCGTGGCGGGCCCCTGGCGGGCCTGTCGCCAGGAAAAGAGCGCAAAGCATCGAGCGGCATAGCCGCGGCCAACGTGCCCGGAGTGCCAAGCACTGTACCGTGACCTGCGGTGAGGCACACAAGTGCAGCCTGAAACAACGAGTGGAGCTCCGCCGCTTGTGACCTAGATTGCGGTGGTGAAGATCGGAGGCAGCCAGGAGGCCTAGCTCGCAGCAGTGCACTGACACCGCCCTCTGCGGCATTGGCTGGGAGCCAAGACATCTGGTGACACCCGGCGATCCCCTGGACAGGCCGCCTGCGGGTCCGAGGGGAGCTCCCCCGGCAGCTGGCTGGTACTGGGCCCGCTGCAGTGAAGAGAACACGAAGCCTAGAACAGTGTTGCTGTGGCCGATGAGCCCGGAGCGGCGAGCGCTACACCACGACCCGTGGCGAGGCGCGCAAGAGCGACATGTAATGTTGAGATGGTCTCCACCGCCTGCAACCCACGTATAGCTGTGGTGGAGATAGGAGGTTGCCGGCGGACCTAGGTCCTGGTGGGCGGACCATCGAGGTTCGCGGAGGAGCGCGACATCACCTGAGAGTCCCCGAGTCCAGAGGCGAATGCCGCAGCACATTCGGAGCGGCCTGCTCCCTGAGCGACGCCGAACACCTTACCTCCGACGCTGGTGAGTCTCACTGACCCGCTGCCCCGTTGTGGTCCCCGCTACTTCTGGCTGCCGGGGTGCCCTGTCCTGGGACTGCCGGCACGTGGGGGGAGAGGAAGCCAGAACTGAGCTGGCCCGAAACAGGCGCACTACCGCTACCTGTCCCACTGCCGTGTGGGGTTCCCTGGGACTGGGCCCCGGATCGGAAGAGCCCTTGATTTCCACGCTGCACACACCTGGGGATCCTACCCTGAGACACTCGGCGAGGCCTCGATGTGTTCCGGGCCTGTGTCCCCCTCGCGCCATCTTCCATCGTGCTTGGTGAGAGCCTGGCGGAGGACAATTGGTTTAATTACCTATAGGCACCTACATCCTATTACTTATACCACCGATTCTAACGAGACTACCAGCTCACAGAGCATCACATCTTCTCATCACCTACACTAGCTCTGCGGGGCTCGTACTATCCGGCTGCACTTATATGGCATCAACTAACCTCCAGAACCTAGATGTGTGGGGCTTCCATTAAGATACTCACGTTTAACATGAGGGGACTTAACAATCCCATCAACCGTGGGACTCTTCTCTCCTACCTAGAAAGTACGAAGGCGGACATCTGTCTCCTTCAGGAGACACACCTTCTCGGTAAGGATTGCCACCGCCTTAGGTCTCGTGCATTCCCGACCCAATCCTTCTCCTCACCTCCCACTAAGACGGCGGGGGTGGCGATCCTAGTCTTCGGTGCTTTGCAGGGGAAGGTGTTGCAGAAGGGGGTGGAGATAAGGGTTACACTACTCACCTACCAATTCCTTGTGGGGGGCCATGTTTTACATGTGGGATCCATTTACACACCTAATGAAAGTCGGGAACGTTTTCTGCAAGGAGCCCTCACTGAGGTTATGGCAACACAAGACTGCAATAATCTGATAGGGGGGACCTTCACATGGTGTTCGATAATGAGCTAGATAGGTCAGCGCAGTGCACAAGTCAGGTGGGCGCCCTCTACCCCTCAGGTCTCTCTAGACTCGGCGACCTCGATCTCACCGACCTCTGGAGGCACCAACATCCACAGTCCTGAGCCTTCTAATATTTTTCTAATGCCCACAAAACTTATGCCAGGCTAGATTATTTCCTGGGCTCTAAGGCACTACGCAACGCTCTTCTCTCCACTGACATCCTGACGGCTGCCATTTTTTATCATGACCCAGTGGAACTTATTTTAGCCCTCCCACACCCTCGATGCCCGGCCCGACACTGGCGCTTATGCGATGCTCTGCTGCACAGACCTGACACAGTGGCCCAGCTACAAAAAGCCCTAGAAGATTTCCTTACACATAACGACAACCAAGATACAGCTATCTCCTCACGGTGGGTGGCTCTCAAAACGGTTATCCGAGGCGAGGTCATCGCCATCTCATCCGCAGACAACGCGGATCGCAAAACAAAGAGGGATGAGCTGACCCAGCAGGTATGGGAACTGGAGCAGATACATCAACACACCGGGGCGCCTCGCATCTGGCGGCAACTGACAGCTGCCCGGGCACAATTAATGGCAGTCGATCGTGACAAAGCAGAATACGCACCGCTGCGGCTCCGCCACTCCTTCTATATGGGTGGGGACAAATGTGGTCGCCGCCTCAAAAACAGACTTCGGGAGGCCCGACTTCGAGAGGGTGTTCGGGAAATACAAGACACCACGGGGGCCTTACACTCGGACGACATGGCCATTGCCAAGGTCTTCTGTGATTTCTATGCTCAGCTTTACGATGCACAGCCACTCGATGGAACTGCCATCGAGGCATATCTCAATCAGGCCCGCCTCCCCACCTTGACACCAGACCAGACGGCCGATATAGAGAGGGATATAAGGCCGGAGGAAGTTATCACGGCCATCTTGTGCTTGAAGCTGGGCAAATCCCCAGGGCCCGATGGATAAACCACTGCTTTCTATAAGCAGTTCTGCACGACTCTTGCCCCCTTGTTGACCCGGCTTTTAAACTCATTTGCAATAACTGGAGCGATCCCGGCCTCCATGTTGGAAGCAGCGATCGCTGTCATCTCTAACCAGGGAAAGGTAGGTCAGAATGTGGGTCATATGACCAATCTCTCTCTTGAACGTGGAGTTGAAACTTTATACCGGCATTTTGGCCTCCAGGCTTGGCCCCTACATGCAGGGATTGGTGGACCCAGATCAGACCGGGTTTATCCCACAGCGACAGACCAGCGATAATACCAAACGGGTGGTGCACCTTATAGAGAAGGCCTCCCGCATTCCTGGGAAATACATGCTCCTCGCCATAAATGCGGAGACGGCCTTTGATAGGGTCAATTGGCTATACCTCGAGCAAACGCTGGTTCATTTTGGCATTGGGGAAAAGATGCGGACGCACATTTTTAACTGTTACAGATCTCCCACCGCCAAGGTACGGGTCAACGGGCACACTTCTACTCCCCTGCCCATTCACAGAGGCATGCAGCAGGGCTGCCCCTTGTCACACCTGCGCTTCGCGCTCTACATGGAGCCTCTGGCCCAGAGGATTAGAGACAGCTCCTGGATTCAGGGCATCCGCTTCAGGGGGGACACACAATCCATCAGCCTCTACGCCGATGATGTGCTTATTACTCTGTAAAACCCTGAGCAGATACTGAGGCCTGTTATGGAGGAATTAGATATATACGCCGACGCCTCGGGGTTTAAGGTTATTCTGACCAAATCTATAGCGATGAATCTCTCCCTGTCGCACACAGAACTGGTGTCGCTACCCTCTGCAATGGTCCGCAGACACCATCCCCTACCTGGGTATACAACTGGCCCCAACTTTGCAGGCCATGCATGCCTCTAACTACTCTCTCCTTCTCTCTCACATCCGCATCGAGTTGCAGAGGTGGAAGCACCACCAGATCTCCTGGCTAGGACATGTGGCCGCCATCAAGATGACCATACTCCCCAAAATCCTCTACTTATTTCAGACGCTTCGCCTCCCTCCCCCAACCGGATGGCTTCAGAGGGTGCAATCGAAACTCTCCCACTTCAACTGGCGGTGGTGCAAACCGAGGGTCAAGCTGTTAGTTGGATTTCTCCCGCCTCATGAAGGGGGACTAGGCATTTCAGATCTCACTCTTTATTTCTACTCTAAGCAGCTCTGCTATATGGTGGAGTGGATCCGGACGGAATCTGAAAAGCATTGGCTCTTCCAAGACAGGGCCGTAACCAGTACGTCACTCATGAAAATATCCTTCTTACCGAAGGCGCACAGCCCTCCCAATCTTTACGCTTCGGAAGTGACTCGCTCCCTTCTTACACACTGGGATCGGACCAGCATCCGTCACGATCTTGCAACTTTCCCATCCCCACTCACACCATTGATGGACAATCCTGAGTTTGGCCCGGGGATGGGCCATTAGCCCTACCATTTGTGGCGGGAGGCCGGCTGTCGAGCACTGGGTCTTTTGTTCACCAAGGGGGACATCATTCCCTTCTCACAGCTCCGGGTGGTCTATGACCTCCCGGAATCCGAACACATGCACTTCCTCCAAGTCCGCCACTGGGCTACGCACTCCGATAACCAAACCCAGGCCACTAGACTCCTTTCCACATTCGAACGGTGGCTCATCACCCGAACCTCCGATAAGAAATTAATCTCCGACCTTTATAAGATGCTTCTTTCTAAATACACCCACACTTATGATGCAGGCCGCTCCCTTAGCTCCACGAAATGGGAGGGTGTTTGCTACAGAGCGCGCCACACAATGCCACACATGGGCTTCACAGAGACCCTCACCAAATTGGTTTATTACTGTCAGTCAACAATAAGCTTTATTCGGTTAAAAGTTTTTAAAACCATCAAAGCACAGTGCCACACAATATTCATAGAGTTAATTCACTACATACATAGCAATTGAGTTGATACCAACATATTTCATAGATATTGGGAAGAGATCATTTAAAAAGTTTCGCCCTTTACAAAAACAATACTTGGCATAATAAATAATTAAAAAGGGATTGTCACCTACTTAGTAAGCAATTTAAAAATGGTTAAATAACAATCTGTAAAATTAAAGATCATTAAGTTCCTTTGTAATAAAGTCGCCACGGGCGTAAAAATAGAAAGCATCTTATCATATTAGCTGCATCTTATTTCTTCGTCTGATTGCCCCTGTGATATAGCTGGCCACTCTAAAACATACCATTGGGGACCTCAGACATTGCAGATATATCAAGGCTGGCATAACCTGTTCAAAATTACAGCCCTTTAACAATGGCAATATGAATTTCTTGCGTATAGAAATATAAAAATCGCAAAAGAAAATCATATGTAGGGTGTTCTGGTCAGAAAAATTGTCACAGGGGCATGGACCAAGAGCCCCCTCCTTCAAGAAACCTTTTGGGAAAGAAAGTAGCCAAGGAAGCATATTATACTTAAATCTTATCAATACAAACAAATGAAATGGTTTGTTGATATACGTTAAGTATGGCTGAATTCCTCTCCCAGAACTTAAAATTACAAAGCTTCTAACTGAGGGTTTGGCCAGCTCACCTTGTTCCCTTGTAGACATGGACCTGTTTAGGAACTGGAGTTTAATGGCTTTAATACCCACCTTGCTCAAGGTCCTTGGGTTTGTAAATAGGTCAGGGCTGCCCAGAATGTCCATTTGGGTTTTAATATATTTAAGCCAAGGGATATCAACGGCTCTATCTAGGGTCATACAGTCATGGATTATTTCTTGATTCAGATTAGGTGGTTGCTGCGCCCAGATTCTTAGCCAGCCAAATACTGGAGCCACAGCAATCTGGTCTTGGATATAGCAACTCCCAGGTCCTCATGTACATTAAAGTTAGCAGCGGAAACTGGGAGCGACAATAGTTTTCGTAGAAAGATGTTTACTGCTACTTGTATTTCTCTGACATTTGTGTAGCCCCATACCTCGCTCCCATATAAAACCATAGGAACACATTTTGCATTGTAAATTTTCATAAGGGCTGGGAGTGGCTTAGAACCTATTCGCTTAGCGAACCCCAGAACGGCCCCCGTGGACCTAGCTAAATCATTCTTTTTCAAGGTTCGCTGCGTCACCCATGACCTTCTATCATCAAATGCAATCCCTAGATATGGAAATGTTGGGACTTTGGTCAGTTCAAGGCCTTTACAGAAGAACCTAGCCTTTTTTGCTTTCTTTCCACCTATCGTCATCGAGTGCGACTTCTTAAAGTTGGTTATAAGATCAAGAGAGTCCATAAAACTAATAAAACGATCTAAAAGTAATTGCAGTCCTCTCGCTGTTCTAGCCACCAGAACTGCGTCATCAGCATATAACAGTGCTGGAATTCTTTTGGATCCTACCCATGGGATGTCTTCACAGGAGGTTATTAATGCCCCACCCAAATTATTTATATAAAGTGAAAACAGCAGAGGGGCAAGGATGCATCCTTGCCTTACTCCACATTTAACGGGCCATGCTTCAGTTAAGCTCCCATTTTCATTGTAACGAACTGCAGCTGTGTTATTCTCGTGTATTTCAGCCAGGAAGGTTATCAGAGTTGGATCGAGCCCAATGTCGGAAAGAGAGGCCCATAACTTCTGTCTATTGACAAGGTCGAAAGCAGTTGAGAGGTCCATAAAAGCTAAATGAATATCCCCCTGCCTTGCGACCGTGTATTTTCCTATGATCAAATATCAATTCAGACATTGACCCACCGTACTTTTCCCTTGCCTGAAACCATACTGCAATTCAGAAACAATGTCATTTTTGTCCAACCATTCTGTCAGCCGTGCTAAAACAACTTTACCCAATATTTTCGCAGAGGAGCCCAAGAGCGAGATTGGCCTGTAACAGGCCGGATCTTCTCTTGAGCCCCTTTTTTAAAATTGGGACTATGACTGCTTTGCCCCACGTACTTGGGAACCCTGCCTTTGTGGAAGCATTAAAAACTCTAGTTAAAACCGTTGCCCACACACTTGGATCAGCCCTGAAAACATCCGCCGGGACCCCATCCGGGCCCGGCGCTTTCCCTTTAGAAGTTGACAGAATTGCTTCCATTACTTCCTCCTCCTGAAAAGTAATTTTTGATGCAAGATTTGAGTCCCTATAGCAAATGGGCGATGGTTCGGTACTCCTGGAATATAAACCGCTGAAGTGTTCCACCCATCTTTCTGGGGGGATGAGGCAGTCCTTGTTAGTATTATCTGCCTCATCAAAAACTGGGCTATTTATAACCTTCCAGAAACGAGTGCTACTTTTTGAAGTGCTAGCTTGGCTTAGGTCCTCCCAAGCCATCTCTTTAAGCTCAGTTTTCCGTGACTTGGTTGCATTTTTATAGTTCCTCCTGGCTTCGGCGATACTAGTTAGATCCTTTACAGGGGCCTTCAAGACCGCAATTAGGGCACTATGTGCAGTAATGCACTTTTGATCAAACCAGTTTTTGAGTTTCTTAGGTTGTGGTTTGCCTCGCCGAACCAAGTTAGCCGCTATTTGGTTAGTAATGCGGTCAAAAGCGCCTAGGATTACTATGGAATCCACACCCGGGTCTGAGCAGAGACTAAAATCTTCATGATTACTATCGTATGGGCTACCAAGGAAGTCGGCTGGAGTAATAACCTCCCATCTCAACCTTCGCCCTTGCGAAGTAGTAGCTATGGTGGAATTAGCGATTGGGACCAAAGGTTTCTCAGATATAATACCTCAATTTCAATTGCCATCTTGAGGGGGTTATGGTCGCTCAACCCAACCTGCCCAACTTCGAAATAGCCAATACGGTCCATTAGGGGACATGACACTAAGATGTAGTCAATAATGCTGTCATGTCCTTGACCTATATAGGTTGGGGACAGATTTAAAAAATCCGATTGCTCGGTGCCAGACAAGTAATGGGCAGCTAAAAGACTCTCTAGATATGAACCGCTTCTCGTGTGCTCAAAATGAATAAGCCAAAAACGAACGAAAGTTAGTGCACAGCCTCAGTTCATAATGTTCAACATAGGTTAAACCCAATTATGGGTGCTGCCTGGGTAAGGCCTCTTGTCTTGGACGTCTTGTTAATAGTAACCACAACAGTGCTTCTAATTGAAAATCAGTCGTATCCCCTGGTGCACACCTTCTCTGCGAATAAGCCCCTGCAAAGCGGATTCTTGCTCAGTGCTTTGCAAACAGTTTAGGTGACAACCATGAATATTAAAATCACCAAGGATTATGACATAGTAAGGGGCTTTGTTACTTAGTTCAAAATCATCTAGAAAAGCACTCAATGATTTCAAGTGCTCAAGTTCATCTTCCCTGGTAAATGAATTATAGAAATGTATAACTAATAAGGTTGGAAGGCTAGAAAAACTAATTTTGCTCTCCAACTTAACAGGTAAAATATGGGGGGAATCGGACACCACCAGTTTTGGGCTGTATAATAATTTTAAGCTAAACAGTAGCAAAAGGCCACCCTTGGTCTGCCCATTTGCGATGATTGGGTAAACTTATTAAAGGAGAGATAACCGTCTAAATAATAGGGGTCTCTCACCTCCCATGTTTCTTGTAGCGCAATAATTTGACTTATAGATAGAAAATCTTTCCAAACTTTGTTTCCTCTTTTGGACCGCAGCCCAGCTATATTCCAAGAGAGTATCTTTATCTTAATCATGGTGGCAGCCATTCCTATTATGTCCTCACCCATTATCAGGGTACTCACTGAAATAGAAGGGGCCTGCTCAGTGGTAATATACGCCACTGACTCAGCTATGGTGTACATTACACTCCCCTCCAGTGTTTTAATAGTCTCAGGTTGAATCGTTTCGGGCCCCAGTCTGACTGGCAGTCAGCCTTGTTCATCCAAACCTGATAAAACCTCATATCGGTTTGAGATCAGGGTACCCAAACTATTCCCTCCTTCCAATCTCATTTGAGATTTATAAAAATAGCCCAGCGGTAATGCAGCAACACATGTTGTAGTAAAAGAGTAGTCCTGTGCTTCCAAAACAGTTACAACAAAGTCACTTCTGTCACAATTAACAATTTTTTTAGCTGATGCGTAAACTCTGTCTAAGACACTTCTTTGACAACGTTATACCAGAGCGGCCTCAACAAGATCAAGACCAACTACTGGGACTACGGCCCCATAGTACCTTTCAAGCACCAATCAGTCACAAAACACTCGATCTATTCGAAACGATGGTTAAACGCGACATCAGTAAGCTTGGCCACATCAAACCAAAAAAAAGAAACATGACTCAAAAGGACAACGACACATTACTCAAGATGGCAGCCAATGATCTCATCACATTTACCAAGGCTGACAAAGGAGGAGCCTTGGTAATTATGAATTCCTCCATGTACGATAAAAAATTGATGGAACACGTTTCTGATAGGAACACATATTGCGAATTAGACCAAAACCCCACTGGGGAATATGCAAAAACCCTACAGACCATCATCGATGCAGCATTCAACAAAGGCATCATCAACGAAAGAACTAAGAACTTTCTCACAACCGTTACCCCAAGAAGTCCATCCATACAATTGGTGCCAAAAATCCATAAAAACATCAGGGACCCACCGATGAGGCCAATCGTATCCACACGAGGCAGCTTACACGAACCGATTGGACAGCTGATCGATAAATATCTCCAACCATCAGTACAAGCCATGCAAACTTACATCAAGGATACAACACAATTTCTACTAAAACTTCAACAACTAGTATGGAACCCTGAAGAGAAAGTGATCTTATGTACGGCAGACGTATGCAGCTTATACACAAGCATACCCCATAACATGGGGATTGAAGCTATAGAAGCAGCCCTTCTTAGCACCAAACTGGACCATGACTTTCAAGTATTTCTAATGGAGTTAATGTGCTTTACTCTACATCATAGCTATTTCAAGACCAACCAAAAGTGGTATCAACAACTCACCGGGATGGCTATGGGTAATTCGGCCGCACCCGTGTATGCAAATATTTTCATGCAGTGGTATGAGAACCTACACATACTTACCCAAACAGCATGGATTAACAACGCAAGAATGATAATCAGATACATAGATGACTACTTCATCATTTGGAACAACTCAGAGGAATCATTGTGCACAGAACTCACAAAACTCAATGATATTGACCCACGCATCCAATTGACCTGGAATATATCAGACATTTCAGTGAATTTCCTGGACGTGAAAATCACAGCAACTCAACATGGCTTCAGAACAGAACTTCATGTCAAACCAACTGACAGAAACAATATGCTTTTACACTCGAGCTTTCATGAACCCAATTTGATCAGGAATTTACCATTCTCCCAAATGGCTAGAGTAAAACGGATCACCTCGGACGCTGTAACCCTAAACGCAAGCCTTGATGACATGTCTCACAAATTTTCCAATAGAGGTTATCCACAAACTCTTCTGGAAGAGACCAAAACAAGAGTTATGAACATTGATAGACAGGAACTACTGACCTCCAAATCTAAACCAGAGCAAACTAGAATCGTGGCCGTCTCAAAATATTCAACAGCTAGCAACAAATTTAAACATGCAATTTTAAAACATTGGCCAATATTAAACATGGAACCTGACTTTAAACAATCCTTCAGGCAACCACCATTATTCGCATTCACAAGAGCGAAGAATTTGGGCGAAATCTTACAGCACAAACCGAGGCCGCCAACTACATTTTCCGGAACCAAACCCTGCCTGAATTGCGGGCATTGCAATAGTATTATCAAAGGGAACACCATTCACCATCCGATGCAAGGCAACGCAATTAAACTCAGAGTGAACGCCACTTGCGACACCAGTAACCTGATCTATGGAATCAAATGCCCCTGCGGCAAGATGTATATAGGGAAGACCGAACGACGCATTAAAGTACGTCTTACAGAACACAAATCGAATATCAGACTTAAGAATGTGAAGTCAGCATTATCATGCCATTATGTTGAAGAGCAACACAATGTTTCCCAAATTAAATACATTGTTCTTGAAACCGCACAAAAACTGGAAGGCAGAGACAATAATAAATACCTCCTCAGACGAGAGAACTTTTGGATTCAAAAATTGTCTACTCAAAAACCGATGGGACTCAATGAAAGAATTGAACTGTCTTGTTACCTTTAATTATTTGCTCCATTGACTGTAACCTGTGTATACTGTGTTCGTTCCTTAAACAGCTAGACACTTTTTCATTTTTTTGGTTTACACCTTGCTCCTGCAACCACGTGATCAGCACACACTCTTAGCTCACCACGCTAACACCATGCTATTTTACCACCGCCCTACCCCTGATCGAATCTACCCCACCACCCTTTTTTTGCGCGTCTCAAGCTTAATACCACATTTATTACTATTATCGTTTTTGCATCCCAGCATATGCTGACATCATCCCGTTAGTCTTAGACACCCCCCGCAACCTCTATATACACTTTAACCAGATTTTATCGCTCACGGCAGTCTTTCTACCATGTGAACCATGTCACGTGACTAGCACTTTTTTCAAATATGAAAACGCGGGCAGAACTAGCTGCACCGGCGTATCGTGAAGACGAGCAGCCATCTCCATAACCCGTTTCACCAAACTTACGGTCCGTCACTGAACCTGGTTGCCGATCACTCTGATCGTTTCAAGCATAGACTCGAACAGCACGCACTGACCGCGTCTCTTTCACTTTTTTCCAGAACCCGATTCATTTTCCTAAGGCAGGCACGTAAGTGACACGTTACCCTTCGGTTTACCCCTCCTTACATATACTCACCCAGAATCACTGCAGGATCACACAGTTTGTTAAGAATCAATGTATCACACATGTATTAGCACTATGAACCGCATTATGTTCAATTATAGTATATTGTCTGTTGACACAGTATGTATTGTTTAAACGACTCTGTTAGGATCCACACTAACAGTTCCTCATGTTATTTCCACAGTGTCTTTTCCCTGACGAAGGGCATGAAATCAATGCCCGAAATGCATTGGATATGTTTAGAAGGACATTGCCTGAAGTATAATTTGACATTATGAATTTGAATGTATCATACCACTTGGGAACTCAAAAAAACTAAGATGATCTAAAACATAAAACAAACGTTCAAAAAAACCTTTCTGATTGGAAGTCTTCATTTAGATATCAAGACAACAACAAGTGTGCCTGTGCAGGGATGGAACTAGAGATCCTCTAATTTCACGTTATTCACGCATTTGTTGACGCCGTGGGGCCCTCGGCGCCGCCTGACGGAGCACCTTAACAATTTTTCTACACCTCTAAAGCATTGCAATCCTAAGAAGCACTGGTCAAACCAGCTGTGCATCAATCCAACCTTTATTTATACAATTAACAATAACACAATCTCCCCTAATGTTTTTAGGTGAGTTACCAAGCTAAGCCACTCTCCGAACCATCAAGATGTGGTTTGCAAGAAAGGGTTTAAAGCCTTTATGCCTAATCAGCCAATCCACTGTTTTATTTTTCAGCTCAGCCCAAGTCTCAGATTGATCTTCCCTTAATAAGGGAACGCCGGTCAGAACTATCACCAAGGGGCTGGATGCTGGGGGTAAATCTATGACATCTACTGCTGGTTTTGTCCCACAGACTTGCTTTGGATTATCTACTCCACGGGGAGACACTTTATTTGTACCAATTGGATTGCTCATAGATTGTGTTTGCGACCCACTTGCACGTTGAGTATTACTCTGCTGTGGTCGACTAACTGGGCATGTCTGGCTACTCGGGGGGGCAGTCCCTGCTAACACTATTACTTTTGGGTTTGCTTTACTGACACCCTTAGAAGAAAGAGGGTTTGTGGTCGTGGTATTAGATTGTGTGACCGTTGCCCCACTCGAGAGCAGATTCCCTACAGCCATAGCAGTGGTCCCTGCTCCCCTCTTCTTTTCTTGATGTAGTGTGTGACCTTCTTTAAAATCTTTGGCTAGTTTACTGATCTTGTTCTCCAAAAATACTAATCTGGACCAAAAGGGAGCTAGAGAAGAGGATATTAAAGACTCCATGCGCACCCAGAAAGCCTGAGAGCCTCCTGGATCGCCTGCGTCACCAATAACTGAGGTAACCATTTCCTCATGCTCGTCCCTAGAGTCAAGTATACTTGTCCTTTTGGTTTTATTAGCTTCACTCTTTCCTTTAGTTATGTTTTGTGACCGCGTTGCCGGGCCACCCCTTGTGCGTTTTGCTAAAGGCTCAGCTCTCCTTCCATTTGGTCCAATACTTTCGCTGGCTGGCCTTTTTGGCCTGGTTGATCGGGTATCTGGTGCTTCCCTTACTTTAGAAGTGACATGAGTATTAATTTCAGAAAGGGTCTCATTAAGGCCACTACACGTTATTAAGGGAATTGGTGGTGTTATACTTTTATCGTGAGCGGCCATGGGGGCAATGTGTGTTACGTCAATAATGAGGTCCTTAGGTGATTTATGGAGCTCGGCCCTTACTTCAATTACTGGACTTAAGGCAATACCTCCCGTTGCCCCCTGTGAATTATCTGAAGTATCAACATCGATTAACGGTAAGGCCGTGAATTCCGGGGACTTTGCGAGTTGAATGTTACCCATGGAGGATATTTTTGGGCAGCATAGATTCCTAGTGAGAGCCTTTTCTCAGTTAGGACTATCTCCTGTTGCAGCATGTTGCCTGCTCTAACCAAGAAGGCATCCATGGTGCCTGCAAAACTACCCCCAACCCCTGGTTTTGACCCTACCCCACTGTGCTTGGAAGTCATGGTCCCTTGATTATACTACGGACCTTAAAAAATTCTAGATACCCAGCTATGTTCAATAAGTATTTTGTCAGGTGGAGTGAAGACAATCATAACACCTAGGTAGTTAAGTTACACAACAATACAAATATTCAGGTTATCAGCCCAAATCCCAACTTCACAGCCCATATACTTCAGATCATGTGGACTCAAAGTGCCCATTGTGCTATAAAAGGGGGCCTAAACCTCAAGCCCACCCTCGATAGTTCTCCTGTATCCTTCCGTGATCTATTTACTCTGGCAACGAAGACGGACCCTTCTATTAGTCACTTGCATTTAGCGTACATATAGAGAAGGCAGTCACTGACCGTGAGGACCAAACTGTTAGGGACAGGGCCCAGCCCGGCCTCGTAAGGCCCCGGACGGCCACAGACGGTCCCGCCCTTGTCCCGGGCTTCTCCCGCGCGCTCCCGCGATGCGGGGAGATGACGCCGATTATATGCGCCTCCAGGCGCGTAGTGTGCATTGGCGGCTTCCGGCCGCTAAGGCTCACGGGCGATGTGGTCCTCGCGCTCGTGGTCCCCCTCCAACTGCGGCCGCGCTCCAGGCAAGAGAGCAGCGGCGGCAGGGGAAGACCAGCGACGATGCCCCCAGTGCACAGGGCACAGCAAAATAAGCAGGAGTGGGCACCAGGAAACGAAGCCCTCAACAAAATGCTGGTGAGCTGCCACAGTGTTCCGTTATGGTCAGATAAGTCCCCTACTACTGGTATTATACTTCGGTGCAACTCTCCCAAGCTGACCCATCGCAGAGTCCTGAGTGCGGGCAGGGATGTGGGAAGAGAGGCACACTGGTCCATTTATTGTGCGAACACCTTCAGGCCTATTGCAAGCACATCCTAGACGAAGTAGATAAACACCTCGACACTGAACTCCCTAGGTCCCCACTTATGTTCTCTTGGGGGTATCTAACCCGCACTTACCCACTGAAATCTAGGCAAGGGAAGCAGATAGCGATAGCACTGGGCACCGCAGTTCAGAACATATTGATCCACTGGAGAACTCCCCGCATCCCTGCACGCTCTGGATGGTACCAACGACTATGGCACGTATTGCGTATGGAGAAAATCTCTCTCACACTAGCAGGGAAGGGTGCCTCCTTTGGTGACTTGTGGTAGCCGTTCCTCTCCCTACTTGCGCTGGAATTCCGGGAACTGTACGGCCCGAGATACCTCCGTCTGCTGCACCTCACATCTCCAGATAGCCCTGATTAGGCTAGCCCGCCAGTGAGAAAACAGACTCATTGAACATTGCGATACTCCGTTATTATGGGTCGGGAAGGGTGGGGGGTGGTTCTCTTTAGGTTTCTCTCTTTCTTTCTTTTCTGTCTTCTAGGGAGGTGGGTGGGATTGTATATATATCTTTTTATGTTTATTATGTCTTTAGCTTAAATCGCACGGATCAATATTGCTGTTGGGTCGTGGGGCCTAGCTTCTGTGAACTTGCCCTTTTTTTTGCAACGTGCAGTAAAAGATTTAAACCATAAGCACATTAATGGTACAGTAGTGCACATGATTGGTGATTTTGGGTTTTCATCTCTCTGCTGTTGAATATAATTGTGATCATTTTGTCTCTTTATCATTTTTAAGTGCAGTTTGTGTAAACTTGCTTTTATATACTGTTACAGCCTTGAAAAAGTTGCTGTCTGACAAAACATGTGTCAGCTGCCTTTGCTATGCAAATTAGTTCACAATCTAGTTACATGAAAACTGGTGGACTGAAACAGGAATAAACACATGTGCTTCTTAATGGGCTTTTTTATGTACTGGACTGTATATGTGTATGTGCTTCGGTATCATTGTTTTGTCACTGTTAAAATAAAGTGGCTGACAGAGTGGATAACATGTGACTCCTGCACCTTGTCATCCTCACTGTCTTATGTAACATTTCCTATAAACTGATTTACACACGTATGAGCCATTGTCTCTGTGTAATGTGTGTGTGATGTAAAGTGGTATGAGTAGCACTATAAAACAAATATAATACATGGGAGATAGTGGCTATGGAGAGATGAGGGACAATGTTGGGGGGTGGTAGTGAGAGAATCCAAGGAGAAGGAAGTTCTTGCAGGGTGCCAACAGAGACTGTTGCATGGGGTGCCACACGCGCTAACTTGGGCCCTGACCCCATCAAACATCTTTTCCTCTTCAAAGTCTTGGAACTTTGTTTCTTTAAACACCCAACCATGTTTCCTACCTCTCAGACCTATTTGACACCCAACAATCCATGTTTTCAAAACTTTCACTCTACTGAAGCTACTGTCTTTCATCTCGCCATTCTCTTTACCTTGACCCATCTTTCCTATGTGGCTAGGCTTCTCAACTACTTTTTATACCATTGAATACTCCACAATGATATCTAACCTTTTCACTCTTGGTGTCACCTACAGAAGACTTATCTGGCTTTCCTCCTATCCTTCCAACCAAACTTTCTCTCCATCATGGTGCTCACTTTTTACATTACTAACTCCATTACAAGTTGGCAACCCACAGGGTTCCACATTTTTCCTTCTGATTTTCTTTCTCTAATTGCTTTCCTTAGTAGCATCAGTTCCACCTTTGGTTTCTTGAATCATGTCTACTTAGGAACAAACCGTCTGCTCTTTTCTTTCATTCCAGGCACTCAAGCATGAGTCTTGGACTCCTTTACCACCACCTTCCACTAGATTGCTCTTCACTCTTTTCTTCTAAACTCTTCCAAGACAGAAATTATCTATTTCTATGGTAAAACTTTGCTTACATCTCTTACACAACATATATTTACCCTGATGCTCTAACCATGAAACCTTAGTCAGAAACTTTGCTGTACTTTTCAATAGAACTAAGTACCTGAAATTTTTCACAGCACTGGTGCTAGATAGCAAGTACTGAACATCCAAAAACCATGACGTCTGCTTTCACACTGCCAAAACATAGATCTATCCACAAGTTCACAGCAAACTGAGTACTTTCAAAGTTGATTGGCAGTTCTCCCTCTGCATTCTATCGACACACAGAATAGAAGAATGCATTTAGCCTCCAGACCTCCAGAGCAGTGGCGTAGCTAGGGGAGGGGGGGAGGCTGTCAGACACCACCTCCCCCTCCCCACTTTTACCTGCATGGGTGGCAGTAGGTCTAGCTACACCACTGCTCCAGAAATTCCATAACCTTCTCAGACATAACTATACCCCTCATTATCATCACCAGAATGGCTGGCAATTCGTCCTATTTCTTAAATATGTGAATTGGCTCTGCCCTAACTCTCTAACCGAAATCTCAGTCAGTTTTTTGCCCCCCAACGCCTCACAATCTTCGCTAAGCAAACAAAAATCTACTAGCCACACCCAGCCCTTAAAGTTGCTGCTTTTCTACTTGCTTGGACCTCATCACATAAATTTGCTTGAGTCCTCTGATTTGTGCTCCAACTCTTCTCCTTTTCTAAGACTTAGACCAGTAGCATTATCCTTTCATGTATCCACCAAACTGTATATATTTTTTTAACTAAGTACTGAAAAAAAATGCTGCTATGTACAACATGATAATGGCATGAAATGGCAAAACCCAGGAATTCTTATAATCTGGGATTCTAAGATTTGCTGTTTGAAACTTCTGCCTTGTAAATATGTATGCTATATGTGACACTTGAAAAAATATAAATGTTTATTTGAAGTGGAAATCTTGATATTGGTGTGTACTTAGCCCTCATTAAGTGGCACATAGAGAACTTTCTCAAACCTCTCCATTGATTGGCAATAGACTTTATAAAGATTTCTGACAGAATCAGTTTTATATACCTTTGTACAAGAAACATCAAATAAATAAAGAAAGGATCTGACTTCTCTAACTACTTAAGCAATTATGTGTGCTAATTTAAAGCAATCACAAAAAGGGGAAAGGGAGTATACTGCCTGGCCTAAAGCACTCATTTTGTCCACTGGCATTTGAGTAAATTCAGTGCATGGTAACACTCACTTGAGTTGCAAGTATTTAGTATTCACCATTGTTGGTGCAGCCAGTGCTGGGTATCCCTAGACACGTGTTTCAGGATATTTGTCGTTCTTCTGAATAGAGTAAGAACTTACATTTTAGAGTGGTGTCAATGCTGCTTACAGTATTCTCTTGTTTTCTGTTCCACTCTCACACGGCAGGTACATTCCAATGAGCTTGTCAGTCCAATAACTCAAAGGAGCTAATCACAACAGAGAGGAGGGAGCACACTGCCTGGCATACTAGCACACAATTAGCCTATATGCTATGTGGTAAATGTGCTGTATGGTAGCACTCACTTTAGATGAAATATTCAGTATTCACCATTGATGGTGCAGCCATTGCTGGATATCTCTAGACACTTGTTTCAGTATATTTGTCCTTCTTCAGAAGAGAGTAATGCCTTAAATGTGCTGTGCTGGCAATGCTGCTTCCACACAGTTTTCTCAGATTTCTGTACCACTCTCAGTACACAGGTGCATCCCAAAGAGCTTGTCAGACCAATAACTCAAAGAAGCCAATCACAAAAGAGGTGAGATATCTCACTGCCTGGCATACCGACACACAATTTGCCCAGACGCATTGTGGCTAATTTGAATCACATGTACGTTTTCGGAGTTTGTGTGAGTCAAGTTAGTTCACCCATATGCAAGCATGGTCTATTAGTACCTCAGCAACTTCCTGATCTCCTTTTAAGTTTGGTTTGGTTACAAAAAGGGATGGTAGTCTATGTACAAAAAAACTGCTGTTGGAGAGGTTCTGCAGGTGAAATATTGGGGGAAATATTTGGCTGCACTTATCTTTTGTAAATTTATTACTGTTAAGGAAAGTTTGCATTTGTGTTTTTTTAAGTAGGAAAAGTACATTTCTGTTAGCTTGGTTTGGCTTATATTTGTTTTTGTATCAGTCAAAGTTGACTTTGTTGTGTTTGAAGTGAGCTTCAGAATCAACTTCTTTCTGTTTCCTGGGTGTTATATTAAGTCCCATTTTCAAGATTAAACTTTTACTTGGGCTTTTTTTATGGTTCTTAGGTGTTTGTGAAAGAAAGGGCACAGAGAAGAGGTTGAAACTGTAGAAACCCCTTATGCAATCACTGATATTGAGGAGGCAAGGAGTATGTGTAGATGCTCTCCTTTCATTTAGAATCTGAGGATTTGGCGTAACTACAGAGCCTGTTCAAGTATCCAAAACATCTTCCTCCAATGTGCAATGCAAACAATTATGTAAGGGGTCATTATATGGCTTCTCCTGGAACTGCATATGGGAGGTGAAGGTGACAGTAGAAGTAAAACAAGTGGGCTGTCAATATCGACACTTGTGGCCACTTCTCTAGGTGCCACGAGGCAATGAGCCTAAAATGGATACAAGAGGGGCACAAGAATCCCTTATGAGGACACGGGGTGACAGTGGAAGTCCTCTTAATTCCATTACACTCCTAGTTGTGGATCTATTTCAATGCCCCTGAGTAGTTTTCAACCTTAGGAGCTGAACATTTGGTGTTTACAGACTGTTGAGGGTCAATCAAGATGGTCAAGCATTCTCCCACTCATTTAAGAGCAAATTTATTTGGTGCAACGCAGCAAGACATCTTGCTGCACTGCCTTAAATGGAGAGGGCAGAAATGCACCATATCTACTAAGATATGGTGCATTCCTGTTCTCCCTCTGCCCTGGCACACTAGTGGCTGCCAACGCAGGCATCCTTGTGCCATGGTGCAAGCGTTCCTGCAATACAGCCAGGATTGTTTTTGTGCCTTTAGGCACTCTCAGGTTTTATCCTCCTTTTATATGTGCTGCAGAAAGCAGCACACGTAGAAAGAGGTAAAAATGAGGAGAGATAAACATATTTCTTCATTTTATGCCTCCCCTGGGAATGTATACCATCTTGAAGCATTCCCAGGTTTACTAGTGTTAGTAAATCTAGGAGTGTGCCAAAAACCATGGGTGAATGCTCGATCCATGAAACACCTTCTCAGGGCAGAGCAACACAAGGCATAGAATTGCGCTGCCTTTTGTTACTCGAAATTTACTAGGCCATGCAGAGCCACACAATGGCTTGTGTTGCCCTTGTGTCACCTTGCATGAGGAAAGAGCAATGCAAACCCTTGCTAAATCTGGCCCTTCGTTTGTAAGTGTGTTCTTCTGAATTACCTGTAATGCTATCAGTGAGCGGTGTAGGGAATTTTTAACCCATCTAACCCTAAACTACTGGTTCAGAAAAGTACAAAAGTGAGGAGGAGGAAGCGTTTTTACTGAACCCTCAGACAAGGCTATACATTGTTATTCTCGTCAACAGTAGTGTGTTGTGCAGGTGAACACACTGTCTGATCTGAGCTCAGGGCCTGCTTTAGCACTGGTGGCACCCGGTGCAACAATGTTCTTGGCACCACCCCATGGCCTCCTGCTTGGATTCCCTCACTACCACCCAGCAAAAGTGCCCCTCAGCTCTCCATAGCCTCTCTCACATACGTCATTCGCTTTAAAGTGCTAGGAAATGCTGGCTTCACTAATCCACTCGACTATCCACATAAAATACAGATCTTTTATTTTCAGCAGGTATATTAACCCTCTGCAATACTTTATGGTGAGCCAAACTGCCACTAGACAACACTCAGATATCTCTCTTTAGCAGGAACATTAATCACAACAGTTATCATGACATTTATGTTGCTGCCTGACAGCTGAATACACAAGGAACTCTGCAGCAGGTGCTTTTTATTCATACGTTATTGCTTAACACAGAGGCCCCCTCAAGATCAGCGCCCAGTGCGGCTGCACCACTCACACCGCCCTAAAGCCAACCCTGCCTGAGCTGTGGCCAGCATGTTCTACACACGTCCCAAGAAAGAGCAGGGTGGCTACTGCTCGGGCCATACTGACGTAGCACAGGGAACTGGTTGAGAAAGGTAAAACAAAAGTAAAAAACAGCCACAAACATGCACATACACAGTGATGGAAGTATTTGAAGAAAATCGGAAAATAAACCTCTTGTGCCTCTTATATTTTAGATGCTTAAGAGATTCAAGAGTGTCTTATCTCTAGGTGGCTGAAACTGTGATGTTGCAATTTTATCCACACATTGTCTAGCCTCAGCTACTCACAATGAGCTCACACTCTATGGGGTTCTTCCCACCTGGAAGGATAAGGCAGCGGGAAACGTTACCTGGCACTGAGATCTACGCTTTTCACGTATCTAATTGCTCAGTGAATGCAATCAGGGTGTTTTTTATTGGATGATAATGTTTTTCTGATGGGCATTTACATGGCATGCTTTTTTAGAATTAATTGCCCTAAGTTCTAAACCACAATCTGTAGCATTTAAGAATCGTTCATGAGTTCCTTTCCAGAACAGCCTGAAAAATATAACACTCTTTAGGTAATATATTTGCAAAATATTATTGTAATTCGGTCAAATTTTTGAAAATCTTAGGGTAACCCCTCAAAATAGGCACCAAACATTAGCTACCATCACCCACTCTTTGTGTGTGCTCCAATGTCCCTCCCTCCCCCTCCACCACACAGGAATTTTTCGAAGGTTGTCCGATTTACAAAGTTTGCACTTGTTGGTTTGTGGAAATATTGGCGCAAAACAGCCTTACACTGTAGCAAGCTTTTCTTACTCTGGCCTCTGGTTCTTAAAGGGGGCGGGCCTTTACAATGAACGAAAACCTTATTGTATTTGTGTGTCCCTTCTTCTGTTTCTTCTTACCATTTTGTTTGATAAGTGCACCTCAGACAAAGGCATCTCCAAGTTCATGCTTGTGCTCCTCATCTGCCATTGATGCCACTAGAACTATTACACTGTTAATCTTTTTTTCAAGGAACACTTGCCTCAAGAACCAAACACTGAGAGCATCCAAGCTATAATTTTATAGAAGAACATATACAGATCACGCTGACACGTTTATAAGATAATACAGAGGTCTAATGTTTAGTTTCTTTTCAGCAATGAACTCTTTTCATAAATGTTTAAAAAGTTCAGAAGTCTGAGATTTTATGTTGGTTAAACTTAAATGAACTCAGGAGAGCTGATGGGTTCTGTTTTTTTAATTATTGTCAGCCACTGTCTGTGCCACATTTTAGTCTATTGCTTTTCTTTGGTTACTGCGCCATTTCATGCACAGGCCAACCATACGCAAATCAGCCTGGCCAAGCCCAAGTAGGAACAGTGCAGCATATATTGTAAGGACACATAGGGGCATGTTTACAACGAAATGTCGCAGTGCCCAGCTATGCCAAATTTGGCAGAGCCAAGCTCTGACATTTCCAAAAATATTTACAACAATATGGCGCACCCCTGAGTTTTCCCAGTGCTGGTGCTAAAATTGGCAGCCTAGCGCCAACGCAGGCACCCTTGAACCTTCCTGCAGATAATCCATCATTAATGGCATTTTGCTCTTTCTATGTGTGCTGCAAAATGCAGCACAGATAGAAAAAGCAAAAACAAGTTCGTTTTTGGGGCTGCTTCAAATTTACACATACTTGTAAATCTGGGGCACCACCAAAAAGCAATGGGTGTTGGTGTAGAACACCCACAGCAACACCCATTGCATGACCCTTTCACGCTGTGATGCGTGTAAAGAGGCCGTATTTACAAGGCGGCGTTAAGCCACAAAAGTGTCTTAACACTGGTTTGTAAATATGGAAAGAGCATAGCACCACAAGAACACCCTTAAAAGTGACGTTCTAGTGGCGCTATCCCCTTGTAAATATACCCCATACTCTCTCAACAGGAAAAAAAGCAACTGATGGTGCAGCTGATTATTACAGCACAGCGAGTATGAAACCTACGTATGGGCACAGAGTCACACTCAGGGCATCCCGCTGAAAAATGCAAACAAAGGTGATGGATGAAATACTTACATTAAACTTAGCCACAGGTAATTATGCTGGGCTTATTCCAGTCCATTGACTTTTACTTACTGTATTATTTCCAACGGGATCCAGTCCTAGACAAATCAGCAATATAGCGAACCTTGAGTTCTGTGGTACATATACTATATACCCCATGTCACAGCATGCTTGTTGCACTTAGTGCCAGGGACATTGCTTCATGAGAGGTGTTTGGGGTTTTACACCCCCCTAATAAATGTATTTTCTGACAAATAGTTGGGGACAGGGGCTTTCAGTCAGGTATGGTGAGGTGTCTGTCAGATTTCACCAGGATAATACATATACAGTCAAAAACACATGCACAGTTTTAAAAAATGTTGGTTATTTTACAAAATATTGTGATATCTCTCACTTAGTACCCCTACCTATCCACATTCTTCACCCTTTTCACTCTCCCTTAAGCCCTTCCTGTGCGCCCTGCATGTGGAATAATGTATTTTAACATTATATGCCAACATGATTGTTAGAAAATCTGAGGCTCAAAACTCCCAATCTTACTGACCATGCTATTCCAGGGCTTAGGGCACCTCTCTGGTACTGGGGCTTTTGTTCCTATTTACAGGCAACTTGACCCAGAAGTTTGGGCTCACTTGTTCGTATTGAAGGAGGACCAAGTCTGATTTGCATAATTGTGGTCTTTGGAGTGGAACAGGGAGCTAAAAGTGATGGACTAGAATACAGCAGAAAGTAATTTATTGTACCTGAAATTAATTCAAGTGGATTACACAAGAGAAGTCTAGTGTACATTTTAAATATTGTCCTGCACTTTATTTGCTTAATTTTATCATTCTCTTACATCCATGCTCTGGCATAGTTTTTCTTCACAATGTGGCAGTGTCCTTTGCAAGTACTAGTTGGTGCTGAAAACAGATGGCTCATGTTCTTCTCAGTTGACCTTACAATGATTTCTCACAGCTAAAACTGAAGGAATGTTAGGGTCTTTTTCCTTTACTCTAATCAATTGTAAAGGGCACGAGAGTCTCAATATTTTAATGAGAAAATCCACAAGCCAACTACGGATAGTCTGGGGCGTAGCTTCCATTGGTGCAGCAGGTGCAGTGGTACCCGGGACCATTGAGCCCTGATTATTGCTGTATTTTATAATCCAAACAGAAGCTAGGGACCTTATTTCCTTCTCTTCATTAGGGCCCATGGCACACTGACTGGCCTCCATTGTAGTAATTGCAAGACTTAGAGGCTGATGAGACTGACGCCATGTTTCATGCAATACAACTAAGAAAATGACCACATTCGCTCATCAGAAAGAAATATTCCATATTATTAAAATGCTAATGGCTTGACTACACATTAATTAAAGCTATGCTGGTGAACATTTTGTGACAAAATATGCTGCTATAAAAATACAATTGTGCTATTTTTTGCAACATAGTTCGTCATCTTGCACTGTGCGTGTTCCTCTTTATTAACATTTTCTCAAGATGTGGGGCACTTTGGTGAAGGTGTTTTGCCATAAACATATTAAAATGTTTATTTAGTTTAAAGAACTTGTAGACATTTCGTGCCAGGGCTACTTCAAGTGAAAGGACGTACACCATACGCCTTTTCTTCCACAATAAAATCTGCATGTAACACACACATTCCAGGTTTCTTACCTGTCTCCATTACTAAATCAGATTATAAACTCAGGGATCTTTCTGCTGAACTGCTGAGGAGAAAAACTACCGCCAATCTCCTGCCTACCTCTACCCGCTAAAATTTTGGAGATGGCCATAAACTCTGAATTGACAGCATATTTGGAGCTAAATAACATCCTTGACCCTACCCAACACGGTTTTAGATCTCTGCATTCTACTGAGTCGGCCTTGATTATGGCAACAGAGGAGATCCGCAAGGTGGTGGACGGTGGTGGAAGGGCCGCCCTAATACTGCTAGATCTGACAGCAGCCTTCGATACCGTAAACCATGCGGTATTAGTTAGACGGCTGCAGGATATTGGCATCAGTGGTAAAACACTAGCCCTGCTTACCTCTTTTTTGTCATCTAGGGAACAACTGATCCTCTGGAATGGCCTTCAGTCTGAGGAGTTTACCCTCTTTAGTGGTGTTCCCCAGGGCTCAGCCTTATCCCCGACGTTATTCAACACATTTTTATTTTTTATTGTTAAGAAATTTTATATATAGCGCTAGCCTGACCGGAAGGTATCAGAGCGCTTCACAACAAATGCAAAGCAGTGCAAAAGAAAGCAAAACATAATACAGTAGAGCAAGACATTCAGGATACGAATCGTAGTAAAGAGGATGATGACGAGTTCCATTACAGGGTCTTGGCAATCCGTGTCGGGGAGAGGAGCAATGTCACTTTAAACACTCCGAACTGCTCTTATCTGTTAGATAGGGAGTGGTTGAGGAAAAGGATTTTGAGTTGGCTTTTGAATTTAGGGAAAGCAGGAATAGTTCTGATGTGGGGGGGGATAGAGTTCCATATTTTGGGCGCATTTCCGGCAAAAGGACCTGTCCGCGTTTTTTTGTTTTCTAGCTTTTAGAGGGATAAGAAGTAGAGTATTAGAGCTTCTGAGTTTCCTGTTCTGACCTACTTTTCTGAGTTGGGATGCCAGATATTCAGGTTTGCCTGTGTGTAGGGATTTGTGGGTGAGGTAGGCTGTTCTAAAGTTCACCCGCGTTTCTATTGGTACCCACTTGAGTTTTTTTAGTGCCTGAGAGATGTGATTCTTTATTCCAGTGACCATTCCGGCGGCCACGTTGAGGGTTGTTTTCAGAGGAGCAAGATCAGTTTTGGCTATTCCCGAGAGGATTGCGTTTCCATAGTCCAGTCTTGACAGCACCAATGCTTGGGTGGCTTGTTTGAGATCTTTGGATGGAATGAAAGGTTTTATTTTGTTTAGTAGCTTCAAGTTAAGGAAAGCGCTCTTTGCCGAGTTCTTAATGTGTTTGGTCAAGTCTAATTTGGAGTCTAATTTGGAGTCTAGCGTGATGCCTAATGACTTAACGGAGTCAACCAAGGTGAGGTTCCCATTGAGCGCATCGATATCTTTTAACCACTCAACCGTTTGTGGGTTCTCTTCTTTGTTCGAGATGAGGAGTAGTTCGGTTTTGTCCGGGTTCAGCTTTAAGTGGTTGCTTGACAGCCAACATTGCACTTCCTTTAGTGTTTCATTGAGTCTATGAATATCTTTAGAAGAGGAGATTTCCAAGTAGAGTTGGGTATCATCAGCGTAGATGTGGAAGGGGATGTTAGCTTTTCTGAGTAGGGTGGTGAGGGGTTCCATGTAAATGTTGAAAAGTTGAGGGGAGAGCACTGATCCTTGGGGCACTCCCCTCTTGACTGGGTGAAGGTCGGATTCAAAGCTTCTGATTTTAATTCTTTGGGAGCGGTTGTGCAAGAATGAGGAGAACCAGTTGAGGACCATGTCATCTAGTCTGGCCCTTTCTTCAAGAGCTTTGAGGAAAAGATTGAGATCAACTGTGTCGAATGCCTCCAATAGGTCCGGGAGAATGAGGAGGCAACATTGGTCTAAGTCCAGTGATTTGTGTATGTCATCAATTACGTTGAGGATTGCGGTTTCCGTGCTGAACCCTTTCCTGAATCCAGACTGATGTGAGTCAAGGTGGTTGGTATTGTCCAAGTGCTGAGTTAGTTGTTGGAGTACACATCTTTCTAGGATTTTGGAAAGAAGAGGAAGGTTAGAGACTGGTCTGAAGTTGTTTAAGTCATTTATGTCAAAGGCCTGTTTTTTTTAGCAGTGGGGTGACTTGTCCCACTTTCAGACAGTCTGGGACGATTCCGTTTTTAGGGAGCTGTTAATAATCCTGCACCACAGTGGAGCTAGGGAGAGTTTCAGTTTTTGGCTGAGTTGAGCAGGAAGGGGGTCTAGGGTGTGAGAGGAAGGTTTAGAGGTGGAGATAAGTTTGACTATCTCTTTTTCTAGAATGGGCTTGAAGAGTGACCAGGGTTTAGTAGTGGGAGGGGGTGTGCTACCAAGCACCCCACCCTGGCTGCTATGGGGCAGGGAAGAGTAGTTGGTGACCAGAGAGCACTCGATCTTGGAGATCTTGTCATTGAAGAAGTTGGCGAAGTTGTCGTAATAATACTGAAGAGCTCCTTTGGTCTGTTTTTTGCACTATCCAGAGCAGAGCGGAAATACATAGATGTTTTGTTCTTGATGTGATTGTTGTATTTCTTCCGGATAGTTCTGAGTTTGTTGCGAAGGTAGGTAGTGGGCAAGCTCCTCCAGTATCTTTCTGCGGCTCTTAGATGTCTGCTTTCTTCATTAGTGTCAGAGTGGAACTAAGATCTGGACGGAATGGCTCAATTTTTTCTTAGTTTCAAGGGTGCTAAGTCAGGCAAGAAGGATTACCATATTCGTGTTATAGAGCGAGGTGAGGGCAGTTGTGGAGAGATCTTTGTCACTGGATAGGAGCAGCTTTAGTCTATCTTCCATGATGTCCAGGGGGATCTGGGTGAGATTTCTGGAGTATTTGGGGGGGTCTTGAACAGGAGGCAGGGATAGGACTCTTTGGTTGATGTGGAATAAGATCATGTGATGATCCGACCAGTCCACTGGGAGGATGTTGTCGATCGTAATTGTGTCTTGGTGAGCAATGATGGCATCCAAGGTCACTCCTTTGTTGTGAGTTTCTTCAGAACATTGTTGGGAAAGGCTATTGTCACAAAGGAGAGTTTTGAGAGATTGAATTAGTGTGTTGTTGGCCTCGTTCCAGTGTAAGTTGAGATCACCCAGGATTATGTAGTTAGTGTCTTTGAGTGCGCAGTGGGCAATCAAGTCGGACAGGTGTTCACCAAAAGTGGTGGAGTTGCCAGGTGGGTGATAGAGAAGGTGAGCAACTAAAGGGCTGTTATCCTTAGGCTTGATGGTGACAGATAGACATTCAAAGGAGCTGTATTTGAATGAGTCCATTACAGCGATGTCAATGTCATTTTTATGAATGATGGCTACACCTCCCCCGCGTTGATCTTTTCCATCTTTGTTGGTGATGGTGAAACCTGGGGGTACCAGCATGTCTAAACAAGGTGGGGAGATCTCATTTAACCATGTCTCTGTGATGAACGCAATGTCTAAGTCCTGAGAGAGGATGGCTTCAGCTAATTCCATTGCATGCTTGGGGAATGATCTGCAGCTAATGAACATGCAGTTAGTAGATAGACTATTTTTGTTCAGATGCTTTCCTTATGGGGCCCTCGGTATGGAGGTGAGGGAGGGCAGGGTCTTGTGGTATTCACGGGAGGGAAGTCTCTTCCGAAGCCCGTGATCCCTTGAATATTGGAGTTAGTGGAAGTTGGGAGAGGGGAGCCATAAGTGCAGGCTAGGTCCATAGCTTCTTCAGTGGACATTGCTGCTTTAGTTCTGGATGGTCTTTGTGTTTGGATCTCCACATCTTTACTAGTGTGGCTCTGAGCTCCAGACACGGGGGCTTTGATTCTTGTGGGAGATTGTAGTGGGATCACAGCGTTGGTTCTAGGGGGCCTCAGCAGCTGGTTTTGGAGGGTGGGTGAGGTCCCGAATTTGGGTTTTAGAGGAGTAGAGATAGTCGGATTGGAAGCCGTGAGTTGGGAATGTTAGGGCTTTCGAGCCTTGTCTAGGTTAGAAAGGATTTCATCAAGACCACTGAATATAATTTCTAACTGACTTTCTAGTAGGGCCAGCCGGTGCGCCATATTTCCCAGGGCTGGTGGCGTGCAGTTTTGGGTAGGGACATCTCGTGGGGTGGGGGGCAGGGTCAAATTGTGAGGTCTAATGCTGAGTAGGTCAGCCCGGCTGTCTCTGTTAGCGACCCTCGGTAGGGGGTTTAGTCGTGAGCTCTTCCTCAATGATTCTGCAGGAGTGATGAGGTGGTCAATAGACCGAGCCCGAGGGATGATGTTGTGCTGTTGAGGAAGATAAGATTGAGGGAACGATGGGGATTGATCTTCTTCAGAAGATTGAAGGGGTCAGTAGACCAAGCCCGTGGGATGATGGAGTAATGTTGAAGAAGATAGGATTGAGGGGGCTGTGGGGACTGATCTTTCTTGTCACGGTTTGTGGGGATGGACGAGTGGGAGGAGTTTCTTGGGGGAGGCTGGGGGATCTCATGATGGGAGTGGAAGTAGATATTTGCTTCTCCTGAGGGGGCAGGTTGATCGGGGAGGGGGGCTGGGGTGGAGTGGGATGAAGAGAGTGAAGATGTGCAGAGCAAAAAATAGGGAAGAGGGAGCCCCTCTGGTCAGACTCATAAAAAGCTTTGGTTTCATGATGGTGTCATATGCGGATGGCACCCTACAAGTGGTGGCCGTAGCACAAACCGTGAACATAACAGCTGCCCGGTTTTGTAAATATCTCTCCGCATTAATGTCCTGGATGAGCTCCAACTTTTTAAAACTGAATGCAGAAAAAACAGAGGTGGTAGAGTGTGGACCGATATCACCGGTCTGGAGCCAATTAGAGCGGCCTGCCCGGCGCCGGTGAATAAGGCAAGGAACCTAGGCCCTAACCCTGGCAACGCAGAGTAATCAAGTTTCGTCAGCCAGTTTCTTTACGTTGAAAGTCTTCAGGAAGATCCTCCTGTTCATCCCTTTCTCTCTGAGAAAAACTGTGGTAGGAGCCTTGGTCTTATCGAGAATAGACTATTGCAATGCGCTTTATTTGGGAGCAGGTGCAGCCCAATTCTCCAAACTGCAATCAATCCAAAATGCGGCAGCGCGAGTATTGCTCAAGCAACCCAAACTCCATCCCACCTCGGCTAGCATAAAGCAACTTCACTGGCTCCCAGTGAGATGCCGGGTTGAGTTCAAGGCGCTTTGCCTGGTACATAAAGCCCGATTTGGAGGAGGGGCTAAGGATTTGCAATCCATTTTCCCTTGCTATGTACCGTCACACCTCCTCTTCTGGATTGGTACATCTTCCAAAGATTAAAAAATCAAGGTGTGGAGGGAAACGCTTTTCCTTCTTAGCGGCTAAGTTATGGAATTCTCTTCTGGTACATTTGAGACTTCAGCTGTGCAGGTCGCTTTTTAGAACAGAAATAAAAACCTGGCTCTTCACTCATCCCTGAGCCTGTCAGCGGCCGTTCCTGGACATCACTCAGCGCCAAGACGCCTCGGCAATAGTGCACTTTATAAATAACTCAGTCAGTCATTCAGTCAGGTTTCTCCCACTTAGCCTTGTTTCCGATCGCTCTTCGTAGCAGCTTTCCCACCTATTAGGCATATTTATGAGGAAATACAAAAGAAGGGGGAGGTAGAGGGATACACTAGGTCCACCCCCTATTCAAACAAAATATCTGAGGTCTCGAAAAAGGAACCTAGCTGGTAAGGTAGATTGTCATCAGTGATAGATGTAATCTTGAAAGGAAAAATGTCCTTTCTTGAGTCCCCTCACTCACCGGAGTTTCCTCACGGTGACATGCTTCATCATAGGGGTCATCCCAACCCGCTGTGGGTTGAGGGATGCTACGACTTGCAAAAATACGTAGGAGCACTTGTAGTGAGGAACTATGTGTGGTGCTGTGATGTGTGTGGAGTGGAGTGATTTAAAAGTACCTAACTAGTGGGCGGAATTACTTTATTCTTGCTCCTAGTTGATATATTAACATTGGGGTGGGTCTCTAGGTCTGCCTGGTTAGCAATGAGTCAGGAGTCCTAGCAGAGTGCCAACATGTTTCCAGCTTACCCCCTAGCTCTTCCTCAGGACACCACAGGGACAAGCCCTGTGTATACCACTCCAAAGTGCGGTGAAAAAATGCCAAATAATGACCATTAATAGAAACCATATATATACAACATATGATAATGTTCAGTAGATATCTGTAATAAAGAAAGAAATATGTTAAGAGGCAACTGCCTGCCCTCTGCAGGTTTTCCTCAAAAGAATATTCCCCAATTGTAGTGCCTAAATAAGAAAGAAACCAAATATTGCACCAGTCTGCATATGAATATATACAATTGTGAGCATGTCTACTGATCTGCGGCAGTTTCCACCCCATACAGCTGAAAGAGAATCCTCCTTTCGGCCAATTTTTGAGATTTAGACCAACTGCACAGCAAAAGAAGATTACAACCAACAAGCAAAGAATCTCTCAGTAAAGCTCATAAAATGACTTTATCCCAAACACTTAGTCACCAAAGCGAAGAAGAGAGCTGCCAACAACAACAGAGAGGCACTCCTGGAACCTAAGATAAGGCAAGAAGATACAACAGGTAAGAGGCCAATATGTATCACCACCTACAACATCGCATCAGATAAAGTAACAAAACTCATAAAGGAACATTGTCAAACCCTAAACTGCGGAATTCTTGACATCCCCAAACCAATGTTTAGCCACAGAAAGGGTTAAAATCTAAGGGACTATCTGGTCCACACTCACCCCAAGATTGAACAAAATCGGAACAAGCAAAGAACCCTTCAAACCTTACCCAATGGACACTACCCATACAGATAACCAAGGCCTTAATGATGCTATTCCATGGGGCAAGCTGTCAAAATGAACCCCACAAATATTGACTATGTAACTACAGCACATCCCCCCTTTCATATAGACCATCAATAATGTCAGTAATCTACTAACAAATTATTTATCTGCATCACATACCCTCCAAATGAGCTTTTTCCACATATACCATCCTATATGTCATTAATCTACTATAACAACAACCCGACCATCTGAATTCAATCACTTTAGGCTACAGTAAACCATACCTGGTCATGTCCTTTTAAAGTAATTCTTAATCGACATATCAAAATAGATAGCCACTTGCTATTTCTTGAACGTAAGATATTCCATGAATATATAGTTTTCTTAAACTGCAAATATCGATCTATATATATCAGGATCAACATTGCAAGTTTCTTTTTTGCTCCCATTTTTTCTCCTACTTCAGGTCACTTCTAATACCTAATGATGTCAACTTCACTTTGTCTCATTGTGTTGTATTGAATGTGGCATACATGCGAAAATTCCAACAGGGATACACTATTGGCACGCATTATGGTGGCAATTTTGTGAAGTCCCCGCTCTAGTCTTTACAACATGACTAGGTGGGAGTACTTCCTTTAATAGCGGTTCCCGGCAGAGAGACGGCACCATCCGGTCTCGAGGGAAGCCGAGTAGGTAACCGGCAAGGAAAGAATCTTTACAAGTAAGTCTGTTCCTTTAGAGGCACTGGAACCGGGGCTTTAACTGTGTTTAACATACACAGCACTGCCGGGGCAGACCGCCATGAGAGTCCGCTACCTACGGAAAAGTAATCGTACTTTCTCTTCCGTTTTCAGATATTTCGCTTATCTCTCTAGCCCCTCGATCTGACCATGAGGCTCAGTTTAGCCTTGTTGAAACGTATGTTTTATATATGTGTTTTGTCCATTGTTGTGTTTAAATGTGCCACTTTCACTAACATGGGTCAATTGCTAATTTCACCGAGTCACTTCAAAACACTGCGCACTAAATACAGCGTCCTTTTCCCCTTCAGGACCACAGGTGCATGAGGAATCACGACTGTATATATGCATATGCAGACTGGTGCAATATTTGGTTTCTTTCTTATTTAGGCACTACAATTGGGAAATATTCTTTTAAGAAAACCTGCAGAGGGCAGGCTGTTGCCTCTTAACATAGTTTTTTCTTTATTACAGATATCTAATGAACATTATCATATGTCGTATGTATATGGTTTCTATTAATGCTCATTATTTTGGGATTTTTTCACTGCACTTTGGAGTGGTACACACAGGGTTGGTCCCTGTGGTGTCCTGAGGAAGAACTAGGGGGTAAGCTCGAAACATGTTGGCACTCTGCTAGGGCTCCTGACTCATTGCTAACCAGGCAGACCCAGAGACCCACCCCACTTTTAATATATCAACTAGGAGCAAGAATAAAGTAATTCCGCCCACTAGTTAGGTATTTTTAAATCCCTCCACTCCACACACATCACCGCGCCACACATAGTTCCTCACTACAAGTGCTCCTACGTATTTTAGCAAGTCGTTGCATGCCTCAAATCGGTTGGGATGGCCCCTATGATGAAGCACGTCACCGTGAGGAAACTCCGGTGAGTGAGGGGACTCAAGAAAGGACATTTTTCCTTTCAAGATTACATCTATCACTGATGACAATCTACCTTACCAGCTAGGTTCCTTATCCGAGATCACCGATTTGTTGTTGCTGGCATATTTATGAGGGCCTTGAGTCATGCTTGCACTGCAACATGATACATGCATGACCCAAAGCTCCAAGTCATATTTAGTAAGCCAGCAAAGCCACTTTGAATGGCTTTGAATGGTTTCATAAATATGGAGGAATCCAATGCAGGGCAAATCACTGTGTTACATTACTCTGCACAAAGCAAGCATTCCATGGGCATTGCGGTGGGTGTCCCCATGCGAATCCCAAGGGTTTTGACGCATTCCCAGATTTACCAAACCTGGTAAACCTGGAAATGCACCAAAAAGATACACCTCAGAAGGTGAGGCGGTACGAGGAGAAATATGTCTAGTCTTCTATGTTTTTACTCTTTCTATGTGTGCTGCATTCAGCAGTAAACATAGAAAGAGAAAAACACCTCTATGAATTTATTTGGTGCAGGAAGGTGCCCCTTTCTGCACAAAAACAACCCTGTATACAACACAGGCATCCTCACACCATGGTTGGCTCTAGGCTGCCAGCGCAGGGGGAAAGGACAGGAATGCACCGTATTGGATAAATACGGTGAATTCCTGCCCTTTCCCTATGATGCAGGGCAGTACAGCAAGGTAACTTGCTGCACTGCCCTGCACCACCTTCAGGCCCGGACTGGCCGTTGTGGGCACCGGGCAATCCCCCGGTCGGCCGCAAGGGTGGGGGCCGGTTTTGGGCCCTGGGGGCTGTTTTTGTTGCAGAGCCGTTTTTGCAGCATAGCTGCAAAATCGGCCCTGTAACAAAATCGGTTGAAAAGCGGCCCTTGCAAAGTGCTGGCCCCCCTCCCGCCCGGGGGGCGGGGGGGCCGGCCGAGCACTTTGCCAGGGCCGGTTTTGGTTCCCAGTCCGGCCCTGACCACCTTTCCCATAAATCTTCCCTGATGAGAGTAACACATTGGGCCCTAACTCAATGAGCTTTGATGGGGCAGTGTGGAGTGGAGAGTCTGCTTTATGTGCCTGCAGTGCGTAAAATGAATCATTAATCCCAATATTTCTCGGAATTAGTGCTTTATTTTCAGAAACCACAGCTAAAGAACAGAAAAAGACAAACCTTGCTCTCTTTTCCGACCTTTACTGTCTGAAAAAATGCATTAAGTCCCAAAAATTTCAGGTTAAATGAATCTCTCCACACACTGCAGGCGCATAAAAGAGATGCCTGGCTTTGCACTACCCCATTAAGGCCCATCACGATATGGGCCTCATGATGCATAAGTACTACACCATTACTGCAAACTGAGGGGCCTATTTACAGGCTGGTTTGTGTCGCTCTTGCACCACGCAACTTGGTGCAAAAGCGATGCAAACCATAAGTCAGATTTATGAAGCCACGCAAGGCCAATCTTCGTTGCCCTGAGTAGCCCCATAAATCTGGAGTAAGGCAACTCAGTGCAAATCACTGAGTTGCCTTACTCTGTCCTAGGAAGGCAATCCATGGTCATTGCGCGGGTGTTACCGCGCAACACCCATGCTTTTTTGCATTCCCAGATTTACCAGAACTGGTAAACTCTGGAATGTGCTTAAAATATTCCACTTCCCAGGAGAGGCGTAACAAGGAGAAATATCTTTGAGGGGCACCTTCCTGCTCAAAAGCAATCATAGAAGGCATATTCCTCTTTCTATGTGTGCTGCGGAATGCAGCACACTTAGTAAGAGGAAGAAACGAGGAGAAATAGAGATATGTTTTCCTTGTTACCCCTCCCCAGGGAAGTCAAAACATTTTGCCGCATTCCCAGGTTTACCAGTTCTGGTCATTCAGGGAATGCGTCGAAACCCATGGGAGTTGTATAAGAACACCCATGCAACGCTAATGGAATGCCTTCGCAGGGTAAAGTAACGCAGCGTTTTGCTCTGTGTTGCCTTACTCCATATTTATGAAACCACTCATGGGTTTGCCTTCATAAATATTACTTAAGGTTGGATTCGCGCATGTAGCACGTTGAATGGTGAAAACAAAACACAAACCTACTCATAAATATACCCCTGAGAGACATCAGTACTTTGTTTTCTTCAGAGCCAGGGATACGGTTCGGCCCTAGGTTAGAAGGAACCCTCAATCCATGCCAGAGACAGCATTAGGTATTGCAGGGCGGCTGGCAGTTGTGACGCATTATAAGGCACCCCCCACTTCCTTTGATGCCGGTCCAAAGATAGCACAAAAACTTTAATGTATTTGAACAGGTTGAGTGTTTGAATTGCTTGAGTGTTTGAACAGCTACATCCTCGAAACAGAACCGAAGGAAGAAGCAATGACTTCAGTGTTTTATGTTGGGACCAGTTCAAAGGACTGCTCAGTCTCTGATAATGTCAATGACCACCCTTCAATTTCAATTTCTTTTCCAGCAATTGGAATTGTTTTCTTCCACAAACTTCATCATAGCCAGATGAGAGCTTGTTCTTTGACCAAGAGACTGCACCTTACCACAGATTTTGGGCCAAATAAAAAAAAAATCTGTGAGTAGTTGTGTCCTTAGATGTAAATTGCACAAAATATATATTTTTTTTAGGAGATGCATTTTTATTTAAAGCATTCAAGACTAAACCTACAATGTTGCGACTGAAAATAGTTTATAGTGATTGCTTTGGTTTCCAGTTTTCATTTTGTCATCTTTATGAGAGAGGCAATTCTGGTAGTCTACGGAACAACTGAGACCACTAAATTCTATGTAAGCTACTGTTAAGGGAAATGTGAGCTGGTCCAGCCAATCAGAGGAAATCCACTGAAATATGAACGTTACAGTAAACACACACCCTCATTCCTTCTCTCAGCTATTTTAAATGGCATTTTAAGTGTGCCTGTCCTGCTGAGACAGTTAATCTGTACCAAAATGGTCTGGATCTGCAGTCACAAAATAAAAAGGCCTCACCACCAAAACAAACATACACTCAAATATTTTTTCGAATATTTTTTTTTATAAAGGTGTCACCATTTTGAGTAAGGGTCTGACAACAGGTGCATGAGGTTACAATTTTTCTCTCAAAAACTTCGAGGCTGTAACTTTATTCAGAGCAACGGCTGCCTTTTATTTATACACCAGATTTCTTGCATTCTGATTATTTATTTTTTTTACAATTTTATATAGCGCAACTCGACCCGAAGGTACTGGAGCACTTTACATGAGCACCAGTTACATACTACAAGGACACATTAATTTTTTGGTAGGCACAGGGAGATTTAGAGAATTTTCCCGGAATAACAAAATGTTGAGCCGACACCGAGACTCGAACCTGGTTGGTTCCCCAGTTCCAAAGTCGGCAGCTCTGGCCCTTAGGCCTTATCCAGAACTTTGCCCAAACAGTTGCCTGCAGACACTATCTTTTGTACGTTCAAGACCATTTTGAAAGGTAACCTAACAGCACTTGGTAAGTGAATCGGATCAGAAGACCACACCGGAGACAGCACATCTTTTATAATAAGCATTAGCTCCATGAGTCCACAGGAGTGTTCAGCTTCCATTTGCCATAATTTCTCAGGTCAAATGGCAGCTTGCCAGATCTATGTTCATCCTCGGAAAAGGATTGGAACAAGTTGGTTTTCTTAGGGGGAACATTTCTGTTGCAGATGCTGGAGTTATCTGTGAGGCACTCATTGCGTGTCTTGCACTCCATGGTGGCATTTAGCAGCAGATTTAGCACACACCACAATGTGTCTCCAATACACGTCGTGGTGTGCTGCTGATTTGCAGTCTTATTCCAGATGACAAGGATGTCTTCCTGAAATTGGATGTAGACTTTCACGCCGCTGATCTCCCATCATGAACTGCTCCCCCAGCATGGCTAGGATGACGTTCTACCAGAAACATGAGGCCAATACTTTTCGCAAGCGAATGTTACTATTTGCCCCCTTCTTGTTCACCTTATCCTCCCACATTGGTTTGATGCCTTCCTGTGAGATTGCCTTTCCTCACCAAGTGGCTGTACAGCTTCCAGAACTGCTCCACCAAAGCAACAGTCCCAAATTGCTTGATATTCTGTTCATAGTTGGTGGTGCTCGCTGGATTGCTGGGAGGGTCCACCGGGAGTACTAGAACGTGTAATTATACTGACGGGGTGTTTATCTACTCCTGCATCTCCCCTCTCCTCATTGAGCACAGCCAGGCGCGGCATCCCCTACTTCTGCTCCAATATACTTTTAAATATACAAGCCTGATTTACAAGGCATTTTCTCTAAGTAGTCTCCAGAAGTAAGACAAGTTACTCAGGTAATCATGAGTAAACACAATGGGCCTCATTTATGAAGGCCTTGCGCCACTGGTGCGTCACTTTTTCCCATTTTAAAAGTGACGCACCGGCGGCGCAAGACCTTCATAAATAAGGCCCAATGTACTTCTGTGAATTCCCACATGTCATGTAAGGTCCTTCAGTCTCATTATAACTTTTTTCAGAGATCCCTCAAGGTCCCTCAGAGGTCCCTCTATCATCCTCACTGTTCAATATATTTATTTCAGACCACTGTTGAGCAACATCTCAGATTCTACATGTGCCCAGATAATATTTATTTCCTCATCTGAGGATGCTAGATGAAGGAGAGTTTCCTTGTTTGAATGTTGTGAGGACCAAAATCCTGAGAGTGGCAGTACATTGTAGCTTCTATTTACCTGGCCAAACAAACTGATAGTCTCACCTGCCACTAGTCAGGCCGCCAAGCATAGTGAAGTATGGTTTGACACCCACCTGTCGTTTGGCCACCACATTTGAACAGTAATTAGAAAGTTTTCACATGCTGTAGCCATCACAAAAATTTCAATAGTCTGGTACTCTTGTACAATTGAGGCTTGCCGACTGCAATATCACCTATGTCAGTGCCCATAAGCAAGAGAGATTGCATAACGTCAGAGTTTGCAAAATCAAGCTAACAGACTCTGCATCAGCCTCAAGAAATCAGATCACAGTTCTCAAGCCTTCTGAGAAATGTCACTGGCTTCCAGCAGTACTGAGAATAAAATTAAAATGTTTTTACCATCAAGAAACTTGGTGAGATCCCAAATATGTACAGTCCCTGTCCCCGCCATATTTTCTTAACTGAAACCTGAGATTCAGAAAGGCAAACAGTACTGTACAAGCCAGAAACAATTGCAAGACACATGTCGGAAAATTGATCCAAGTGCACGGTTCTTACCTCTGAAAAACTCTTTCACAAACTGGCTCTGTTCAAGGAAAAAAAAACTGAAACCCTAAATATTCACTGTGACTGTCCTGTTCCAGCATGAAGGACCCAAGATTACCACCTCCCTGCTTCAGAGACAGTGTCTACACCAGAAAATGCGGGTGTTGAATAACCAACCGGGGACTTAGTCCCGACCCAGGCACTGTCTATCTTCTGCTAAGAAAGATGACAGGGATTCCTAACATCTCCTTGCCTTCCATGATCACTAATAAAATAAATAAATACATACATACAAACATGCAGACATACATGTATAACAAATGCTTGCTAAAACAAACCCGGCATCACTTTACAGTCCATGGATCATAGTCCCTCTCACAAATTGCAGCTTAAGGGGCATGCATAAGCTTCACTTCTTCAACTAAATCTTGAATATGTGTGTACTCATTACATTAGTCTTTGCACTGTAGATCGAAGTAGGTAAAAACGTTAACTGTGTGTTGTTCTAATAGCTAAAGCCATTTTCAAACCAGTGTTTGGAGCTCTAATAATAATATTGACAATCGATTGCAAACATCAGTGTATACACTGGATCATGGCTTCAGAAAAAAGTTTAGAAAAACTGTATTTCATCTTTTAACTTTCATAGTTTGCTTTAGTTTTCCTTGTCCTAGTTGCCATGAGGTTGTTTCCAACAAGCATGTTTTGTATTCTACTTCAAAGTTACATTTCCCAGAAATTGACTTATGAATGGTAGTGTGTCTGTTAGCGAAACAACCATATCCCCACTCTTACCTGCACGTGTAAATGAACCTTGGCTGGAGCTGTCCTTTCCAAAGGATTTGCAACAAATATCTGAAAACCGATAACCTTCAATGACATTAGGGTACTCCTTTTGAGGTCTCAGATTAGCCAAGTCGTTTTGATTTTAGTAAAATCGTATGTAAAATTCAATTAGTTATATGGTCTTTCAGCCAGTCGCTTATTCCATTGGTCTATTGTATCATTCACTGTTTTCTTTTGCACACTGCAGCAAACAGCTTGAGATAATCGGTCAGCCCACTTCAAACATTGGCAAACTTCACTGGGAGTGACAGCATTCTTGTTTCTCAAAAGGAGCACATCCACACACAAAGCAGTTCCCATAAGTGCCAGGGACTCCTACTGCAATGTGTGCTTCAGAGATCAACAATGATTTTGCTTTTTTTTTATGTTTTCTTAATATTGGCACAAAACGTTTTATGAAAAACATGGATAAACAAAACAAGCATTTCCAAAGCAAAAATCCTGGGAGCCAATGCCAGACTATTTGACTTAGCTAATGCTTGTTTTACTGTGGTGCCAACTGGAACCAATCTGCTAGCATTTGGCCAAAACAATAAAATAACATGTCTGCCAGTGTTTTCATTCCTAGTTTTAACTCATTGTTACATTAAAACAACTATGTTGTGCTATGGTCTACTTCCACAGCTATAAAACGTTATATACACTATTAAAATGGAATTATAGAAAAGGACCCCAGTTCAAGCCCAGCGTGGACACTGTGGTCATATTTATGGGGATATTTAAATAGGCTTCGGACACCTTTTCAATGCTGTAAAGTGGTTAACTACATTCCTTAGAATGTTTTTATGAGTTTGCACGTAAAAGGCAAATTCTCTTTTATATGTTTAGGAACAGCCTCCAGATAAGTCACGGTACAACGTCAACAATAGTCTAACTTACTGGTCTCAAGGTTTGTGGGTTGTTTTCAGTTTGACTCAATGGTTTACTAGATAATGTTGACATTAGAGCATGTCTAGAGTGCACCCAAAGCATTCAGTTGCATTGCTGTTTTTTTTTCAATTTACTACAAGCGTTTAGTGTACACTTCATACACACACCCAGACACTTTTTCCTGAGAAGGAGTGAATGAGAGATTGTCTTGTAGCCTGATACTACAGCTAGCAGTGCTGGACTCTGCAGCTACCCTGGTTGTGACAGCTACTATTGCTAGTCTTCAGGGAGTCTGTAACCCATGCCTCTGTTATATTTTATTTATTAACAAAACCAATATTGGTATCAGAGCGCTTTACAGCATAACAATAGCAAATACAAATAGTCATTGGATAATAACACAAGCAGTAAAAATAGCAATCATAACAGACAAAGTAAGGGAGTGCAGGGAAACTGTGGAATCAAGGTGCCTCAAATAGGAGGGAGACTAGTCAATAATCTCATTTTAACTTCTTTTTTTTTTAAGATTAGGGGCATATCATCAAGGAACGGCGATAATTATCGCTAAGCGCACTTAGCGCTAGGATAATTATCGCCGGGTAACGTGGAATGTTATCGCTGAGATAGCGTGCTATTAGCAACGCTTATCTCAAAAGCGATAAAATTCCAAGCGCTAACTGCCAAATGTGAGATTTTCACTGGAAATCCAGCGATAATCTCACAAAGTTTGGCGTTAGCTTGATGATAGGGCAGGGCAGACTCAGCCATGATATCCACCTTACATAGGATATCATGGCTAAGTCAGTCACGAAGCAGGCGTAAGGAAAGTAGCGATAACAGAGGTTATCGCTACTTTGCTTGTCGCTCTGCAGGTTAGCATGCCCCTTGTTCATTGGAGAAATGTCGTTTAGCGACATTTCTCCAGTTATGTCAGGGCAGGAACGCCATTAGAGATGCAAAGCTGGGCGTTCAGTAAACAGGCGCTGATGCAAGGTTTCACGCGATAGCGTGACTTTGCTGATTAGGCGATAAAATTATCGCTGCTTTTCGTCCGAAAACGGACGCAAAAGCGGCGATAATTTCATATCGCCTCGTTGATGATATGCCCCATAATGAGGATTTGGTCCTGGGCTCCGGAGGAAGAGATTTCCAAATTTTTGGGCAGTCCCGGAGAAAGATATTTTGTACGTTTTCTTTTTGTAAAATTTTTGGTGTTTCAGTAGAAGAGAGCTAGTACTACGAGACAATCTGTTCCCTCACATTGTGGTGGATGGCTTTGTTTGTCATGCAGACTATTTTGAGGTGGATCCTCGATTCATAAGGTAGCCAGTTCAGGGAATGAAGGGCATGGGTGATGTGATCCTTTGTGTGCCTGTGATGAGCCATGCAGCCGCATTGAGGATAGCCCTCAGAGGTGCTAATATTACTTTCGGTAGGCCCACAAGGGTAGCATGCTCATAGTCAAGTTATAGAATGGTAGTGTGGTCAAGTATATGGACTTAATAGCTATTTACTAAGGTATGTTGTAAGAAGGTGCTGAAGAACTTTGCGAGTCGGGTAACACGCCGCCTCGTGCAAGTGTGATGGATGGAATAGGGTGTCTGCCATATGGCCTACGTGGGTAATGGGAATGTTGAGCTTGAGTGTCAGGGTTGGGCTCATATATCGTGTTGCTGTTCAGTTGGAACATGGTCTAGCAGTTTGGGGTGGGTTGTTCCTATTTGAGTAGGACCAAGGGTGACTTGCTTATGGCTGGTTAACATAATGTAATATGATATGCACGTTTGTAAACAGCACTTTCAACATTTGGAGCACCTCATCGCTGAATAACAGGACGGTAATCAGTGGCTGAGATTGATTTAAACATTCCATCCATCGTTTTTTCCTCTATCTAATGCCTTAAGTGCAATGAGTATGCCCAGGCATGGGTTTTGTGCTCACTGTGCCACAGGGCTTAAATTATACCTCGCTGAAGAGGCCTAAATAGGAACTACCAGCTAGATTCATCAAGCTTAATTGCACTCGCAAAGGGCCAGAATCTGAGAATCTGGCCCTTTGCGAGTGCAATTTTTGCATTTGGGATTCATCATCCCAAATGCAAAATTCGCTAATAAAGAATTCGCACATTTCCGAGGAAATGCATTTAAGGAATCTCTATTTGAGATTCCTTAAATGCAATTCATTAACCATTTCTACATTGCGAATTCGCAATTTTTGGTCGCTATTTACCACGAAGTCTGACTTCGTGGTAAATAGCGAAAAAATAGAAAAAAGCACTTTAGTGCATTTTTCTCTATTGCATGTTACACACACACATGTCCTTTGGACATGTGTGTGCGCAACACCTGTGTAAATTTACATTTCAGGGGTGCTACAGGGTATCCTTTGGACACCCTGGCACCCTTGAAATCGCAATCTTATTTGCGATTAGCTAATTGCTAATCGCAAATAAGGAATAACTCCCCATTCATTCCTATGGGCCTTAGGCCCATAGGAATGAATGGGGAGTTATTCCTTATTTGCGATTAGCAATTAGCTAATCGCAAATAAGGAATCAGTGGGAATCGCAATAATTATTGTGATTCCTACATAATTCCCGTTTTGCGAGTCTGTAATAGCGATTCCTTATGAATCGAAACGGGTCTGTAATAGCGATTCCTTATGAATCGCTATTATAGACTCGCAAAACGGGTCTTTCATGAATCTAGCTGAAAGTCAATCTAGTGGTGCCAGCGTTCCAATTTGGAGGGAACCTGGCAGGGCATTTGGAGCTGGGCTGTCCCTATTGCTGCTGGACCAAGGGTAATTTGCATATGAAAGGTTCCTCTTTTAGGTGGCATGTCAGGTGAAAAATAGATGGGCTGGAATCTGTTTGAATAGGCTTTCTGTGACTATTTAATGCTTGTATTACCTGTTTTTGTTTAACATGATGTTATCTGTGTAAATAGAATGCATTTGTTTTTATATGATCTTAAAATTGTTGTATCTACTTTTGTGATATTTTTATATTGAAATAATCATAGATCATCGAAGAGCTTTCAGTGATCTTAACAGAACTAACGGAAGACATGGACAAACTTACAGAAGAGCTCTCCAAAATGATGACAGCAGATGAATTAGACATAGCCCTGAAGGACGTCAAGGAACAAATAGATCGCCACACTCAAGAAGTCAATGAGCGGAAAATTAGAAAATTTAAACGAGACACACTCGATTATAAATTAGGGGAAGTGTACACATGGGCAGATGTGTACGCACAAAGAAGAAGAAATCGCCCTTACACTCCGTTCACAGACACCTCGTCATCAGGAAGCCATGCGACAAATCGACCACCACCCAACAAAAATTATCCACCAAGGCAGGCAACACAAGTTGAGAAAACGGGCAGATCAACAACCAGGCAAGAGGGAGCAACAGGCACAGATAAACCGACTACCTCGGCAGGTATCAACACTACAGACGAGCATTTTTTAGAGGTAGGCTCAGACCTACAAGAAGATCCAGGTGGAGAAAAAGAAGTTCCAAACACACGAAGTGTCACAACAAAAATAAAGGAGAAAGAGAGAAAGAAAATCACACCCAAGAACACCTAGTGATCAATATTTCAAAGCACCGTTTAACGCCACAAGAGCTGAAAGTTTTGGAAAAAGGCACTTCTTTCGTACCGACAACCCCTACTAATTCACTTGAACTTGACATAAGTTTTTTCAAACTGATGCGCAAATTGAGGCTGCGCTATTTTTTTATCACATTGTCGATAAACCTATCACAACGGAACAAGATCAACTGAAAGGATTACGAGCAAGAAGCACGTACATGGCTCCCACAAGCCATAAGACCTTAGATCTTTTTGAAACCTTGGTGAGGCAAGATTTAAATAGGCTCAAGTTTGATAGAAAATCTAGGAGAAACCTTACCAACAAGGATTTGGATGTTCTGAAAAAATTGGCACACAATAAAGATATCCTTTGCACCAAAGCAGATAAAGGCGGAGGCCTAGTGATAATGGATGCCAACATGTACCAACTTAAATTAGAAGAACATTTATCAGACTCTAACACCTACACTGAACTAAAAGGGAATCCCACCAACGAGTACGCCAAAAAATTGAAAGAACTGGTTGTCCAAGCAAGGGAGAATGGCACCATTAATGACAAAACCAAAAACTTCTTGCTCAAAGAGAATCCTAGCAGCCCTACGTTTTATATGATCCCGAAGGTGCACAAGAACTTATGGGACCCTCCACTGCGTCCCATTGTATCTACGAGGAATAGCATTCATGAAGCCACTGGTCAATTCATTGACAAATACATGCAACCCACTGTACAAAACATGGCTACATATATTAAAGACTCGACAGATTTTTTGCTAAGATTGAGTCTTTTGGAAATTGATGCAACAGAAGAACTAATACTATGCACAGCAGATGTTAAGGCTTTGTATACCTCGATCCCCCACGGGGCGGGTATAGAAGCGATGGAACAAGCAATTTTAACCACCGAGTATGATGAACAAATGCAAGTCTTTCTGATGGAGTTGCTAATTTTCACGCTCTATCACAGTTATTTTAAGGTCAACAACAAATGGTACCAACAATTGGTCGGAACATCAATGGGCAACTGTGCCGCCCCGGTATACGCCAACCTATACATGAAGGCATATGAGGAACAATTCATTTTGAGTAATTCCATGTGGACTAGCAACTTAAAAATGATAGTTCGTTACATTGATGACATCTTTATTATTTGGAAGAACAGTGAAGAATTACTTCAGCGGGCACTAACTGAATTGAATGAGAAAAACGAGAGAATAGAACTCACCTGGGAGATGTCTAAGTTTTCCATCAACTTTTTGGATGTTCAGGTGAAGTTGCAACAAGGCAAAATAGAAACAGAGATGTACAGGAAACCCACTGATAGAAACAATACGGTTCACTTTCAAAGTTTTCACCAGGATTCTTTAAAAACCCATTTACCGACCTCACAGATGATGAGGGCGAAAAGAATCACCTCTGAGACAGATAAAGTGAAAAACACATTGGAATCCATGGGCGAAAGATTTCGCAAGAGAGGTTATCCTATAGCCCTGATCAACAAATCTATTGACAAGGTTCAAAGTATCCCTAGAACAGAACTTTTAAAGACTCGAGTCAAGTCAAAACAAGAAAGGATGACCATAGTGTCTAAATATTCCACAATGAGCCATAAATACAAGCGCATTATAAGAACGCATTGGAATATTTTACGGGCAGAAAGTGATTTCGACAAAAGTTTTGAACAACAGCCGATTTTTGCTTTTACAAGAGGCAAAAACCTTGGAGAACTGCTCAAACAAAAGAAACTGAAAACAGAGACATATCGAGGCACTAGACCGTGCCTTCAGTGTGGGCACTGTAATAACATTATCAGAGGTAACTCCATAACACATCCCATGAAAGGACATCAGATTAAGCTTCGCGTGAATGCAACCTGTGACACGGCAAATGCCATATACATGTTGAAATGCCCCTGCGGGAAGGTTTACGTGGGAAAAACTACCCGCAAGGTAAAGACAAGACTACATGAGCACAAGTCTAATATCAGGACAGGTAACATCAAGTCAGCAGTAGCAGCTCATTTCAAGGAAGAAAAACACAATGTGTCTCAACTACAATTTGTAGTTTTGGAAGTCATCGACAAAATTGAAGGACGGGACAATAACAAATTTCTCCTTCAACGTGAGAACAGTTGGATGTATCTATTAAATTCCCATAAGCCTTTCGGGCTTAATGATCGCGTTGAATTTACTTGCTATCTTTGAACATTGTGAACTGGCACAGATATACGTATCTCGTTCTTTCCTACAGGTTTTGGATGCTTGAGTCATTTATTATTATAGCACACAGGTGTAGCAGTGTCACCATACAGCCATGTTCCATTGCGTAGTTTTGTTTAAAAGTTTGCATGTTATTTTAGATATTTTTTTGGGTGTTTCACAAACATTGTAATGTTTCTGTCTCACATCGCTTTAAAGCTTACTCAGCCAGTGCACTTTAACCGTTTCATTATATTCAGGATATACATGCAGGTCCCACACGAACAGGGAGAATTCTGCACTAGTAAAGAGCATATTAACTGCCAGAGGTTTAAGTTTCTAGTCTAAGCGATGTTTTTTCGATATGATTTTGTCTCTTGTTTAGCTTGAGACAGTAGTATTAAGGTTTGAGTAACCAGTATAAGGAGAACTATAAGCGGGTGCCATTTTGGCGTTTTTTCGGTTTTTAAATTGCACTGAGTACGTTTTCACTTGGAACACCACAACTTGAGCACATTATTTGTATTCTGTTTTGATGCATACAGACAATTAAGTATGATATATGCTTTTTTGGTATGTGATACTATACTATTTCAGTTATTGATATAAAATATCATTATGCCTTGTTTTCAGCTCATATGATCCCTGATGAAGGTCATAAAGACCGAAATGCATTGGATTGACCTGATGTAAATATATGCATATTCAGAACGTTTAATCTAAGAAGACGAATGACAAAAAACCATGAAATAAACAACGATATGAACTGGTAAACTTTCATGTGAATTAATTTGTGGAACGCTGGGCAATCCCCAGTCGGATTACATAGCAGTGCATCAAGGGATGCTCTCACCTGTTTAGAGGAGGGCACAACTTCATATATTGAAATAAAGCCATTCATTCATTCATTCAGCCCAGAGTCATTTCCAGTAACCAAAATCTATAAATGGAGTACAGATTGGTCGGAAAAGAAAGTGGTAATTTCAGATAAGACATTGGCAATTTATTTACATTTCAAATCAAGTGGGCCAAGCTTCTTCCAAACAGACTAGAGGTAGTTGGATACTCTCTTGCACTTTCACTTGTTACACAAAGTCCAAAAGACCTTTAAAATGACTGGCATGTTTCCTACTCACCACCTGTGAACCTTTAAATTCATACATAAGTGGGCAAAGGACATCTGATGACAAAGGGTCAGTAAAACTGAGCTCTCACTGAAAGGTCAAGCTGATAACTAACTTTCAGGCCTAAGTTTATTTTATTAGTGGTGTTCATCCAGCTATGTGTGGCAGTGGAGCATGGAGGGCCGGACAGGCCTTTTATGCCACTGGGCATTTCCCAGGTGGGCTGGAGCCCTTGGAGGCCGATTTTGAAAACCCAGGGCTGCTCCTGATGCCTCGGTCACTTTTTCCAGCTCCATGAGATTAATTGCAGCAGGTGCAGGAAGGAGAGAGAGGGAGGGGGGGAAGAGAGACAGAGATAGATAGAGAGAGAGAGAAGATTGTATCAGGAAAAGGGAGCAAGGCTGGTTTAAACAACTTTTCCCAGAGCTGCTTTTGGTTCCTGAGTCCGGCCCTGGAGCATTGCACATGGCAATAGCATATGTAGCCAACACGTGAGGCCAGAGAGATATGCAGGCACCTTTATAATGATAACTAAGGACAATCAACACCACCAAGGAAAAACACAGCATGAATCTGGGGTGAATATAGGGTCCTATGAAGACTGACATGAATGTGTGGAGACTCTGTGTCTTCATGGCAGAGAAGTGAACTCCACGAGTTCAAGTGTCACTTGACTGTCGCAGAACCATAAAGAAGTTCCTATCCAGCCCTCACTCCATGATAGCAAGGCCTCGTCAAATACTGGGCCCACTGTACAGGATATAAAAGTAAGAGGCCGCAGAGCGCATCCCATTCATAAGATTAGACAAACTGTTCCCATAAATGAATGAATGAGTCATAGGAACAGGATGTGGACACACAACACTCCTATCTCTGTTCCTGTGGCTGGCCGCTGCAGCTGTCGGAACACTGGGCCGTGACGTGCTTTCAATCACAGCTGAGAATGAATGAAATCCCCATCAAGCACGAGCTGTCTTCTGCTCTACACGCAATTCACGGACGACGGCGCTTTTATTAGAGCCGCCATCTTTGCAATATCCTGTCGACAACATTCATCATACAGTATTTTGAAACCAATGTATGCTCTCAAGCGTTTGTGAGATGGAAAGAAAAATACAAGTTGTTTGTGTTACTGGCATGGGTGAAGCACTTTAAAGTGGGGATATGCGCGTCTGCACATGAAATTAAAGTTATAGAGGCCAATACTTTTGCATTTATCAGGAAAGGTGTGTTTTGTTGGCAAGACGTGTGTATGCAAAATCGCTTTTAATAGTGAAAGTTAAATATACATATACGACGAAGACGTCACTGGAAGTTACAGCTTCTGAAAAGGAGGAGAAATGTTTTAATGGGCTGCTGCCGCGTTTTCTGATTATCGGGTAAGCTTGTCAAGTGTTAATATCAGCACCGTTTCTTCATGTGACCTTGTAATTAAGATGTTGAATGCCGAACCAAGGGTGTATGCTCTGATGGTACCTTCTCTACCTCACCAAATTGTGTGATATTGAGAAAATTATTAAATAGACCAGTACCGAATATTGGCGATGATAAATGGAAGCTGAACACCAGCATCCAGTCCTGCATCAAAACGGAGAAATCACATTTCTGAAGTATTAGAACATAGTTTGGGTGGAAGTGGAAGGTAATTTATGGTGAAAATAAATGTCCCCAATAAAAATGTATAGTAACGCGCTTGTGATGGGGTGCAGGTGTCTGGATAGTCATATTTTTTTACTTCCAGTCCTGGCAAATATCAGTGAATTTAACACACCCTACATTTCAGAGAGACTCGACTGAAGATAGAGGTAGGATAATGTTCTTGTGTTCCAATTCAGAATTTGTTATCTGCTCTTACCAGAAAGAAATGTAGTAAACACAGATGACCTGTTTGTTAAATTTGCATTTCATTTCTCCTAGCGTTTTATCATGCTGTGTTTTTTATGTGTCTAGCAATCAATTAAGTGATTCAGTCAGGATTAATCAGTGACTGATACATTTTATGAAATAGTTCTTTTTTCACATAATGATTTACTGGAATACTATTACATCAGAGTTAATATTCCATAAGTTCAATATCAAACTCAAATATCTGGGGCTGTGGGTAAAACTATGCATTTTTTTTTTATTTGGCCTCCACTCTCTGAATGGGAGGTTAAAAAAGGGTCAATCACTTCAGAATATTCACTTTCTAGCAGGTTCAAGTACGTTTCTAATCAGGGAAGTATTATTAAGGAATTGTATGCTGGGTGTCATACCCACCCCCTTTTATGTTATGTTATGTTAAAATTATTTATACCGCGCTCGGTCACCAAACGGTTTCATGGCGCTCATAACAAATGCGGAGGGCAGGAACGGAGTTTACTCAAACGCTGACTGAAAAAGGAAGGTTTTCAGCGTCCTGCGAAAGCCATCATCAGTTGAACAGTGTCGGAAAGCAGTCGGGAAGGAATTCCAAATCTTAGGGGCCAAAAAAGAAAAACAAAGACCACCGTGCTTTTTACGTTTGATTTTAGGGATGACTAATAGATTGTGTGAAGTGGAGCGGAGATCTCTCAGGGGCACGTATCGCTTCAAACAAGAAGAGATGAAGGCAGGAGATTGGTCAGACAGAGCTTTAAAGATCGGACAACCAAGTTTAAAGGTGCAACGTTTGGCCACCGGGAGCCAATGCAGGCTCTAAAGCAGCGGCGAGACGTGCTGGTGTTTAGGCTGATGGTAGATTAAACGTGCTGCCTGATTTTGCACCAGTTGCAACCTGTAAAGATGGTAGGCAGGAATTCCCACGTATAGAGTGTTGGCATAGTCAATTCTGGACATAACGAGAGCCAGGATGACAAGTATAAGTGCGTCTCTGGTGAGGAACCTGCTAATCTTGCGTATCCTACGCAGATGGAAGAAGCAGGATGACGTGACAGCATTTATATGAGGCCTCATAGATAGATCACCAGAAATGACTATGCCCAAGCTCTTCACTGAGTTGACGGGGCAAGGTGAAGGCCCTAGTGAGGGAGGCCAGAAGCTGGCATTCCATGGGTTGGTTGACCCGCCTACCAACATCAGCTCGGTCTTGGTCGGATTTAATTTGAGCTGACTATGGTACATCCATTCCGAGATGTCAAGCATGGTAGTCTGGAACCAAGTGTGAGAGGATAAGGAGGAGTCGATAGGAAAAATTAACTGCAAATCATCCGCATAGTTAAAAATTGTAGCCGAAGATTTGCGAAGAGAGGCGATTAGGGGCTGCATGTAAAGATTAAATAATAAGGGGGATAAAGCGGAGCCCTTTTAATAAAATAATATGCGATACTAAGATGCTATATTACTTACAGAAGCAATGACAGTAATTAAGAGGTGTTATTCATTCAATCGTTAGGTCCTAATGGTATTCTATTAGCTGTACTAACAAGCATTAGCAAAGCCAATAGGTTTCCCTTATGCGAGAGCAATTGGCTTTGCCAATCTCTTTTGGCCATGTTGTACACTAGCGTGGAGTGGAGTAGAGTGAAATGGCATGACATAGAGTGGTGTGGAGTGGCGTAGAGTGAAGTGGCATAGGGTGGAGTGGCATACGGTGGAGTGGAGTGGACTATAGTAGAGTGCAGTGGAGTCGACTGGGGTAGCGTGGAATAGAGTAGAATAGAGTGGTGTAAAGTGCAGTGGCATTAAGTAGAGTAGTTCAGAGTAGAGTGCAGTGGTGCACAGTTGAGTAAAGTGATGTAGAATGCAGAGGTGGAGAGTTTAATTGCGCAGACTGATGCAGAGTGCAATATAATGGCATAGAGTACAGTGGCCTAGAAAGCTGTAGAGTGCAGTGGTGTTGAGTAGAATGGTGCAGAGTAGAGTAGAGTGCAGTGACATGGAGTAGAGTAGTAACAAGTAGAATGTGGTGGTGTAAAGTGCAGTGGTGTAGAGTGCAGTGCTGTAGAGTAAAGTTGTGCAGAGTAGATTAGAGAGGTGTAGAGTGCAATGGTATGGATTGCAGTGGTACAAAGTTGAGTGGTGTAGAGCACAGTGCTGTACAGTGGTGTAGAGTACACTAGAGTGCAGTGGCCTAGAGTGCTGTAGAGTGAAGTGGCATGGAGTACAGTGGTACAGAGAAGAGTGCAGTGGCGTAGAATTTCCAATAGGACAGCAATAGTGTTTCTTGGAAGGCACAGGTCAGAAATTCTAAGCATTACATTTTCATGTGACCATTCCTGGAGTTCTGAATGCTAGCAGCACTCAATTCTTAGAACATTTTCTCAATTGTCGGAGGCCAACCAATTTCCCATGTTCACATTGAACTTTTCAATTTAGCCTACTTGAACTGAAGCCACTCTTTTTAATTCACTTTGTTAATACCACTTCATTCCACTTTTTTTCCTCTCCAATTAATCCACATACGTTGGTGTCTTCTTTCATACAAAATTATTTTTATTAGAAATTCAATTTTATATGATACTTAGACACACACAGTCTATGCGTTTCATCCCTTACAGGGACTTCATCAGGGCTATTTCAGCTATTCCTCTTCTGAAAGAGAGAGAGAGACTGACTGGATGAGGCTAAGGAACACCCGCAGAGGGACTGTTCAAAAGTACGAGACCGGGAAGATAATGGATAGGTATCATGGAGATTTTCAGAAGAGGGCTAGCTGAAATAACCCTGATGAAGTCCATGTAAAAAACACTTAAATATTCTCAAATGGGTTCAAGGCAAAGTACTCAGCTTTGGAAAATATAACTGTCTTGATCTTGTTATCAAAAAATCTGACATGGAAAGGGAATACATTATTTGTATGTTATAATGACTTTTCAATCAGCCACAGCCCATCCTAATGGGCGAAGGGGCTACATCCCCTCCCCTTTTACCCAACAAGAAGAGTGTCTGTCAGGCTGAGCAGAGGTCAGCCGGACTGACACTCTTAATTTTCAGGTCAGGCAGTTAGGCACTAGACGTGCTAAATACGGAGGCTCCTGGCTGCCTGAGCTAAGCTTTTCTGGGTTGAGGATGTCACCACTCAAGTCTGCAAGACCTCTTCATTCAGACAAAGCAACTCAAGGCCCTTCCCCTTGTGATAAAAGGGTGCGTTCTCGACTGCTTTGGATCTGGGTGATTAATTTTAAGATCCAAATCTGTGACGAGGTAGGGACTGCTTCCTCCTGCCATTAGATGACCTAAGGTCAACCAATGAGGCATGGCAGCAGTCCCAACACTCCTGGGACCGCTGAGGCAGAGCTGCACAGGTAAGCGGGATTTGTTTTACGTTTATTTCATGTGTGTGAGCATGAATATTTGGGAGTGAGTGTTGTGTGTGGATGTCTGTGTGCGTGCACACGTGTGGATACATGGTTGGGAGTGTAGTGTAGTTCCTATATCCCTGATAGGCTCTGCGCATTGGAATAATATAAATTATAGATTTGACATAGTACTGAGGTCACTATGTCTCTATCGAGTATATTAAACTTAATTACTTGTGTTTGCCACCTAACTCAGAGGTCACTAGAAACTTCTCGAATGAACAAGAAGGGATTAGTTTCTGACAACCGCATAAACATGACAACTTTGTTTCCCTTAGAGTCGGAACAATATCTTCAGAGTTGTGGAAACAATCGATAACCGTTTCACTCAGTCAATCGTGCATGCTTCGTTTCTACAGAGTTGCATAGAAATAGAGAGACAGGCGTTTCAATTAAAAGGGTTTATTGAACAGTCTTATTTCTCATGCAAGAGATATGAACTGCTACAATCGTAAGACAGAATGCAAAGTATAATACGTACAGCGTTAGCAGTAAGATAAAATAATACTGTAATAGCATGTCGTGTAGCTATGACATATATTAATTAAAATACATACATAAATAACACAGGCTGAAATACTCATCTGGTGCTTCTAAAATGATCCTACCCCAGTGTACCTAATCTAAGTCTAGTAGGAGGGAAGAAGTAGGTGCTGTCTTAGTCTGGTTTAGTTATGCCAAGAGTTGCCAAAAGTTACTCAAGGTTCTAACTAGCTCCATTCCTTAGAATGAGAGAGGTTGGTATCTCTTTCCCGGGACTCGATCTCTAACACCCCGCAAGGGAAGTCAGAAAGACTGGAGCTGGATTCTCGGCGAGGAGGATGACAGTGTCTGGTCATTGCATCAGTTGGGGACTTGGCTTCCTTCGGGACTTGCTGTAGCAAGCCGCGTACAAGTAGTTAGTCGAACCGCACCATGCCTTGCCATAGAAAGTTAAGGCATATTTATACCTTGAAGGTGTTTAGGAATGCTAGTATTGACGTAAAAGTCGGGCATAAAAGTGTCATGAATAAGCCCCTAAGGAATAGATGTTCATGCATAATAAATGAGTTCTTGGAGAAATCAATATCCAAGCAGGGGAAAGTCCTAACGGCTTAAGAGTCTGGTTTTCCAAGAACTAGTTGTGACGTAGATGAACGGATGTAAGTAGCCATGCCTGTATTTGGTTAGCATGAGCAATGCCTAAAAAAGGGCTGGATTTCTATGCCTAAGGGCAATGTGAATTATACCTATATAAGGGCATGAATCAGGAAATTCAAACGGAATCTAAAATGAAACACAACACGAGTGAGTGTGTATATGTGCGTGTGTGGGATGCTTTCGTGGGGTCCAATTGGAGGAAGAAGATCTATAGGTGGAAGGGGGAGGCTAAGACATATGGTGAATGTACTTGTTGTCCTGATTTGCCCAAGATCAGACTACGGATATAATGTTATGTCATGTGCCGAATTGTTATTACACTGCTATGTTTATTTTCTGCAATTAAAAAAGAGTTATTAAAATTATTTCAATCAATCAAAAAAATCTCTTTATTCGATTCAAAGAATCATTAGAGGATACAAACACATCCTTAAAACATAACAGTTTTAGCCCTTCTAGTACAAATGTATAAAAACAGGTTTTCAAAAATAAAATACTTAAAAACAAAGCATATAAAAATTATATGATTTTCTTAGATGAAGCATTACACTGAGATCATGAATTCTTTAGAAATTGTTATAAATACACTACATAAATTACTATTCAATTGACACATACAACTCTAGTTTTATCTCAAGTGCTATAAAAAGTTTTTAAATATTTAAAAAGTTTTACCAAATTTTCCCTTTCTTATTCCTTATATAACTAGCAGTCAACAAAAATGTTCTTACGCCCAGTACCACAAGTTGGGAGCTATCAGATTTGAATACTCTTAGTGCCTCTAAATAGCTCCTATATTCAGTCTTCTGCACAGAGGCTTAATCCACTTTCGTCTAGGTGTTGCATAAACTGTGCAGAAGAATAAGAAATGTGCAATATCCTTGTTCGCGCCTAATAGGCACAACGTGCATCTAGAGTCCCTTTCAATCAAGTCGGACTGTACCCATTTAATTGTGAAAGTGTTGACTTGGATTATCCCATATCTAAATTTCAGATAGAGTGATTTTGCCAATTGCGGTTCGATTTCGTCTAAGAAAGGCTCAAAACTCTGGGTCATTTTAAAAAACAAAAATTGTGATGTCAGTCTCCCTGACTCGGGGTTTAAAGTGATCTTGTGCAAAATAAATTCTCAATATACATTCCTGATCTCTCTCTTTGAGTCAGGAATCAACAGGTTCGGGTTTGCCCAGTAGCAGCTCAGGCCTAGATCTGAGAGCCATTTACGAACATGTGCCAGCCAGGGCAGAGTAACATATACATTCAATTGCAGGAGCTCCCTCAGAGTCTGTCTATAGGTCTCTAGTTCTTCTGTTGTCCAGATTCTAATCCAGTAGGCCAAAAGTCTCCAAACAGCAAGATGGTCTAGCCTTTTTATCCCAATGTCATATGTGAGTGGGGTCATTGGGATATTTTTTGGTAAACGTGTAAACATTCTCAAGATTTTGGTTTCCCCAATAATTAATGGCTGCAGATTATTGCCTCCCATAACTCAGATCCATAAAGTGAGGCAGATTGGGCTCTGGCTTTATAAACTTCTAGCGCAGGAGTAATAGCCTTGGATGCAGTCAAATGCTGCTTCTTCGCAATAGGAATAGAATTCTGCATTAACATGGTGTTGGATTTGTTTATTTGTGTCTTCCATGTGAGTTTTGAATCTATTGTAATGCCTAAATATACAAAGTTTGGAACGCATTCCAAAAGCTCCCCATTCAAAGCTAATCTTTTTTGGAAGTTTTTATGTGGTTTGATAGCCATATACTTAGTTTTGTTAGGGTTTATCTCTAAGCCTTTTGTTTTGCAATACTTATCGAGGCTATCAAGCAAATTTTGGAGGCATCTCTGGGTTTGTGACAGCAATATTGTGTCATTGGCAAATGTGAGAGCACAAATATGCTTGCCTCCAAGCTTGGGTGCGTCATAGAAGGCCAATTGCAAATACTCTACCATGTCGTTCACATATAATAGGGACAGTGTGGGCGCCAGGATAGAGCCCTGGCGCACATCTCTCCTATTCGGGATTTCCTCTGTGAGCTCCCCTCCTGCACCCCAGCGGACCTTTGCAAAGTTCCCCTCAAGAAGCCTTATGATCAGGGTTAGGATCTCCTCTGGGACTCCCTGCTTCTGCAAAGATTTCCACAGACAATCTCTTGGGATGGAGTCGAAAGCTGTCTTCAAATCGATGAAGGTGACATATAAATGTCCTTGCTTGTTTTTTTAGTGTACTTCCACACTATACTAAAAAGTCTAAAAACTTGATCGATTGTGCTTATTTTCTGCCTAAAACTGGCCTGGCATGGTGAGAGGATATCTTTCTCTTCTATCCAAGTGCTTAGCCTACCCAAAATTTGTTTGGCATACACCTTTTGGGGATGTCTATCAGACTAATAGGTCTGTAGTTTGCTGGATCATCTCCTCTTCCCTTTTTGTGGATAGGTACTATCTCGCCCCCCTTCCAAGATTCTGGGTTAGCCTCTCCCCTAGCTATTGCATTACACAATCGGTTCATATATGGAACCCACACGTCTGGAGTATGTTTCGGAAGGTCACCGGGGATCTTACTAGGACCAGGAGCCTTTGCCGGCTTAATAGTGGCTATGGCAAGTGCAGTATCCTCTAAGCTGAATTGGAGGGGTGTAGCTTGTGCTAGCAGCGGAGTCTCCTCATAGGGAGCTCGCTGATCTGGGGCGAGCACATCTAATACAGCAAGATTGGAGAAATGTCTGTGCCATGTAGAGGGGTCCAAAAAGTGATCAGTAGTCACCTTGTTTTCTTTGTTCCCCTGAGCTTTTCATTTCCAGAACATAAACTGATCTCTTGTTTTTGCAGCTACAATCAGGTCACTCCGGCTAACATCCTCCCATTCTCTCTGAGCTGTCTTCCGTACTTTTTTATAGCCAGCTCTTTCTTTTTTGATCTGGCTTACATTCTTAGATTTGAGAGCACCGAGGAGTCTATGTTTTGCCCTGGTACATTCCTTGTTGAACCAAGGGTTTGAGTGCTCTAGTCTTGGGCTTGGTTTATTAGTGCTACTCTGTGTTTTATTTAGCTGTTTTTTTATAATCTCAGCCATTCTTTGATGGATTTGAGTGAATGGTGTCTTCCCCTGGCTTGACTCTACGTGACTCATTAAGAGCTCGCAAAAGCCATTATATATGTTAGTGAGGGGCTCGACCTGATCTAATATTGTTGGCCATTTGACAGTTCTCCGGTTATTACTAATTGATGGATGCCTAGTCTCCTCTCTCTTGTTCATTGGGTAAAATAGATGTTATTAAAAATATTTGTTTTTAAAGAATTCCGGGTACAAGTTAAGTTAGCAAATCGTAAAGCCCTAACTCTCAGAAAACATACCACCGTAATTTGGAAAAGGGGTTTATTTAAACCCTCCCCCCGCCATTTCCGTTGAAAGAAGTAGACATCGCGGACTTTTTTAAACTTCTCACATAGTTTTGCGCCTAAACTTGGTGTTGAGAGGGTCAGTTAATTAACCTGTTAAGATGACCTGATTATTGAATTTTGGCCTAAATAGACCTCTAAATACAATAAAATCATTTATAAGAGTACAATAAGATCAATGGACTTACAATCAACATATTATGAATGACAATTCTGTGATTCAGGAGAGTGCTGTAACATTGTGTTTAGATAACTGATTCGTCTCCTATTGAGTTGGTTTCTGGCTACCCCCACCTAAGGATGACTACTGATCATAATCAATGTCTTAAAACTGGTCACTAGATATGAATGTGTCACCAATGAACTTAAGCATTTTAATAAAAGGTATGAGGGCCACGCAATGGGTTCTGCTGTTACAACAGTCACTTTAAAATAAATTGCTATATTTCTGTGAGGTTTATCAATTGTTTCTAGGTAAACAATTTGTGATTTATAAAATGTATTCTAATTGAAATGTTTGCTATCTCATAAATCTTAGCTTTCCAACTCCCCATTGCTGGCTTCATCTTGAAGTAGGTTTTCTTTATTTGACTGCTTTTATAAACATTCAACGTGTTAACTTTGTTTCTGTACTAGAGAGAAAGAGAATTATTTAAGTTTTATTTATCAGGACATTTTCTGTGATGATTCTAGCACTTACAGCCAGATTCATCAAAGGAAAATCGGCTTACAAAGGGCCAGATTCTGAGAATCTGGCCCTTTGCAAGCACTATTTTTGCATTTGGGATTCATCATCCCAAATGCAAAAATCGCAATTCTAGAAATCGCTAAATTGCGATTAATTGCATTTAAGGAATCTCAATTAGAGATTCCTTAAATGCAATTCATGACCCATTTCAAAATTGCGAATTCGCAATCTGGGGCCGCTATTAACCGCGAAGTCTGACTACGTGGTAAATAGCGAAAACTTAGAAAAATGCACTTTAGTGCATTTTTGCTAAGTTGTATGTTACACACACACACATGTCCTTTGGACATGTGTGTGCACAACATCAGTGTACATTATCATTTCAGGGGTGCTACAGGGTGTCCTTTGGACACCCTGGCACCCTTGAAATCGCTTCCTTATTTGCGATTCGCAAATTGCGAATCGCAAATAAGGAATGACTCCCCATTCATTCCTATGGGCCTTTAGGCCCATAGGAATGAATGGGAAAGCCATTCCTTATTTGCGATTAGCAATTAGCGATTCGCAAATAAGGAAGCAGTAGAAATCACAAAAAAATATTGCGATTTCTACATGAATCCCGTTTGGCGAGGCTTTAATAGCGATTCCTTAATAATCGCTATTAAGGACTCGCAAAACATGACAATGATGAATCTGGGGGTTAATCTTTACTCGTCAAATGCATAACCCAAATCGTCTCTGATTGTCAACTAACCTCTTCAGAAACATTATCAGTGATGAGTACGGCACAGGTAAACATATACACGTGGTTTCCTCCTTAAATTATTTAATTTTATCTCTCTCTTATAAGAATTCGACTGCTGCTCACTAACCATATACTTTGAAGAGATAGTGTTATATATACTCTATTCTTGAGGAAAAAAAGTGAAAGTGAATATTTAAATTTGAGACTTCTATGTATTCCATTGTTACAAATAAAAGGTGCCTGGTTTATTTTACCCAAGAACCAGAAAAGCTTTCACCTATCCTGTGGAGCAGCTGAAACCATAGAACTTATTGTGTGTTTGTGTGCGGCCTTGCTAGATTTAAGGAGACATTTCTAACACCCCTCTTTTTAGAGAATGGTATGAGAGAGGTGAAAGAGGCATTATTATATTATTTTAAAGGAAACGCTGGTACAGTGGTGAATTATGCTGTATAATTATTTAGAGAATTAAACATGGGTTAGAAAAGGGGAAATGTTTTAAACAACCTTAAATAGTGAGGAATTTTAACAATTTAAACTAGCATAGTACATTATGACCAACTTGCATATTTGCACATGTGACCTGGACTGTGATGAACTAACATCTAAGCTTATGTAATACATTTTTTCTATGATGTTGTTATCTATTACAATTGGTTTTACAATGAATGTAATAAAATATTACAATATCATAAGTCAGTCTGTGCCCCACCGTTGGTGCGAGATTGCATGCCTAATTCTATGTTTGTGGAATGTTCTGTTTCTTGGTTTTCAAAATCTGGTCATTACATCTTGTGGAAACATTGTTCAGGAAACATTTGCCAGTAAAAATTGATTTGTCAAAAAGAAGATTTTATGTGTAGAAATCAACAATAGTGTTTGTGCTGCAATTTCCTTCACCCTATATTAAAATGGCTTCTTAAAACCGCTAGAGAAAGAATTGAGTGGGGCACTTTTGGTGCTCCTCGTTGCTAGAAGAGGGCATAGGGATGTATGAGGCAGCTCCTCTGAAAACAGAGAGAAACATTACACGCGAATAGTCCACAGCAACAGTTCCTCCTAGGCATGAAACATAAATAAACATCCTATTAGTTGAGACCAAAAAACCCCAGTAGCACCTCCTGAGTAACCAATGACTGCTCATGATGACATGAAAATGCAGTCTTTTATTGCATGTACAATTTCGAGTAACAAAGAACATGTAGGCTATGGAGTATAGGACCATGTCCCGTATATTCATTCACCTGTACATTCCTCCTCTCCAGGCAGTGACTGGCATTTCCTTTCATGCTCAGAATCCAGCACAAACCTCAGGGGTGGAGACCTGACACAGCTTCCCCAGATTAACCCACTATGTATCCGGCATTAGTTTTGGGACTGAGCATGTGCTTCCCCTATTTATTTTTTTCTGCTACCAGGGCTGGACTGGCCATAGCGGGCACCGGGAGTTTCCCCGGTGGGCCTCCAGGGTGGGGGCCGGTTTTGGACCCCTTGGATATCGACCCACTGTAACAAAAGCAGCTGCAGTGTTTTCCACGTGCATCCCCCCCCCCCCCCCAGACCCACCTGCGCAGCTGGCTCGACTCAGTTGCCAGGGCCGGTTTGCATTCCCAGTCCGGCCCTGAGTGCTTCGAAGTGGCACTTAGTGACATGTCAGTATGTTTGTTTTAAAAGAAATAAATATGATTGTGAAAAAAAAAAAGACAGCAGGTCTCTGTCGTGTCTTGCATACTCACAAAAGCAGCAACATAATTCAGTGAAGTACACAACTTTATTGTCTGAAGCCATCAGGCAAACACATCCTCTCCCCTGGTCCAGCACTGCCGTTTTACATAACAGTCTTATCTCTAGATTTAAGGCCTGAATTCGAGTTTTTCAGGTACTCGGTCACAAAAGTGACAGATATTTCATCTGCCTCATTATAAGTGCCATAGCACATAATACACTTGTGATAAAGGAGATGGGATATCCGTCACGTTTGTGACAAGTGACCAACCCGACAAACTTTGACTCAGGCCCATAAATGTCAAACAGGGCAAATGTTCTGCAGGTAAAACATGGTGATAGTTGTAATGTTGTTGGCACAGCAAGTGTAAGGACAGTGGGGGTCTGGTGCTAACAGGGCAACCTGGTCTCACTTGTGCACAGCATTTTGGATAAATACTTCTATCTATTTAGTTTTGCATATCGTTTTTACAAGTCATCAATGGTTTTTGCAATCCATGTATGCCAATTATTCATCATTACAATATTACATTTAATCTTACAATTATGTGACATAAAAAAAAATTATAATGTCTCTATTGAAAACACAAATAAATGTCAATAACAAAATCCAGTTCAGCCAATGCCCAATGCATTGGCCCACCCACCCCTCTCTTTTGGAAGCGAGAAAAATTTAAGTGATCTTCTATGTCTTGAATAAGCCTATAAAACTGTGAAAATACATCATCAAGCTTCTTCAGCCACTGGTTTTCGAAAACTCCAAAGGAATAGCTCTGAATAAATACAAGATTTGGGGAAATAAATCATCTTGACTATATTACATCTGCCCACTAGGGAGAGTTGTACATTGTTTAGTCAACAGAGCCCCTTCCGAGTCTTCCCAATGAGAGGGTCACAATTTCTTTTTATAATTTCATCTAGACAGGCTGGGATACTGAAAGCCCGATAAACAGCATTTCTAACCACTCGGTTATCCACCATTAATATTTTGTAATTAATGACAATTTGAATCTTATCTTTGTTGAAGCAGTATCCGGAGACACTCCCGAACTTAAGGCTTCTTCTTCAACTAACTTAAGAGCCACAGTTTGTTTAGAAGTTGCATGGGCAATATCATCAGCGTAGGCCAAGGTCTTGGTGTCATATCCTTGTACTTGTGTCAGGTGAATTGCCATGTTATTCTCCAATCTCCATATAAACGGATCAGGGCGCATCGCAAATAAAAAGAGGAACAGAGACAAACTTGCCGTGCCAGATCTCCAGCTTCAAATACAGTGGCAACAGGTTTATAATACAGAGCCTTTACTGCCCGGATAAAACACGGTCCAATACCCATTCTTTGGATAGTGACCCAAAGATAGTGCCAAAAGACCCTATCAAAATCTTACTCCGCATCTAGCAGAATGAAAGACATAGGGTCCCCTGAGACTAGTGTTGCATCAAAGAGAGAGATAACTCTTCAGGTATGGTCGGTTGTGCCTCTCCCAGGAATAAACCTGTGTTGCCTATTAGAGACTATTATATGAATTGTCTGAGACAGACGTGTGGCTAAGATTTTAGAATAGATTTTCAAATCTCCGTTAATTAAAGTAATTGGGTGATAGGAGCCAAGTTCCTTTATCGGTTGGTTCTTCTTAGGAAATACAATAATTTTAGCAGAGGACCATGAACTTGGAGGAGTTGCTCCCCTATATATTTGCTCACATAAAGTCATAATATATTCCTTAGGTTGCCTGGAAAAAAGTCTGTAAAATTCAGTGGTAAGAGAATCAGTACCAGCCGCCTTCCCTGCTGGTAAACTAGTCAATTGTACAGAACAGAGGACCCTAGTAGTTAAGGATCACACGAATGATAGACATATACTAGATAGTATATATGACTTCTGTCCAGCCGGACAGGTATTTTATTTTTAAATTTTTCATGTAAAGATTGTAAATATAAAATTTATACAAAAGTGGGCACAGCCTGTGACCCACAGAGGACAAGACAAAACAGGTGACAAAACAATTATGTAAGGCGCACAAAAGCGGTCTGTACTATTATTCAGTTTTACAGACAGGAATTAAGTCATAGCAACCCATTGTTTTACACAATACGTGAATTCAAACCAACATATGGTGCATAAAAGTCGACGGCGTTTCGATGCAATTAGGGAATACATGCATCATCATCAGGACAAAAACTGGTGTGTCATGTTTGTCTTGAGAGTCTTTTACAATTTCATTACCCCTATGGCAATTTACATAATGTTAAATAAACATTTAGAAAGAAAGGAAAAAATGGAAGAAAAAACATGAACAAAGGGATATTCATTAGAACTTGACTAGGCATAAGTACATTTTTTTAGTTTATAAAACCTTTCAGCAAATTTCTCAGTGCTGTGGTGGGATAGTGAAGATTAACGACTATTCGGACTAGTCGGACATGGACTCAGTGAATTCTGGCACATGCTTGTGAGCACCCAGCAGTGATAGAGTGACGATTTCCAGTGTATTTCAGTATTTATTAAAAACCGGCGCAGTGAGAGGAACATGTGATATTTCGGCGCATTGGGTTTTGGCACATGCTTCTAACCATACATCATGGGGAAGTGGCGAGTTGCCGTTTGCGCAGTGAAGGGGCAAGTGTTTAACCTACGGCACAGTGTGCTAGACTATGTTTAAAACTAAAGGCGGGCGGTATTTCAGGCCCCGAGGAGTGAGATATGTTAGAAACAATAAACGGCGGGTAATTCCCTGGTTTTACCTCATATATGCATGAATGCAAACTTGGCGGTACTTGGACTGTCAATAGTGATATATATCTGTAGAGAACCAAAGACTATCGGTTAGTTTAAGTCCGCGTTCGAGGAAAGTGTAAGTAGTGCCCATGAACGTAGATTGTTATACTCACAACATCATCGCCGGTGAAAGGAATAATGCGGGGAGCTAAAGGAAAGAGATATGGGAGTCAACTGGGGGAATTACTAACAAAGTAGGGTGGCTGAATAACCGCGCGGGACTTACTTATAGTGGAGGCTCGGCGCTCGTTCTCCCGGCGGTCAATTAGTCCATATTGGGAGTTCTAGGGAGGCAATAGATATGCATCAGTTAGGGCGTTTAACGGCCAACCTGAAATAGAGTACGGGGTGGTCGGGAGCGGTACTTACATCTCGGTTCTGCTAGATAGCAGGACGGGGGGGTTCTGGCGGTGATCGCTGCCGGGTCGAAGGTGGAACCTAGTAGTTATAGTCAATGAAGGACTAGATGCGGAAGTGCGGGGACTAAGGCGGCCATCTTCGAATGGTGAATGTCAGCCATCCATGGTAAAGCAAAGTACTCATTTGAGAGCATAATGCATTAGATGTTCTATGTACAGGACATATTTTCAAGTAACGGCTCAGTAGGACCGGTACAATCATTTGTATTATTAGCAAGAACTGCTAATGGTCAGAGAGAGAGACCTGCTAGTAATAGTAAAAAAACGACTTGACACGGAGGTTCAGTGACTATGGCGGCCATCTTAGAGTGGTGAAGGTGAGACAACCCAGGTGAAGTGAAGTGCTCAGTGAACATCTGAGGACATAACGTAATATACATTCTGTGAAAAGGACATATTTACATGAATAATGATTCAGTAGAGCTAGAACAGAGAATTGTTTCAAAGCAAAGAGGTCCAGTCCTCAACTCTGTTGAGCCCCCTTCGTATGCTGTCTGTTCTCAGGATCCAGTGCAACTCTTCCTTGTTTAAAATTTGCGAAATGTCTGCTCCTCTTGGGGGAGCTTTAACCTGTGTAATCACAGTCCATGTAAAATCATTCTCCGAATGCCCTTTATCTTTGAAATGTTCTACCAACGGTGCATTTGCAGTTTGACAGCGGATTCTGCTTCTGTGTTGTCCCATCCGCAGCTTGATCTTCTGGCTGGTCTGTCCTATATATATCATCATACATGGACATAAAATTGCATACACTACATTATGTGAATTGCAGTTTGTAAAGTGATGTCTCTCATATTTGATTGTGCCATAGGAAAATATTTTACCTTCCATGGTTGAGTCACAAGAGACACATTGACCACATTTCACGTGACCTTTCAGGGTCGGTAGATTCCACAGATCATTTAGAGTATTTCTTGTGTCAGATTGAGGGAGTGAGGCACAGACCAAATGATCTTTTATGTTTTTAGCTCTCTTGAAAGCAAACATGGGTCGGTCCAAATTAAGAATACCGGCATTTAAAACTGGCCAATGCTTTAGAACACTTTTCTTAATAGCATTAGATGCGGGCGAGAATGTAGTCACACAGGTAATTCTTTCCTGGTCCCTCTTAATGTGGGGTTCTAGTAGTGTCTCCCTGGGGCAATACCATGCTCTTTTTAGTGAACGACGTACCAGTTTGCGTGGGTAGCCTCGATGTCCCAGTTTCTGGCTCAGTGTTTTTGCTTCTGCAAAATAGTCCTGTCTGTAGTAGCAATTCCTACGTATACGGAGGAACTGTGAATAGGGCAGTGAATCTTTGAGGGCACGAGAGTGGTGACTTTTATAGTTTAATAGAGTGTTCCTTTCCGTGGGTTTTCGATGGAGACTTGTTATTAGTCGTCCTTCAGAATGTTTTATTTCAATATCCAGAAAAGGCAAGGATTCTTTACTGATAGACATGGTGTATTTAAGTCCACCACTGTTGTTATTAAGCCAGTGTGTGAATTGGTTTACAGAGATCTCTGAGTCTGACCAGATCATAAAGATGTCATCAATGTACCTCTTCCACAGGGCTATGCCACTGTGGAAGGGGTTTGATGCATCCAGGATGGTATGATTCTCAATATGGTCCATATACAAAATAGCCAAGTTGGGGGCAAAAATAGCCCCCATGGATGTACCACGGACTTGCCCATAGAACTATGGGCAAGTCCGTGGTACATCCATGGGGGCTATTCTTTGCTTTGAAACAATTCTCTGTTCTAGCTCTACTGAATCATTATTCATGTAAATATGTCCTTTTCACAGAATGTATATTACGTTATGTCCTCAGATGTTCACTGAGCACTTCACTTCACCTGGGTTGTCTCACCTTCACCACTCTAAGATGGCCGCCATAGTCACTGAACCTCCGTGTCAAGTCGTTTTTTTACTATTACTAGCAGGTCTCTCTCTCTGACCATTAGCAGTTCTTGCTAATAATACAAATGATTGTACCGGTCCTACTGAGCCGTTACTTGAAAATATGTCCTGTACATAGAACATCTAATGCATTATGCTCTCAAATGAGTACTTTGCTTTACCATGGATGGCTGACATTCACCATTCGAAGATGGCCGCCTTAGTCCCCGCACTTCCGCATCTAGTCCTTCATTGACTATAACTACTAGGTTCCACCTTCGACCCGGCAGCGATCACCGCCAGAACCCCCCCGTCCTGCTATCTAGCAGAACCGAGATGTAAGTACCGCTCCCGACCACCCCGTACTCTATTTCAGGTTGGCCGTTAAACGCCCTAACTGATGCATATCTATTGCCTCCCTAGAACTCCCAATATGGACTAATTGACCGCCGGGAGAACGAGCGCCGAGCCTCCACTATAAGTAAGTCCCGCGCGGTTATTCAGCCACCCTACTTTGTTAGTAATTCCCCCAGTTGACTCCCATATCTCTTTCCTTTAGCTCCCCGCATTATTCCTTTCACCGGCGATGATGTTGTGAGTATAACAATCTACGTTCATGGGCACTACTTACACTTTCCTCGAACGCGGACTTAAACTAACCGATAGTCTTTGGTTCTCTACAGATATATATCACTATTGACAGTCCAAGTACCGCCAAGTTTGCATTCATGCATATATGAGGTAAAACCAGGGAATTACCCGCCGTTTATTGTTTCTAACATATCTCACTCCTCGGGGCCTGAAATACCGCCCGCCTTTAGTTTTAAACATAGTCTAGCACACTGCGCCGTAGGTTAAACACTTGCCCCTTCACTGCGCAAACGGCAACTCGCCACTTCCCCATGATGTATGGTTAGAAGCATGTGCCAAAACCCAATGCGCCGAAATATCACATGTTCCTCTCACTGCGCCGGTTTTTAATAAATACTGAAATACACTGGAAATCGTCACTCTATCACTGCTGGGTGCTCACAAGCATGTGCCAGAATTCACTGAGTCCATGTCCGACTAGTCCGAATAGTCGTTAATCTTCACTATCCCACCACAGCACTGAGAAATTTGCTGAAAGGTTTTATAAACTAAAAAAATGTACTTATGCCTAGTCAAGTTCTAATGAATATCCCTTTGTTCATGTTTTTTCTTCCATTTTTTCCTTTCTTTCTAAATGTTTATTTAACATTATGTAAATTGCCATAGGGGTAATGAAATTGTAAAAGACTCTCAAGACAAACATGACACACCAGTTTTTGTCCTGATGATGATGCATGTATTCCCTAATTGCATCGAAACGCCGTCGACTTTTATGCACCATATGTTGGTTTGAATTCACGTATTGTGTAAAACAATGGGTTGCTATGACTTAATTCCTGTCTGTAAAACTGAATAATAGTACAGACCGCTTTTGTGCGCCTTACATAATTGTTTTGTCACCTGTTTTGTCTTGTCCTCTGTGGGTCACAGGCTGTGCCCACTTTTGTATAAATTTTATATTTACAATCTTTACATGAGAAATTGAAAAATAAAATACCTGTCCGGCTGGACAGAAGTCATATATACTATCTAGTATATGTCTATCATTCGTGTGATCCTTAACTACTAGGGTCCTCTGTTCTGTACAATAGATTACTGCCCAAGGACCCTAGTGCTATTCCTTTTGGGTTTCCCTTGTTCTGTTAAAATAGAGGTAAACTAGTCAAGGCAGGCAGGATCTCTTTCCACTGTAGAGGTCCCACTAAAAATCATTCTTCTTCTTTGGATAACCTGTCAGGGGATATTGCAGTTAGATATTTATGTACCAGATTAACTTCCCCTTTGGTGCCTTCTGTATACAGAGATTGTTTTGAAAGGAAGCCCTGATCTCGGCAGGGTCGGAAACCATCCCGTAAGTTGAATCTCTGATTACTCGCACTTCATTATGCATATTTTTCTGTCTGGTTCTCATGGCTAAATGGTGTCCTATTTCTTAACCACACTCGTAGGCTCTTTCCCTTCCCACCGTGAATTTATCCGCTGCTCTTTTTGCAAATATTTCAGCAATCACCACCCTTGCCACAGAAAAATCCAATTGGGCTGCCCCACCCTCTCTCCCTTGCCATGCAACTGGAACAATTATTTCCTCTGCCAAGGTATTCTGCCTATCCTGTAATATCCGTTTTCATCCTTCCCATGGTTCACAGAAAACTGCAACGTTTCCCCCCATATACACGCCTTAAGAATGTCCCAGATCACAGCTATTGATGCACTCCCGAAATTCTCTTTCAAAAGTACAGGGATCCAATTATTCATATGTTTGTAATTGACCTCCATGACTTGCAGGGCCCATTCAAAACTCCAGGACACCGTCTTCTGTTTAAACCAGTCTCCATGAATCTCTAGCACTAAAGGGTAATGATCTGACAGAAACCGAGGGTATCTTTCACTTCTACCATCCTGTGTTAAAGCATATGACATATAAAAATAACTAAATGGGCATGTGATTGATGCAGTGCTGAGTAATATATATACCCATGTTCAGTAGATCTTTTACTATGACATATATCAACCAAGCCATGATCCCGACACAAACCCTTCAGTGATTAAACTACATTAGGTTTCCGCCCTGTGTATATTTGATGTTCTTCCATAGACCAATTACCGGGTAGATTAATATACATGTCCCCACACATTATGATTGGCAGGGGTCTAAGTGACATCTCAATAGAGAGCCAATTAAATACAAATGGATCATCTGACATGCAACCATACACTAAACTTAATGTGAATTTGGATCCTGTAGAGGTCTGGCATTCCACAATGACCAATCTGTCATGCTTATCCACCCATGTTTTGTTAAACTGCATACCAACATTTTGACCCAAAATTGCCACAGCACTGGTGCGTTGCCTTGACAGGTGCTCCCGATCAATCCATGCCCAAGAGAATTTAACACATCTCTCCGTGCTCCTTCAATGTGCATTTCCTGCAAACATATAATATCCGCATATAACGTTTGAAGCCCATATGCAACTCTCTGGCTTTTCTTTGCATCATTCAGTCCGCAAATGTGGATAGTAGCTATCTGTAACCTCCCTTTCCCATCCGTCAAATCCTCCTAGATTCCAGACCTTGCATACTTCCTGTGAGCCCCATACACAAGATAAAGATACAAAAAACTGATCTCTGATCCTTTCATCCTGTAGCATCCAACTCCCCATTTCATAAATCCACCAAGGTGTGAAAACCCTCTTCTCCACCACCCAAAACCCCACCACATCCAACCCCCTCTTCACCATGTACTACTTTCCCCACCAGAAAATAAGCAATCAGGCCCAGCCTGAATGATGTACACATGAAATAAAATACCCATCCCCATACCTCAGCTCAAAAAACTTTCAACTTGAGTTTGCTTTAGCCTACATTTTGTCCCACCATTACTACTTTGCCTTCTCTTTTCTGGCATATCCTCCCCCCTCAGGGATCCATACAGCTAGCTAACTAAGCTCATTTAGATATTCCTGCACCTGAATTTCAGTTATAAAACTGCAGGTTCTCCCATTAAAAAGTATTTTCCAATGTAGCTGGATTTTGCGATTAAACCTCAGCACCCAATTTCGGAAAACAACTGCTGCAGGCGCCACCTTTGTTCAACCGTAGCATATGCAAAATACAGCATAATATTGAATGAAACCTCCCTCATATTCTTTTTTTGCATTTGAGTGAGCCTGGTCATAAATAAACTGCCTTAAAAAAAGTTACCAAAATACACAAGCATTGCTCAAGGCCTCTGCATTTGTTAGATCGTCGTTTTTTTCACCATTAAGGGGAAACAATGCGACTGTTGAACTTCTGTATCCCAGCCCCATTTTGTCATGCCTGGAAATGAGCCTTTTTAAAGACTTGCAACAAATGCTCTGGCGTTACCCCCTCAACACCTTAGGGAATCCCCAGAAATCCTAAGTTATTCCTTCGTTGTCTGTTCTCCTGAGCTTCTAGCTTCCACATGACATCGGTCATAATATATTCTTGGGAAGCGCTTTGGGTTTTCAGGATACTAACGTTGGTCTTGAGGCTCTCAGTCCACCCTTCTATCATTATTATCCTCTTTACGATGTCTGAGCATGTCTTATTTATTTTTCTCACCGCGCCCTGTAGTTTTTTGTAAGCTAACCTAGCACGGCAACTGTCCTCCCATCCTTCATCCTGCAATTTTTTAATAGAGAAAAAATGCTGCCCCAAGGATTTCCCTTCCACACTTAGGTCCTTTTCGGATTTCTCCTCATCGAGGTAAACAAGCTGTGTGGCAGAGTAGTTCCATTTTAGTTTCTCCATCTCTTCCACTCGATTCTCCTTGATGACTATACCCCTTCTCTTTTTTTTTTGTGAGGATTATTTCCAACAAGCTACTGCAAGGGTTTCCATTGAAAGAGACTCTGTGGTGTTCGGAGCAGGTTTCTCCTGGGTTTCTCCCTTTAATCCTCTTTTGTTGAGAGACGCAAACAGGTTAGTAATTAAAGGTTGGGACCCTCCAGACACAGGCTGCAATGCTCCATGGGCTGATGGCTGTGATAGTTTTTAACTGCCTTGTGTTTTCCCTTAACGATTGTCTTGTCGCCTTCTTGCCACCTTTGGTTTCAGTACTGGACTCACAGCAGGTCAATATTTGCGTAGATGTCGTGAAAACCTCCCCAGCTGCTGTAGCAGGAGAGACTGCGGAAACAGCAGGTCGCGTCTTTGATTTTTTTTGCTCCCTGGCCCATCATGACTTCAGGCAAGGGTGCTCTCTGTGTCCAGAGCACTTCGGTTCTGAGTCGGAAGAAGTACAGTGCCATCAAGTATATAATATGTACATATGTGTGCCAAAGAACCCGCTATGACAGTGTCTTCTTGTATACTATTGTTTATGTCCATTGATGTGTCCAAAATGTGTATTTGTTTTCTCAAATGTTTTTACATTTTTTTATATTCTCCTTTTATCATAACTGGATTGAAGATATTTGAAAAGTAAGGCAACGGTGGAGTACTGTGCATAACTGATCGCTAAAACTCATATATTTTTTCATGAAACACCAAAGAGGCCTGAGAATAGTACAATTATTTTTCCAAAATTGCTTTTTACACGTTTATTTCCCCTATCTTCCTTTAATGTATCATTTATAATCATTTACAATACTATGCCCTCGCAGTGGCTGCAACATTGGAGTGAGGTTTATTCCGTCTCTAGTGTTATTCAAAATGCTATGCTCTCACCGCTTTTCCAACGCATGCGCGAAGGAATCCTACTGAATCTTCGTCCAGGCAGGTCTAGTGGTTGCACACAACCGTGAATGACGTCCACACGCCTCCGTGCACATTTATCATGACTTCGGAGAAGAGATGCCTGCAAATACCCATGCACAAATGCCCTCTACAACGCGTCTGAGACCCAGTGAAATTCTGATTGGGAGTTTTCCCTACCGTCCACATGGACAGACATGCCAGTAACAGACGTGACAGTGAGAGCAAACACATGCTCTCTTATCTACGGTAAGTCCATGAGTGGGCATGTGTAGGTTACTGTCACACAATCCAGCAATATGAAGTGGTTCACCACATGGCATTTCTAAGACCCTTATAATTTTTTCAGGCAACCCTTATCCCCTTCTGGCCAATCTGGAAGGAAGAAAGTAATACCAGGAGCTCTAATTAACCAGTATCCTTATTTACATCGGGTCCTTCCTTACGGAAGAACATTATACGAGGCTCTTCCGACAACCTCGAAGGCACAACGTTGCCTTCGCAACAGGACAAATTAATTGTGACCTATAAAATAAATCCTTGGGTAAGCCTCACAATCCCCAGCCCATAAAGCTCTATAGCTGTCACTCTTTCTTCAAATTCTAGATACCACTATCCCTAGATGTGTATCCTTCTAATGCAGCACATTGTGTAGTCCACAGGTTATAACAGTCCTGATGAGACTCTCACATTACAAGCAGGGCCGAAATGTCATCAACACCAACTAAAGGACAGTCTGATTGCTATTTTTTCATTGTACAGTGATCTGCTAAACAACCTTGTATATACCAATAACCCTTGTTTCTAAATGCAAAGTCACGTTATTGTCACTTCTTTTTTACATATTTGTTTATGGTTACTTTACTTGGCTTTCGCTATCACTTAATTCTTATCACTATTCACTGAAACAATATGAACCTATATGTTTTGCATTATAATGAAAAATAAATAACTTGGCTGAACTGAGTTCTGCGACAGTAAAGAATTGGACTTTATAAGTCTTTTTTCAATGTTTTCAATTTATTTTATGACAGATGTGTTCTGGTCTATTCACTAATTTTTCCTTCTTTTATTAAATCGACTTAAACTGAATTTAGCATGTATTCGATGTAATACGTTAACCCAATGTTTGTCTAGGGGAGCGCAGCCTTGCCAAAGTGAAAGACATCTATTTAGATTTTTCACTGCCAGAGCATGTAAAACATTAAATATACATGTCCCACTTTTTACCCTTCACCCTACCCTATGAGCAGTTAGGACCTACCTTAGGGGTGACTTATAAGTATTAACAAGCATTGGCATAGCCAATAGGCCTCGCCATTGGGACCTAATGTGTTAGCCAGAACTTTTGGCTATGTTGTAGAGCATTGTGGCTGCTGTGCATTATGTTGAAAAGTTATAATAAAAAGTGTTAAGCATTTTTGTTACCTTCATACAAACGAAGACGACATTATATAAAACTAAAAAATCTGAGAAAAAATATTCAAACATAAAAAAAATTCTTCTGTTTTTTTTGTACTTGTCCCGCTGGCAACTTTTTCCTGCCTGTTTTACAATCACAACCTATTTTAACATATCTCTTTAGAATTTCTAGGAGGGACCCGATCTCTCCAGTGGCACTTGTGCATCCTGGAATGTTCATTCCTGGGTTTGGGCCAGCGTGAGAGGGAGCTTGGGCCTGCGAGCAGTCGCTTATAGTTAGATAATAGGTACAAATGGCAAGTGCAGTACTAGGAAGTTACAAGTTCAAGTTCAAGTTCAAGAATTTATATAGCGCACTACTCACCCAGAGGGTCTCAAGGCGCTTGAGGGAGGGAGGGTGAATTACTTATCGAAAAGCCAGGTTTTTAGCTGCTTTCTGAAGGAGAGGTGGTTCTGTGTCAGGCGGAGGTGAGTGGGGAGACAATTCCAGGTTTTGGCTGCTAAGTAGGAGAAGGATCTTCCTCCCATGGTGGACCTCTGGATGCGCGGAATTGCGGCGAGGGCTTGATTGGATGATCGTAGTTGGCAGGTGGGTGTGTAGAAGGACAGTCTTGTGTTGAGGCATTCGGGTCCTAGGTCGTATAGGGCCTTGTGTGCGTGGGTGAGGAGACGGAACGTTATTCTCTTGTTGATGGGGAGCCAGTGGAGGTCTTTCAGGTGACCGGAAATGTGAGCTTGACGGGGGATGTCCAGTATGAGTCTGGCTGAGGCGTTATGGATGCGTTGGAGTTTTTTCTGTAGTTTGGCAGTGGTTCCGGCGTATAGGGTATTTCCATAATCCAGTCGGCTGGTGACTAGTGCGTGGGTGACTGTCTTTCTTGTTTCGGCGGGGATCCAACTGAAGATTTTTTTGAGCAAGCGTAGGATGTTGAAGCATGAAGATGAGACGGCGTTGACTTGTCTGGCCATCGAGAGGGAGGAGTCCAGGATGAATCCTAGGTTACGTGCGTGATCTGTAGGTATGGGTGCTGCGCCCAGGGCCGGTGGCCACCATGAGTTGTCCCTGGATGAGGAGGATGATCCTAAGATGAGGACTTCCGTTTTGTCTGAGTTTAGTTTTAAACGGCTGTTCTTCATCCATTCGGCTACTTCTTTCATTCCTTCGTGTAGATTGGTTTTGGCGGTGTTTGGGTCTTTGGTAAGGGAGAGGATCAGCTGGGTGTCGTCTGCGTAGGAGATGATGTTGAGGTTGTGTTGTCGTGCGATGGAAGCGAGGGGGCTCATGTAAACGTTGAAGAGGGTGGGACTGAGTGATGATCCTTGTGGTACGCCGCAGATGACTTCGGTGGACTCTGATTTGAATGGGGGGAGGCGGACTCTCTGGGTTCTCCCGGCGAGGAATGAGATGATCCAGTCCAAAGCTTTTCCTTGTATTCCGACGTTGTTGAGGCGTTGTATGAGGGTGCTATGACAGGCTGTGTCGAAGGCGGCAGAGAGGTCGAGTAGGATGAGGGCGACTGTTTCTCCGTTGTCCAGTAGCGTTCTGATGTCGTCTGTAGCTGCGATGAGGGCGGTTTCGGTGCTGTGTTTGGCTCGGAAGCCGGACTGTGAGGGGTCGAGGAAATTGTTGGATTCAAGGAAGGCGGCGAGCTGACTATTGACGGCTTTCTCAATGACTTTGGCAGGGAATGGGAGTAGTGAGATGGGGCGGTAGTTCATGAGTTCTGAGGGGTCTGCTGTGGGTTTCTTCAGAAGTGCGCTGAGTTTGGCATGTTTCCAGCTTTCCGGGAAGGTAGCGGAGTTGAAGGAACAGTTGATGACATCGCGGAGATGGGGTGCGATGATGGAGTCTGCTTTGTTGAAGATGTGGTGGGGACATGGGTCGGTTGGTGATCCTGAGTGGATGGAGTTCATCAGGCGGATGGTGTTTTCAGTAGTGATTGGGTTCCAGGCGCAGAGGTCGTGAGAGTGCTGTTTTGGTTCGGAGGTGGGTGGAATGGACTGTTCTTCGGAATGGTTTTCAAAGCTGTTATGTATGTCGACGATTTTGTTGTGGAAGAAAGAGGATAAAGAGTCGCAGAGGTCTTGAGAGGGAGTGATGTCGTTGGTGTCAGCGGTGGGGTTGGTAAATTCTTTGACGATGTTGAATAATTCCTTACTGTTGTGGGCGTTGTTGTCGAGTCGATCCTTGAATGCAGATTTCTTGGTGGATCGGATTAATTGGTGGTGTTTGCGGGTGGCGTCCTTGAAGGTGGTCAGGTTGTCAGTGGTTGGGTTTTTTCTCCAGGTTTTCTCGAGGGTACGACATAACTTCTTTGATTTCTTAAGGTCATCGTTGAACCAGGGGGCTTTTTTGTTACCTTGTTTGGTCTGGTGGTTTTTCAAAGGTGCTAATTCGTCAGTGCTGTGGGTGATCCATTGTGTGAGATTGGTGGCAGCATGGTTTGGGTCCAATGATATGGCGGGAGGGTGTTGGTTAAGCGATGTGAAGAGTTGGTCGGTGGTGATTTTGTTCCAGTTTCTTCGAGGAATAGGTTGTGGGGGGTTGTGGGTCGTTGTTTTTTTGTAGCTGAAGTGAACGCAGCTATGGTCTGTCCAATGGAGAGATGTGGTGTGATCGAAGGAGATGTGTTTGCTGGAGGTGAAGATAGGGTCGAGCGTGTGTCCGGCAAGGTGGGTGGGGGTATCAACAAGTTGTTTGAGTCCGAGATTAGCCAGGTTGTCCAGAAGGGTGGTGGTGTTGCTGTCGTATTTCTTTTCCAGGTGGAAGTTCAGGTCTCCCAGTAGAATGTAGTTCTCGGAGGGGAGGGCATGCGGGCTGATGAAGTCAGTGATGTCTTCGTTGAATTGTGTGCAGATTCCTGGTGGTCTGTAGATGAGGGTGCCTCTGAGTGTGGTCTTGGGGTCGGTGTGGATCTGGAAGTGAAGGTGTTCGGCGGTCGTGAGGTTATCGTCGGAGTTGGTCGTGATTCGGATGGTGTTCTTATGGACTATGGCTATGCCACCTCCTGTTTGGTTGGTGCGGTCTTTTCGGATGATCTTGTAAGCGTCCGGGATGGCTATGGCGATGTCGGGGGTAGATGAGGCGTTCATCCAGGTTTCTGTAAGGAAGGCGACGTCCGGCGATGTGGTGTCGAGTAGGTCCCAGAGTTCAGTGGCGTGTCTGTGGACCGAGCGGGTGTTCAGCAGGATGCACTTCAGGTGGTTAGAGTGGGAGCAGAGTTTGGAGGTCGTGGATTTGGTGTGAGTCCTGACGCAGGCGAATTTGCAGGAGTGGCAGGCGAAGGGTCCATGGGTGTGTCCTGGGGCAGCCTCGCAGCATTGTGGTTTGCGGCCGGGGTTGAGGGCAAGGATGGTAGCGGCGTCATATGTAATGCGGGAGGAGTGGGTATTGCGAGGACCAGGGGGTATGGCGCTGGGCGCGGTACAGGCGCGGACGGGCGTAGACGGGCTTACCTTTGGCACGCCTTCGGCGCACATGGGGCGCGACCGCTGCGCGAAGGTCCATCTGTCATATATGGATAGTGGAGGGGGGCGGAGCGAGGGAGGGGCAGCTGGGAGGCGGAGGGCGGGGTATGGTCAGTAGGAGCTGGAGGGAGCGGGGGAGCAGCGGCGGCGTGGACGGGCTAAAGGCACAACAACAAATGCTGGTCGAGGTGGCAAGGGAGGTCGTGGGCACAGGCAAAAACGATCGCTGGCACAATCAGGGCACAGAATGCGGTCGCAGGCACAATAAGCTGGCACAGTAGTAGATGCGGTCGCAGGCACAATTAGCTGGCACAAGACAAAATGCGGTCTCAGGCACAATTAGCTGGCACAATGGTGATCAATGCAGTCAACGATACCAGGCACAATGGCAGGGCAGGATGCAGGTCGCTGGCACAAATGGCTGGGAAGAGCTGCGAGAGGAGCGACCAGTTCCGACTGGAGTCAGGCTGGACACAGCTCCTAGTCTCGCGCTATCACCTAAGGTTTGTTTGTGGGAGGGAGGGGCAGCTGGGAGGCGGGGGGCGGGGTATGGTCAGTAGGAGCTGGAGGGAGCGGGAGTGGGCCGCGGGGGAGCAGCGGCGGCGTGGACGGGCTAAAGGCACAACAACAAATGCTGGTCGAGGTGGCAAGGGAGGTCGTGGGCACAATCAAAAACGATCGCTGGCACAATCAGGGCACAGAATGCGGTCGCAGGCACAATAAGCTGGCACAGTAGTAGATGCGGTCGCAGGCACAATTAGCTGGCACAAGACAAAATGCGGTCGCAGGCACAATTAGCTGGCACAATGGTGATCAATGCAGGCAACGATACCAGGCACAATGGCAGGGCAGGATGCAGGTCGCTGGCACAAATGGCTGGGAAGAGCTGCGAGAGGAGCGACCAGTTCCGACCGGAGTCAGGCTGGACACCTGGACAAGAATCTGTAAAAAAAAATGCAAATAATGTTTGGACGGGACAAAATAAATTCACTGCTGCTGATACCGTTTGCACTAACATTTACTTCCACTTATCAGTTCAAAAACAACATGTATACTGTACAACAGGTTCTAAAGTGAGGCATTTACTAGAAAGTGCGATCAGTTGATGCAAATGTATGCAAAAAGGTACCTACTCCAGGACAACAATAGTGAACGCGAAATAGACGTCCACACAAGAAAATCTGATGCATTCTGGAGAGCTCAGAGTAATCCTCCCCATGTAACCAGGCACCGGTAGGTGCAGCCCACAGATCAGAGGTACTGAACAGCTTGCGCCGTCTCCCCTTCCCTCCCAGTGGACATTCCAGTTAACCATTCATCCAGTGGAACCAGTTGTGGCACTCTCATTCCTGAACACCTGCTAGCAAACTAGGTTATTTGCAAGCAAAAGAAAACAAAGTCGGTCCTGCTAATAAAACTTAAAGTAGATCCCGGTACTAGTTCTGCCATTTTGCTGCATTTCTGAAAAACGTACCAAGTCGGTGTCGCATTTTTCTGTAACGTACAAGGTTGAAAAGTTAAGCCACCCTTGATGGCTTTTATTTGTAAATTGTATAAAATATTGCATACTTTCATTCAATTAAAGTCTTGAAGTCTTTAAAGGGAAAAGACGCAAGGCGTGCCTGCGACTGCTAATTACACAAAGCTTTCAGCGTCGTAGTATGAGCACCAGTTACGTTACAGAAGGTCACATTCATTTTTGGTAGACATGGGGAGGTTTAGTTATTTGCCCAGAATCACAGGATGTTGAGCCGACATGGAGACACAAACCTGGTTCACCAGCTTCAAAGTCGGCAGCTCCATAAACCTTAAAGTGCATTCCATTTTAATTTGTCTGTGAGAACAGGACTCCAAGTACCAGCCTGCCTTGGTTCACATAGGATAGGTGGTGGTGAGACCTCCCACTTGCCAGTCCTACTGCTAGAAGGTGCGTTTTACGCGGCACATGCGCAGGACAGGCCAGTGCAGCAGGTAACCTGACGAACATCGGGCCGATCTGTGCCGTTAGAGCCTTGTAAAGCCTGGGCTGGGCCACCTCTCTTGGTTTCCCCATTTCACCTGTTTCATAAAAGAGATAATATGAGGAAGTTAGAGGCTGATTAGCTGTTACTTCTAGTCCTGGTATGGAGCACCCGCTTCCTCATCAGCTATTGCTATTTTCTTTACAAGCGTGAGGGGGGTTCATTAACAAAAAGTCTCATGGTCCCTCAGCGGGCTTTGACAGGGGTTTCCCTGACATCTCAAAACACGGTTTGCTCTGCTGGTGCCGGGCCTGGGTTTCAGGTGATATCCATGCACGAGCCTCCTTGGGCTGTTAAAAATTCTTGTTTATTGCGAGCAGCTGATGACTGACGTAGACCGGCGGCTACCAATGAATGACCGATTGCCTCAGCTTACCCGCTGCAAAGGAAAACAAATACTTCTTCACATGTTACACGAGGCAAAAGTCCTCACTGAAACCATCTCTCCTCTAGGATTGTTTGTGGTGCTACAGGGCTCAGAAGCCACATGGGCGTGGGGCGGGATAAGAAGAACAAGGCCGGGAGTAGTGCGCATGCGTGCGCCGAAAAGCAAGCCTGGGAGTGGTGCGCGCCCGTGCGCTAAAAGGAATTCGCACCAGGGCTACCGCCACCACCATCTGTTTCCAATTAAGATAATTGGAAACAGATGGTGGTCGCGCGTGCTCCCGAGGACCCTAGGGCAAGGACCATAAAAGGCGGGACATGCACCCGCTTTGAGCCAATTGCGCGCTGTCTTTCTTAGAAAGACAAACGCAAAGGCCAATCGCGGGTTAATTTTAAAAAAAGCACACGCACAAGCGTGTGTTCAGCGCTCAAAAGCCCTTACTTAATGTCTCGCAGACCAGTGCATGCAAGCTGACTCAGGCGAGACCTAGAAAGGAAGGCTTAGGCCTGGCAAAAGATTTATTTTGTCAGATTGAAATGGCATTTTCAAACTGCCCTACAGGCTGCAATGGCAGGCCTGAGACATGTTTTAGGGAGCTACATTAATGGATGGCACAATGAGTGCTAGCCCACTAGTAGAATTTAATTTACAGGCCTTGGTACAGATAGTTTCATATACGAGAGACTTAAAGGTAAAATACCATGTTTACAGGGAATAGCACACTCATTTACCACTGTTTAGCAGGGGTAAAGTGCAAAGTGTTCTATGGCCAGAAAAAACACGGGTTCGCCGGCAGAAGGCAAAAATTTGGGATGACCATGCAAATATTGTAAATTTCCAGCGATTCCAACAGCGAAAGATTTGTCCAGGGTACAGATAATTAAACTGTTTTAAAGGAGAAAGGGAGGCTGCACACATCTTTGGAGAGCACTTTAGCTAAATGTCAGCTGTATTTATTGAGATTGTCTTATCAGGCAAGAGGATGGGTGGAGACAAAGAGTAGAAGCAGCATAAACATTATCAGCACTTGGCTGCAAAAACTCTCAGGGTGCTAAAATGTCTCCGAATTGAGCTCCCTTTTCTTCCTAGATAACTAGTCTCTTTTCCTTTTTTGCATAATTTAAAAAACAATTTAAAATCTTTTTAGGTTATTTTTTTTCATTCTTGCCATTCACCATACGATCACCTATAACTTTGGTATGATCAATTAAAACTTTATTTTATTACGGTACCAAACTTGATTGGAATATTTAAAAAAAGAATAATGATGGCATTCATAACTTTTTGTTTTCATGTTGCTCTTATTTGTCTTAATTTCAGTTATTCAACTTTTGGAGCTACAACTTTAAGCCACAAAATATCAAATTATTAATATGGAAACGTCATTTTTTAACTAAAGAGTTTTTTTTCCCTCAATAACTCTTTGACGAATAGCAGGTCTAGTACTTGGCTTCTAATTTGTAAATTTAAAAGTACTTGGCCGAAGGAGAATACTCGATTTTGTCCGAATTTCCACAGAATGCAAATTAGCTGACGAAATTCAGGTAAACTCCTTTTTATAGCACCAGCTGAATATAACATGTTACTGTTTTAAACCTAAGGTGCATTTTAGAGCAATTTAGAAACATTCTATAGAAACATAGTTCAGTATTTGAGGGACTTTTTCACAAAGACAGGCTGTCAGCTTAACAAAAGCATGAATTCAGTTTTTGACTGTATTACAAAAGAATGTCTATTAGGTTAGAATGACCCCAGAGAATAGAGGTATTAAAGTGCGGCATTAGATACACACACGCACGCACACACTATTATTCACTGCGAAAATATCCCCTGCGTCTTTTTATTTTTTATTCTTTTTTACACATACAAAAAGAAAATTAAATGCATCAGGTGACAATCGAGCTTCCAGCATTCATTAATACATCTTCCATCATACAAAATATACATCATAAAGTTACTTCGGGATTAGTGCGACTCCAACACTAAATTATCTTCATTTGCAGCTATCCCCTGCGTCTTTTAACTGTGTCTGTGACAAAAAAGTGGAAATGTTTTGAAGGTAGCCAAACGGTAACACCGTCAAGAGTTGGGGTGTTTCCTCATGACCAATGGGTGTGTAAGCCTTTAATCATGCCTCACACCTTTGGGTGCCGTTTGTTTTAATGTTAATTACCGTGCCACATGCGTTTGGGTGTTGCAGACGTTTTAAGACGTCATCACCCTTCAACTCTGCGGGAGGCCCGCGGTCCCTGCAGGGGACCCCATAGGAGGGCAAACCCCGTAGTAGTGCGCAGGGAACCGCGGGCCCGCCTTGGGGAGGGTGGGTGGGCGGGGCCGGACTCCTAGGACACCCCCCCTTCTGGTGGGATTATAGGGGGCACGCTTCCTCCTGGGCGCCCTCTTTGCTGCTTCCCCTTTGTCCCCGTCGGTCGCTCCTGGCTGTCCTCGCCAGCCTAGTACAGGCCCCGATCCCCCTCCTTCTCCCTCACTTCCCCCTACAAGCTGGACGCGAGGCCCGCAATTTGACTCCCCTCCCTACCGCTCACCCGATGGAAGAGGGGAAGTCGGGAGGGGGGAATAGTAATGATGTTTTTGTTTTCCAGGCTGCAGGAGGAGTTACATGGCGACCCCCATACAGGACAGGCGCAGGAACAGGACCTGGAGCCACAGTGCGAGAGGCACAATACTGAGTCATACATAGCCAAGGGGCCCTTCTTGGGGACTTGGTTCAACGGCACCCCGTTAGTCCTTAGGGCGGTTGGAACCTGAGCAACCGGGGGTTTGCTAATAACGCCCCTCCTAGCTGGGCAAGGTGTGAGTTGACTCTCCCTTGTTCAGAGGTGGGCGGGGCAGATGGACGATAGGTCCATCGGGAGGCGTGCCTCCCCGGTCGACACGTGGCCAGGGCCACTAGTGTCTACTTCTTTGGCTCAACTTCAGGCGCCCTGCAACAAGGGGTTGCGGGGTGGAGGGGTCGCCTGTCAGTTAACCCGTTGTTATTTGTACCACAAATAAACCTGCAACTTTTCATTCCCAAACATTCTTGTCTGTGTGTCATTTGGGTAGAGGGTTGTGGGGCAAGGGTACCGATGCAACTACTATGCACTTCCGCGCATAACGACCCCTTTTTTCACCACCCAGGCCCTGCCGAGAAACCTGTTCCAACTTTATGCGCCATTTTAGTTTCCTTGGTGACAGAGTTCTTCCTGTTTTGAGGCAAAAAAGTGACCTCCAGCCATAAAGGCTGATGCCCCTTGCTCTGCAGGTCATTTCCACACCATTATCTTCTCCCCTCCAAGGCTTTGTGTGAGCAGGATGGAGCGCTCGGTGGGTTGGAGTGGTGCGCGGATAAAAACAATTGCTGCTGAAAGCTACCTGAATTGTGTGACACAAACAAAGCAGGGTCACTGACTCTGAAGCCCTGCGAGGGCACACGTGCAGGAGGTCTCTGTGATGACACTCTCTGGGGCGTAAGGATTCAGCAGTTTTTCACGACGAACCTTTACATGCAGCTGGAGCTTGGGGTCTCTCAAAAAGGGGCGTGGTCTATAGCAGGGTTTTAAGTGGGCCGGATCCTGCCGGTGCTCAGCACCTGAAGTCTCTAAAACGCAGGTGCTGCAACGGATCCCTGTGGGCTTTCATATTTTGCCCTCACCCTCGAAGAAAAAGAATTCTTAACTCTGCACCAGAACCACCCCTCAACTCTGCAGCAGTACCACCCCTCAACTCTGCAGCAGTACCACCCTTCATTGGGCTGTAACTTCAAAGAGACTGGTTATAGTTCTTTTACAGTCTCATCATCTTAGAAATGAATCATTTTAAATATTGTATACAACAAAGCCTTAGGTGTTGCTTTTTATTTATCTTATGCAACTAACAGTCGTTGACAAAGCCAATACTCCTGGCTTATTGTAGGTGTAATGTTGCTTGTTGTATTATGTATCTGGATGCAATGACAGAAGCAGTAAAATACCATACAAAAAGAGAAGACCAGGTCCAAATTGATGTGTTTTCTTGATTGGTGTGAGAGGATCACACGGATACTGTGTGGGGAAGTGTGTCGCGTCACAAAGGGCTAAAAAAGTCCCATCAGACCGCCCTCGTGGCGGCATATCATCATGTGGGAAAAGGGGCAACAGCTCCGTGTACCGCCCGTGCCCTCAAAAGATGGTACGGAGTTGGAAAACGGTACATGTAGCCACAATTGTGCGCGACCTGCAATACAAAAAATGCAGTGCTTAAAGAAAAAGTGCTTAGTTAAAAATGACTACCTAGACTGAAAACATTTTTCTTTGAGGATAAGTGTAGGTGTCAAGATTAAAAACCCGCGCATGGTAGTCAGAATGTGAGACTACATTAGAGCGCTGTGCAGTATGGTCGACTAGTTTCAGCTAGATGGAGTGTTTCTCCAGCTTTCTGCAGGACCTTGTAAATTAGTTAGCTACTGCATTACAGTGTGAAAAAATATATATATATAAGTGCAAACACATTAGTTTCACACAACAGCGTACAAAGTACTATGGGAAGACACATCTCCCAAAAACTTAGAACCTCAGTATCCAATTTGGGCAGGAAAAGAATCTTCTTCCCAGCTTTATGTGGGTGAAGACCTCACCTCGCCCGGCAACCGCTCGGGAAATTGAGGCCCCGCTCTGTCCGTCGGTGCCCGTCGCTCTCAGTCGAGCGGTTACGAGTCAGGGCGCATAGAAAACGACCAATACAGAATAGCCTATCATTGAATATATGTTTTGTCAAAGTGGCTGTTTGTTACTATGAGTTCTTCATCTTTGTATCTATGGGTTGGATGAATATTACAAAGCAGGTTGTTTTCTTAACCTGCATCTTCCATCTATTCGGCCTAGAGGCTTTGAATATACAAGTCCCTGACTCCATAAGTAGAAATTAAAGATTAGCAGTCAACTTTCTGAATGCTCCAAGGTATAGGCCCTCTCACCTGCCATGTGCTGATCCTGTGACAATATGTTTTCCCGCTCAGACAAATGAAGAGCATAGAGACACCTTGACCTAATGTACACCCGTTGTGGGAAATGAAAATATATGACCTTACAGGTGGTGAGTTAATTGCGTCAAATGAGATGCAGACTATTTTCAAAGGCCCTCCTGGCGGGAATCAGTGGAAAAAAACATGGGTCTAGAATGTTCCTCGTTCTTCAAATGTCGTTTAGAAGCAGAGGATTCTCAGCACCGAAAATCCTCTGAGTCGAATTCGGTGTCTGCATTATATTGCTTTAACTCCTCTGCTGTTTCCAACCCCATACGCACGGGCTCCTCAGTCCAGATTCTGATAGGTCGAAACACTTGTGGGATAAGCAGAGCATCGGCCCTGTTACGTGAATTCCTTAATAAAATGCAGTCCTGAGCCACCATAGTCTGGTGTGTTTCATTTGCCAGACTGAGCTCAAATATTAATGTTGGCATTTGGGTGTAGACTTGCGCAGAAAAAGCAAAAGGTTAACAAGACATATCGCTTTTTAAGGTACTGCATATGTTTTTTTCTATAATGAATGGACTCAGAAGGGTTTCCTCTTTTTGCCGCAAAGAAAACATCCCCTTACCACAGTGATAGAAAGGTAGAAAGGTTCCATGTGTCTGGCTTCTTACTGCGCTCTTAAGGAACTGTCTGTGTTCGAAAACTGTACAAGTATTCCTATTGAAAGAGGAAAGCTGAAGACTTCACTGTAGCCAGAGCTAATACATGCGGCACTTGCTCACTCCAAGGAGCTAAAAGGGTCTCTATTGGAGGTATGCTTTCTTACAAAGGGAATAGGAAATAGGCCCTGAACCCTGTGAGTAGCCTTGAAAGCACATGCCATTGTCAGTCCTTCAGCTACAACAGCTGGACTGTAAACAACAGATGTAAAGCAGAGGACCTGTTTCTTTTAACTACTGGGCCTGGTGCAGGGATCTGAGGCCTGAATCAAATTCCTAGGCCCCGATTACAAACTAGGCAGACCGAAATTTACACGATTTTATTGCGTTAGTTTTGCTACACCTGATTATGACTTGTTGGGTTTTTCTACACTACTGGACACGGTGGAACCTGATCCGAATTTTCCACCTAGTAGTTCCAGGCAGAAAAACCACGAGTGAAGCAGCTACCAAGCTTCTTCTGCATTTATTTCTATTTAGATACTCCAAGAAAGTATCCCTTCCCTTCGCTATGGACCCACAACTAACCCTCACCTCCCACCCCCAACCCTCAATTCCCACCACATTCACAGGCCCGTGCATGCATTTTCCAAATTCTAAGAGCTGGTGGTTAAAGTATGCATGAAAAGTCCATTAAATGGCAAATTCTGGGTGGTTTTACGACTGAAGAAATCAGTCCCACATGGTAATTCCCCATTCCATGGGTTCCAACTAGTAGTTTATTGGTACTGGATTGATTTTTCTGGACGGTAACAGTAAAATTGCATGGAATTTTACTGAGGTCACAGTACCATGCAACTAGTAATTGGGACCTTAGTTGTGTCTCTCCTTCAGTATTTGTCGTATCCTGTGGCTACGATCTACACATCAATCACAGGACACAGGTGATTGTAGGTATGTTCTTTATTGGTCTCGCAGGAGCGCGGCGCAGCGCGTCCGTCCTCTGGTCAGTCCTAGACGTCTCTGTCCACTTCCTGTCCCTACAGGATGTGGTGTCCAGTGACCTGGTCACTGCCCTATGACCCACAGGGTCCTCGTGCCCTGTCGTCGGTCACCCTACAGTCAAGGCTGCTACATCTCCCCCTTTGTCACAAACAAAAATTCTTTGTCACATGCACAAAGTTTTGGTACATCAGTGTTCTTCATTTTCGTCCCCCTCTTGTTCACATGCTTGCTGATAGCTGTGGAGAGTGAGAGAGCGAGAGAGAGAGCGAGAGAGAGAGAGAGAGAGAAAGAGAGAGAGAGAGAAATTCTATGTTCTACATCTCTTCAATGAGTCTTTGTGGCTTCCTGCACATTCTGCTTGGTCTTGTCTCTCTGCTAGTGTCTTGTTCTCTGTTTTCCGCTTTCGGTGGTGTTGCCGCTGGTCCTTCCTCTTCCACCTTGAGCTCCTTGAAATGGGAACTGTTTCTCGTTATTCTTTGATGGTCCGATGCTGCCGTCACCATTGATCCTTTCACTTTGGTCACTACTAGCGGATCCTTTGAAAATGGGCTGTCCGACTTCCGTTGTTGTCTCTGTCTCACCACCACCAGGTCTCCTTCGTTTCTCTGAGGTTCTGATGCGTGTCTCCTCTTATCAGCATATTCTTTCATTTTCCTCTTAGCTTCATGATCTCTTTCCACTATGTCACTTCGGTCTGTGCTTATCTTTACATCTATTTGAGGTAGTCTTGTTTTGCTTGATCGTCCCAACACCAGTTCCGCTGGGCATCGACCTGTGGAGCTGTGAGGGGTGTTTCTGTAGTCTCTCAGCACTTGACATAGTGCTTGTCCAATCGATATTTGTGTCAGTTTTGCTCGCTGGATGGCTTTCTTTATAGTCCCCATAAATCGTTCTGCCATTCCGTTGGCCTGTGGCCACAGGGGTGTTATCTTCCGATGCTTGATCCCCAAATATTCCATGAATCGACGGAATTCTTCTCCTGAAAATGGAGGGCCATTGTCCGTTTTTAATGTTTGTGGGGAGCCCCAGGCAGCAAAAATGTCGTCTAATGCTGGTAATGTGGCGCTTGCTGATGTCAACGATATTTCTCTCACAATTGGGAATCTTGAGAATTCATCAATGACCACTAACAAGTACTTTCCAGTCTCTAGTGGTCCATAAAAGTCTGCTGCCAGCTCAGTCCATACTGCCGGTGGCAGTTCTGACATGTGCAACGGTGCTGGTTTTGGAAGGCGGTCCCGTTACTTGACAGACATGACAGTGTGCTACTTCTTCTTCCACCATGTTGTCCAGTCCTGGGAACCACACTTTTTCTCTCAACATCTTCTTTGTCGCCACAATGCCTCGATGCGATTCGTGAGCTAGTTCAATTGTTCTTTTCCTTAGTCGGTAAGGTATCACAATTCTTGATCCTCTCATTAGAACTCCGTTCTCAGTCTCAGATAGTTCTTCACTTATCTTTTTGTAGGCCAGCAGTTCTTCTTTTATGACCCCTTCTCCTGCGGGGTTGTTATTGTTAATGTGTCTCCATCTCTGTTGCCGCACTACATCCCCAATTGCCTGCATTGTCGGGTCTCTTTTTGTTTCTCGCTCCGGTTCTGCAATCGTTATCGACGCCGGAGTGTTCTGTTTTAGGATGAAATGTAGGTATTCTTCTGCCATCGTGGTGACATTTTCTCGATGGGGAAGTGGGTGTCGTGACATATAGTCAGCTGGGTTGTGCTCCTTTCCAGGCTTGTGAACAATTTTAAAGTTGTAGTCCATCAGCCTGATCCCCCATCGTTCAATTCTTGGTGGTATTTTGGCGCTTGGGTTTCCATAGATGGTAACTAGTGCTTGGTGGTCTGTTACGATCGTGAATGGCTTCCCATAGATGAACATGTGGTAGTGCTCACATGCCCATACTACCGCCAGACTCTCCTTTTCTGGTTGAGAGTATGCTCTCTCAATGTCCAACAGGCTCTTGCTTCCATAGGCTACGATCCGTCGTGGCGAGACTTTTCCATGCTTGTGCTGTGCCAGTATTGCGCCCAGACCTACTGGGCTGGCGTCCACTGTCAATTCAGTACATAGGTTCGGGTCAAAATATGCCAGGTGGTCTACTGCCGTTACTGACGCCCTTATCTCTTCAAATGCCTTGCTGCATTCTGTGGTCCATTCGAACATTTGGCCCTGCTTCGTTAGTTCTCGCAGTGGGGTGCTCACTGTTGCGAAATCCTTGATGTATCGCGCACAATAGCTGGCAAGGCCGAGGAATGAGCGCACTTCAGCTACATCTTTTGGCTCCTTTGCCTTCTCTAGGGTGTCCACTTTACTGCGATCTGGTCTCATTCCTTTCTTCGAGAAGATGTGTCCGAAGAATACCAGTCCTTCTCTTCCCAATTCACATTTTTTTTTGTTTACTGTCAGGCCCACTTCCTCCAGCTGCGAGCATACTTTTCTCAATGCTGTGTCATGTTCCTCGTCCGACTTGCCAAATACCAGGATATCGTCACTGTAATTCAGGCTGTTTTTGATTGGTCTAATGATCTGTCTGATTGTTTCCTGGAAGATCTCAGCTGCTGATGATATTCCAAAGCTTAACCTCTTGTAGCGAAACAGACCTAGGTGTGTTGAGAATGTTGTTATGTATCTTGACTGTTGGTCCAGCTCTAGTTGGTGATACCCCTTACATAGGTCTAGCTTGGAAAATCTTCTCATTCCCGTCAAGCAGCTAATCATGTCATCTAGATGTGGCCCCGGATGTCGTTCTCTTTCAATGGCTGTGTTGGGGATTCTCATGTCCACACATATTCTGATTTGTGTAGTGTCCTTTTTTGGTACAGCAACTATTGGGGACACCCATGGCGTTGGCCCTTCAGCCGGTTCGATGATGTCCTGTTTTAGCAGTGCCTTTATTTCTTCTTCCACCTGCGGTTGTAGATGAATGGGTACCCTTCGGTGATGCTGGGCGACAGGTCTGACTGATTCGTTGATGTGAGGTGTGATCTGTCGTCCTTTCAGCTTTCCAAGTCCTTTCGTTAGCTTTGGGTATTCTCGTAAGATGCTTCCTTTGTCAGATACGTGATATGTCATCTGTAATAGGCCCATGACCTTCGCTGTGACATTGCTTAGTAAGCATGGTGCGGGGATGTCTCCTCGTAGCACATGAATTTCTTCTGTGACGGTCTTACCCTTGTGCGTCATGGTGTCCATGAATTTTCCCATGTTGGTTACTGGATTTCTTGCACCCCAGGTAAACACTCGTACACTTGATGGTTGTAGGTGTGGTTTTCTCTTCATTTTTTCATATTCTGTGGCGCACATAAGGTTGCACGTGGCCCCGCTGTCTAGTACAAATTCTGCTTGGTGCGGCCCTACGTCTATGGTCACCCAATCTGTCTTTTTTATTGACTGCTTATCCACCAGTCTGATGTTTTCTTCCTCATGTCCTTCGTCTGTGGACATGAGGTATAGGCTTTCCACTTTCTCTGCTGCTTCTTCTTCTTCATCTCCTGATTCCAGCGACGAGCTCCTTGCTGTCGCTTCCATGTGTCGCATATGTCGGTTTGTTGTTGTTCTCGTTCTCCCTGGCCTTCCCCGTTCGTTCTTGAATTGCATTCCTTGGCATATGGTGGCGAAATGGTTGCTTCTGTTGCATTTTTGACATATCTGACCAAATGCTGGGCACGTTCCTCGATGTGGAAATTCCAGCCCGCATCTGTAACATTGTGACCCTTGTTGTTTTCTTGTCACCTGGTCCTTCGACCCTTTCTTCCAGTTTCCAGTTCGACCCGTGTGTTATTCTGTGAACTTGCTCCTCTCGTCGGTCCATTTGTCTTGCATGCGCCATCGCCCTTGCCTCTGCTCTCGCTAGATCTAAAATTCTTTCTAGCGTGGTTGGTTCCTTTAGTATTCTCGTACGAAAGTCTGTGTCACGACATCCTTCTATCAGTCTTAGGCGGATGGCCTGCTCATTGTTGTATTTTTCAAATTCACAATGGGCCACTAGTTTCCTGAGCCTCGTTGCAAAGTCATCCATTGACTCCTCCGGTTGTTGAAAAGCTATGTTGAAACTGTATCTTTCAAAATCAATGTTTCTTTGAGGATCGAATTTAGTTGTCAGACACTTTATTAGTCCTTCGTATGTGGTTGTTTCGCTCTTTGGGAGCGTTATTAGAAGGTCATCTACATCATCTCCCACCAGATTCAGGAATAATCCTAGTTTTTTTCCTTCTACTACATCTGTTGCTTCTGCGTATCGCTCAAATTTCACGATCCACTTCTCCCATCTTATTCCCACTTGTGGCTCTGATACGCTGAATGGCAGTGGTCTGCGATACTGTGCACTTTGTTTGGTCTCAGGCATCTTCTGTCTCTTTGTCTTGTTTCACCTTTATTTTTACTTGTTGTTGTTTGTTATGGGGATCTTTGTCCCTTTCCTCCTTTTTTTTTTTTTTCTTTGACCAGTGTACTTTTCTTTCTATCTCTTTTGTTCCTCTTATTCTTCCTTGCTGATGTCTTTCACTTCTTATTGTTTTTGCCTGGCCTTAAAATGGTTGCCCTGTTGTTCCTTATGGGATTCTTCCTTTATGTCCCACACAAAATGGCCGTCGAACCTCACGCGAGATTTCGCGATCGAAATCTCGCGTTTCCTGACCTTAAAATGGCCGCCTTTGTTTCTCTGTGCTGCTATTGGCCCTAGCTGCCTGGTCTTCTGATGGCCGCCGAGATTTGTTCTCTCGCGAGATCTCGCGCGACCTCGCGCTTCTATTTCCAAGCGCGAGCGAGGAGACCTCGCGCTTGCTGCTCTTCTTACCTCGTTTCGGTGCTCTCGTTGGACGCTGTCGGGGTGGGCTCCCGCGTTGCTCCTAGCGTCTTTTCTTTGCTGCTGCTGCTGCGCATCCAGGGTGGGCACCTGGTTTTCCTTGACGCTGCTCCTGGATGCACGACGCGATCCTCCACGCATTGGATCGTTAACCTTCGTCGCCAGATGTCGTATCCTGTGGCTACGATCTACACAGGACACAGGTGATTGTAGGTATCTTCTTTATTGGTCTCGCAGGAGCGCGGCACAGCGCGTCCGTCCTCTGGTCAGTCCTAGACGTCTCTGTCTACTTCCTGTCCCTACAGGATGTGGTGTCCAGTGACCTGGTCACTGCCCTATGACCCACAGGGTCCTAGTGCCCTGTCGTCGGTCACCCTACAGTCAAGGCTGCTACAGTATTATGATGGGGTGAGGCGAACTGGAGATACGTGGGCACGTCTTCACCCGACCACTCACAAAAGATATGCAAAAGACTCCATCAATTTCACTAGCATTGTACAGTCAAAAAACAAAACATCGAATGAACAGGCATTGAATAATTGAACAGATCTGTCAAATAATACTAGACAGTTTTGAAGTTTTGAAGTGTTGAAGGACTTTAATACAGTTCATTCACTGCAGGTCCCAAATATCTATACAATCTGACTGCTTCTTTACATCTCACATAGACACTCAGATATGGGATGATAATAAAAATGCCCATCTCCACAGATCTCTCCACTTCTCTCTCACTCTAACCATGCCAGGTCAGGACCACAACTATACACAAAACCTCAGATTGGACAACCCAGTGCAGTAACCAGCTAAGCAGACTATATCATATGAAATACGATAAAAGGGCCTGCAGAGCTGTTCAAAGCTAACAGCACACTGGAAACCATAAAACTGCATGTCTATCTCTTACACTTCATCGTCCAAAACATTTCAAAGTAAATGTGCAGTGGCGGCTCCTCCGCTAAGGCAGAGGAACGTCACCCCAATGCCAGGACGCAGCAAAAGAAAGGAAAAAAGAAAATGATAATAACGTAATGTTATTTTGATTTTATTTTTGTCCTCCTGCTGCGGCAGCATGCGTGAGGGTGCAGGGTGGGGCTGCAGAGCCGGGGAGGAGTGGTAGAACACTCCTGTGAGCAACAACTGTTTGGTCGGCCTTCTCGGGCCACCCAAAACAGTCATGCAATGTTCCCTGTTCTCCATGCAGGCTGCATTAAAGCCTGCTTGGAGAACATGCTAACCCCTCCAGCCCCTGGCTGAGTGCTGTGTCATGGCGCTCAGACTAATCACAACCATGCATTGCAGCGCTGTGATTGGCTTAGGAGTGGGAGCCTGGCTGCCTGCTTCCTTTTCCGACCTGGAGTTGGACACAGGTGAGCTGGAGAGAAGACGCAGACCCCGCGACAAGGTAAGTGTTATTTTAATTTTTTTAATGCAGCCCCTGCCCACCCCACGCACCCACCCAGGAGGTGTGCCGGCCATTATCTTTTGAACACTGCAGTAGGCTTCTAACTAATCTCTAATGCTAACTGTGCTCTCTTTGTTATCACCCTATCAAAACCTCACTCATTGCACTTATACTGCTTCAGCTCAAACAGAAACTACCCTGCTTTACATAGGCAATGCTCATCTCGCACACTTCGAAACATATCAGCCATCTGGAAACTGTCCTTATTCACCCGGATCTGTCAGATCCAATCCAGTGGGCAACTGGCTTCAGCGCATATAAAATCTGCCCTTATGTGGAACACACGTTCTGTATATTCCCAACAGAGAAAAAAGCACTATAGTGCCCATTTTAAGATACCTACTATCAACGCTACTGTTCACAAAATCCTAGTCCACAGAAGCATCCTGGAGAAGACTGAGGTTTAATTGAGTTGTCTACGAAACACAAACATTGGATTGGAGAGATTGGAGCTATCGATTGCCGAGCAAGCGAGTGAGGAGGAAAGCGAGAGGCAGTAGCGGCGGGAGCGGGAGATACGCGGGAGAGACACTGAGACCGGGGCTCACCGAGCCTGAGCTGAGCCTTAGCCTCCCCCGATACAGCAACAACCGATAGTGCAACACCTTGCAGGTAGAGGCGGGTAAGCGGGAGAGACACCGTATACTGCCGCTCCTTTGAAACATCTTCGAACCACGTACCGTGACTGCGGTACCGGCTGCCTCCTTTTGACTGTGTCGGGTGCGGTGAGTGCAACAGGTGCCCTGCTGATACTGCTGCTGCTCCCCCACCCTTCCTTCATTCTGCTGTGGCAATGCAGTGCTACAGCTGTGGCACTTAGTGTTTGAGCCGCGCTGATCCCGTGTATCCTGTTAGGACAAGGTGCCCTTCTGCCACTTTTCTGTCATTTTTGCCCTTTCTCAGCGGTGGAGGGCCAAGAGGTTAAGGAGTCTTGAAGGCTAAGGAGCCCTGAAGAGGCTTTGAACGAGCGGAGTAGAGACTAAGACCTACAGCCCCTCCCTGTCCCCCCCTACCGCGCTGTGGATAACAACGATCCTGATGTTGGAGTGTTAGTAAAAAGGGCAAGACTGTGAACTGCGGTAATCTGTGGCTGCGTTTTTTTTAAGTGAAAAAGGTTAAATATTCTCTAAGAAGGACTATCAGTGGTTAACGGAGTGTTACCACAGAATAAAAGGGGCAAATAAGAACCCCTGGTGTTGCACTTGCGTTTTCACCTTTAGTAAGGATCCTTGGGAAAGTAGGCTTCGCGGCCGAAGGTGAGACAGAAAGCGATGGCTCAAGGGAAAGCAAAAACCCAGAAAACTCTAAAAAACTTTAAAAAAAACTAAAAATAAAGATCTTGGGCCCGGAGTACAGCAGACATTCAGAAAGAATTGGGAGAGAAAAAGGGTGAAACAATAGTATCGAAGGGAAGGAAAAAATTAATACGAAGAAACACCCAATCATTGAACCTGACCCTTCAGATAGTAAAGAGGGGGTTGCAAAAGGAGGAGCATCTGCCACCCGGTCAATAATGGACCTTTTGGGAAATATTTTAAAGGGAAAGAAACGACTGGAAAAGAGTTGAGTGCCATAGAGACCTTTCAAAACCCTGAGAACCAGGTAACCCTAAATCTGATCTCACCAATTCAAATAAACCTTAATAACTCTGGGTCCTTCCTAGAGCCACGTTTATCCTCCTCTCCTAGGCTACTTCAAACCCCATTTGACCAAGAAATTGAGTCCGAGGTGGAGGCGGAAGAGGAAGACTCATCGGGTACGTCTTAGATTAAAGGGGACAGTAATTACTTGACCGACCACCCAAAGGAAAATGAAATAATGGATAATACTGATGCAACTGGAACTGATCTACTGGGACCATCGTTACAAAGTTTGGAGGTCACTGGGTCACCCAGTGCCTCTATGTTAGAGGTGATGGTGATCCTCCAAAAGACTTTACAAGGCATATTAGAGGTGTCAATTTTGAACAATGAAATCCTAAAGTCACAATCTGTACAGTTTAAAAATATGATTGGGGAACTGACACAGATTAAAGGACATATGCCTATGTTAGTTAGACCTGTAGGAGGTCCACCGTAAATGAAGGAGGGGATAGAGGAAGAAGTAGTAAGGGTTATTGAACCACAGAAGGAGGAACCAAGCACATATGTCTCGCGATGTCCGATGATTATAAAAAAAAGTGGGGACAGGAGGTATTACAAGCAATACATCCCAAGACCAAGAACAGGAAGACTTCACAAATGCAATAGCCTAACCCCAAGTCGTCAAGGTAGCAGAAAAAGAGCAAGGCCAGAAATAACCCCTTCGGATAAGAAAGTGCCTCTAGGCGCCAAAAAAGTTTCTATAGTTAGTTCTGGGGAAATTGAGAGAATAGAAAAGTTGGGCTTTAAGGGGAGAGGAATGGAGAAGGGCTTAGGTGCAAGCCTCAGTTACCCTAATATTAATAGTGACCCCAGGAAGAGAAATATCAATAAGAAACACAGTACAAACAGGCCGGAGCCAAAAGCGGGGGGTCCTTTGGGTACCCAGCAAGAAGGATACCTGGATCTGTGACTTTTCTTGGAACCATTAGAGCAGGGAAAAGGTGAGAAATAAGTAAGAAAATTAAAACCCCTAAATCGTTCCGAACTCCTTTTCTCATTTTCAAAATGTGCAAGCTTATATTTTGTTAGCACAGAGGATCTTAAAGAAGTAGGGTTCACGACAAATAACAGTGGGGGGAAGTAACTAAGCTACTCCTGTATTCAGCATTAGTTGGAGCAACTCTGGAAAAAGCAGAATCTGAGTTGCTAAATGAAGGAATTAAACTGATAAAAAGAGAAGATATGCTGACGAATAAGCAGGGTAAGTCATTCCTTAGTAACCATGTGGAGATGGGTGTACGGCAAATAAGGAGGATTAATCACTGTAAAGGTAACAAGGAAGGATTGGAAATTACTATATCCCCAAATGAATTAATGAGTGATGATGATGTAGATATATCAGCTGGAAACAGATATAGAGACTTAGCATCCGTGGACTATGAGGAAGAGGGGGGCCTGAGTGAAATTATTAGGAGCTGGGGACGTCGCACAACTTGGCCATAATTTCTTGGAATATAAACGGCTATAAAATAATAGTGTCCCAAGAGAGTTTTACTAATATTCTAAAGAGTACTGATATTGTTTGACTGCAAGAGACCTGGCTGTGCGACGAAACCCTTGCCACTGAAACTGCGGTTATAGAGGGGTTTGCCCACCACTCGAAGGCCGCAAGGAGGAATCTGTGTGGTAGACCCTCAGGTGGTTACTGACATTGGTGTCCACAAAAATTGCTAGAAAAATAGAAAACCTCGATTTAAGCTGTATGTGGGCATTAGGGAGTAGAATATTGACTCTGAATGAAGATCCTTGTTATGAAGGTGTATGATTTATTAATGTATACATTCAGAGGGGGAAAGATAACTATAAGGTGAACCTGGGAAAATTAACAAAGGATATGGATAAGTTATGTGATTCCTACCCGCATGATGTGTTTCTGATGCTGGGGGATTTTAACCATAGATTAGATCCTGGGAGAATAGACTCTTGGAGTAGAGAATTACTAAAAGCCTATAATATAGGGTCTGCCATGTTCCCCAGCAGAGAAATTTCACATCAAGATATGGCCTTAGGTCAATTGTTGGGTTCTATGGGCCTTTAATGTGTAAATGGTAGAATGGAATTTGATCGGGCGGCAAGTCGTACATTCACGCTGGGTCAGCAACTGTGCTCGATAGATTATGTTTATACACACTCTTGGAGCTTCAAATTAATTAAATATTTCGAAGTGATTAGGGTGGAAGGGAGTGACCATTATCCTCTATAGACTAAATGATATGCAAAAAGGGGTAGACAGAGAGAACAAGTCTTCCAAGTACAGGTTGAATATCCTAAGCGGCTCACAACCCGTATATCTGATGAGCACATTAAAAAATTAAGTGGTGCTCAGCAGTTAATGGTATTAGAAAATTTGCCACATGAGAATGATATTGCCTGGTACGCAAATTCAATAAGCCAACTGGTAGATTGTTTAAGGGTAAAACTTAAATATACTAAACCAGGTGAAGCCAGGAGTAAAAGATTAAACATTAACAACAGACCCTGGTACGATGACGAATGCCGTAAAGCGAAAGCTTGTATCAGGCAAAAGAAAAGAAGACTCAGAGGGCGATTCAATGTAGAATGTTTAACTGACCTTCGGAAGTTAAAGATAAAGTATAAAACAATTATCTATATATAAAAACGAATGTATATCTGTCTGTCTGTATGTTTGTCCTTTATACATTACTACACCATTCATCCGATCGCCATGAAACTTTGGGAAGTTGTTGAGTACACTCCAGCGAAGGTTTCTGGCACAATTCTTTTTTAAATATCGGCCCCCCAGGGCCCTCATAATCTTTCGAGTACTGATGTACACACCAGACGGAAAAACAACAAATCGTGTATCCACAAGCACTCGAATAAATAAATAGAATTAAAACAGCATTCATCCGATCGCCATGAAACTTTGGGAAGTTGTTGAGTACACTCCCGCAAAAGTTTCTGGCATAAACATTTTTTAAATATCGGCCCCCCCAGGGCCCTCACAATCTTTTGAATACTGATGTACGCACAAGATGGAAAAACAAAAAATTGTGTATCCACAAGCACTCGAATAAATAAATAGAATTAAAACGACACTTTGAAATGTTTTCCATATTAAAATGAATAAGTTTCAATAAAAATGACACAATGTAAATTAAATGTTATCATAACAAGTTTCCTTGAATTCCCTTTCTTCGGAGATGGCAGCAACGCACGACGGGTAAGCTAGTATATATATATAAAAACAAATGTATGTCTGTCTGTTTGTATATTTGTCTGTCTGTTTGTCCTTTATGCATTACTACACCATTCACACGATCGCCATGAAACTTTGGGAAGTTGTTGAGTACACTCCGCGAAGGTTTCTGGCATAGAATGCGGCAGCAAAGGCAGTCTGCAACAGAAAAGAGTATGACTCAGCCAAGAGTTGTCTGAGAGCTCTACATTGGCTCCCAATGAGGTAAAGAGCCTCCTTTAAAATGTTATGCATCACACATAGGACACTGCATAACATGGGCCCTAACATCCTAAAAAAACAGGATCAAGTTTTATGCACCAAACCGAAATCTCCGCTCACAATGTACAGCAAGAGCTTCCATTACACGAGTAAAGAGAGCCAGGATGGGCGGGCGCGCCTTTTCCCATCTGGCCGCAAACATTTGGAATGACCTGCCCACGGATCTCAGGCTCACAGACAACCATCTTGCTTTAAGGAAAAAACTGAAAACCTTTCTTTTTCCCAAATCCGACAAATCCCCCTAGACTCAGGTACCAGCCCGTTGCAGACTCCAACAATATTAGTGCTGTGATATCCTATCTAGGATGAATGATGCGCTTTAGAAGTACTCATAAAATAACATAACATAACATAACGTTTTTTTAAATATCGGCCCACCAGGGCCCTCATAATCTTTCGAATACTGATGTACGCACCAGACGGAAAAACAACAAATCGTGTATCCACAAGCACTCAAATAAATAAATAGAATTAAAACACCATTCATCCAATCGCCATGAAACATTGGGAAGTTGTTGAGTACACTCCCGCAAAGGTTTCTGGCATAATTTATTTTTAAATATCAGCCCACAGCAAGTTCTGGGAGCGAAACTCTGCTCCCCCACCAGAAGCACTGCTTGGAAATGCCTTTTGCAATAAATGTACCACAATGAAGTCGCGTTGTATCACTTTTATTCAACTTGATTCCAAAGTTTTAGTTGTTTTACTCCATTTCTTTATGTCGCATGAGAAGCCATGTTTCTGTACATAGGATTCTAAGACAGTAGACGTGTCCAACCGGACTTTCTATTTCTACAGCAGGAATTTATACATAGTTAATCCTCGATAGTGAGTAATATCCAATGCATTTCGGGCCGTGTTTTTAGCCCTTCATCAGGGATTCACTAAAAATGTAAAATTGAAGTGTTAGACCATATGCGTACACGAACAACAATTATGTAGTTTCATAAAACTTTCTATTACACGTTGATTTACAAAAAAAGTACTTCGCTCGGCATTTTCCCTCTAGCTGCTCATGATACAACTCAACAGAGATGATTACCTTTTCTGATTACCCTATTATAGGTCTTAAAACCTCCCCACTTCAACACATGTTGTACCCCTCGTTCACTCTAATCTTACACAACACCCCTCATACCTGTCTCGCGTGCCGTGGCCTCATTCCTAGTCTGTTTAAACTGACGTTCCCGTCTCTGAACACCTGTTGGCGTTTTAAACTTGTTCAATCTAACTCCTCCCCTATATGCTCCCCTGTAAGCCATAACACTACAAGACCCATGATTCACCTCAGTTGATAAACATAACACTACGATCTCTGTCAACTAGACTACCCCGCCCACCCTTGTGAAGTTGATACCTATGCCGTTATACTGAACTAATACGGAATTACTTCTCATAAAATGTATACATCGTTGATCGTTCTCAAGATTGTAGACAAATGTTAAAGAAAAACGTGAACTTATACATGGTTACTTATGAGTCCTCCACAATGTCCGTACACCTCAAGGTTGTAATGACTCCCTTTTCCTGGGAGGAAAAAATGGTTGAGCATACAACCGTCCAATTTTATCTATGTTTTCCTTCGTAACAATGTTCCATAGGTGCCACCTCAGATCAGGGCTGAAATGAGTTTATCAAAAGATAGAAAAGTCGGGTGCACTCCGGTTTACTTATTCTTGTCAATTTCAATTGAATCTGTGCGTGCATTCTGGATTCGTGGTCCGCCCTTTCGCCACGTGATTTCATCGAACAACAGCAAGTTCTGGGAGCGAAACTCTGCTCCCCCACCAGAAGCACTGCTTGGAAATGCCTTTTGCAATAAATGTACCACAATGAAGTCACGTTGTATCACTTTTATTCAACTTGATTCCAAAGTTTTAGTTGTTTTACTCCATTTCTTTATGTCGCATGAGAAGCCATGTTTATGTATATAGGATTCTAAGACAGTAGACGTGTCCAACCGGACTTTCTATCTCTACAGCAGGAATTTATACATAGTTAATCCTCGATAGTGAGTAATATCCAATGCATTTCGGGCCGTGTTTTTAGCCCTTCATCAGGGATTCACTAAAAATGTAAAATGGAAGTGTTAGACCATATGCGTATACGTACAACAATTATGTAGTTTCATAAAACTTTCTATTACACGTTGATTTACAAAAAAAGTACTTCGCTCGGCATTTTCCCTCTAGCTGCTGATGATACAACTCAACAGAGATGATTACCTTTTCTAATTACCCTATTATAGGTCTTAAAACCTCCCCACTTCAACACATGTTGTACCCCTCGTTCACTCTAATCTTACACAACAGCCCTCATACCTGTCTCGTGTGCCGTGGCCTCATTCCTAGTCTGTTTAAACTGACGTTCCCGTCTCTGAACACCTGTTGGCATTTTAAACTGGTTCAATCTAACTCCTTCCCTATATGCTCCCCGGTCAGCCATAACACTACAAGACCCATGATTCACCTCAGTTGATAAACATAACACTACTATCTTTCGAATACTGATGTACGCACCAGACGGAAAAACAACAAATCGTGTATCCACAAGCACTCAAGTAAATAAATAGAATTAAAACACCATACATCCGATCGCCATGAAACATTGGGAAGTTGTTGAGTACACTCCCGCGAAGGTTTCTGGCATAATTTATTTTTAAATATCGGCCCCACAGGGCCCTCATAATCTTTAGAATACTGATGTGCGCCCATACGGAAAAACAAAAAATCGCCATGAAACTTTGGGAAGTTGTTGAGTACACTCCCGCGAAGGTTTCTGGCATAAATTTGTTTTAAATATCGGTCCCCCAGGGCCCTCATAATCTTTCGAATACTGATGTACGCACAAGACGGAAAAACAAAAAATCGTGTATCCACAAGCACTCGAATAAATAAATAGAATTAAAACACCATTCATCCGATCGCCATGACACTTTGGGAAGTTGTTAAGTACATTCCCGCGAAGGTTTCCGGCATAAAAATGTTTTAAATATCGGCCCCCCAGGGCCCTCATAAACTTTCGAATACTGATGTACGCACAAGACGGAAAAACAAAAAATCGTGTATCCACAAGCACTCGAATAAACAAATAGAATTAAAACACCATTCATCCGATCGCCAGGACACTTTGGGAAGTTGTTGAGTACACTCCCACAAAGGTATCTGGCATACATTTTTTTTAAATATCGGCCCCCCAGGGCCCTCATAATCTTTCGAATACTGATGTATGCACCAAACGGAAAAACAAAGCACTCGAATAAATAAATAGAATTAAAACAACACCTTGAAATGTTTTCCATATTAAAATGAATAAGTTTCAATAAAAATGACACAATGTAAATTGAATGTTATCATAACAAGTTTCCTTGAATTTCCTTTCTTCGGAGATCGCAGCAACGCGCAACGGGTAAGCTAGTCAGAAATAAAAAAAGAAACTTTAAAGATAGATGCTGGGCAAATTTGCTAGAGGCAATTGAAGATAAGAATGTGAAGGGCTTCTTGAAGTTGGTGCAAGAAAGCTCCGGTAAAGCACAGGCCTCTTTGCAGTGTTCGGTTCCCGAGGATAAATGGGTGGATTATATGGAAGAAATCTACGGAAAGTGGCCAAGTGTGAGAGAAGACCTAAGAGAGCATTTTACCCAAAGCCACATTAGGATGATTATCTCAAGCTTAAATTTAAATCGTGCAGATGGGCCTGATAATTTGCCGGCCATAGTGTTGAAAACTAACCCAGATTGGTGGGCTGAGTTTTTGACATATATGTTTCAGGGGATCCTCAATACAGGGATTGTGCCAGAAAACTGGAAAGGAGCAATCGTTAGACCTATCCACAAAAAAGGCGATGTAAATGCTCCTAAGAACTACAGATTAATAAACCTTTTGGATATAGGAGAAAAAGGTATTCGCCAAAGTAGTCTTGGGATCACTAAAAGAGTGGGTAGAAGAAAATCAGATTGTGCCCCCAGAACAGGGAGGGTTCAAAGAGGGTCACTCAACGGTGGACTACTGCTTTGCTCTACGGGCAATAGCGTGGAAGTCGATTGAGCAGAGAGGCAGCCTTTTTTGCTGCTTTGTGGACTTCCACGCAGCATGTGACCTGGTGGACCGGGGGCAGCTGTTGTCGACCCTGATAGGTTATAATATCCCTGATGACATACTGAGACTGATTCGAGTGCTGCATTCAGAAAACTGGGCCCAGATAATCTTAGATGCAGAGGGAGGTTATTCCCAGAAAATCGAAATTGGCAACGGGCTGAGACAAGGGTGCGTTCTGGCCCCTCTGCTCTTTTTCCTGTTTATTGCAGGTTTGCCACAAACTTTATGCAATTCTAGGGGGGGGTAAGCCCGAAATTAGATGGGAAACATATTTTGTGTCTACTCTCTGCGGATGACCTGGTAATTATGGACCAGACGGAGATCGGTCTACAACGAAAATTACATAGGTTTAAATAATATTGCCAAGTCAAAAAACTTGTAGTTAATATGGAGAAGACTAAGATTTTATGTTTCGGTAGAAGGAAAACTAGGTTCTCCTGGTATCTGGGAAATTAAAAATTGGAAAAAGTAACTGAATATAGATACCTGGGGATGTGGTTTCAAAGAAATTTGCATTGGCACACTCACCTGGAGGCACTAAAATTGAGGACTTTGGCCTCGTTGAAGGGATTAAAAAGATTTAATGGCGTGTATGGGGAAATGTTGGACAGACCAGTTCTAAAAGCTTATTCAGCCATGCTGCCACCTCAATTTTTGTATGGTGCAGAGATATAATATCTGAGTGGCAAAAATAGCTGGGATGTTGAGGAGGAAAACAGTTTGAAAAATCTCTTTTCGCTGCCTAAATCTTCTATGGTAAGGCAGTGAGACTTGAACTGGGAACCACCTCATGGGGTATTATAACGTGTATGGCCCTACTACACTTCTGGCAACGTGTGAGCTTAGGCCAAGATCTTAAAATCTAACAATTGTGCCAGAATGAAATTATAAAAAGTGATTTAAGTTGGGCAAAAGAAATTAGAGTTATAGTCCGCAATGCTTATTGTCAGCTAAAGATTGAACTGCGACCCCAGTCCCTTTAACCTGAGATCAATAAGAGAGAGCTTAAGATGCGGGGATTCGAAGTCTCCCAAGCACAGGATCAAGACTATCTTTCTAGGAAAAGCTCAGTTCTCCATATGGTCAGAGCGTGGCAAAAAGATCAACATTTCCCTTATATTGATAGGCTATCCGTTGCCAGCTAAGGCGGGAAGTGTTAAGACTAAGAATTGGGGTAAATCCATGTTATGGGAGTAAAGAGGTAAAAAGCTTTATGCTAAATAATGAAGGAAAATGTACTTGCACTTTAGGAACAACTTGTAATATCATACATATTTTATTAGATTGCCAGAAGTTGTTAGAACTGCGAATACAATTTTTATGTCCGATTTTTAAAAAGTATGATATTAAAAATAGGTCGCAAGCAGTAAACCTGTTACTGGAAATGGTCAACCTAGATATAGCTTGTGCCATGGGGAAATATATAAAAAAGGTTAAGGAGTTCCTAAAATGTAATGATTAGCGAGAGGTTTCGGCCAAGCGTATTAGGCGTCAGAGAAACATTAGATTAAAAATCATGTGATATCAAATATTTTTATATTTTAGGATTTTAAATTGAAATTGTGTTTTAGAAAATTTTGAAAAAATGCTTGTTTTTATTGTTTTGCTCTTCGTGAGGATGATCGTTTTGTAGATGGTGTTTAGAAGCTGTATAACTTGGATTTTATTATGATGTGTCTTATTTATTTGGTTACTTTGATGGTTGTAATAGACCGAATAAAGTTTTACTGAACTGAACTGACTGAGGTCTTGTTTATAAATAATGGTTGGACCATCTAGGCCGCAACTTACATTTGAGCAACACAGCCTTCATGAAGCTACTAATTTGTTGGACAGCTCATCCATTGTCAGAATAAATGAGTAAATTACTTTGTCACCCTTACAGGGGTGCCGCATGCCAAATTTTTAAATATTTGGTGACTCAACCGCCAATTCAAGCATTGACAGGAACGGCCGTCACAGCAGTTCCTGCCAATGTATTTTAACTTTGCCGGATGGCTCAGTCAAACATAACAGAGGGGTAAGAAAGTTCCAAAGTGGGATTTTATTTAAAAAATGCCTCTCTGCCATGGGAGTTCCCTCCCATGGTGAGGGGGGTATTGAACACTTTTCAATGCCCCTTACCGTCAGGTTTTTCTTGGCAGTGACAAGCATTAAAAATATCTATCTGTCCTTCCATCTAAATTATGCGGACAAACATATAGCCAAACCTCCAATGGCCCTTACTCTATTAAGTCAGAGGAAGAGATTGGCCACAGAGGAGAAGGAGTAGTCTCCGCCATCGTCAAACTATGGTACACCCAAATTTAAATCGGGCAGGCAGACTATAGTGTTGGCGTGGAGGGAACTCCATCACTGTTGCAACGAAGTTTCCTCTCATCCAAGTTGTAAATCAGACCCTAAATCTGTATCTGATCAGGTCTTATGAATCAGGAGAATCTATTCATTACCCTTTCAATGAGACGAAATTCTATGTTAAATGACACAAGACCACAATAACACTTGCTACTTGCTTCAAGGGCAATCCAATGTCACCTGCTTCTGAAGCCCCCAGTTCTGGTAAATCTGGGAACAAGTAAAAAACCATGGGAGTTACATGGGAGCCCCCACTCAATCCCCATGCAACACCTTCCCTGAGCAGAGTAAGGCAACGCAGTGATTTGTTCTGCGTTGTCTTACTCCAGATGTATGTGTGGCTTCATTAATTGCATGTAAGCTTTGCTTCACCCTTGCACCACGTTGTGTAGTGCAAGAGCTTCGCAAACCGGCTTGATAGGTTTTAACTTTCTCAGAGTGTTTCTGCACCCGTTTACCACACAGGGTCTCTCTTGTTGGAAGATATGTGCAATTACTGCTAAATGATGTTATTAAAGATCCTTTTCATTTAGTAACTTGGATGTTTTTCTATTGATAGATTCCAATGTCATCAAATAATGACACACGTTTCCTCTGCTTCTCCTTGTAGCAGAGCAAGCAAGTTACAGTGCTCTCTTCCGACACGTTTGGCAATATAACCATCATCCACCAATGGACCTACCCGAGGTCTCCATCTTAATCTGCTGTAATTTAGAATCCTATAATGCATCCTCCACTAGCTATAGAAAACCAATCATTGTATCTTTCGTCCTGGCTTTGGTCACCATTATGTTATGTGATAATGTCTTTGTGATAGTACTGTGCTCAGTGCTACTGATTGATGCAAATTTCAGCATTCAGTACTGATACCATGAGATTTGAGGTGCTGTTTTATCAGGAGATTACATGTCACCCCATCTAGCTCCATTGGAATGGGAACTAACAGGCAGAAAGAGGTTTCATCACATCAATTTCCACATGATCGTTCCAAATTCTAGGCGCTTTTGCAGTGACAAATTTAACCAGGTTTTACCTACCGCATTTATGGATGGAGCTGCTCGTGGTATTTCTGCATTTGATAGTACCATCAGTCTTTGTAATATTGATTTGATTTGGGTGGAGATTCCTGTTTGTGCTAATTGTAAAAAGAGCCTTTGCTTGTTATATTTTCTTACTCTCCCTGTTATTTGTGAGTCTTCCAAAAAACTTAACATCTTCTTATTTCCTTTCACCAGATAACTAATTGATATAGCACTGTTGGTTCTCTTCTTTCCCTATTTAATTTGTCCCCCCTCTTCTTTCAGGTCATGTGCCCTGTGCTGCTTTTTTGTCCCACTGAAAATGCCCCATGTCACTTGCAGAGGACCTATTTAGCCACTGAAAAACTCACTGGAGACCTCTGTACCTCCAGAATTACTGGGCTCTTCTATTATCTCTGTAGCAGATACCAGAGATACCACAGTATCCCAGCATAGATCCATTAGAGGCCTATGTGTTTCTGAAGGCACCATGGTCCTCAGCTTCTCCCCTTCTTGCTCCTGCTACAGGTCCAACAAGTGTTTGCTGGATCATGTCACACACATACCATAAGAACTCCACTCTTGAGGGATTGCATTGAGTGATAAAATACATGAGATTTCGTGCAGGTCTAGGGAGTGATTTTATATGAATTGTGCCCAGGACCTCTGAAACTCGCTTGGCTATAGCCATGTTTTATGTGAAAAACCGCTGTTTCTCCAGCTTAAGATACTTACCTGCTGCTATTGCCTGGCAGCAGCGCTTTCTCTGCATTTTTATGAAGAGAAAAAGAAGATCTGTTAATGCCCACTATACCATTGCATGCATGTATGTGTGAATATTTAACAAGTTGCTTAATTGCTAACGCCAGGTCTTCCGTTTTTTGCAGAACTCAAATAGAGATGGGAAGATCCTGATGTGATGGGAAAGGTTGTTTCAGGTTTTGGCAGCGAAATAGGAAAATAATCGTCCTCCTAATTTGCTTCTGTGAATGTGTTGTATCTGTGTGAGGCAGAGTGTGGCTGGGTGCAGTTGCCCGTTGAATGGTGGAAGTTAGGGCGATGGTTGAGAAAGACTGGTATGGCCTTGTTTAGGGCTTTGTAGGCATAAATCAATCATTCATGTGTTTGTTAAGCGCTACTACTCACCCGTGAGGGTCTCAAGGCGCTGGTGGAGGGTGGTTTCGCAGGTTCCAGTCCATCAAGGAGGGGGTCTGTTGAAGAGCCAGGTTTTGAGGTTTCTTGTGAAGATGGAGAGAGATGTTGTCTGTCTGAGGTGGAGAAGGAGGGCGTTCCAGCCTCTTGCCACAAGGAAGGAGAAGGAGTGGCCGCCTGATCTGGTCTTTCTGGTGCGGGGGACCACTGCGTATTAGAACTGGGCTGATCGTAGGGTCCTTTGGGGTGCGTGGAATTGGAGTCGACTGTTCAGGTATGCTGGTCCGGTGTCGTGGAGGGCCTTGTGAGCTTGGGTGAGCCTCTTGAAGGTGGCACTAGCTTCGATGAGGAGCCAGTGGAGTGTGCGCAGATGCTGGGAGATGTGGCAGTGTCTAGGCATGGATGTGCAGTTTGAATTGGCAGCACTTCTGCATGGGTAGCCAGCATAGTTTTCTGAGGAGGGCCTGGAATGTGTACGCTGAAGAGAATGGGTCTGGCAGTGATGTTCCGGGCAGTCTGGAGTCTTTGTATGAGTTGGTTCGAGATGCTGACGTAGAGTGCATTGCCGTAATCCAGTCTGCTCGTGATGAGGGTCTGGGTGACTGTGCATCTGGTGTTTGTGTGGAGCCATTTGAATATTTTGCAGAGCATATGTAGGTTGAGAGGGCATGAAGAGGTTATGTCGTTCACTTGTTTGTTCATCGTGAGTTTGTCATACAAGATGATTCCGAAGTTTCTGGTGTGGTCTGTGGGGGTGGGCATGGGTCTCAGTTCAGCTGGCCACCAGGAGAAGTCCCACAGAAAGTTCTTGTTCCCAGAAAATTGGACATGCATTTTGTTAGCATTGAGTTTTAGGCAGCTCTGTTTCATCCGGTTTGCCACGCTCGACAAGCAGGTTGGGAAGTTGGTCCTGGTGGTGTAGTTGTTGTCTGTGTGAAGAGGGTGAGCTGAGTGTCATCTGTGTAGGAAATAATGTTGTTGATTCTTTGGGATACAAATGGGGATGATGGACGGAGCGTTTGAGCAAATCAAACACTCACCCCCAGTCAACTGATCTGGGTTTAATCCATCACCATACTTTAGCCCACTCAGCCACCCCATGGACGGAGCGTTTGAGCAAATCAAACACTCACCCCCGAAACCGGTCCCAGGATGCTTGTTTCCGGTCCAGGGAAGACATGGCTTGGCAGTTCGGGCTGGACTGTTCCCATGAGGCACAGGGTCAGACTGATTTGCATACGGCCATGTCTGAACTGGGGTGGCTGAGTGGGCTAAAGAATGGTGATGGATTAAACCCAGATCAATTGACTGGGGGTGAGTGTTTGATTTGCTCAAACGCTCCATCCATCATCCCCTTTTGTATCGCTTTGTTCGCCCTAAGTGTGGCAGGGTATGCTCAGACGTGAGTCCCTTGCTCACTTGGCCACTGGATTCAAGATAGCCTGGCTGATGAGGATTATGAATCCGAAACCGGTCCCAGGATGCTTGTTTCCGGTCCAGGGAAGACATGGCTTGGCAGTTCGGGCTGGACTGTTCCCATGAGGCACATGGTCAGACTGATTTGCATACGGCCATGTCTGAACTGGGGTGGCTGAGTGGGCTAAAGAATGGTGATGGATTAAACCCAGATCAATTGACTGGGGGTGAGTGTTTGATTTGCTCAAACGCTCCGTCCATCATCCCCTTTTGTATCACGTTGATTCTTTGGGACTTTATGATGTGGGTGAGTGGTGCCATGTAGACGTTGAACAGGGTAGGGGTCAGCAAGGACCTTTGAGGGACTCTGCAAATGAGGTTCTTGGGTTACATGGAGTACAGCAGGAGTCTGACTCATTGAGCTCTGACGGAGAGGAAGAAAGCAAGCCATCTCAGGGCAGATCCTTGTACTCCAGAGTTGTGGAGTCTTGAGACAAGGGTGCTGCGGGAGACGATATTGAAGGCCACGGAGAGATCTTGCAAGATGAGAGCTACAGTTTCCCCATAATCCATGATGGTCCAGATGTCGTCTGTTGCTGCGATAAGGGCAGTTTCTGTGCTGTATTTGCTGCAGACACCTAACTGAGTAACGTCTAAGAGAGGGTGCTGTTCTAGATGGTTGAGGAGTTGCCTGTTGATTGCTTTCTCCATGACTTTGGATGGGAAGGGTAGGAAAGAGATGGATCTGAAGTTGTTGAGCTCTGCCAGGGCTGCCAAAGGTTTCTTCAGAAGAGCTGTAATTTCTGCATGTTTCCAGTTGTCTGGGTAGGTTCCGATGTGGGTAGTGGTGTTGATGATGGTGGTGTAGTTGGAGCTGAGAAGGGTTCCTCCTAGGTTGTCGATATGGTGGGGCAGGGGTCGATGAGGGCCCCTGAGTGGGTTGTTTTCATGATTTTGGTGGTGTCTTCTTGGGTGAGGGGGCTCCAGTTTATTAGCTGGTAGTAAAACATGATGGCCATGGACAGCTGCTTGATGAAGTCCTGTGTCATGTGCTGGGCATCAAAGTTACTGTAGATCCTGAGCATGTTGTTGTGAAAGAAGTTGGAGAGGTTGTTGTAGAGGTTCACTGATGGGGTGATGGTGTTGATGGCTGCTAAGGGGTTGGAGAATTCTTTGACGATGTTAAAGAGCTCTTTGCAGTTGTTGGAGCTGGTTTCTAGTCTCAGTGCACGGGCTGCTTTCCTGGCCTCTTTGATTTGGATGTGATATTTTCTAAGCGTGGATTTGTAGGTGTTTCTTGCATTGGTGTCTTGGCTAGTTCTTCATCTTCTCTCCAGTTGTTTGCAATAAGGTTGGGAATCTCTTAGGTCTTCATTATACCCACTGGCTTGAGCATTGCTCTTGATTGTCTGATGTCCTTTAGTGTGGATAGGGTGTCCACGCAGCCTGTGATCCAGTTGTTGAAGGTTCTTATATCAGTCAGCAGGTCTCTGGTGAGGTCTGTTTGGTTGGCTCGGAGGGTGCCTCTTCTTTCAGGTCATGTGCCCTGTGCTGCTTTTTTGTCCCACTGAAAATGCCCCATGTCACTTGCAGAGGACCTATTTAGCCACTGAAAAACTCACTGGAGACCTCTGTACCTCCAGAATTACTGGGCTCTACTATTATCTCTGTAGCAGATACCAGAGATACCACAGTATCCCAGCATAGATCCATTAGAGGCCTATGTGTTTCTGAAGGCACCATGGTCCTCAGCTTCTCCCCTTCTTGCTCCTGCTACAGGTCCAACAAGTGTTTGCTGGATCATGTCACACACATACCATAAGAACTCCACTCTTGAGGGATTGCATTGAGTGATAAAATACATGAGATTTCGTGCAGGTCTAGGGAGTGATTTTATATGAATTGTGCCCAGGACCTCTGAAACTCGCTTGGCTATAGCCATGTTTTATGTGAAAAACCGCTGTTTCTCCAGCTTAAGATACTTACCTGCTGCTATTGCCTGGCAGCAGCGCTTTCTCTGCATTTTTATGAAGAGAAAAAGAAGATTTGTTAATGCCCACTATACCATTGCATGCATGTATGTGTGAATATTTAACAAGTTGCTTAATTGCTAACGCCAGGTCTTCCGTTTTTTGCAGAACTCAAATAGAGATGGGAAGATCCTGATGTGATGGGAAAGGTTGTTTCAGGTTTTGGCAGCGGAATAGGAAAATAATCGTCCTCCTAATTTGCTTCTGTGAATGTGTTGTATCTGTGTGAGGCAGAGTGTGGCTGAGTGCAGTTGCCCGTTGAATGGTGGAAGTTAGGGCGATGGTTGAGAAAGACTGGTATGGCCTTGTTTAGGGCTTTGTAGGCATAAATCAATCATTCATGTGTTTGTTAAGCGCTACTACTCACCCGTGAGGGTCTCAAGGCGCTGGTGGAGGGTGGTTTCGCAGGTTCCAGTCCATCAAGGAGGGGGTCTGTTGAAGAGCCAGGTTTTGAGGTTTCTTGTGAAGATGGAGAGAGATGTTGTCTGTCTGAGGTGGAGAAGGAGGGCGTTCCAGGCTCTTGCCACAAGGAAGGAGAAGGAGTGGCCGCCTGATCTGGTCTTTCTGGTGCGGGGGACCACTGCGTATTAGAACTGGGCTGATCGTAGGCTCCTTTGGGGTGCGTGGAATTGGAGTCGACTGTTCAGGTATGCTGGTCCGGTGTCGTGGAGGGCCTTGTGAGCTTGGGTGAGCCTCTTGAAGGTGGCACTAGCTTCGATGAGGAGCCAGTGGAATGTGCGCAGATGCTGGGAGATGTGGCAGTGTCTAGGCATGGATGTGCAGTTTGAATTGGCAGCACTTCTGGATGGGTAGCCAGCATAGTTTTCTGAGGAGGGCCTGGAATGTGTACGCTGAAGAGAATGGGTCTGGCAGTGATGTTCCGGGCAGTCTGGAGTCTTTGTATGAGTTGGTTCGAGATGCTGACGTAGAGTGCATTGCCGTAATCCAGTCTGCTCGTGATGAGGGTCTGGGTGACTGTGCATCTGGTGTTTGTGTGGAGCCATTTGAATATTTTGCGGAGCATATGTAGGTTGAGAGGGCATGAAGAGGTTATGTCGTTCACTTGTTTGTTCATCGTGAGTTTGTCATACAAGATGATTCCGAAGTTTCTGGTGTGGTCTGTGGGGGTGGGCATGGGTCTCAGTTCAGCTGGCCACAAGGAGAAGTCCCACAGAAAGTTCTTGTTCCCAGAAAATTGGACATGCATTTTGTTAGCATTGAGTTTTAGGCAGCTCTGTTTCATCCGGTTTGCCACGCTCGACAAGCAGGTTGGGAAGTTGGTCCTGGTGGTGTAGTTGTTGTCTGTGTGGAGAGGGTGAGCTGAGTGTCATGTGTGTAGGAAATAATGTTGTTGATTCTTTGGGATACAAATGGGGATGATGGACGGAGCGTTTGAGCAAATCAAACACTCACCCCCAGTCAACTGATCTGGGTTTAATCCATCACCATTCTTTAGCCCACTCAGCCACCCCATGGACGGAGCGTTTGAGCAAATCAAACACTCACCCCCGAAACCGGTCCCAGGATGCTTGTTTCCGGTCCAGGGAAAACATGGCTTGGCAGTTCGGGCTGGACTGTTCCCATGAGGCACAGGGTCAGACTGATTTGCATACGGCCATGTCTGAACTGGGGTGGCTGAGTGGGCTAAAGAATGGTGATGGATTAAACCCAGATCAATTGACTGGGGGTGAGTGTTTGATTTGCTCAAACGCTCCGTCCATCATCCCCTTTTGTATCGCTTTGTTCGCCCTAAGTGTGGCAGGGTATGCTCAGACGTGAGTCCCTTGCTCACTTGGCCACTGGATTCAAGATAGCCTGGCTGATGAGGATTATGAATCCGAAACCGGTTCCCAGGATGCTTGTTTCCGGTCCAGGGAAGACATGGCTTGGCAGTTCGGGCTGGACTGTTCTCATGAGGCACATGGTCAGACTGATTTGCATACGGCCATGTCTGAACTGGGGTGGCTGAGTGGGCTAAAGAATGGTGATGGATTAAACCCAGATCAATTGACTGGGGGTGAGTGTTTGATTTGCTCAAACGCTCCGTCCATCATCCCCTTTTGTATCGCGTTGATTCTTTGGGACTTTATGATGTGGGTGAGTGGTGCCATGTAGACGTTGAAGAGGGTAGGGGTCAGCGAGGACCTTTGAGGGACTCTGCAAATGAGGTTCTTGGGTTACATGGAGTACAGCAGGAGTCTGACTCATTGAGCTCTGACGGAGAGGAAGAAAGCAAGCCATCTCAGGGCAGATCCTTGTACTCCAGAGTTGTGGAGTCTTGAGACAAGGGTGCTGCGGGAGACGATATTGAAGGCCACGGAGAGATCTTGCAAGATGAGAGCTACAGTTTCCCCATAATCCATGATGGTCCAGATGTCGTCTGTTGCTGCGATAAGGGCAGTTTCTGTGCTGTATTTGCTGCAGACACCTAACTGAGTAACGTCTAAGAGAGGGTGCTGTTCTAGATGGTTGAGGAGTTGCCTGTTGATTGCTTTCTCCATGACTTTGGATGGGAAGGGTAGGAAAGAGATGGATCTGAAGTTGTTGAGCTCTGCCAGGGCTGCCAAAGGTTTCTTCAGAAGAGCTGTAATTTCTGCATGTTTCCAGTTGTCTGGGTAGGTTCCGATGTGGGTAGTGGTGTTGATAATGGTGGTGTAGGTGGAGCTGAGAAGGGTTCCTCCTAGGTTGTCGATATGGTGGGGCAGGGGTCGGTGAGGGCCCCTGAGTGGGTTGTTTTCATGATTTTGGTGGTGTCTTCTTGGGTGAGGGGGCTCCAGTTTATTAGCTGGTAGTAAAACATGATGGCCATGGACAGCTGCTTGATGAAGTCCTGTGTCATGTGCTGGGCATCAAAGTTACTGTAGATCCTGAGCATGTTGTTGTGAAAGAAGTTGGAGAGGTTGTTGTAGAGGTTCACTGATGGGGTGATGGTGTTGATGGATGCTAAGGGGTTGGAGAATTCTTTGACGATGTTAAAGAGCTCTTTGCAGTTGTTGGAGCTGGTTTCTAGTCTCAGTGCACGGGCTGCTTTCCTGGCCTCTTTCATTTGGATGTGATATTTTCTAAGCGTGGATTTGTAGGTGTTTCTTGCATTGGTGTCTTGGCTAGTTCTTCATCTTCTCTCCAGTTGTTTGCAATAAGGTTGGGAATCTCTTAGGTCTTCATTATACCCACTGGCTTGAGCATTGCTCTTGATTGTCTGATGTCCTTCAGTGTGGATAGGGTGTCCACGCAGCCTGTGATCCAGTTGTTGAAGATTCCTATATCAGTCAGCAGGTCTCTGGTGAGGTCTGTTTGGTTGGCTCGGAGGGTGCCTCTTCTTTCAGGTCATGTGCCCTGTGCTGCTTTTTTGTCCCACTGAAAATGCCCCATGTCACTTGCAGAGGACCTATTTAGACACTGAAAAACTCACTGGAGACCTCTGTACCTCCAGAATTACTGGGCTCTACTATTATCTCTGTAGCAGATACCAGAGATACCACAGTATCCCAGCATAGATCCATTAGAGGCCTATGTGTTTCTGAAGGCACCATGGTCCTCAGCTTCTCCCCTTCTTGCTCCTGCTACAGGTCCAACAAGTGTTTGCTGGATCATGTCACACACATACCATAAGAACTCCACTCTTGAGGGATTGCATTGAGTGATAAAATACATGAGATTTCGTGCAGGTCTAGGGAGTGATTTTATATGAATTGTGCCCAGGACCTCTGAAACTCGCTTGGCTATAGCCATGTTTAATGTGAAAAACCGCTGTTTCTCCAGCTTAAGATACTTACCTGCTGCTATTGCCTGGCAGCAGCGCTTTCTCTGCATTTTTGTGAAGAGAAAAAGAAGATCTATTAATGCCCACTATACCATTGCATGCATGTATGTGTGAATATTTAACAAGTTGCTTAATTGCTAACGCCAGGTCTTCCGTTTTTTGCAGAACTCAAATAGAGATGGGAAGATCCTGATGTGATGGGAAAGGTTGTTTCAGGTTTTGGCAGCGAAATAGGAAAATAATCGTCCTCCTAATTTGCTTCTGTGAATGTGTTGTATCTGTGTGAGGCAGAGTGTGGCTGAGTGCAGTTGCCCGTTGAATGGTGGAAGTTAGGGCGATGGTTGAGAAAGACTGGTATGGCCTTGTTTAGGGCTTTGTAGGCATAAATCAATCATTCATGTGTTTGTTAAGCGCTACTACTCACCCGTGAGGGTCTCAAGGCGCTGGTGGAGGGTGGTTTCGCAGGTTCCAGTCCATCAAGGAGGGGGTCTGTTGAAGAGCCAGGTTTTGAGGTTTCTTGTGAAGATGGAGAGAGATGTTGTCTGTCTGAGGTGGAGAAGGAGGGCGTTCCAGGCTCTTGCCACAAGGAAGGAGAAGGAGTGGCCGCCTGATCTGGTCTTTCTGGTGCGGGGGACCACTGCGTATTAGAACTGGGCTGATCGTAGGGTCCTTTGGGGTGCGTGGAATTGGAGTCGACTGTTCAGGTATGCTGGTCCGGTGTCGTGGAGGGCCTTGTGAGCTTGGGTGAGCCTCTTGAAGGTGGCACTAGCTTCGATGAGGAGCCAGTGGAATGTGCGCAGATGCTGGGAGATGTGGCAGTGTCTAGGCATGGATGTGCAGTTTGAATTGGCAGCACTTCTGGATGGGTAGCCAGCATAGTTTTCTGAGGAGGGCCTGGAATGTGTACGCTGAAGAGAATGGGTCTGGCAGTGATGTTCCGGGCAGTCTGGAGTCTTTGTATGAGTTGGTTCGAGATGCTGACGTAGAGTGCATTGCCATAATCCAGTCTGCTCGTGATGAGGGTCTGGGTGACTGTGCATCTGGTGTTTGTGTGGAGCCATTTGAATATTTTGCAGAGCATATGTAGGTTGGGAGGGCATGAAGAGGTTATGTCGTTCACTTGTTTGTTCATCGTGAGTTTGTCATACAAGATGATTCCGAAGTTTCTGGTGTGGTCTGTGGGGGTGGGCATGGGTCTCAGTTCAGCTGGCCACCAGGAGAAGTCCCACAGAAAGTTCTTGTTCCCAGAAAATTGGACATGCATTTTGTTAGCATTGAGTTTTAGGCAGCTCTGTTTCATCCGGTTTGCCACGCTCGACAAGCAGGTTGGGAAGTTGGTCCTGGTGGTGTAGTTGTTGTCTGTGTGGAGAGGGTGAGCTGAGTGTCATGTGTGTAGGAAATAATGTTGTTGATTCTTTGGGATACAAATGGGGATGATGGACGGAGCGTTTGAGCAAATCAAACACTCACCCCCAGTCAACTGATCTGGGTTTAATCCATCACCATTCTTTAGCCCACTCAGCCACCCCATGGACGGAGCGTTTGAGCAAATCAAACACTCACCCCCGAAACCGGTCCCAGGATGCTTGTTTCCGGTCCAGGGAAGACATGGCTTGGCAGTTCGGGCTGGACTGTTCCCATGAGGCACAGGGTCAGACTGATTTGCATACGGCCATGTCTGAACTGGGGTGGCTGAGTGGGCTAAAGAATGGTGATGGATTAAACCCAGATCAATTGACTGGGGGTGAGTGTTTGATTTGCTCAAACGCTCCGTCCATCATCCCCTTTTGTATCGCTTTGTTCGCCCTAAGTGTGGCAGGGTATGCTCAGACGTGAGTCCCTTGCTCACTTGGCCACTGGATTCAAGATAGCCTGGCTGATGAGGATTATGAATCCGAAACCGGTCCCAGGATGCTTGTTTCCGGTCCAGGGAAGACATGGCTTGGCAGTTCGGGCTGGACTGTTCTCATGAGGCACATGGTCAGACTGATTTGCATACGGCCATGTCTGAACTGGGGTGGCTGAGTGGGCTAAAGAATGGTGATGGATTAAACCCAGATCAATTGACTGGGGGTGAGTGTTTGATTTGCTCAAACGCTCCGTCCATCATCCCCTTTTGTATCGCGTTGATTCTTTGGGACTTTATGATGTGGGTGAGTGGTGCCATGTAGACGTTGAAGAGGGTAGGGGTCAGCGAGGACCTTTGAGGGACTCTGCAAATGAGGTTCTTGGGTTACATGGAGTACAGCAGGAGTCTGACTCATTGAGCTCTGACGGAGAGGAAGAAAGCAAGCCATCTCAGGGCAGATCCTTGTACTCCAGAGTTGTGGAGTCTTGAGACAAGGGTGCTGCGGGAGACGATATTGAAGGCCACGGAGAGATCTTGCAAGATGAGAGCTACAGTTTCCCCATAATCCATGATGGTCCAGATGTCGTCTGTTGCTGCGATAAGGGCAGTTTCTGTGCTGTATTTGCTGCAGACACCTAACTGAGTAACGTCTAAGAGAGGGTGCTGTTCTAGATGGTTGAGGAGTTGCCTGTTGATTGCTTTCTCCATGACTTTGGATGGGAAGGGTAGGAAAGAGATGGATCTGAAGTTGTTGAGCTCTGCCAGGGCTGCCAAAGGTTTCTTCAGAAGAGCTGTAATTTCTGCATGTTTCCAGTTGTCTGGGTAGGTTCCGATGTGGGTAGTGGTGTTGATAATGGTGGTGTAGTTGGAGCTGAGAAGGGTTCCTCCTAGGTTGTCGATATGGTGGGGCAGGGGTCGGTGAGGGCCCCTGAGTGGGTTGTTTTCATGATTTTGGTGGTGTCTTCTTGGGTGAGGGGGCTCCAGTTTATTAGCTGGTAGTAAAACATGATGGCCATGGACAGCTGCTTGATGAAGTCCTGTGTCATGTGCTGGGCATCAAAGTTACTGTAGATCCTGAGCATGTTGTTGTGAAAGAAGTTGGAGAGGTTGTTGTAGAGGTTCACTGATGGGGTGATGGTGTTGATGGATGCTAAGGGGTTGGAGAATTCTTTGACGATGTTAAAGAGCTCTTTGCAGTTGTTGGAGCTGGTTTCTAGTCTCAGTGCACGGGCTGCTTTCCTGGCCTCTTTCATTTGGATGTGATATTTTCTAAGCGTGGATTTGTAGGTGTTTCTTGCATTGGTGTCTTGGCTAGTTCTTCATCTTCTCTCCAGTTGTTTGCAATAAGGTTGGGAATCTCTTAGGTCTTCATTATACCCACTGGCTTGAGCATTGCTCTTGATTGTCTGATGTCCTTCAGTGTGGATAGGGTGTCCACGCAGCCTGTGATCCAGTTGTTGAAGATTCTTATATCAGTCAGCAGGTCTCTGGTGAGGTCTGTTTGGTTGGCTCGGAGGGTGTTGATCCAGTATGCTTTGGCTATCTTGCTCCAGAAGTGTCTGGGGTTGCTAGCTGGCTTTAGTGTGGTGAGCTGGGATGTGATGATGTAGAAGTGAACAATGGAGTGGTCATTCCATGTGAGCAGGATTAGGTGGCTAGCATTGTGAGTAGGGCCTTGGCCGAGCTGGGGGAGTCCGAGGTTTCTGAGGCTCTCAAGTAGGGCGGTGGATCTGAGATCTGTGAGGGCATCGAGATGGAAGTTGAGAATGCCAAGTAGGATAAAGTCATTTGAGCTGATAGTGATGGAAGCAATGAAGTCGGTGATGAGGTGGCTCAACATGATGCATGTTCTGGTATGTCAGTATGCTAGGGTGCCTTTGATGGTGTTGTGGTTGCTGGCTTGTAGTCAGAAGAGCATGTGTTCCATGAATGGCACGTTCTTGGCAGTGTAGGTCGTGTATGTGATGGAGTCCTTGTGATGAAGGTTGAGGCCTCCTCCTGGAATGCTGGGTCTGTCCAGGCAAGAGACCTTGTATCCCCATGGGATGGCAGTGGTGATGGCGGATGTGGATGAGGAGTTGAGACAGGTTTCAGTGAGAAAGAGGATATCAGGCGAGTTTCTGTAGATGATGTCCCAGATCCCGGTAATGTTTTTGCAGAGAGATCTACTGTTGAGTGGTTAGAAGCATGCCTGTCAGGCAAGGTGAGGTGTGTATGATGGGTGGAGTTGGAGTTCTGATGCAGGAGAAATGGCATTGAGGGCATGAAAAAGGTCTTACCATTGATTGAGGTGTGGGACAGATGCAGCTGTCCTGGCAGTGTTCAATAAACCAGGGTCCATAACGCTGGGCGTAGTGCAGGCACAGACGGGCACAAATGGGCTTGTCTTTGGGGTGATAGTGGTGCACCCTCTGCATGCGACTGCTGTGCACTCACTCAGTGTCTGCCATTAAGGGGCCCTGGGGGGAGGAGAAGCACAGGGCAGACGAAGGAGCTTGCAAGGGGCAGGGTGCAGAAGTCAGAAGAAGGCATACGAGGAAGACTGGAGAACTGGTAAGGAGTGGGGTTAGGTGGGAGGTGGGAAAGCATGAGAGAATGGGTGAGGGAGTCCCAAGGAAGAGGGGAGAGATCAAGGAGGAGCAGAGGGAGAACGGCATGAAGGAGCGAGTGAAAGGAGAAACGAGAATGGAAACATGAGCAAACAGGCAACAAGGGGTGAGAGAGTGAGTGGAAGGAAAAACGAGCAACCAAGCAACAAAGAGTTAGAGAAAGTAAAAGTCAAACGTGTAAAACAGTCATCACAGAGTGAAAGAGTAAAAGGAAAAATGGGCAAACAGGCAACAAAAAGTGGGAGAGAGTGAAAGTTATAGGGAGCAAACAGACAAAAAAGAGTGAGGGAGAGTAAAGAAAGGACACATGAAGTAAGGAGTAACAAGAAATGTGTGAGAGAGAAAGAAGGAGTGCAAGAAAGGAGGCAGACCTCAAGGCACGAGGTTGGGTCTGAAAAGGCTATACACTGGTTGGTGGACCAGTACTGGTAAGTGGGAGCTGGGGCCTAGGCATAATCGTGCACCTTTAGAACCTAATGATTACATGTTAGACTAGTGCTATTGATCTAAGCATATTTTGATAAGCACCTGCACTTGGCTTATCTTTGTGCATCCTAGTATCTCAGGACCCGAATCCTGGACAATGGATCAAGAGTCATTATCAGCTACCAATGGTGTGGCAAATGCAGGAGCTTATTCCCTCTATTACAAGCAATTAAGTGTTCTTAGTTGTTTAACATAGAGTTGTTTCAAACTGTTTAGTCAATATTGTGTATGGTGGTTGGTCCTCTCATCTTTTTAATCTCAGTTTCATGGGGTGAGCAAAAGCAAATGGTCACACAAAAGCACTTACCCGACAAGATCTTGCAAGGTAGGCTGATCATCATTGTGTCCAGAAGACGTCCCATACCCTTCCCCACAATGCCTGGAATCCCACAGTTTAGTGAGTATCACCCCAGAAATTTTCATCCCTTTTTCCCAGCTCTGCACCATCTTTCTCCTCTTTCTAAGAAACTTTCTCTGATCCTGCCGGCTCTACTCTTTGAAGGCTTGTCCTCTCTTCCTGCTGCCTCTCTTTCTATGGGCTCTGAGTCACCTCAGCAGTGGTGGCGGCTATTTAACGGGGGTGGTGGAGCAGATGTTGTAAATGAGAAAAATAATGATAAAAAAACTTACATGCAGACCAGCTGGCCAGCTGCCAACTATTGTTCCTCTTCGGCTCCTCAACAGCAGCAACTGTCTATATTTCCTGCATGCTGTTCGCACTTTTCTTTAAATTCCATCACAGAAGGTCTTGGCTTTGGTTATAGTGGCCTTTAATTTCTTCTGATACTTGCACACCAATCATACTCTCGACTACTGCTTGTTTATTACCTATCATAATCTAAAGTGCACGCGTTATACTGGAGATCCAAGCAATTTTCACAACAATTGTCCTTTCTGATTCCTTCTGGCCTAGCGAAAACCATAGTTAACCTTTTCAACACACCCTTTTATCTTCAGTTGCCTGTTGTGTCTGGGAAGAAACTTGGTCTTGTGGCCTAGCGGATTGTCACTTGCAGTCAATCTCTTACTAAAGTTTTAAAAATAATAAGTGCCTGCCTTCATTTCGTCCTGCACATGACTTATTCATGTTTCTTGTATTGTCAGTGCTAGACATGTCTGTTTCTCATCCCACATTTCTCGGTAAAGAATAAAAGATTGCTCATACATACAGTGAAAGACTGTACAAAAAAAACAAATGTTTTCACCCAAGTTACAGAGGACTATTTTAAGACAGTAAGGTACTCTCAGGGGCTACTCACCTTGCGTAAAAATGGCTTCTGTAACATTTACTGTATCTCAGAACTTTTTCCCTTTCCATTTTCCCATTGTTATCCAAATGCTTAACATCCTTAACTTCTCCACCCTATTTCTACAACAACAACTCTATGGCTGTCTGACCCCATTCAGGAGGAGGCAGGACAGACAGTGGCTACTGGGCCCCAACCGTGGTGGTAGTGGTCATTTGCGGATGGTGTCTTGGGGCCTGACCTACTGTGGTTCTGAAACTGGGGCAAGTACTACAGTTTCCACACTTAACTCTCATAGTAGCAAGGGTGAAACGTCCCAGGCTTCTCAGGGCTTCTATGATAAAATATGGAGGTTAAAAATATTGTGATACAAAAAAATTCACAGCAAAATAATGAGAAGAAATACCAATTTTACATGCTTATATTGTAAAGTACAATAATACCAAAAAGTAGAATATTGTGGACAGAAATACAGAAAATACATAAACAAGTATATTCATTCATTCAAAATCTTTATTTCGGCTTCACGCCATAAAAGAACAGTTTATACATTACAGTTCATGAGGAATTAGACAATCAATTAAAATATTAAACTCATTCTTTAAAACTTGTGCAATAATGTAGAAAAACACTCGGAGCATAACAATAAAAACATGTAGACACTGAAGGACACCACAATAATTATGAAGGACAATTCTGCTCAATAGTACTATCAAAGCGATTCAAGTCTAGAAAATGCTAACAACTCAGTTACAGCTGCTGCCCCATTTTTTTCCTCTGATAACAAATAGACAGTAAAAATCTACTAACACTAAATGTTATCTGTTGCGATGTGTTAGTGGTCAAGATTCTCAGAGCCTGAAGGCAGGAACTCAAGCCTAATAGTAGGCATATTGGTTTGATCCATCTTTTTCTTGCTTGTCCATACAAAGGGCAGAAAAAAAGAATATGTTGCTCATTCTCTATCTGGTTGTTTTCACAAAATGAGCAAACTTCGTCCAATGCATGAGAAGATGGATCTCGGTTCCTTGCCCAACGAGCCAAAGTTGATTTTATTAAAAGATTACCATATCTAAATTTTAAAAACAATGTTTTGGCAAGTGGGGGCTCTATTTCGTCCATAAAAGTCTCATAAAGGGGTTCATCCTTGAAGTTTAAAAATTTTGAGACTAATGAACCGCTAGTTGTGGTATTTACAGTCATGTTTGCTACAAAGGACCAAAAGGCTCTTTTCAAGACTAATTTGGGATTGGGTGGTAACAGCTCGGGATTCTCCCAAAAGTGTTTCAAACCAATATTATTGAGCCAAGTACTAACGTGTCTAAGCCATGGAATGGCTTTCTGGCTATCCAACGCCATAATCTCTATCAGCCCATCTTTATAGGCTTGAAGTTCGGGGACGTGCCACAATCTGACCCATAGCATTAGCGGTCTGATAAGAACATGATGGTCAGTTCTTTTGAAATTAAGGTCCAGTTGCAGAGGTACTAATGGTGTTCCTCTCGGGACCCGTACCAAGCTTCGCATAAAATTGTTATCTTGGATACTAAAGGTCTCCTTTGACCCAGTCCCCCATAATTCCGCACCATAAAGAACTGATGCTTGAACTTTGAATTTAAATAATTCCATTACTGGAGACACCGCTTTGCTGGTGCTTAGGCTTTGCTCCCTAAGTATTGGTTTAACATTCTGAGCAAATAACATTTTGCTTTTTTCCAATTGAGCTTTCCAGGTAAAGTTGGAATCTAGTGTCACCCCTAGATATGAAAAGTGTGGTACTGACTCCAGCCTCACGCCTTTTAAAGTTAGGCAACCCTTGTCTGGTTTGGTTGGGTTTAGGGACATGTATTTTGTCTTATTACCATTAATCTCCAGCCCCTTATAACTACAATACTCGTTAAAAGTATTCAATAAAGTCTGCAAGCCATTTTTTGTTTGCGATATCAAGATGGTATCGTCAGCAAATAATAAAGATGTTACATTTTCGCCATTCAATTTTGGAGAGTCATTTTTACATTTCTCCAAATATGCGGGAATATCATTCACGAAAATAGAAAAAAGCGTGGGGGCCAAGACGCATCCTTGACGAACTCCACGTTCGATTGGGATTTTTCGTGTTAACTCGCCATTTGGACCCCATCTAATTCTCGCAAAGTTCCCTTCATGTATTTTTATGATCTGAGCAACTATATTAATTGGCATACCCGCTGCACTCAACGTTTTCCACAGAAGATCACGTGGCACAAGATCAATGCTGCACAATGCTGCCCTTAAATCAACAAAGGCAACATATAAATGGGCCTTTTTTTATCTTTACGTACTTCCAATAGAGGCAGCAGAATCTAAAAATCTGATCTATAGTGCTGACTTTAGTTCTAAACCCGGCTTGAAATGTAGTCAAAAATAAATTTTCCTCCAACCAATTACTCACACGAAATAAAATTTGACGTGAGTAGATTTTCTGAAGGATGTCCATTAGGCTAATTGGCCGATAATTACAGGGGTCCTTCCTGTCACCTTTTTTATGTATTAAAACAATTTCAGCTCCCTTCCAACTTTCGGGAAATTCTAAACTGAATGATAATTTATTGCACAAATAGTTAATGTAGGGTGCCCATATTTGTGAGTCATGCTTGTAGAGATCCCCAGGGATTTTATCCAAACCTGGTGCTTTCCCAGATTTTATTTGGCTTATTGCCAACTCTGTTTCCCCTAAACTAAAAACGAGCGGATCTGCTGGAATATCGTGACTTACTGTATTTGATACTATAGGGGAATCATCATATTTTTTATACAAATTTGTAAAATGAGTTACCCAAGTTTGCTCATCTAAAAAGGTGTCCTTAACCACCCTGCCCACATGGTTCCCATTTGCTACTAGCCTCCAAAAGGCTACATTATCACGTAGTTTTGCGGCCAATAGCAATTCGGCCCATTTCTCTTCCTCCCATGCTATTTTTGATGTCCTTTGGACAGACTTATAGTTGTATCTTGCTTTTTGTACATCCGATTGGGACTTAGATTTAATCGCAATTAATAGTTCCCTCTTTGACTCTCTACAAGATCTGTCGTACCAAGGCTTACTGTGAGACAGATTCTGGGTCATTTGCTGGTTTTTTTTAGGCATTTTAGTTACCAATAATTTAAGTTTAAGAAAGAACTCCTGATGTATAGTCAAGAAGGGAGTTATTACTTCCTCCTCCGGAGTTAAACCTATATATAAAGCAAAAGTCCCGGCAAAAAGTGAGTATATTTCACTTAGGATATCGCTGTGATCCAAAATAAATGGCCATTTTAGCACTCTCCTATTGTTGCTAATATGGATCTCATTGTTATCGCCAACACCTTCCTCTGGTGGGAGTGATGGAGATGGATCATTAAATAGTGCAACATCCAAGGTCAATTTTAAGGGAAAATGATCGCTTTCAGTCCTCTCCATTATTTCAAGATCTACAAGATACGACCAAAGGGGAATAGAAACTAACACAAAATCCAAATTACTCTTGTAGGTATTCCTACTAAAGGTAAGTTTCTTTAAGGTGTCGGACGGTAACCGACCGTTACAGGCTCTAAGGAAATGCTCTGTGCATAGTTTGATCAGCTGAAGAGCCAGAATAGAACATTTGACCGATTTAATATTCTCGAGGAAGGGGATTTTATTCGCCTGATCTTCTTCCTCGAAGATCTCACTTATGCCCAAAACAGGTTCATAATTACAATTCAAATCTCCAGCCAAGATGACAAAATCCTCCCTAGGATCCAGCCCACTCAAAAAGCAGTCTAGTTTGGAGACGGTTGGAGATTCTTTTGAAGATGAAGCTGGCCTGTTGTAGATATTTATTAGGAATACTTTGTTCCCATTTAAAGTTGTAATTTTTAATACTAGAATATCTACAGAATTTACGTCTATCACCTCAATATTAACCTTTAGATTTATTTTTACCCAAATAAGAAGTCCCCCCGACGACCTTCCACTTCTCGAAGGGGTTGCCCCAATACCATAGGTCTTATAGCCTACCCTGTGGGGAGTATCAACTGCCCATGTTTCCTGGAGTAAGCAAAAATCAAAAGATTCTATGAAATTAGCCCACTCAGGATCCCTCAAGTTGTTAGCGACCCCGGCTATATTCCAACATACCAGGTTAACTGGCACCCCAAGTACAGATGGCATAACAGTGTTGGCCTTTGGAATCTTTTCACTGATGTTTGTTACTAGTTGAAATGCCGAGGGTTTTCCTTCGGAAGGCAAGTGAATCAAGGTACGTGTTGGTGCTACCGATTCTTCAGGAATATTTGTGTTATAAATTACAGTTTTAACCGGTGACAGGGAAACAGGAGTTGCCAATACATCATGCTCATTTGCAGCACCCAGAACAGTAGGATTCCTTATGTCTCTACCCTCTTCCCCCCAGTTCGGGAAACATCAATCGCAATTATCAAGGCCACTAAAAATGTCAAACCTATTTGACGTTTCGAGTGGCGTGAAGGGTTTTAGATGATCCATCCTTCTATTTTGAAAATTTTGAGATCTAGCTGGAACGTAGTTCCATCCCATAGGGTCTGGGGCTGTCACAGAGCAGGGGGCATAATACATACTTCTTGTGCCCTGTTGGGTCGGAGGATACTGAGCATATTGGTTACTCCCCACATGCTGTACAGTTTGATAGGTAGGTGGCTGAGTTTGAGTTACGTAATGTGGAAGGAGAGGGGGATACCGAGATGGAAACACCACTGACCTTGGATAAAAATATGTTAAGGGTCTTGGGATTATAGTATTATTGGAGCTGTCTGTCTGCCAGTTCAATATAAATTGAACCGCGTTAGGGTCCCTAAAGTTTACCACCACCACGTCACCATCAATATCTTTAGGTCTGCCCCCCAACCAATCAAGACGACGAACGTGAACAATTTCCCCGTTGACATGATTTGCAATTGGCCTATGCATTCTCAGCCAATGCATTATCTTGTTTTTTAGTTGGAAAAAACCCTCCCTCTTGTTTTGTTCAAGCACCGGGACACCTGTTAGTATTACTATGAAGGGTACTGCCTCAGGTGGAAGTTCGGGCAGCGGAGCCCTTCTAGATTTCCCCCCGGTTTGACTAGTTTCCCCCACCTCCCTTGATGGTTTTATCAAAAGTAGGTTGGAATTATTACCGGTAGTTTTAGATGTATTGTTAGTAGTTATGTTTGTAGTATTACACAACAATTCATCGGGAATCTTTTGTTGAGGGGGTGTGGGGGATGCATGGTGATGAACAATAGCTGACACTGAGCTCTGCATAAGTTTAGAAGTGGATGCAGTAGCGGAAGGGATAGAAACAATACAGGGGGAAATGGTAGAAAGTGATTGAACTGTGGATGACGTGATTTGAGGTGCATTGTTAGATACTAAACCGGATACATTGGTGGTACCCGTGTGGGTTACAGAATCTTTTTTGACCAATGCATCCTCAATTTTGGTCAATCTACACTCTACTTCCAATAGCCTCTCCAAAATGGATGCAGAGTAAGATTTAATCAGGTTCTCAATATCAAGTAGGGACACAGGACCCTTGTTCTCAGTATGTTCATTGACAATGACACTAGTATCCATACTGTCCTCCTTGTCTATAGATGTATTAGGCAAGACTGAAGATGTAGTTATGGTATGGATCCCCTCTATATCAGATTGTAAAACACAGGGATTCTTAACGGGTTTAACAGCTTTTTTCCCAAAATCAGAACAGCTCAATTTAGGTTGTAGCGGATCCCATCTTTTCCGCCGTTTTTTGATCGGTGGTGGACCAAAATTATTCCGCGTGGGTGACAATTTTTTGGCCTTATTACGAATTATATGCAACTGTGGCAAAGCATCGCCCTTCGATGTAATTGAACTATTTGCATGTGGTATTAGAGGCAAGCCAATCGTATCCGACCTAGATAAAATGTCTGGTGAGTGAAGAACCATGTTCACTTCCGGAAGTTGGCAATCCAGTGTATTAATCATCTCGTAGGCCGTTACACTAGTAGCAGTGTCGAGAGTACCAATCACGGGAGTTGGCGGCGGTAAAACAGACCCATTCTTAATACTTTCCACGGAACGGCGTCGCTCCGCCCGCCGCTCCGCCAAAACGATGTCCCTTGCAATATCAGGTGAAGATTTGGGGAAATAATTATCCAAAGTCCCGTTTAACAGCAAGCCCTGTTTTTCTTGCATGTGATGCTCAGAGGTTGTGGTGGCCATCTATAAGCAAAAAGGAGGAGTGGCGAAGTAGTCGACGGAAATAATAAGAAATTATCAAAACAGTCAGTACCTGAAAGCAAATGGGTATGCCCGGTCCGGTCTCCTCGGTTCTCGGAGGGTCTCAGAGGGTCCGCCCTTAGTCCGGGCTTTGTCCCGGGATTCGTCCCGCACACGCGTCCCGCTAACGCATCGTCGCTCCTGGTCTTATACGGGACCTTAAGTAGGGGGCGGAGACACGGGAAGAGGCGGCAGGTGTGCTAGATGCTTCGCGCACAACCTGATGGGCCTCGCAGTCCCGTCCTCCTATGGCAGGCGCTCTCTCCCCCAACGCGGCTTCTGATACCGGGGCTCCAAGCGGGCAGCAACAAACACAGCGTCCAACTCCCAATGCGAGCGGCCACCGCGGAGCGGGGGCCGCGAGGAGTTTTCAGAGTTCTCAGAGCAGGGGGGCGGAGACACGGGAAGAGGCGGCAGGTGTGCTAGATACTTCGCGCACAACCTGATGGGCCTCGCAGTCCCGTCCTCCTATGGCAGGCGCTCTCTCCCCCAACGCGGCTTCTGATACCGGGGCTCCAAGCGGGCAGCAACAAACACAGCGTCCAACTCCCAATGCGAGCGGCTCCCGCGGAGCGGGGGCCGCGAGGAGTTTTCAGAGTTCTCAGAGCAGGGGGGCGGAGACACGGGAAGAGGCGGCAGGTGTGCTAGATGCTTCGCGCACAACCTGATGGGCCTCGCAGTCCCGTCCTCCTATGGCAGGCGCTCTCTCCCCCAACGCGGCTTCTGATACCGGGGCTCCAAGCGGGCAGCAACAAACACAGCGTCCAACTCCCAATGCGAGCGGCTCCCGCGGAGCGGGGGCCGCGAGGAGTTTTCAGAGTTCTCAGAGCAGGGGGGCGGAGACACGGGAAGAGGCGGCAGGTGTGCTAGATGCTTCGCGCACAACCTGATGGGCCTCGCAGTCCCGTCCTCCTATGGCAGGCGCTCTCTCCCCCAACGCGGCTTCTGATACCGGGGCTCCAAGCGGGCAGCAACAAACACAGCGTCCAACTCCCAATGCAAGCGGCACCCGCGGAGCGGGGGCCGCGAGGAGTTTTCAGAGTTCTCAGAGCAGGGGGGCGGAGACACGGGAAGAGGCGGCAGGTGTGCTAGATGCTTCGCGCACAACCTGATGGGCCTCGCAGTCCCGTCCTCCTATGGCAGGCGCTCTCTCCCCCAACGCGGCTTCTGTTACCGGGGCTGCAAGCGGGCAGCAACAAACACAGCGTCCAACTCCCAATGCGAGCGGCTCCCGCGGAGCGGGGGCCGCGAGGAGTTTTCAGAGTTCTCAGAGCAGGGGGGCGGAGACACGGGAAGAGGCGGCAGGTGTGCTAGATGCTTCTCGCACAACCTGATGGGCCTCGCAGTCCCGTCCTCCTATGGCAGGCGCTCTCTCCCCCAACGCGGATTCTGATACCGGGGCTCCAAGCGGGCAGCAACAAACACAGCGTCCAACTCCCAATGCGAGCGGCTCCCGCGGAGCGGGGGCCGCGAGGAGTTTTCAGAGTTCTCAGAGCAGGGGGGCGGAGACACGGGAAGAGGCGGCAGGTGTGCTAGATGCTTCGCGCACAACCTGATGGGCCTCGCAGTCCCGTCCTCCTATGGCAGGCGCTCTCTCCCCCAACGCGGCTTCTGATACCGGGGCTCCAAGCGGGCAGCAACAAACACAGCGTCCAACTCCCAATGCGAGCGGCACATTTAATAGTATTTAAAATTAAAATAACTTTAAAAAATAACTATAACTTGAAAATTATTTGACAAAAGCAAAAACATACATAACGTAACTATAGAAATGAGAGAAATATGAAACTTCAAATAAAAACATTTCTAAAATGAGTAGATCGATTAAAAACGTAAATAAATGAAAATGTAATGACTAAAATACTAAGGGCCAGATGTATCAAGATACACTTTTGAGATTCTCAAATAGTGATTTTTAAGGAATCACTATTTGAGATTTGCAAAATGGTATGTATGTGGAAATTCGCTATTTTTTAGCGATTTCTTAAAATTCCTTAATTGCGAGTAGCAAATTGCTAATCGCAATTAAGGAATAATTTCCCATTCATTTCTATGGGCCAGGAGGCCCATAGGAATGAATGTGAAATTATTCTCAATTTGCGATTCGCAATTTGCTAATCGCAAATTGAGAATAATTTCAAGGGTGCAGGGGTGTCCAAAGGACACCCCTGAAAAATGCAAAAATTGGCATTTTTCAAGAAATTCGCAAATTACCACCAACTTGAAGTTGGTGGTAATGTGCGATTCCTTAGGGACAATTAGCAATTTTTTTTTGCTTCATACATTGCATTTAAGGAATCGCACATTTTTCGATTCCTTAAATGCAATCGCAAAATAAGGAATCGCAAATTTGCGATTCCTTATTTTGCACTGAAATTTGCTACATACATATTATTTTGCTCAAATGAGTTCGCAAACGGCGTTTGTGAACCCATTTGAGCTTCATACATCTGGCCCTAAGTTTATTAAAAAGATATATGTAATAGACTCAAACTAAAATAATAAAACATATTATAAAATCTTAATAAATAAAAAATGCACGCAAACACAGAAAAACGTAAAGGAAACATAAAACAAATATACAAATAGATACACGAAAAATAAATAACGAAAATATATCTAAAAATATTTAAACAAATAAATTTTTAAAATTCAAATAAAAATACCTTAAAACTGATCACAAATACCACCAGAAAGAAATCCTAGAAACATAACTAAACATAACTAAGCATACCTACAAATTAGAGGTAAAGGAAAAAAGAATTACAATGTTGCCTCTGATTTAATATGCATTTAAAAGCAAACATACCATAATAACTCCATGCAGACAAAAGGTATACAAAACATTTTTTTAAATGTACTACTCCATCATAAGCAACTGTAGAGAAAGTAGTTCACTTTGGAAGGGTTTCTCTGAGTGTTTCACATGACATTGACTCGCTGGGCTTCTCCTCCTTAACAGTTTCTCCTCCTGCTGGATTAGGCAGACTCCTTCTCTCTCTCAGCAGGAAGGCAGACTTCTAGGCGCAAGGCAGACCTGCAGCTCCTCCGGCAGAAAGTGTACACTGTAGAAGAATTTCCAACAATACAGCGTTTTCTGGATCCACTTGCTTACCACTGGTCCTCCGATGAACCTTTTTAAACCGACTGAGAGGTGATGGGAATTAGCATTTACATTCAAGTAAATAAAAACTTTCAGTGCATCCCATTCGGCTAAACAATGAAGATCAGGAATTGTTAGCCAAGTTTAAGGAGGTTTATAATATATTAATATTCAAGTTCAAATAACTCTGAAGACCATGCTTTAAAGGTTTCAAAATAACAATGGGAAGTCCCAACCACCTAAAGAAATTGAGGCGTACTAGTATTAAACAAACAAGCAATTAAGTAATAGCATAAGAGTAGCATCAATATTTGGTGCTTAGAAAATAATCTAAGACTCCCTCTTGCCTATATATTAGTAATTTAAATCTCCTAAATCCAGTCCAAGTCAAGGGGATGGTTCGGTAACCTAAAATCTCTCCATCAAAGAAGTTCCGTGAGGGAATTTGGGGCAAAACAAAGCAAATCAAGGAGGAAAGTGTTAGAATTTCAGAAGCTCGGTCAAGAGTCTTCAATGGGTCAAGAATAATTGTTAGCCTAAGTCACACTTAGGACAGAATCAAGGAAAAGCATTGAGGTCTATACTTCTCAAAGTCCATTGAGGTGATAGGAAATTAGGGAAGGTGAAAACTATGTTATATCTCACAAAGTCTTTGGGTAACAACGCTCATCAGGTGTTCATTGTTCTCATCAGTTCTCACGTTGCAGACTGTAACATGCAGAGAAAGACACACGTTGAACATGGTAACAAGATCTTCTTCTCACGCTGGTAACAGGTTTGACACATTGATGAATAGTCCTTTCATTTAGCGCTCTGGTTCCCCATGTACTTGCGTAGGTCGTCTTCTCAGGCTCTCTCCTCTATCTCTAACCCAGTAATGTATTTATTCTAAACTAACAATGCATGTCAATACCTGCAAGAAATATCGCATTAACAGAAAATGGAAAACAGTATTTTATGAAATGCAGCATGGTGAAATATAGGCCTAAATTGTCAAGACAACTTAAATCATTAACTCAATGGTGCACAATTAATATGCGTGTGCACATTTAAACACAAGTGAATATGAGTGTCTAGTACATTGCATTAAATTCGTATTACACATGCCATACAGTAAATCGTTATTTTAATCAAGTGTAAGTATGCTAAGAACTACATTTATATGCATGAATGTTTAACATTTGTGCACACATTACATAAACTATATCGTTTTAAGTAAAATCACATTCTACATATATGAGAATGGTTTTAATCTAATTTCCAAGTCATTGTGTTATACATATAATGTAGCAAATGCATATGAATGTCTAATTTCATCTTCACAGAAAGTGAATTATCTACTAATCAATGGTTTTTGAATGTATTAAGACTTCAATTAATAGGTATATTAGCATGGTTAAAACATGCATATACTTATTTGCACTAATTCTACAGTAAACGTACTTTTTAATAGTAATGTCGAATGCTGCATTTCCATTAATCATTGAACCACATAAGAAACATGTGAGAAGTGCACATTCATGTCATGTATCTGTTAACATTTTTGTGACATATTTGTAATGTGTAAAGATTGTGCAACTTTGTGCTGCACCACCATCATCTCTTGGAGAGTAGCTGTCAAGCAGATACCAGCTCTGGTCACAGAGCAGTTCTTTGAGTACTCTGCTGAGCACTCCCTTCCTTAGTCATGAAGAACATGGAACTGAAACAAAGGGAGATAGTGTGAATCCCACATTTTTGCAAATTTTCCAGACAGAGGATGTGACTCCACTGTCTCATGCTGTCATTTGGGTATGTTCCTTTTTAAATGTCATTTTCAGACTGCTCTCCGGACACAGCCTTTGGGTAATGTGCTGCTGCTCACAGCAGGTAGTAATATGTTTGCCTCTAAGCAAGGAGCACCTAAAACATGGCCACAATGAAGTATTAGATGTCTGTACCTGGCTGTCAACAGCATTTTTGAGGCAGTAATCAAGGGCTGGAAAAATGGCAGTCCTTAGTATTGAGGAAAAGTGCCCTTCTTGTTGGCATTTATTTTGTGTCAGGACTCCATTATTTTTGCATTGCCATTTCGTGTCAAACACCTCTGCACGACCCTACTGGTTGTTTCTGCTGATGTCTGATAAAATTCTAACTGTCACGACCACCCTGCCCTTCCTGCTCCTTGTGGTTGAGCCAATTTCAAAAAAGGAAACAAAGAATTGGCCTCACCACCCTCAGACTGAACTCCTGCACACATCCACCCTGTTTTGCAAGACTTGTTCACGCCACCGTCCAGGAACTTGTTTCTTTCACATATCCTGTTGTTCACGATCTGTCTGTTCTCGCACATACATATCCTGTTTTGCAAGACCTGTTCGTAATCTTTTGTACCATCTGTTGCAGCCCCCTTCCTTCCTGAACAAAGAATGGTGTAGCTGTATTTTGACTCGGGGGTGGCAGGCCCCCACCCAAACTGATTTCTTAAGGTGGGAAATTTGTATATAAGGCCTGTAAGCTGCGGAGTGAAGCAGCAGTCTCCTCTGTCTTGTCTCCGACGAGCTTGGGACTCTGTTCCATAGCCCGGGCTATTTGAATAAAACTTGATTCCTCCTGCAGACGAAGGCTCCTGTGTCTCCTTTTTCTATATAAGGAGGGTATGGAGGACTTAGGCGGTTTCCCCGCCGCCGAGACCCAGTAAGTGGGTATAACTGGTTCTTCAAATGGCGCCTGAATAGGGACTCCACGAGCACGAAGGTCAGGCCCGGTGGATGTGAGGAGGTGCACGGAGAGACTCCGACGGAGGTACCCTAACCGAGGGATTCTTTCAGTCTGGTAGCCGAACGACTCACCCGCTGTTCCTCCCCACCCGGTCTGGGCCACATCACTGCATCCTCGCTGGAGTCCCCTAACAAAGTGATTTCTGGAACAGGACACAGCCCTACATCTGCAGAAGAGAACTACCCCTGTCAGGTAAGGGTGGACTGATCACCCAACAAGTCTGTATGATTCAGCTGTTATTGACTTTTGCAAAAGCCAAGCCAGCGAGTTGAGTTTTTTAAACCCGCTGTTGTCTGTCATCTGTTTACAAGCATGCCGGTCAGTAGTAAGTTTAAGAAATTATGTTGTTGTATGTGTTCGCAGGACTCCCAGCTGGAGGCGGCCTGTCCGCTTCCTCCAGAGGGGACACTCTGGTCACACCATGTATACTAAACATGGCCCTTCTACTCTAATGCTTTCCCCTTTTTGGACCAAATACACTAAACAAAGTAGCTTAAAATTACAATGGCAGCCTTATGGGTCTTTTGACCCGCAAGTTCTGGCAAATCTAGAGGAACAGCTATTAAAACGGAAGATTCATCCCTCGATGTTTGAGTCTGTCAGGTTGCGGAGGAAGGAAATTGAGCAGAGAGCAAAGAAGGAAAAGGCACTAGAAAGGAAGCGGGAGTGGATGTCAATCGCTGACCATGCTAGGGAGCACTTTCAGGACTGAATGGAAAAATCTGTAGAGATAGCTGATAGGGAACATAGGGCGTGGGTGCAGAAGTGCTACACGGCCCGTGAAGAGAAAGGAAAAAGGCTTTACGGAAGGGGGAGAAGAGGGCGATTCCCTGCTTGATACCATGTTGGAAAGTCCTCCTGCTTATGCCCCCATGTACCCTGCGCTGACACCCCCTGTCCCGCATGCAGCTGCTCCAGCCATGCTGCACATTCCTGTCCCCACTGCCCCTCCTACTGTTCCCCCGTCACACCGACCCCCCCCCCCTATTTTGCCACCTATAACACCGACTGCGCACACTGCCCCTGTCCTCACCACGGGAATGACAACGAGTCCCCATCCACCCAATCCCTGCAGCTTTAACCCTGCCCGCCCCTTCCCTTCCTCCCCATGGTCTACGATTAAGCAGGATTTATATAGATTATTGAATTCCCCCAGACTGGTTTCCTTGCACTCCTCAGTCAGTTTTTCGTCCCTTGGGGAAGATGACCTGCAAAAACAACAGTGTGAATGTTGGATAAATAGGGGGAATATTTATTCATTTAAAGAAATATGGTCCACCTTTTCCCAATGGACGATTATGGAACGGACCACCTGGGCAGAATACATGTGTACCTTGGTTATGCAGAGATTCGAGAATTTATTTATGCAGATACCCACTGGATTAGTGGGCCTCAGGTCACAAATAAATAGAGGCGATGTGCAGGGAGAGGGGATGTTTGGCGCTATGTCTGCTTTTGATAGCTTACCGTGATATGACCGCCTTCCCAAAACCCCCTCTAGAGACAGCTATGCCAATGAGAGAGGCGGCCCAAAATAATGGCCGAGGGCCTGTTGAAGCCCACTGGCGTAGGCTATGGGTTCATCTCCCTTGGAAAAGGTCAGAGGTAATGCAGTTGAAAGGGCAGTTACCACATCCGGCTTCCTTTTACAAAGAATTAGGCCAGATAATATCTGCTGGTACACTTCTTCTTGAAGACATCGACTGGCTCTTTGGAACGGTCGTTCCTACTGAAATTTGGCATAAGATTCGATATACTGACCATGAAGTAGAGCTGGGAGGTAAATGGGCTAATCTGGAAGCTATGGAAGATGCAAGGGCAGGGGGTGTCGAAAGGTAGGGCCGAATTCGACCAAGAACCCTTCAGCATTTGCCCGGCGTTAGCCGCCTCTCATACCATTCGAGATTACCAAACAAAGAGGCAGGCGCTGGAGACAGAAGGCAGGAAACAGGAGTTTATTCCGACGGAGCAGAACACGTCAAATCAGACAACAGGGTATCTTCTCGAGGTGCTCCAAACGCATCCTTGAGGCCTGGCCTCTTATACACAGGTTTCTTGCTTTATTACATAAAACACATTCTTGTCAATACTTTGATGTACGGAAAGACATCCTCGGAATCCCCGCTTCACCCCCGTTCCCACACATATTTACAGTAGAGTTCCCACCCCAACCTCAGCATGTGGTGGTTGTCGCGCAGCTGGACATTCTGCTGAGAATGGGAAAGTGGGCGATCGGTCGGATCTGGAGGTGTGAGGGTATTGATTAACCACCGCTCCTTTGATGTGAGGCGAGGTCCTACTGTAGGGGGCAATAAACTGCATCTGTCGGGCTAGGTGATGGCCCGGGGTCGGGCTGGACGATTGGGCAGGGAGGAAGAGGTTATCAAAAAGGGGCCTGTTCTTGAATGAGATGAAAGAGCGAGGGGGTTCAGCACGGGATGTGGCTCGGAGACAGGGTTGCGCTAGAGGTGCGCTTATGGTCCAAGCAGGAGAAACCGGGGGCTGTCGGGGCGCGGGGGAATGCTTGCGAGGCTGGGGTGTGAGGGGGAGAGGCGCGCAGGCTATTGGCAGTGGGCAGAGAGGTCGTGACACAAAAATGGCTGCCACCTACTTTCGCGATGGGGCCTAAAAGGGACAAGACGGTGTGGCCAATGTTTCATGATTCTCACTTTACGCTCAACAGTGGCTATGGTGAACATAAATGAACGCCGCTTATGTATACCGATTTTAGTCATTTTCCACAGTCCCCAGTTTTTATCATGAGTTAGTTCATTTCTGTTCATGTCTGAGGTAAGGACGTACAAGCTGACATTTAGTTATACTAATAAGGGAAGTATGTGGCTGGGCTGTCTATTGAGGTCTTTGGTAGCCCGTATGCATTACGGGCAGATGGAAATAATCCTACTATAAATGCTGACAGAATCGTACATAACCACATGTAGTCAATGTGATAGGCGAGGAGGCAGTGCATATAAAATTACATTAGCTGTGTCATACGTTAGACCTTGGAGACGGGGACATTATTTAGACGATGTAGGAAATTCGTTCGAATACAAGCATGATGTCATACAGAAAATGTTCTGGCAGAATAAGGGCTATTATCACTTGAGGTCTGGACTCCATGGGGATCAAAACTAAACAGCATGTTCATGTGCATAACTGGTGTTCTACAATCATCAAGGTATAGAGTTAACGCCTTCTTAGTTATCCTTGTACAATTGAAAAGTGACCGATGTAAGGTTATGAAAACTCAATTGGGTGGTAATCAATACGAAGCGGTTGGGAGAGAAATTCAACCTGACAAGGGACAGTCAAGGGGTGGCAATGTTCAAAAAGGGTTCGTCTGTCCAGTGTCTTTTTTACAACGAGCCATCACTGGTAGGCTCTCATCGTTCTTCCTCTTTCGTTGGCGCTGTTGAGCACCGGCGGTGGAGCTACGCGTCCGGCTCTACTTCAGATCTCGAGTTGCAGGGTGTGGCCCTTCTTTGCTCTTGGACCACAGTCCTGTGTTTGTCCTCAGAGTTAAGTTCAAAAATTCCATATGAAAAGGGGGGGTTATGGGGGCGTGCTTTGGGAGGCCGAGGGAAGAGAGGGTGGAGTGGGATCAGATCTGAAACGGACCAAGGAGGGCAGAAATTTCAAGCAAGCGGGCCAATCAATCGGGCACAATGGGCTGGGACTTTCGGCACGAGCTCATCAACGTGCAGGGGCTTCTGGGCGGCCCTTCTTTCCTTCACTTTCCACGCTGAGAACGGTGCCTTGTCCCGCAACTCTTTGCTCTGTGGCTCCACCTTGGTCGAGGTCATAGATATTCCCCGATCTGCAGCCAGGCTGTGCGTCACATCCGGCCCCTCTCCTCCGACGACTGCACGTTATCCTTAAATGAGTATATAAAAACAGTTTTTAGAGAATTGGCAGGGGAAGACGTTTACACACTTTAATTTCTCTCCCAACCCCAAGTAGTTGGGGAAGCGTTTATCGGTCATAAATCATTGCTGTGGTGTAGGTTTGCAGGCATTTTTTATTTTTATTTTCAAACAACATGTCTGTCTGGCGTTTTACTCTTGTTATATTTGCGAACGTGGCAAGAAGTCTGATATCTAAAATTACATAGTTTATCGAATTCAAACCGGCTCCTTCAGTAGAGACTCGCGTTTGTCTAAAACAAATCCTGTTGAGTTATATGTTTCTTCAAGGTCTGTTAATTTATAAAAAATGTGAAATGCTGTTATCATGGGACTATAGCTACAGTCTTTAAGATTTTCTGGGACGGCTGGTACAGAACTGGGACGATTCTGGAGGAACGGGGACGTATCGGACATTCTATTTTTGTACAATGGGCGGTGGTAATCCGAACGATGAGGGTGGTGGTTACCAAAGTACTTAAGACAAAAGCCACTGACATATAGCTCCCCTTTTTAAGGGTCAGATTAGGGGACATCAGTCGTCTCACCTGTCCTTTCTTTCTCAGCCAATTAAGTTTCATCATTTTACAGAAAGGAGAGGCAGTAATATGGCAAAATACGATCGTTTTGTTTCTGTCAATTTGTTCAAACACTGTCGTGTCTAAAAGCCAATTATTCCCATACCGGCGAGGTACAGTGTCGTCATTTATTCAAAAGGGAGCGAGGGAGCCCTCAGAGGGAGAGAGCGTCGTGCGTACCAAATAGGCTATTAGTACACGTACAACATAAAAAGAGGGAGAGAGAGAGAGAGAGAGAGACGTGTACAATAATAGGCTATTCAGTGCACACACATATAGATCAGTACGGGTCAGTTTCACGTAAAAAAACACAAGCTGAGGGAAAACATAAATTCATAGTTTACGTATACACAAATACCAGATAGGGTGCGACAGTACATACATCAAGTACGAAAACTTAAGATAAAACAGAGGGCTATTTTTGGCGAAAGAGCCTTTTCATGCGTGTTGCATATTTTCAGTACTCCATTGAATTCATTTGGGGGTCGAGCTCTTCGTTCTCCTTCCTTCCTAATAGCAGACAATTTCTGTTGGTAACCTCGCTTCAATAAATACTTACTCCTTTTAATTGGTCGGACACTGGTCTGGTCGTGCTTATACTCACGGTGGGGTCTTCCAACATCTAACAAATGACGATCCGAGTTGAGGTAAAGGAGGGGTGTCTGTCGGATGTGCGATGGTGTAATTCTGACTTTTCTATGAGGATGGAAGAAGAGGGGGTGAATCTAAAACATGACAATATCCCTAATTTCTGGGCTGAGGGGGGATTTTGGATGAACCCCAACCCGGGGTATCCTTAACTTTTCTCATCTAGTCTGCACATTAAGTTGACTCACTGGTGCGCGTCATTTAGGGCGTTCATTTGGGATATCGGTTGGGGTCCGAGGTACTACAATAACCCTTCAAGTATCTGGCGTAGGCCACTCTCCCATTCACTAGCTCCAGAGAGGGAGAGAGTCGTTCCTAGGTAGGGTAAGTGCTATATTCTTTTTCGTCCTTCACATGCAGGTATCATGTTCGGGCTTGTTTTTCTTATTTCATTAACCGCTCGATCCATACCTTAGTCATACAAAAAAAGCATTCGTCCGTCAACCCAGACGTGCGCCACACATGAGCATTCATACAACACAAATCGGGGCCCACGCGCGCATTCATACCATACAATTCTTCTTCTTTCTGCGTGTATCACGGTGCATTCTGGGTCTTCTCCATACTCCAGCTGAAATTCCGATATTAACCTGCAGAGAAAGAAAAGGGGGGGGTGACAGCGTACAAAGCACATCAGCGCGCAAAAACACGAAAATGTTTTTACCTACCACGTGCCTAACTTATCTTCTTTGGGAAGCAGTACCTTGCATCTCGGCATTGCAGCCCAGAGGAACTGGTCTATTGTCCTATTCATAGATGTATCTAAATATCCGAATCTTTTACCTATTGCTTATGCTGCAGGAATGCAAAAATACGACAGATCTTGACTATTCTTTTCGCATTGTTCGTATGTACCATGCCTTTCTAATTTTTCATAACCAAAATTGCCTCATTTTACTTGTCCTTTATTTATTTTGAAAATAGTAGCCTTTATCCGAGAACCTACCAATCTAAGTGACTGATAGGACGCTAGTTCTACATATTTTTTTTGTTTTTGTTTTTTTTTTAAAACCTTGATTGAAAAGGATGTCAGCATAAAAATACGGGCCTCCAACCATACAGGCAGGCCACGGGGCAGACGGGAAATGTATGAGGTAAGGAGAGATTACTCTTGTAGTATAGGAGTACGTAATGAGCGAGCCATTGTAATTGGAAAAACTTAAACGAGACAAATGGTTGCAGGATCAATGAAGGTTGATTTTATAATTGAAAGTAAAACAAGATCAGTTACAATAAAATCGTTTATACGCATACCATGGGCGAGCATCATGAGTAGCATTACTTCGAAAATACAATAATCAATAGTGAATAAGAACCAATATCAGTAGGGTTGTCCGCATGCCCAGTCAGTACCCTTCCCCGCCCGCCACGTGCTCAAGGACCGTATACATATCCCATAATATCAAGGCTACGTAACTAAAACGTCATAAGGAGTTGCAAGTCTCGCCTATACTGGCGCCATTTTGGGGCGTGGCCGGGTGGGTCCAGAGTATAGTCCAAATGCCTCCGACAACTAGCGGCCGGACCAGAATCCCTTTCGGTAGTTCAAAAAGTTCGTTAGCGCCAACAGAGAGGACAAGCGGCGTGGACTGCGGCTTAAAGGCGAGGAAGGCAAAATCTTCCCTACCGGGTCACGCTGAGGTCCCACCGGAGCTGATCGAGTTGGCAGTCTACAGTGTCTCTTAGTAATTCGGACAAAGGCCGGTGGTCAGCATGAGAGCACCACCATCTTGTGACAACGTTGTGGCCACTCCGGAGAGCGGGACAGCAGGTGTATCCCTCCACAGATACGTTGAATCAGTCTTTCCTTCGATACCAGATGTGGATAAGGTGGCGGTCGCCCGGGGCAGTGGCATATCCATGGGGGATAGTGGAGCAACAGTGGCGGTGGCCCCCACCGGAAGCCTGCGGGAGTCGAGGGCCAGTGACTTTCGTCGAATTTTTAAAACTGAGAGGACGTCTTCAAGAGTGGGGCTCATGCCCGAGCAGGCAAGCATCCGAGTTCCAAGGTAGCCCAGAGCCATTCTAATGGACCAGGCCCAAATCCGGGGCGTCGGCCGCCATTTTGAGCGTTTCGCAGCAGCAGCCGCTCTTCACCCCGTCCACCGGAGCGGGTCCCCCGGTCATCCAACCGAGTGGAACGCCAATGGCAGTCCTGGTGCAGCTGTCCGGCAGGTGAGACGTTAAGGGTCGCCCCACTGCAGCAGGCAGGGCGAGTGAAACGCTAAAGGTCACTCCACTGCAGCTGGTCGGCGAGTGAAACGCTAAGGGTCGCCCTGCTGCAGCTGGTCGGCGAGTGAAACGCTAAGGGTCGCCCTGCTGCAGCTGAGGAACCTCCACCTGGGGAGGTGGGGGAGGCTCGTTCGTGCCGCCTCTCCCTCCCAGTGCACCCCACGCCGTATCCTGGCGCAGGTATATGTGATGGGCGGACCAGGCAATAAGAGGGGGGGGGGTCATCAGCAAGGCATTCACCCCACCCCACCCGTGGCTCGCTGGATGCCACCTCAGGGCGGACGAATGGGAAGGCCAGTACAACAACATCATGGCCGTGGTGCTTCCGGGCCATCCACCCAACGACCTCTTCGGCCGATGGCTGCCAGCAAGGCCTTGGCGCGTTGGGTAGCCTCCGGCCTATTCGCTCAACGGGCCGCTACCGACGCTACCTCGCTGGCTGATGGCTTTTGTAGACTTTTTATAGCCCAAAGCCTACTAAAAAGTAGCTCAAAATAGCCCAACATTGAAGGCGGGACAGGAACAGCGTTAAGCAGACGGCGAATGCGTTGGGTTTGTTGTTGCAGCCGGCTGCCATGTAAATAGTTGTTTAATAAAAAGTTTTAAATAGTTGTTTAATAAAAAGTTTTAACATGTTACTTTGCTGGAGTGTTGTATATATTTATAATATTTGCATAGGGTTTGTCGTTATTTGGGCGGGGTGGGCGGTGGAGCCGAGCTGTTTTGCAGCCATCATGGCGTCGAGCTCGATTCTTCTCACTAGTTTCATATTTCTCATGAGGGGTTGTTCCTAATGTTTCTATTTTAGCGAGGTCAGAAAGGAGATCCCATCAGTGGCCTACTGATTTTGCTCGATTCCTTTTGTTTTTCCTAACGATTTTTATGTTTTTTGTTTGCTAGCACGATACAGCGGCTAACCCGCAATTTTTTTATATATATTTATGTCCTTTTTATTAGGGGCGTCTTCCGGTGGAGCCGGATGATCTGCCTCTAATAAACGGTCCGGGCTGAACCAACTACCAACAAACGGGGCAAAGATAGGCATGACGGGTTACAAAGGGGACAAAAGTCTGCACTATCTATCCTTCACTATCCGCAAAGACTAAACAGAGTATTGAGACCCTGTGCCTATTTGTGAATAGAGAATAACCCAAAGAGAACCAATTCCGAACGATCAATGTTCGGATAAACAATCAATCAAATGAGGGATAAAAATAGGCACGACGGATTACAACGGGGGCAAAAGCCTGCGTTACCTATCCTTCACTATTCACAAGGACTAAACAGAGTATTGCGACTCTGTGCTTTTTTGTAAATAGAGAATGATCCAAAGAGAACCAATTCCAAAACAGTAAATGCTTGGATAACAATCAATCAAATGGAGAGGGAAGTAGGCACGACGGATTACAAAGGGGGCAAAGGCCTGCGTTACCTACCCTTCACTATCTGCAAAGACTAAACAGAGTATGGCGACTCTGTGCTTGTTTGCAAATAGAGAATCTCTCAGAAACAATCAAATGAGTAATACTAGTATTTTCAAACAATCAAACAATCAATTCGCAATTCGTCGTGTTTACACAACCTTACCCGGACCGCATGGACAGTTTCTCGTCTTCCGCTTCCAGCGCCTGATCGTCCTCTTTTCTCTGTAATTGCTGTGGCACTCCTGATGGTTCCCAGTCAGGACCGTAGATCACTCGAGAGAGGTCTGCTCGGAACCGGTGAAGTTCGGATGATCGGCTGCCAGACGAGGGTCTATCGGGCAGGTGCACTTCCCGATCGTTGCAGTCATTCACTCTGTCGTTGGGACCTCTCTCACTGGATCCATGCGTCGCTGATGGGCCCCACGTTTGGGACGCCAATTGTCGAAAGGTAGGTCCGAATTCGACCAAGAACCCTTCAGTATTTGCCCGGCATTAGCCGCCTCTCATACCATTCGAGATTACCAAACAAAGAGGCAGGCGCTGGAGACAGAAGGCAGGAAACAGGAGTTTATTCCGACGGAGCAGAACACGTCAAATCAGACAACAGGGTATCTTCTCGAGGTGCTCCAAACGCATCCTTGAGGCCTGGCCTCTTATATACAGGTTTATTGCTTTATTACATAAAACACATTCTTGTCAATACTTTGATGTACGGAAAGACATCCTCGGAATCCCCGCTTCACCCCCGTTCCCACACATATTTACAGTAGAGTTCCCACCCCAACCTCAGCATGTGGTGGTTGTCGCGCAGCTGGACATTCTGCTGAGAACGGGAAAGTGGGCGATCGGTCGGATCTGGAGGTGTGAGGGTATTGATTAACCACCGCTCCTTTGATGTGAGGCGAGGTCCTACTGTAGGGGGCAATAAACTGCATCTGTCGGGCTAGGTGATGGCCTGGGATCGGGCTGGACGATCGGGCAGGGAGGAAGAGGTTATCAAAAAGGGGCCTGTTCTTGAATGAGATGAAAGAGCGAGGGGGTTCAGCACGGGATGTGGCTCGGAGACAGGGTCGCGCTAGAGGTGCGCTTATGGTCCAAGCAGGAGAAACCGGGGGCTGTCGGGGCGCGGGGAATGCTTGCGAGGCTGGGGTGTGAGAGGGAGAGGCGCGCAGGCTATTGGCAGTGGGCAGAGAGGTCGTGACACAAAAATGGCTGCCACCTACTTTCGCGATGGGGCCTAAAAGGGACAAGACGGTGTGGCCAATGTTTCATGATTCTCACTTTACGCTCAACAGTGGCTATGGTGAACATAAATGAACGCCGCTTATGTATACCGATTTTAGTCATTTTCCACAGGGGGACTAAGCCAGAAGCTGCCATCCTGACTTTGCCCGATAAAATAATAACACTTATGAAAACATTTTTGCCAGAAACAGTCATTAACTGGGATAAGATAAATGCCTGCAGGCAACGAAAAGATGAAAGTGTGGCTGACTTCTTTACCCATTTTGAAACAGAATACAAGGGACATAGTGGCTTGGACCCCCGGATACCAGGCTCTAGCCCAGTATTTGTCGATAAGTTTGTCAGCAACTTGCTTCCTGAGATTTCCGCCAAGCTCAAGAAGGTTGAGAGTACAAGGTCTGCCCAGACTATGTCTGGTATCTTGGCTATGGCACAATATCACGAGAATAGGGAGAATGAAGATAGAGAAAAGGAAAGTAAGAGGGCTAGGGATCTTAAGACTAAGGTACTTCTACAGCAGGCTTACCCTCCCCGGGGTCCTGATGCCCGCAGTAATTTCAGACCACAGCCCCAACCCCCTCAGAGGGCTCGCCAGTCTACCCCCTCAGGCCCTCAATGCACGGAGGCCTCCAAACAGATCAGTGTGCTTATTGTAAAGGGTACGGCCATTGGATAGACAAGTGTCCCGTATTAGCTGAAAACATCTGAACAGGGAAGACTGGGCCTCGTGCTCCTACGGAGGGGAGGCCAACTAGGGACCATGGCCCGCCCCGTCCGCAGGACAAAGAGCATAGATCCAGGGATGACGCCCCTGTCCGGCAACGCCGAGCCAATGGGTTTGATGGATATGAAGCAACACGCACTTATTACAATGATGATTATGATGAAGTTGATGAGACAGGGTTTTATCAAGTATAGGACAGCGAGGAAAAGGGTATTACTAGAGTGCAAATTCCAGTGGATCGAATGGGCCTGTATGTTCAAATGTCAGTTGTGGGGAACAATCAGAATTTTCTTCTGGATACTGGGGCCACCAGGTCTTCTATTGCACGTCTGTCAGTCCTGGAGGCACCCCTTTCTGGCAACATGAATGTCTCCATGGGTTTTGCAGGAACACGCGTGACCAGCCCTGTCTCTGAAACCCTCCCTCTCGATATTGGCCCCGCACATGTTGACGCTCCCTTGGTCCTCACTACAGTTTGCAGTGAAAATTTATTAGGCCTGGATTTACTGAAAGCTCTGTATGCGACCATATCATGTAGTCCCCAAGGTGTATCCCTAACAATTTCCCCCTCCACAACCTCCTATATGTATCAGTCCGGTCCCCTCCCATCAGAGTTGCAGTCTTTACCTTCCTCCCTCTGGGCATCATCAGACACTGATGTCGGTTGTCTCAATATACACCCTCATGTGGTACGTATTCAGCCCGGTGCCATCCTTCCCTGCCTTCAGCAGTATCTACTGCCCGCGGAAGGAGAAGCGGCCCTTTTAACAATAATATCTGAATTGATGGACCAGGGCGTAGTGGAGGAGCCACGTGGTAATGTCTGTAAAAGTCCCATTATTCCGGTTCTCAAAAAGACCAATAGAGATGCTCTCTCCCCTAAAATATTTAGATTCGTGATTGACCTGAGAGCCCTTAACAAAATAAAGATCTCTCAATACCCTGTTGTCCCCAACATTACAGCCCTCTTGACAATGGTCCCTTCTGATGCCACGCACTTTTCTGTCATAGACCTGAAGAATGCCTTTTTCAGTATTCCTATACATCCTGACAGCAGACATTTTTATTGTTTCTCCCTTTAGATTTTGCCGCGCCCCTCAAGGATTCACCGACAGCCCCAGTATCTATAGTCAAGCTCTCAAAAGTCAACTAGATTCCTTGGAACTCCCTGATAATTCCACACTGCTGCAGTATGTTGATGACCTCCTCATTACTGCAAATTCTGCCCCAACATGTAAAGAGGCTACTCTCTGTTTGTTACGCCACCTTGCCCTCCATAACCACAAGGACTCTTTAAAAAAGCTTAAATTTTGTCAAGAGAAGGTTACCTATTTAGGTCATCTCCTCTCGAAGGAGGGAAGGCCGCTCACCGCTGATCGTGTAGCCGGTATCAATGCTATGGCGGCCCCACGGACACAAAAGCAGGTGCGAGCCTTCATAGGTCTAACCTCATACTGCAGGCAGTGGATTTCCAATTTTTCGGCCATGGTTAAATCTCTTCTTGCCCTCACCACTAAAGACATATCAGACAGTTCCTTTCCATGGACTAGAAAGCATACGCAGGCCTTCCAGGATTTAAAAAGAGCTCTCTGTACTGCTCCAGTCCTAGGTACTCCTGATTATAACAAACTTGTATTTATTTTTGTACATGAGACAGATGGCTGTGCATGCGCTGTCTTGATCCAGATATTCGGAGGTCACCATCGGTCATGTGCCTATTTTTCAGCCACCTTAGATCCTGTTGCGAGGGTTCTCCCAGGATGCCTATGGGCGACAGCTGCGGCCGCACTCATGGTCCGTCAGAGTGCGGGGATCGTCATGAACTCCCCCTTGACTCTGATGGTTCCCCATTCTGTGGATACCCTCCTTAATAACATCAAGACACAGTACCTCACTAGCGCACGACTCACAGGATATGAATTGACACTCTTTTCCAGCCACATTAACATCAAGAGATGCACTGTACTGAATCCCGCCACCTTATTCCAACTGGACACTCAGGATGCTTGTTTAGATCCACATGACTGTATATTGAGGACAGAGGAGGAGACGAAGGGACGGGTTGACTTACAGGACACCCCGATAGCAGACCCAGAAGGTACACTGTATGTGGATGGATCATGTCTCAGAGGGCCAGATGTAACACATCAGCCGCCTACGCCCTCACGACATTGGAGCAAGTAGTAGAAACAGCTCAGATTCCGCAGTGTTCTGCTCAGGCTGCAGAATTAGTGGCCCTCACTAGAGCCTGTGAGTTAAGCAAAGGAATAACGGTTAATATTTACACTGACAGTCAGTAAGCCTTTGGGGTGGCTCACAACTTTGAGAGATTGTGGAAAGAAAGGAATTTCCTTACTTCACATGGGACGAAAATTCAACATGGCCTCCTAATTCACCAATTATTAGAATTCCTGACATTTCCCAGAAAGGTAGCTATTATAAAATGTAAAGCGCATAAGAAAGTGACGGATCGTGTTGGAAAAGGCAATGCCCTGGCTGACCAGCCAGACAGACAGCTTTTAATAAAAAGAAAGGATTGTATGTGAGAGGTCCCACCAGGTGGGTGGCAGAGGGGGGCATGGTTGAAGATACAGTACAGAGTGTGATCGATATTCAGTACCATGCTACCCCTGAGGAGATGAGGATGTGGACGGAGCATTTTTAGCGGTAAAGGAAATAGATGGTTGTTGGACCCGTATAACTATGGAGAGACAATGGATGCTGCCCGACAGTCATGTGCTACCGGTAGTAACGATGGCCCATGGCCCTGCTCACATTAGTGCGAAAGGGATACGTAAGTTGCTGGAAGCCACCTGGTATAACTCAAAGATACCAGCATATGCTGAGAGGATGGTCAAAACATGCATGATTTGCCTTAAATACAACCCCGTAAAAGGTACAGTGACCCCTGGAGGAGGATTCTCCCCCCCTACCTTTCCTTTTGAAGCGCTCCAGATGGATTATATCCAGATGGACAGATGTAACAATTTAAAATACGTCCTGGTGGTGGTCTGTACCTTCAGCCAATGGGTGGAGGCCTACCCTGTCAAAGACTGCACCGCTATCACCTCCGCCAAAATACTATTGAAAGAATACTTCCCACGATTTGGTTTGTCTCGTGTGGTCTGGAGGGACAATGGGACACACTTTACAGCTCAAATAATGGAGTATGTCTGTTCAGCACTGGGTATGAAACAAAAATGTCATGCAGCTAACCACCCCCAGTCAGCAGGTCTAGTGGAGGTGTACAATGGCATCCTAAAGACTAAAATGGCCAAGATTGTAGCCGAGACAGGTGTCACTTGGGTTGATGCTCTTCCCCTGGCTCTGCTGTCTGTCAGGACAGTGGCCCATACCAGCATAGGACTGTCTCCCCATGAAATTGTGTTTGGGAGGCCTGCCAATGTGTGGGGTATTCCACGGCCCCAGAAACTGTCTGATGTTGAATACCCTGTGTTGATTGATTATCTGTACAGTTTGACTAACACCTTTCATATTCTTTACCACCAGGTGCATGAGGCCATACCTGATAAAAGCGAGGGGCCAGGACACGTTATCCATCCTGGCGACTGGGTTTTGATTCGCAACTTTCAACATACTAAGAGCCTCGAGCCCCGCTTGACACAGCCCCGTCAGGTGTTACTGGCCACCCGCACTGCCGTGAAAGTTGAAGGTCGGAATAACTGGATCCATGCGACGCACTGCAGAGGAGTGCCTCTGCCTCTCCCGTATGATCAGTGGGTGAGAGAAGGACGAGGAGACTCAGAGACAGAAATAGTCCCAACGTTTGTTCCATTGAGCGACGTAAGATTACATTTCACATCTACGGAAGCAGAGAGTGACAGTATACTAAATGGAAATGTGGAACACTCCCGTCACTCTGCTCAGCATCAGGAACAATTATTTCCTGACCATACTGATCCTACTTCTACCCGATATAACTTGCATTCCAGAAGGAAGGCTTGCCCTTGACTTCGCTCAGGTACCTATAGACTGTAGGGCTGTGATATCCCGGGTAAGACCGGTGCTGGTTTGTCAGACTAAGGTACGCCCCTAGGGCTCTTGGCACCTGCATCCAGTGAAGCAACCACCAATCACAGACAGCCGCTACTGGTCCCTGGCTTAGTACAATGGCAGCCATCCAATATACCCAAGTCCAGAAAAGATATGTCAGTCTCCTAATTGGCAAGTGCTTCGTGGCCCCCGTGGTGACGCTGTTTGTCTCAATCATCTTGTCTATCATCGGTTGGGTGTTACTGATCTACTACCCCACCAACTCCTACCCCGACTCCTGCAGAGCATCAGTATTTCACGTTACCCGGCCACGAATTACCCCGCCGTGCAGAATTTTTCAATAACACCTTTGTCCAGATGTTACATCATCATCAGCTGATCATAAATACTTCCAACTGTTGAGTATGTGGACTGATGCCGCATGCTATGACACAACCTGTCCCATTCTTTCCTTATCCTTTTTCCATTTCTGGGTCCTGTCTTGCATGGTGGATGTTGATGCAGGAGGCCTATACTATCAATGGTACTGCCAATTCTTTCCTTGGAACATTTCAAGATGACTTCTGGCGAAACAGGTCTGGCAATACCAACACCCCTTTATGCCCGACCGGCTCATCAACATTGCTATTACCAACGGATGAACTCGGTGAGATGGTGGTATTTAACTCAACTTCTCGGTAAACATTTACCAAATTTCGCGCCAGAAGGCTACTACCTGATGCACGAAACACTCTGAATGTTATAAATGTGCGGGGCCGTGTCTGCATCCATGGCCTGGGAACTAAGAAAGTTGGTACTAGTATCTGTGACATCATTAAAACTTTAAACTCTACGTCTCCTCCAAAGTTGGTGGCGTCCCCCAACACTTATTTTGTCTATGGCAAAGCAGCCTACACTTGTCTCCCCCGTAACTGGTCTGGTACCTGCTATCTGGCCTTCCTCTTTCCACCAACGTATTCTACCCATGGAGATTACCACCTGTTGATGAAGGGCACTTTGCGCCGCTCACGTAGGGGTGTCATATCAGCTGAGGATACAGTAGGCAAGGAAGCTGGGACCTTATTTAAGGGTTTCCTCCCATTCTGGGGCCCCATGGCAAACATTCCGGCTATACAAGGACTGACCAGGGTCCTTGAGGCCACCATCACAGAAACAGCTGGTGCCCTCTCGAACATCACTGCAGAGCTACAGGCGAACCGCCTTGTAATACTTCAAAATCGTACGGTCCTTGACATCATTCTCGCTGATCGTGATGGTGTGTGTAAATTGATTGGCTCCAGCTGCTGTGTGTATATTCCAGATCATGCACCCACAGTATATGATGCCATCCAACGTCTGCATCACGTTTCCTCTGAAATTCATCAGGATGAAGGCAACTGGTCCCTCACAGGCTGGATCTGTGGCCTCTTTTCCCAGTGGGGATGGAGGGTCCTCATCTTCCTTGTCTTGGGATTGGCTGTCCTAGTCTCCTGCTGTTTGTGCGTTCAGTGCCTGCCAATGCTCTGTGCAACGCGTGTTCAGGCTCTCAAGCCTCAACCTTCAAACATTCACGACACCAATATGAAGATGATGCTCCAACAAGAAACGGATGATCTCATGAATATTGATGTTTCCTTGGGTATTTGCCACTCGATGGCAAAAGGAGGGTCTGAGGAAAAGTGCCCTTCTTGTCGGCATTTATTTTGTGTCAGGACTCCATTATTTTTGCATTGCCATTTCGTGTCAAACACCTCTGCACGACCCTCCTTGTCATTTCTGTTGATGTCTGATGAAATTCTAACTGTCAAGACTACCCTGCCCTCCCTTCTCCTTGTGGTTGAGCCAATTTCAAAAAAGGGAACAAAGAATTGGCTTCACCACCCTCGGACTGACCTCCTGCACACATCCACCCTGTTTCGCAAGACTTGGTCACACCACCGTCCCAGAACTTGTTTCTTTCACATATCCTGTTGTTCAAGATCTGTCTGTTCTCGCACGTACATATCCTGTTTTGCAAGACCTGACCGTAATCTTTAGGACCATCTGTTGCAGCCCCCGTCCTGCCGGAACAAAGAATGGTGTAACTGTATTTTGACTCGGGGCGCCAGGCCCCCACCCAAACTGATTTCTTGAGGTGGGAAATGTGTATATAAGGCCTGTAAGCTGCGGAGTGAAGCAGCAGCCTCCTCTGTCTTGTCTCCGACGAGCTTTGGACTCTGTTCCATAGCCCAGGCTATTCGAATAAAACGTGCTTCCTCCTGCAGACGAAGGCTCCTGTGCAGCTGCGGCCCGTGGAGGGAGTTACGGTGGGGCAGGGAGGCGGGGAGGGGGAGGGGCGGGGTGGAGGGTGCTAAAAACCGGCATATGGATAATTGCAGGTAAGTAAACAATTTAATTAATAAAACGAATTTCGTAGCACGCACTGCATCGCATTTTGCAATGCAAGGCGCGCTACCAAATTTGTTCTATTAATTAAATTGTTTACTTACCTGCAATTATCCATATGCCGGTTTTTAGCACCCTCCACCCCGCCCCTCCCCCTCCCCGCCTCCCTGCCCCACGGTAACTCCCTCCACAGGCCGCGGCTGCTCCTGTGTCTCCTTTTTCTATGTAAGGAGGGTATGGAAGACTTGGGCAGTTCCCCCGCCCCCGAGACCCAGTAAGTGGGTATAACCGGTTCTTCAGTATGTAACATGTATGTCAGGAGGAAAACATGAACACTGACAGAAAACCTTTGTAAATTAGATCTGCTAACTCATGAGCAATGGACTCATAAGATAGAGCAAGTCACAGAATTGATCCCAATGTATCCTCCTCTGAGGATGTCTATGTAATCTTTCACCAATGTATGTCATTGTTACATCCAAGTAACTGTAAACAGCTTTATAGAAAGTCACATTTAATCAAATCACAATGCCCAATTCATAAATACATTTGTGTGTGTAAGTTTTAATTACAGATAGAAATGGCTTTATTATTACTGCAAACTCTTGATTTTTATTCACCAACTGTGAATTGACATTCATTAAACCATTTACTTGCTCACCATTGACTCTACTTTTGCACCCAACAGACATATTCATGTAACAGAACCATCCTCAAATTTTTCTCCTAGTGCCCTGATGCTCAGGTTCATGTCCGTACACTTTATAAATAAATAAAATACATACATTTGGTTGAAATGAGATTATCATTTGTAAGACATATACTTTAAAATTCTGGAATAAAAATGTTGTTATAAGTCAGTGTTACATAAAGACTCCAAACCTTCCTTAACTTGGCAGCAACAGAACTCATGTCACACCATACCTCAGGGGACTACATTGGGTCCCAATACACGAACATGCTCAATTCGAACTCCTCACACACACATTAAAGGCACTAAACAACTCAGGCCCCACCTACCTAACAGCACATCTCCTTCTACCAACCACCTAGATACCTCTGCTCCTCTGGACTCATTCACATCCACATCCTATGTATATACAGAGTCAGATCAGGAGGATGGACGTTCTCTTACATCACTCTTAAATGACCTCCCACTCCACATCAGAACCTCCCCCTCTCTTCTTGAATTTCACAAAAAGCTGTTAACCTGGCTTGTCAATTAACCAACTTACCCTAGGCAGGGTTAGGCACACACAGCTGCTCAGTGCCAGAATATACTCACAGATGATTGTGCACTTTACAAATGCACATAACATAATGTAACATAAGCCTCCATTCAGATTCCCTGCAACTCTGGATAAAATGCATTCTCAATTTTAAAGTCATTTTCATGTGGTATAAGATGAAGCAGTTGTGCAAGAAAGTAATGGTTCAAAGGAATATCTGAATATTGTTCTTTATTTTTAACAGCAGTCAGAACATGTTTGTATATTTGCAGCTTTGAACGTTGTCAAAAAAAGAAATTGATCATTTGTAAAAAAAATGTAAATGTAATGCTTATATAGCGCACGAATCACCCCGGAAGGGGTCTCAAGGCGCTGTACACATACCGCTGTGGAACCCTTCCTGGCCTTTCCCTGTGAAGTGCCCACTCCTGGGCACCCCCAAGGTGAAGCCAGGGATCCTAGCGTTGTTAGGGCCAGTGTGGAGATTAAGCAAGCTATTGCCCAGAGTTGCAGAGTGGGGTCCATGATTAGAATAGGTACAGAGGCAAGAATTATCAGGTCCGGGGAAATTGAGCCCAAGACCCACCAAGGCGGGAATTGAACCCTGGTCCCAGGCCAGACCTCTGCATCCGGGTCTGCTGCTCTAACCATTGAGCCACACTTCTCCTAATTTGATGATGTCTGCAAAAAAATCAGGTATATCTTTAATTTATATTTAGAAACAATATGAGCGAACTGTGACAAGGGTTGACAATGAGAACCTGTTGGAGGGTGCAACAAATGGGAAACATGTTTCAACCCCCAGACAGAATAACTAATTGCCTTTACTCCACAGTCACTAACCCAACTGTGACGTTACCGAGCGTTCCTTTACCAAGCAAGCCATTACAACTTGCTTTAGGGGGCACATTGTTGGGCTGATGTTGGAATTTTAATCCAACACCTTCCCTACTGATACATTGACTGGAGCTGGAATGGTAATTTACACTATTCCAAAAGTCTAGTGGCCCCCAAGACAAGTGGTAACGACTTGCCTGGCAAAGGAATGCGTGGTAACGTTGCAGTCGAGGTAGTGACTGCGGAGTAAAGGCATGTGTGGGAAATGCAAGCGGGGATCCGTCATACATCCACAACAAATAGACCTCTGTTTAGTGACTGAGCTATATATCTTCGGTAGTATGGGTTAATTCTGTGTCATGTCCTCATGATATTTCAGGTATTTTGGCATTCAGGTTCACCAGCTTGAACAGCAACAGGTGACACACTTACGTGCAGGGCCAATGAACCCCATTAACAAAAATGTCGTGCTTTCCCTTTCTGCAACCCGTACTCGAAAAATAGCAGTCCCAGTTTATCGTTATGTATCTGGTGTGATAAAAAGCACCTGGGCACTGACAAACTCAGAATAATGTCTTCAGTGAGAAGATATTTTAAGTGGCATTAGCATGGTTAAAACTTGAGCTCCATCTTCCAAAGTGTACCTGGTGGGACAGCTGCTAAAAAATTGCCACAACCCGAGTAGCTCACATTTAGGGCCAGATGTATCAATGGGTTTTACCCATTCTGTGTCTAGGGGAAAATGTGTTCATACATATGGCTCTTAGTCCCTACCTCCCAGATTTCCGTGCTTGTGCACATGCAGAAATAGTACCAGCATGCAACCGAGCAATGAGTAATTTTTTTTTGCACAGGGCCATGCCTCTTTATAATTGAGCGAACAAACACTTATTAAACTCAGTAGCACTGCCTTCTGTGGCACAGAGGTACTTTGCAACCCTTTTGTAAATTTGAAAATACAGGGCAAATAGCTCAAAGGAAACTTTGCCTATAGGATGATGGTTTTTTGATTTGCCCCATGGCATCCCCACACTCATTTCCTGAACTCATTGCCAAGACAGTTGGGGTCTCATTTATGAAGAAGTCACACAGTGCACTAAGTCATCTTGCTGCACTGCACGACAGGAAAAGGGCAGGATTGCGCTGTATTTAAGGCGATACGGTGCAGAATGCAGCACACAGAAAGAGATAATAAAAAACGAGGAGAAATAGGGATATTTCTCCTCGAAGGCGTAAGCTTTTGGCGAATCCCCAGGTTTACAAGTTCTTGTAAATCTGGGGATGTGTCAAAATCCATGGAAGTTACGTGGGAACTCCCATGCAACTCCCATGGAACTCCTGCCTAGCGATTTGTGCTACATTGAGTTACTCCAGAATTTTGAAACCACTCATATCAACGCAAAGTGGCTTTGCATGGCTTCAAACGTCTAACAGAGTCACACATGCCCCACGTTGCGTGGTGCAAACATGGTGCAACCTTCCCATAAATGAGGCCCTTAGTCACTTTTCTGTGAATCAAAATAGGGTTGCATGCCACTTTTTGGTAATAGCCAGAATCAGCCCTCTTACACAGCATTCACCATAATTATTGCATTCTTGACCAATAATTGCATTACAAGGGGGATAAAATACTCCTAGATTTGTAAAGGATGAATAAAGAAAGACACGAACAGAGTCGTGCTACTACTGATGGTACAAGGTAAGATGCGTGTGCTGCCTCAGATAAAAAATAGATTTTCATGTAAGGTATTTGAATTAATACACAAACGCCTGAAGTGTTAATATAGACGCTGTGAGTAATGAGCATTCTAAAATCCCTTGCCAAGTACAAACAAAGAACATAAAGATTTATCATACAGCTACAAATCTAATCGTATGTCCAGTGTGTATAATTAATTGCACTTTTCAAGGAAACAGGAAGCGTTTTGCTAGGTTAAAAAGATAAACTAAACGTATCAACACGGCTAAGCCAAAGTATTTCTTCCTCTGGGATTTGCAGAGATGCTCAGTAGAGAAAAATATGTTCGGACATTTTCCATTGCATAATGTAACTGTATACATCCATGGTTACAACAGATTTATATATAAACGAAATATATCAGTATTCTCTTGAAAATACAGAACAAGCATTGGTAAAGCCAGTAGGTGTGGCCTTGGCAAGCTGGTGTGTTGTTAGTTTTTTTTGCAAGTCAAGATGCCTACAAAATAAATTGTACAGAAAAAAGAATACAGGCTACTGCCCTAAATGTTGCTATATATATATATATATATATATAGGGGAGAGAGGAGGCAGAATCTCCTGCCTGATACGGGGGACTGAGGAGAACTTTGTTACCTGTTGCTACACTACAGTAGCTGCGGAGCGCTGACCAACTCGAGTTGGAGACATCATCTGGAGTTCAGTGGGTCCCTTCACTGTATGGGTCCCTGCGGTGATCTACGTTGTCCAGCATGCAGTGGAGGAGCAGGCACAGCACAAGGAGCATCACACCTGTGAGGCAGGGGAGGGGCGTGATCACGTGACTGGGAGTGGTCACAGCTGATATAACATCACAGCAAAGAACCCCTCACAAGGACACATCTGAAACAGGCACTGAGGAATCCATTTGAAGGAAGAAACGCGTCTGCCAAGCGTTTCAGAGACCCCCTTTTTATGCTTGTGCATTTTTATCAAATAAAGCCGCTTTTTCAGTCCCCCGGAGCATGGTCACACTCTTTTCCGATGATTTGGTGGGAGAGAGACTGGTGTTTTATATATAGTGATGTCATGAGTGATGTCACTGACCATGTCATGAGTGATGTAATATGTGACGTCATCAGCAGTGCATTGCAGGCGCGCAAGTTATAGTGAGTCCAACTAACTATAACGTGGGAATTTCAATGGTTTTATGTCAGTAAAATTTCCAGCTAACTATAACTGGTGTCAAACCTATGGTTTTTTCAGTGAATTTAATAGGTTTTTTAAATGCTAATTCCTAACTATACCTGGTGTGAAACCTATGGTTTTTTCAGTGAATTTCATAGGTTTTGTAAATGCTAATTCCTAACTATATATAGGGCCTCAAACCTATGCTTTTTTACAGTGAATTTCAAAGGTTTTGTAATAGCAAATTTCTATAGCTATGAAATATAATATTTTTTGTAATGAATCCTATATTGTATATTTATGTAATATTATTTTTTTATGTATATTGTTTATGTTTATTTATTAAAAAAAAAATGTTTGCCCTGGAGTGCTCCCGGCGCGCGTACCGGTGAGCGCACCGGTAAGCGCAGTCTTGCGGTGCGCCCCGGTCATCGTGACGTATCGCGTAGCCGCCTGATGCGTCTTATGACGCACGGTGTAAGCGCACCCGGAACGCCCGAGAGCATACGATCGCGCTACGTACGCGCCCCCGGGCGCGCCCCGGGGCGCGTAGCGTAAGCGCGTCGGGTCATGTGACCTGAAAATAACACTTTTCATTGGTTCAGAACAGGTTTTTGTTCCAAATGATGAAAGCCCCACCTTTTTTCCTCATTATCACTTTGTACTTTGACTGAGGAAGACCTGTTTGTAGGAAGCGAGAAATGGCTACAGTAGCAGCAGCAGCAGGAGCATCTCAACCACCACCACCACCACAAGGACCACCACAACACCACAGTGGTGGTGAAGAAGAAGAGGAGGAGGAGGAGGAGGAGGAGAGGCAGTTCCTGCCTGAAGATAATACCCCCTATAAACCCAAGGAGCACTTTGTGTGGGAGTTTTTTTAAAATCCCAAGGGGACTAAAGAAAGTAAATGCTCCAAAAGTCACATGTCTCATCTGTGGCACTGTACTTTCCAGGGGGAACCCTGCAAAAAAGTATTCATTTGGCAACAATACAATGATTCGCCATATGCAACGCAAGCACCCAAACAACTATGCTGCGGCAGAGGTCAGAGAACTGACAAGAAACCCTCCCCAATCTTCTCCCAGCACCTCCAAAAGAAAACAACCCACTCCATTGGGTCCAGAGACAAGGGAGATGGTCCCAAATATCCAACCCCAGTTTGGAGATTATAAAATAGTTTGTAAATTTTGCGGGACTACAATTTGCTATGGAGAGCAAAGTATCAAACTGATCAACCGTGCTGGAGACAACCACAAATGCAAAAAGAATCCTTAATTTTTTCCTGATTTTTTTTGCTCCAGTTGAGCCGTTTACAATTCCCTGTTTTTTGTTTGTCCCCATAAAAATTACAAAAAAATATAAAATTGTTCATAAAAGCCAAAAAAAGTAAAAAATGTTCAAAAAAACAATAAAAAAATCTAAAACAACAAAAAGAATAAAAAAACAGTTCTTTTTAGAACTACCTCCAACTTATAAAAAAATGCGAAATTTTTTAAAAACTGTCATTCTTTTTTTCTCCAGGGTACGCGTACCGGTAGGCGCACCGGGGCGCGCACCAAAAAAAAAAAAATAATGAAGGAGTGAGCATGAGGGAAGGGGACAGAAAGAGTGATGTTAAGAGAAAGAGAGCTATTATTTTACTGTTTCACTGGGTTTTCCCTATGGTACGCTCCCCGGTACGCTCCCCGGTGCGCGTACCGGGCGCTCCCCCTCGCGAAAATAGAAAAAAAAATATATGTTTTGCCCCGCGGGGCCCTTTTATGGCCCCCACATCAAACCCCTTTTGGTCATTTTCCCCTTTGTTTTTGCCACCTCTTGTGTCTCGATCCTACCGAGACACAAGATGACGGCCGCTCCGGACTGTTTAGACTGTTGACAGACACCCGAGAGCCAATCAGCTTTCCGCTCGCGAACTCGCGTAGCGCGCTGGAGCGCGCCCCGGTGCGCGTACCGGGGCGCGCATATAGATATATATATTTTTTTTAACCTAAATTACTCAAAATCCACTGGAGCACATATCTTGAGACATAGCAAAGGCACATCGGGCTACCAGTCCCTACAATTTTGCCAAGTTTGGTGGAAATCCATTCAACCGTTCGGGCTAAAAGTGAGTCCAACTGCCCTATGGAAATTAACATGGGGGAAACACGTTTTGGGACCCCCATCTTATCTCGGCACCCGCTTGACGAATCCCCCCCAAACTTTTAGGGAAGGAGCGGAGCGGAGGTGGCTAGTTTCTTGGAGAATTTCAGCCAACTCCGTCTGTCAACGCCAAAGTTATTCCCAATAGAATGATGCGGATTTCCTATGGAAAACGATCCTAACAATAACTACCTACTGGCGACCGCCAGTAGGTAATATATATATATATATATATATATATATATATATATATATATATATATATATATATATATATATATATATATATATATATATATATATATTCCGCTCCAATGTCCACCGTCAACGAGTCACTCTGTAGGGCGGGTGCTGCAGCGCGGCGGTGTTCCGCGCAAATATGAAAGCTCCTCACCGTGTCCCCTTGATTAGATCCAAAAAGACACGCAGCACTCACGGGATCAGTAGGGCTTAGAACGGCAAACTTTTTTATTCAGACAAACGCGTTTCAGGAAAGACTCCCTTCGTCAGTGTCATGAACAATGCATTTCGCGGCACCATTTTAAAAGCGCCTGGGTGTGTAGTATAAACATGAACAAGGGACCAAACCTCGTATTTTTCTACGGGCGCCATCTTAGAACATGCTATTCTCACATAGTAACAAGCTTTACTGTTACCAAAAATATAACATCATCGTTAAATACATGTCCTAGATACATATCTTGCCGTGGATCGGCATTTGCAACACTGCTTTGTGTTGTCTAGTGTCCCAATCTGTCAATATGTATTACAATCAATTTGTTAGATTAAAACGATCAAAATCCTTATAATGATATGACTAAAAATGTCATAATGTTATCTTTACATTCTTGTACATTCGGGCCGATTAATCATAATGCATAATCATGGCCCTATTAATAATCTAGATGTGGATCGGCCTTGGCAACCTAATGGTTGCCAACTGATATGATCGCTTCAATTTACAACAATATAAATTCTACAACCCAGTTCTTTCCGCTTCTTAGAAAAAGTATCCCAAACAACATCATTTCATCGCCGCCAATTCTGCGTACTTTCCATTACCATTAATCCAAGAAGCAGATAAATAATTCTACAAAAACTCAGTTCTGTCGACAATAACATATAGCAGTTGTAACATATCCTTCATTCGTAACATGAGGTAATGAAATTCCCTATTGACCCAAATGTGCAGACATTTCCTCTCCGATATTAAAACCACTCGAAGCCTTGGTCTCTAGGTCCACTATGTAGCGGCACTCCAACCTCCTAAGCTTAAGGAGTCGGTTGCCCCCCCTAATGTGTTCCGATACATGGTCTAGGCACAAATATTGTAAAAGGTCTCTATTGCTCTGATGTTTTATGGCAAAATGGCGTGCAACAGGATAAGAAAAATCCTTGTTCGCAATTGCCCTCATATGCTCCAAAATTCGTAGCTTGACGGGATTGATTGTGCTGCCTACATATCTTATTTTGCACGGGCAGCTCAGGCAGTATACAGCAAAACTGGTGTGGCAAGACATAAATGTGTTCAATTTTCTTCCCCCCTTGACTCCTCGGACATCATAGGTTAAGACGCGTTTGCTGAAGGCACACGCCTTACATCGTCCACAAGTAAAGAATCCTTTGGCATCTTTTAATGTTCCTTTTCTATTTATAACTGGGTCTAAATGACTATGAACCAATTGATCCCTCAATGATCTAGCTTTTTTAAAGGTGATCATAGGTTCTTTGGGGATGCCCATGCCTATTATGCTGTCTGTTTTAAGAATATGTCAATGTTTCTTAAGGATCGCTCTCAGCTCATTAGAGTTGGAGGAAAATGGTGTAATAATATGAAATCTTCCTCCCTCTTGATCAGTCCTCACCCTTTTCTCAAACAGTGTGTCTCTGGGCAGACGACTTACACGATTGCGTGTTTCTTTGAGGAGGTTTGGTTTATATCCTCTCTCAATAAATCTTAAGATACACGCATCAGCCGCCTTCTCATAATCACTCTCAAGTGTGTAGTTATGGCGAATCCGTAGGAGTTCCCCATACGGGATACTGTTAATCAATCTCCTAGGATGCCCGCTAGAAGCGTGTAAAACGCTATTTCCTGCAGTTGGCTTCCTATAGAGAGAAGTGACTACAATGCTATGTATTTCTCTACCTCAGATACTGGTCCATTCCAGACTAAAAACAGATCATCTATGTATCTGTACCAGACAATAACCTTTTCTGTGTTGGCTAAAAAGAATAAAAGAGAAAAGGGTATTTCGATAATGCAAGCTGCTATGCAATATAAGGATGATGAGGAAGAGCAAGTGGGTGAACAGTTGCACAGGCAACGTAAAATAGCGATCGATAAATGCTATCCAGTCTTGCCACCCCTTCAGCAAGATGCAGCAAAAGAACTTGAGAAAGATCCGTTAATGTCTCACTTATTGAGTTCGCCACCTCCCTATGCGCAGAGTGCTACTGCACCTCCGCAACCTTTAGTTGTGCAACCTCCGGTTGTTGTGCCTCAGGTTCTTCCACAACTGCCAGCTCCTCTTCAGCTAGCTCCTACTGCTACGGCTCAGCCTCCTCAAGGGCCGCTGACTTTGCTACCTGCTCCCCCTGTACTTCTTACAACTTTGCCTACTACATCAACTACCTCCTCTGATATTCCTACTGCTACTACGTCTGCATCTGCATCTGCCTTGCCTCACTCCGCTTTTACTCCTGTTCTTTCATCAACTGCTCCTTCTGTTCGACAGAGAATGACTAACACTGTTGCTAGTCTTCTGTATCCTCTTTTTGGGGCAACACGTATGACCCCTGTTTCAATGAGCAAACAGTTGCGTAGTCAACTGCCGGACTCTAGAGAGCAGGAAACATTGAATTATTTGGCACACAAATGGGTTACAGACCCCACAAGATATGAGCTAGATTCTGTTATGGATGTCTTCCATCAGTGGGAAGCACCAAAACAGAGATACGTTTTTGAGAAAATGTGTACTTTCCTTTGTGAGGATTTGGAGGAAAATGATTTGGAGCCCAACCCGCCTGAGTTATGTCATGTACGGTACGAGTTTGGGAAAGGCACGATTGTGGGTTCAGATGTTAAAAAAGCAGTCGCGACATTGTTATCATTTAGGAACGAAACTATTTCCCAACAGTTGTTTCAGCCTGATCTTTCTGTTAAAAGAAAAGGGAAACAGTACCCCATGAGAGAAGTTCCTCCAGTATGGAAGGAAGAAGTAGCGGCTGGTCTGAATAATGTTCCCCCAGCTATACCGGCACACTTTCAGCGTGTTTGGGTACATGTGCCTTGGAAACGAGCTGAAGTTTTGGCCCTTAAGCAGACTTTGCCTGACCCCCGTAAAAATCCTGCAGGGTATTACAAGGAATTGTCACAAACTGCAGGCTCTTGCATTATGAATTTAGCGGATGTAGACATGTTGTTTGGAAATGTTGTTCCACAGCCTTTATGGGGAAAGATTCGTCATGCGGATTATGATCAGGAGTTAGGTGATACATGGGTTAATATTGCTGCTGCCGATGGCAGACAAGTTGGTGGTGCTAAACCCGAACCTTTAGTGGCAGACCTCCCTGGTAGGATAATTACTTACATGAAGACTTTGATGCCTGCGATGCGAGTGAATTGGGACAAATTGTCTGCATGTAAGCAGACGAAAGAGGAAACTGTGTCTGATTTCTTCACTAAGTTCGAGGAGACGTTTATCGACCACAGTGGTCAAGATATGAGCACAGAAGGTGGTCAACGGTTGTTCGTTGACAAGTTCGTGCATAATTTGCTTCCCGAGTTGTGTAAGAAATTAAAAGATTCAGAAAGTTTGTGGGCCGTTTCCTCTTCAGCACAGATATTGGCTACTGCGCAGTATTACGAAAATAGGGACAAAGATGAGAAAGATAGAGCAGACAAGAAAACGAAAGAGTTAAAAACGAAGGTCCTATTACAACAGGCGTACCCGCCTCGTGGTGGTCAGAGTAACTATCAGCAGCCTCAGCAATTTCAGAGAAACATGCAAAGGACCGAATATCCTCAACAACGCTTTCCTGTAGGCCCTAATCAGTGTGCATATTGTAAAGAGGAGGGCTATTTTAAAAGTAGCTGCCCTGCTTTACTACAGCGTATGAATGGTGTTTCTAGCGCACGAGGTCGAGGTACTCCACAAGCGCCTAGAGGTAGAGGATGTGGAAATTTCCTACAGAACGGGCGATCTTTTCCGCCTCAGAATTCAATGAATAGTGAAAAAAATCGTTGTGCCACAATTTCCAGTCGTTCCTGATATCACTGCCCTATTGACTATGATTCCAGCTTCCGCGACCTGGTTCTCAGTGATTGACTTGAAGAATGCGTTCTTCAGCATCCCGATTGCCGAGGAGAGTAGGGATATCTTCGGCTTCAGTTTAGGAGGTCGAAGCTTCCGCTTCAAACGCGCTCCCCAGGGCTACTGTGAAAGCCCATCAATATATAGTCAAGCTTTAAAAACACAGCTTGATACGATTGTTTTACCTGATGGCGCTACACTTATTCAGTATGTTGATGATTTGCTTGTTGCTGCAGATACTGAGGAAATCTGTAAAGAAGCCACGGTGTCATTGTTGCGCCATTTGTCTGATTTACATCACAAAGTGTCTCTTTCCAAATTGCAATATTGTCGACAAGAAGTGACCTACTTTGGTCATCTCTTTTCGAAGGAGGGAAGGAAACTGACCCCAGAAAGAATTCAGGCAATAGCGAAATTGCGTGTGCCTAGGACACAGAGAGAAGTGCGTGCTTTCTTGGGCATTACATCTTACTGCAGACAATGGATACCAAATTTTTCTTTGTTGGCCAAACCTTTGGTGGCATTAACTTGTAAAGATACACCGAATCCCCTACCATGGTCTGAAGAGTGTCAGAAAAGTTTTTCCGATTACGCAATGCCTTATGTTTGGCTCCTGTGTTGGGTACCCCCTACTACAGTAAGCCCTTTACATTGTATGTCCATGAGAAAGAAGGTTGTGGATTGTCAGTGTTGACACAGTTGTTCGGAAACAAGCAGCGTCCATGCGCGTATTTTTCGTCAACTTTGGACCCGGTAGCTAAATCATTGCCAAGTTGCTTAAGAGCCACGGCGGCAGCAGCTGTTTCTATTCGGCAGTCTGCTGGTTTAGTGATGAATAATACATTGGTTGTGATGGTCCCACATGCTGTGGACACGTTGTTAAATAGGACCAAGACACAACACTTAACTAGTGCTCGATTGTCAGGTTATGAGTTAACACTTTTAGCGAGCCATGTACACATAAAGAGATGCAACACGTTGAATCCAGCTACGTTGTTGCCAATTGTAACAGAGACGGATGCTTCTGAACAGCATGATTGTTTTCTCAGAACAGAAGACGAAACGAAAGGGAGAATAGATCTCCAGGATACTCCTCTTGTGAAGTGTGATGGTACCTTATGGGTGGATGGTTCATGTTTCAAGCTTCCGAATGGTGATACGACTGCGGTGATGGTACCTTATGGGTGGATGGTTCATGTTTCAAGCTTCCGAATGGTGATACGACTGCGGCATATGCTGCTACGACTTTGCACACGATTGTTGAAGCTGCACGTATCCCACATAATTCAGCTCAAGCAACAGAGTTGATTGCCCTTACAAGAGCGTGTGTGTTATCAAAAGGAATGAAAGTGACCATATATACTGACAGCCAGTATGCATTCGGTGTGGCCCATAGTTTTGGACGATTGTGGAAGGAACGTGGGTTCCTGACTTCGCATGGAGCTAAGATACAGCATGGTCAGTTGGTAAATGAGCTTCTCGAGTCACTTACGTTGCCCCTGCAAGTTGCGATTGTAAAATGCAGTGCACACAAGAAGGTGACTGATGATGTTGGTCGTGGAAATGCATTTGCTGATGAAGTCGCAAAAGAAACAGCAAGGGATGTGATGAGCCGAATGTATGTTGCAGGCCCTGCAAGATGGGTTGGTGACGTTGGAATGTGTGAAGACACTATAGAGAGTGTGAAGTCTATTCAAGCTGAAGCTACAGAGAAAGAATTGAGTGTGTGGAGAGAAAGTACTCAATCAATTGGTATGACCAATAACCTGCCACTTTCCCCAGTGGTCACAATCACTAAAACTGCTCCGCAAGCTAACATACCCCCTGTTTTACTAGCGGATAGCAATATCATTACCATTACTGATTCGCAGGAAGATCCCACGGACTCTATTGTTACCCCCTCTTTGGTTCCTAGCGATAAGACAGTCGGAGAACAAAGTCGGAGAGGCCCCACTAAACCAACACCAAACAAGAGGAAACAACCAGTTCGTAACAAAGGGCAACCTACCCCACAGAGAGTATGTGGTCTCGTGGGAAAACTACATCACAGAGACATCACATCCATCATTGTTATTGCCTCTTCAAGTTGTGAGAAAAACTCTGCCTGTACACAGACCGAGCCAATTATGTGAAACGTTTCGCAGGATAAACCAAATGGGAATTTTATTGAAACTATTGTAGACTCAATTTTTAACCAAATGAAAAGTCAAATGGACAAATAGTTTAATATGATTTTTAAAAGACTGGATAGACTGGAAAGCCTGGTGAAAAGGGAAGATGCAAAAAGGAAAGGTACTATTAGCATTGATAAGTTAAGGGGAGATCAATTCCTGAAAGATATGGAGATTGTTAACAGGAGCATTATGGGGGAAAAGTCCACCAATGATACAATGGTTACTAAGAGCTCAACCAGGGACAGTCCAACAGGGAGTAACCAGCTTCAGCCATCACGGGGTACCACTGTGGATAAACCACCTCAGATTGGGTCGTATGTACCTGATAGGCAGCCCTGTTCTACTGGTGGGGTGTTGGGTGCCCGAACGGGGCCTGCCTCTGTTTCTGGGAAACCGAGGAAACCAGGAAATGTTGTCCTCGACAATGGGTTAACCAATGTTACACGGCCCAAAAAACAAACAGGTCCAGTCCTCCACTTGCCCCCTGAAGCTTGCCCATATGTTTTAATCCTAGCAGGAGTTCCCCCCTTGAAGGAGGATCAAAGAGAGTCTTGGGTTCAGCTAAAAAATAAGTCTATTGATTGGCTGTCCAGGCATAAAGGTGTGGGGACGCAGATCTCTAGCAAAATCTTGACAGTACGACGGGTAGACTGGGTTGGCCCCTCGCTCAAGAATATCAATGGAGACTGCATTGTCATGAATTTTAGGCATCCCTTAACCGTAAAACATTTGTTAAACAGTAATAATATTCACTTCAGCCCATCAACTGCTGCGCCCCCTCTATCTCTGGGCTATTTCTATAGACCTCCAGTGAGACCACTCAACCCAGTTACACCAACTTATTCATTATTTAACAGATTTAGTGCTCTATCTGATCTAGAGAGTCAGGGTTGACCACCAACAGACCCTCTAGATGTCACAGAAAGGCCCATGACTCATGATAACGCCCTCCAGCACAATAACAAACCAAGTACCATTACCACTGTTCCTAAGCCTTGCTTGGAGGTCATATCACCAGGGAAATTAAATACAACTGAACTTGCTACCCCAGTCGTTACCCCCATCGATAGGTTAACTGTATTAAGCTGGAACATCGCTGGTCTAAATGCAAAAATGAAATCCACTGACTGGATCGAATGGATCAATAACTTTGATATCCTAATGTTTCAGGAAACATGGTGCACCAGTTCCCTGCTCCTTGATGGTTATACTTGTCACAACCATATTGTACCATGTCCGGCGGTGGGACGACCCAGCGGTGGTTCATCATTATGGGTAAAAATGACTGCAGGTGGAAATACCAAAACTCTGGTGACTAATGATGAGAATTTTCAGGCTTTAATCTATTTCAGTAGGATTAAGTTGTGTTTAATAATTTTTTTTTTACAATAACGATTTTTCATCGCAACCCAATAACAATTTTATAAGGTTATTTAATTTTATTGACAAAATACGGTCAATTTGATGGGATTATCTTGGGAGGTGACTTTAACGCCCACATTTACAAGGGTAACACCAACCTAGCAGCTCCCTTCAGTCAGGTGCTACCTTGCAAAAAAGGGGAAGAATTACTTAATCATATACCTACTCGTGACTTAGGTAATGTCATGGAGAAAGCCAGTCTCCCCAAGGGCGAAGGTCCAACGGCCTCATACGTAGGGCGCGGCTGTTCCTCCACAATCGACTACGTATTCATTTCCTTTCTACTTGTGGATTGTTTAATAAAGGCTAGCGTCCCAAGTACTGTATATAGTGATCATAATCCAATTTTGACTATATTTAACTCTATTAAAAAATTGGATAAGTGACAGGAAATAGGGGCATCTAATCTGACGGTATCAACTGACAAACTTAGGGTAATCTGGAAGGGGGTAAATAATAAGGGGCTCCTATCATGCATCATCAACAAGTACCCCCAACTGATTGATATCTGTTTGTCCGTTGATCACCAAGGTTCTGACATTATAGCGGCCTTTACACGGTTATGTGCGGCCTTTAAAAAGGAGATTTCTAAACCAGTCAACCGCCCTAATTAGACCCCAGGTGGTTTGATAGCTCCTGCTCCAAAGCAAACCGGGAACTACGGGAGGCTCTTTTAGTAAAACCACGAGACCAACCCCTGGTAAGACTAGTGAGAGCATGCTATAAGCGTGCCACAAAAACTCGGGCTGAAGAACTTTTAAAGGACAAGTGGGAATCCCTTGCCCGCACTGCCGCCCTTAAAGATGTGTCCGGATTTTGGGGCGAGGTTAAATCTCTGAGGTCTATAGGATCAAATATCACCCCTATTAATTGCAATATATCAGGTAAAACGTGGGAAGATCATTTCACAAATATCTATGCTGCACCACGCGCATCAGTTGACATCATTTACCCAGTTATGGCACTTAATTTTACGATAATAGAGGTGGAAGACGCAATCAATCAAAGCGCAGGCAAGAAGGCACCTGGTCCCGATGGATTATCCATCGATCAAATCAAATCAGAGCCTGAATTTTGGTCACCTTTATTGTGTAATGTTTTTTAATAATTTGTCCCATACCCCTGCCCCAGAGACCTGGTCCAACAGTACTATCGTCCCAATCTTTAAGAAGGGGGACAGACTCAACCCTAGTTGTTATTGCCCTATATCTTTAATTGATAACACCCTGAAGATCCTAGGTAGATTCATTTTTAACAAGATTAGGGCCTGGGGTGAGGATAATAAGATCTTACACCCGTGCCAATTTGGCTTCAGAAGTCACGTGGGGACCGTGGAGCAATGTCTGAATTTGAACCTAATAATGGGCAAATACACTATAGCCAAAAAAGCGCCATTATATTTAGGATTTATGGATTTAAGTTCAGCTTTTGATTTTGTTAACCGCTCCCAATTATGGGTGGCCCTTTTAAATTATGGCCTCGATAAAGCTCTTGTATATTTTTTGGCCCATTTGCACAGTGACTTGAAAGCCCGCGTTAGAATAAATAATGAAGGGGAGGTTTCAGAGGACATTTTAATTGGCAGGGGGGTCAGACAAAGCTGTGTCTTGGCTCCCCTGCTTTTTCTTTTGTATATAAATGAATTAAGTAACTCATTGACTAGTCAAACAAGTGATGTCCCCAGGATCAATGGAACCTTACTCCCCTGTCTCTTATACACAGACAATGCGGTCCCTATGGGCCGCACCCCCAAAGCACTGCGCACTTTAATAACGGGCTTTGTCTCTTATATGGCGGATCTTGGTTTGTGTACAAATTTTAACAAATCGTATATAATGTCGTGTGGGCCTAAAAAATACAATATTCAGCATATTATGTCCGGGAGCGACGCCCTAAAAAGCACTAGGACTTTCCCCTATTTAGGCCTGATGTTCTCTAACACATGTTCTTGGCAGCCCCATGTGGCTTATGGGAGGAACCAGCTGGGTAAGGCAATAAATTCCATAATCAGCCTTAAACAACCTAAACGTGCTGAGATAGTAAATCCGTTATTGCAAATCTATAGAACCCAATGCCTACCTACGGCAACCTACAGTGCTGAGGTATGGGGGCATTCTAATAGCACCAGTATACAGATCGAAGAGAACAGATTCTGTAGAAAGGTTCTGGGGGCGTCTATCTCAGCATCCACTTATATTTGCCACAGGGAGCTGAACCTTTTTTATGTGGAGGACTTCATAAGGTCAAGACCTGCATTATTTTGGTTAAAAATATGGCGGAACCCTGCCGCTTCTCTGACCCAAGAAATAAGTATGGATTGCCTAAGGTGCGACAGGGCAAACCATATACCTTGGCTAGGGGCAGTAAAAAGAAGTTTGGCTAGTGTGGGCTTGGAGCACTTATTCTCTTCCTTTCAAGCCACTGAACAAACACAACATAAGCTAGTAAGAGGGGCATTGTACAATCTGTATCAGAAAGAGAGAGATACATCAGAGAAGTATAAACCTGCAATCAGAAGATACATTCCCCTCTTGGCACAGGGTAACAGGCTTAACAACATGCCGCAGGGATACCTTAGAAAAAATTTGGGGAGGTGGAACAGACGTTTGCTCTTTCGTCTTAGGGATGGAAGCATTAAATATTCCTTATAATTTCCATTGGGGTTTAATAAAAACCTGGAGACCTTGCAATGTCCCTGTAATCTAGGGTGTAAGCAAACCTTGTTACACTTCTTGTTCTTTTGTGGTTTCTATGCTAGATATAACAAACTTTATTTTATTCCCTACTTTAAAAAGCATGCTGTGGTGGAATTTAATCTAGCATTCAAGGAACTATTACTGTTGGGCTGTGATGAAGTAATTTTTAGAGTGAGCTGCTTGCTCCAAATAGCGACACGTTCTCGAGCAACCATGAATTTGCCCTGATAAATTGAACTACTTGAACATTATTGCGGTTTTGCACAAGAGCCAGAATATTTATTTATTGCATTTTTGCACACTTTAGTAGTCCGCACAGTACGTTTATGACACTTTGTAAATAGCTAATTATCTTACAATGTTTACATTTATTGAGCGCCAGTTAAGACCATAGTGATGCATTTATAATGATGTAATTTGAAGGCTTCTACCTTATATAGACTGATAGGTAACCATCGCACAAAATGATTGTATTTTTAAATTGTTTTATATTGTTTCAACTGTTATTATGTGATTGATGTGATGTTTCTGTACTTTTATGGATGTTTTTATATCCGAGTAAAGATCCTTTGACTTGACTTGATGTCAATTGGAGTTAGGGCAAGCAGTTTCTGCACCCCCTCACCTGAGCATCATAATGTCTGTCTGCTTCCCCGGTGGGTGGAATTGAGCATTTAAAGATAATCTGCCCTCCCCAGGATGGCATAAAGCCCACCAGCCACCAGCAATAACTTTTATAAAAGGAATGGAGTGGAGGGATCATTTTCCTACAACCAGATAGTCTCTTTGCCCCATTGGGATACAGAGTTGGGATTTTACAGCTCATGTACCCACCACAAGAAGCACAAATTCCAATAGAACCCAGATAATGGTGTAAAAAACGGAACAGCTGGGGGGGGGGGGGCGAACCAGTCGTGGCATTGGGACTCACACCACAGAAACTAGGTACCAAACATTTGTTCTGTAACATGGGGTAATTAGTCATGGATTCTGTCCCTAATCTGCACATCACAGGGGACAGAAAGCCTACTACATATGAAAGACATGTAAAATAAAGGAATGGGTTGGTGGGCTGGCCTTACTGGCATCAGGTGCCATCCTCGGTCACCAGGTAGCCTTTATGCCCTCCTGGGGAGACAGCATATGGGGTTATCCTCATCTGCCCACTCTAGTGGGGCAAAAAGTACACTAGAGTCTCCTTGCAACACTGTGCCACCGGGAAAAAGCAGGATTGTGCTGTATTTAAGACAATAAGGCACATTCCTGTTTTTTCCACTGCGCTGGCTCACAATGGGCTGCCAATGCAGGCACCCTTGCACCATGGTGCTAGGGTGCCTGTTTTGCCTGCTGGATTGATTTTGTGTAGGAAGGGGCACCTTCCTGCACAAAAACAGTCCTGAGAGGCTTTTCCTTCTTTCTATGGGTGCTGCAGAATGCAGCACCCATAGAAAGAGGAAACAACAAGGGGAAATAAAGATATTTCTCTTTGTTTTTTTTGTTTTTTTTTTGTTATTATTATTATTAATTATTATTAATGGGCATTTATTAAGCGCCTGGTTACGCCACTGGCGTGTCCCCGCGCTATGACAAGTGGAGTGACTGTCCCCCCTCCTCCCAAACAAGCTATTTGCTGAAAAGGTGCGTTTTAAGTTTTTTCCTAAACTGGACTTCGGAGGGTTCAAGCCGAAGTTCCAGCGGAAGATTATTCCAGCATTTAGGAGCAAGGTATCTAAAGGATCTACCTCCCATACGAGCTTTAAATATTCTTGGAACTTTCAACAGCCCGGTCTGCGAGGAGCGAAGACTGCGTGCAGGCTCGTAATGGGATACTAGACTCTGGAGCGGAAAAGGTGCTTTGCCGCTCAAGATACGATGACAAGTGGCAAGGGCCTTAAACTCCACTCTCCTCTCTATGGGGAGCCAGTGGAGGGCCCGTAATGCTGGTTTGGCGGATGACCTCCTAGGGAGTCTGAGGACCAACCGCGCTGCCGCATTTTGAAGAACCTGCAGGCGGCCGATGACCCTACCTGTGGCCCCCAAATAGAGCAGGTTCCCATAATCAAGTCGGGAGGTGACCAAGGCATGCACCAGTGTCTGACGAGCGGAAATGGGAAGCAGATCTAATACTTTCCTAAGGGCTCTCAGAACACTGAAGCATATCCCTGCCACCCGACCGACCTGTGGACCGAAAGTAAGGTCCTTGTCCAGCCACACGCCAAGGTTCCTTGCCTCACGACAGGGAGCAGGAACTTCCCCCAGACAAGGTGGCCACCACGCCGACGACCAGGCAGACGGTGCACCCCCCACCACGAGCACCTCGGTCTTGCTCCCTTTATTGGAGTAAGCATAGAAAAGTACAAGAATGGGCCCCCAACCTCACGGGCTGGCCGCTAATAACAAGGCACAATGCATGAAATAAAAATGTACACCCGTGGTTAGGCACAGCTCGAGTACAAAGCATTACTCTACCGCTATACAGAACAATTTGTATTTTTATTTTTACAAAAAGAAAAACAAACACTAAAAGGCGAATGCACGAGAATTAAGGTCAGCCCAAAGAACGGAGGGGACGGTCCACGATCAGGAGAACACACCCAGAGCCCGGAGGCTCCAATCAAGTCGGGAGGGGGGGAGGGGAGCAGCGGGGAGAACCGGAAATATAAAAAACCTTATGGAAAGGTTCCGGGAACGCTAGTCTAGGGAGAAAGGACAATCTCAGCAGTGTCTACAAGGGGAGGGGTGCAAATATCCCCACGATAATCATTCCACTGGCCCCAAACCTTCGTCCACGCCCTGGGTCTGCCCCTGGCCACATAAACCGTCTTTTCACGAAACATGGACCAGTCCATGTTGTCTTCCCACTTCGAGACCTCAGGGGGCCTGGAAGCGCCCCAGAGTTGCGCGACATCCCGCTTCGCAATCATGTAACCAAGGGTAGCCCATCTGGTCTGGGCCACAGAGTAGTCAGTGGGCTCCCACACATTCAACAGACATCGTCGAGGCTCCGGCCGCAGGACAACATCCGTCACAGCAGTCATAACCTCAAGCACCGCAGTCCAATAAGCAGCTACAACCGGGCACTCCCAAAGGATATGTAAAAAGGTCGCACTCAAACCACATCCACGCTTACATAGCCCATCCGAAGAAAAGCCCATCGTAACCAGACGCGGACCAGTGACATAGACTCGATGAAGAATCTTAAGTTGAACCAAACGGAGACGGGCAGGAATGGCCACCTCCTTGGGAGAAGAGAGTGCCGACTGCCAATCCTCGTCGTCCAGTTCCAACCCATCGCCAACCCAAGCCTCCCGAAGTCGGACCAGTAAGTCCGCCCGATTATTAATCAATTTCTTGTAAATCAGAGAAATAGTGCTATCGGGAAGATGCCCATCAAGGACACGGTCCTCGAGGGGGGAAGATTCAGGCAGGGCCTCATCAGGAACCAAGACTGAGGCGAGGGCGTGCCGGACCTGCAGGTAGCGAAAAAATTCCCTACCGCTCAAACCATATTCCGCCTGGAGGGCCTGGAACGACTTCACACAACCGTTCGAGTACACGTCACCCACCTTACAAATCCCAATCACATCCCAGCGGTCGAAACCCTTGGTAGACCAGAGTCCGCCCAAACGTTCCGAGGCATAAAGCGGCGTCGCCAAAGTCAATCGATCCTCCCACCCCAAACTCACAGTCGCAGCTCGCCATACAGTTACTGCAATCTTGGATGGGCCCACAAGATGGCGCCCGGCCGATCGGGAATAAAGCGCTCTGGTAAAGTCCCCACCCGGAAGCTGGAGTCTATCCATCTCGAATGCAGGATTACGACCCGGGGAAAACATCACGTGATTAATGGCAGACAACTGGGAAGCCCAGTAATATCGCTTGATATCGGGGAGCGCCATGCCCCCGTCATACCAGGGGATGGTGAGTTTTGCGAGGGCGATACGCGGTCGCCCATCCCATATCAATTGCCGTTGAAGACTCTCAATCTCTTGGAAATAGGTCTTAGGAATAGCGTCATAGGAGTTGTGAAGCGCGTAAAGGAAGCGCGGCAAGGACATCATTTTAAACAGGGCCGCCCTGCCCAGAGGAGACAAAGGAAGCTTGCGCCAACGGGCCACATCCAAGCACAGTCTAAGCAACGGTGGGAGGAGATTACGCTCAAAGCGGAGCGTCGGGTCCAACGTAATCAAAATCCCTAAATACTTAAAACCCGATTGGACCACCTGGATAGGAAGTCTGCTCGGCAAGGGGGGCAAAACCCCCGAAAGAACATATACGCAGGACTTGGTCCAGTTAATAACGAGGCCCGAGTTGGCTCCAAAAGAAGCAAGAATGTCAAACAGAACAGACAGAGATTTACGCGGGGAAGTGAGATATAAAAGGATATCGTCCGCGTAAAGCGAAACGCGGTCCTCAAAGTCCGGAGACCAGCGAATCCCCTTGAGAGACGGTTCCCACCGAAGCCAGGCAGCCAATGGTTCCAAGGCGAGAGCAAACAGTAACGGAGACAAGGGGCATCCCTGACGGGTACCCCTGCCAAGGGTGAAAGGAGCCGAGACCCTACCATTCACCACTACTTGCGCCAGAGGTGCCGCGTACAGTAACTGGACCCAACCAATAAACTCAGGTCCAAAACCAAATTTCTCAAGAGCCGCCCAGAGATAAGGCCACTCCACCGTGTCGAAGGCCATGGATGCATCCAACGATGCCAAAATGGCCGGCTCCGTCAGAAGCCCCGCCCTCGCGATCGCGCCGTGAAGACGACGTAGGTTCAGAGCCGTGTTGCGATGTGGGATAAATCCAGATTGATCCGGATGGACCAAGTCACTAATGACCGTCAAGAGACGGGATGCCAGGAGTTTCGCCAGTACCTTGGGTTCAACATTTAGTAGGGATATGGGCCTATAGGAGGAACAAAGATCACGTGGTTTACCCTCCTTGGGGATGACAACTATCGTGGCCAGTCTCTGATCATAAGGGAGAATACCCCGTTCCCGGGACTCCAGAAACATGGCGCGGAGATACGGAGCCACCCTATCGGGACGCAACTTGTACAATTCAATTGGCAACCCGTTCGGGCCCAATGCTTTGCCCGAACGGAGGGAACGGATAGCAGTAGCTATCTCATCAACCGTAAAGGGGGAGTCCAACGCCACACGGTCTAAATCAGAAACAATGGGCAGGGCTATATCACGCAACAGAAGGCGAGAGTCAACCACATCCCTCACAGACACAGGGGTATACACCACACGGAAGTACTCGGCAAACCGGTCAACTATCCCAATCGGGTCCGTTACACTCACACCACATGCAGACTGAATCACGGGTACCACACGATTAGCTCTCTCCTTCTTATCCAGCCACGCCAGCAATTTACCCGCTTTGTCACCCACATCATACAGACGTCCCTGTTGCTCCCGAAACATCACTTTGGCGGCATCCGTGACCAAGGACTTATAAGCAAATTGTTTCGGACCCAGGGCATGGAGTTTCTCAGGCGTGATACCAGATTCCAAACCCTCCTCCAATACAGAAATCTCCCCCTCAAGATCAACCACCTCTCTATTCCTCTCTCTCTTAGCCTCAACAATAAGGGAGAGGGCTTGCCCACGAATCACGGTCTTAAAGGCCTCCCACAGGGACACAGCAGATGAAACCGACCCCTCGTTATCCAGAAAATACGAGTCCAAGGACTTAAGCAAAAGGGTGCGGGTCTCAGGGGAGGTGAGGTACCACGGATTAATAGGAGCCACCCTGCCCACTGCCTCCACCCCAACCTCAAAACGAAGCCAGAGCGGAGAGTGGTCAGAGATACCCCTGGGCATGTGCACAATCTCACGCACCGCCGGGGACTGAGCCGCAGGCATCAGGAAATAATCCAGCCGAGACAGACTCCCATGGGCACCAGAGTGAAAGGTGTACTGAAGCTGCGTAGGATGCAAAAGCCTCCAGCAATCCACCAGGCCGAAGGTATCCAAAAAGCCACCCAACCACTGCTGAGCCGCCGGGGTATCCCTAGGGGGGTGGCGATCATGGAGGCCAGAGACTACCGAATTAAAATCACCAGCCAGAAAGAGAGTACTATCAGGAAGGTCCAACAAGACACGGCCCAAATCTGAAAAGGTAGAAGTCTGCAAGCCGGGGGGCACATAAACAGTTAATAAGGAGAGGGCACGGCCTTCATATCGACCCACAAGGACAGCAAACCGCCCCCGGTCATCCTGAATAACATCATCAATAGCCAGGGGGAGGGAAGCCCGAATAAGGATACCCACACCCCTGGAACCCAAGGTAAACCCCGAATGTGCTACGAGGCGATAGCCCCACCTATTCATTGCATGACAAACATTGCCTATCAAATGAGTCTCCTGCAGGAAAACAATGTCAGGGGATAAACGTCGTATACATTTCAACACCACACTTCGTTTGATACGATCACCCAGACCATTAACGTTCCACGAAACAAATCGCAACCCGCTACCCCCCATCCCACCCGACAAAGCCCAAACCCCCCATCAATGAGCATGACCACAAAAAGCAATTCAAATACAGAATAAAGTCGCCTTGAACACAGAACACATAAACAACGAACTTCCGAACCACCCACCCCCCCAATAACAAGAAAACACCCCCCACCCTGCACCCCTGCAAAAAGCTAAAAAGCCACCCCAACCTGCAGTGTGCCTGTCGCCCAAGAACCCCTATTCTACACAAAGACCCCGGAGGTGGAAAGGCTCCGTCCCACCCGCCCCCCGATCAAACCAATAGCGAGAAGAAAACCATACATCAAAACACAAATGAGGTAGAGGAACATAGGCTTACATCCCTGGACCAGTTATACAAAACAAGGCATCAGTCAAAGACGAAACGTTCAGCTCTCTACACCACCTTCAGCACCGCCCGGGTGGGCTTCGGACTCAGTCTCAGGGGGACGATTAGGCAGGGAGTCCAGCCAGTCATTCGCAGCATCTGGCCGATCAAAGAAGAAAGTTCGATCATTATACTCCACCCGCAGCCTGGTCGGAAAGAGCATTGCGTAACGCATCCCCAAGTCCCTAAGACGTTTCTTGGCACCACGAAATCCCATACGCTGCTTCTGGACCTGTTGGGAAAAGTCCGGATAAAAGTTCACCGTGGCATTTTCAAAGGCTACCGGGCCCTTCACCCGCGAGGCCTGCAGGATAGCGTCCCGATCTCTGTAGTGGAAAAGCTTTGCAACAATAGGTCTCGGCGGGGCGCCTGGCTTGCCCTGGCCCCCCGGGACACGATGTGCGCGCTCCACCGCGAAAAATTTACTAAGGTCAGACGGAGAAAGGTGGTTCTGGATAAGGTCTTCAACCAGGAGATCAACCGAGTGGGGTTCTGGGTTCTCCGGCACACCAACCACGCGAACATTACAGCGACGTGCCCTGTTCTCAAAATCCTCCAAGCGCCGGGTCATGAAATCGTTCACCCTACGGAGATTGCCAATCTCCGTCTGAATATCAGAGACGTCCGTCGTGAGGCTGGAAGATTTGATATCCAACGACTTCACCTTTTCGTTCGTCTTGGAGAGATCGGCTCGAATCAAATTCACCTCAATTGCCACAGTGTCAAGTTTGTGGGCCAAAGTTTCGTACTGTTGGCCTATGGATTCCCTCATGCCAGAAATGGCGCCCATGATGTCCTGCAAGGAGGGTTCCGTCGACGCATCCAGTACTTGGTCCGACGCAGTGGGACCGGGCAGGGCAGCTCCGGGGGACCCCTTAGAGTGGGTATAACGATCCATAACATTAGATTGAACCGGACCCCCGCGCAGAGATGTCTTCGTCTTGCGCGTCTCTCGGTCCCCTCTGCCCGCCATTTTGAAGATGCGTCACGAGTAATGTCACCAGGGTCGACGGACCGGGCACCAGAAATGGAGGCCCCGGGACCAAAGGACTAAAAGAGGGGTATCACCAGGATAGAGGCAGCCCACTCCAGGAACAGAGCAGCCAAGGGCCAGACAACCTACGTGTGTCCCGGCCGCAGCTCTGGCCCGACACTCTCACCAATGTCCCAGTCCGAGGCAGAAACGAAACCGAAACTTAAGAGGGGGACTCACAAGACCAATCCCCCTGCCGTTGTTGTTCAACTCCGAGACGGCCACCGAACCTCACCCAGTCCCGGGCGCACTTCGAGGGCGGAGCCCAAAAGTTCAATTGAACATAATTCAGGCACCCGATGTCCAAATCAGTTTCTGAAAGGTCCAGGTAGATCAGCCCAACGTCCTCTATATGAATCCTCGCAAAAATCAGGATTAAAGCAGGATATTAAGCCGGGAGCGGCGGGGGTCCGGAGAGCGCTGGGCTCACGCGGCCATCTCGGATGCCCGCCAAGCTCCTCCTCTATTTCTCTTTGTTACACCTCTCCTGGGGAGGTGTATCTTTTTTTATTGCGCATTCCCAGGTTTACCTGTTTTTGTAAATTTGGTAATGCGTCAAAATCAGTGGATATTGCGTGGGATTAGCAAAATTGGAACAATTGTACATTTTGCTTGCAATTCCTTGCCATTTAGTGTCTTCAGGCATGGCAACTGAATGAACATTTAGTTTTTGCTTATGGGACATTATTCACACATCTTTGAGGACGCCAGTGACCCATAGCATGTCAGCTTCAAAGTCAGTTTAAGCGAAATACAGATTCTATTAATGATCAAATTAGCGGCGAAAGCTGCTGATTCTGAATTAGATAATGGTCTTCTCCTGATAAGGGCAGGATTTCTAATTCCAGAAAGCTTGGGAGCAGCAATGTGAGAAGCATATGCCCTCTTTTCGTGCAGAAGGCCTACCAAATTAGGTTTGTCAGCAGTCCACCAGATCCTGATTTAATACGTTCAACCGCTTGGTGCCAGAGTATTGAACATAGAACCAAGAGCTTGTGGCCATAATGGTGAAGTCCAGCCAAAGAACTGGAAGCGGTATTCTGTAACAGTTACTGTTTTAAAAAAAAAATCTCTTTATGTCTTTTAGAGTAGTAGGCAGTCCCCCATGAGCATAGTCCATACTGGAGCTCAACAGTGCAATGATTGCCAAATCCTTAAGAGGGTACACAAGATAGAGTTGTAGAATGCCCAGAGATAATTTTAGATTCCTATTTCAATTCTGGCATGTTTATGCTTGTTAAGAAGTTTCAGTAACTTTTACCAAGAGAAAATATTTAGTTTGTATGTCATTTTTATACACTGCAGCTTTGGTTATTTTACATTATTTGAGTCCTATTGCTTGCTTGTGAGCCATTGCGAACACTCAGACCTTTGATAAGTTATTTACTTGAGCATTTTGGGCGCATGATCAATTTAATACTCGAAATGTAATTCTAAAATGTGCAAAGCTTGCCAATTATTAGGGGTCTGGTACAGTCGTGTCCTTTATGAATAGTAAACCTATACTTGCCACTTCCCATATTATATATTGATCCAGCACTCAAGGGCTAAACAATTTCTAAAGACTGGACCCAATTCCCATTACCCAACAAGCCCATTTATGCTGGGTTAGTTGAAATTCTAAAGACTAAACCAAACTTACCATTTCCCTATTTATGTCTCACTAAATTACCAAACATGGCATTAGATTGTTGTAAATCTGTCAGGGTAGACAAAATAATAATCATTAATAAAATATAATAATAAAGACAGACTCATTTGTACATTTATAATATTTATCTAAATAAAAATAATGTGAATGAGATCTCAGTACATACAGGAAATACATATTCAATCATGGATCGTCAATAGGCAAACAACATTAGAAGAGAAAAATGACAAATTCATAATCAATGACAGTACATTGAGGAGTGGATAGATAAAAAGACAAAAGTTTCAAGGATTATGCAAACTTAGATATTGGGCTAATACTAACCCAATTAGGAAACACTGTCACCTGGCTAGGGCAACAGTATAGGCCCTTCAAGTAGATTTGAAAAGGCAAAGATTAAGTTCAGGAACGCGAGAAGAACAGTAAACTGGCGACATGCAAATATCTCACCCTAACAGTCAGCGGAAAAGTCTGCCGCACCACTACCTAACCTTCTCCCTCCAGAGCACCGCAATTATACCCTAAAACCCAAAATACCACCACATGGAAGTATCACACCTGGGCTCTACTAGTGATTTGATTGGCTAGGAAAGGGGATGTATGGTCACTCCACTGTCTACACATATAAAATTCTCTAAGGCTATTGTTTAGGAACAGGCTATGACATCAACCGCGCAACCCAGGAAATATTCTTAATTTCATTATCCACATTTCCTCTATTCCAACAACATGTTAAAACATTGTATATCATTCTTCCGCTGTGCGCCTTTCTGCAGAGGAAGTTTCTCTCTGTTCATAGTAATGTCCTATTGTTCAGAATTTTCGCACGTTCGTGAGTCTCTCAAGGTCACATTCAGGATCTTTCTCTTCTCCTGCTTGCACTTCATATTTTAAAATCATTTTCTTGAATTTTCTTAATCGTTTTCAACATTTATTATTTCCCGAAAAAATTTTCTCTACGCACCAACCAAATGCTCCATCCATCCCTGCGCAACCCATATTAGATGATTTTTTCATATTCAGCCAATATTATTATTATTTTTTTAATGTTTTATTGTTTTATGTCAGCAAGCAGTTATATAACAGCAAAGCCCCAATTTAATTAATAACATACAGAAAGCCATTATAGACATAACTCATTATGCATCATCATTACAGACTCGAAAATTAATCAATAAATAATAAATTCAAATCCATTTTGATAAAGGAGCCCATACATTCCGTCCGAACAACTTTTTTTTGCCCCCTTCAATTTATATGCAGCAATCTCCACATAATATATAGATACTAATCTAGATTGCCAGTTGTTAAAAGCTGGTGGATCAGGGTCTAACTATTGAGAGGTAATACAGGATCGATAAACCGACATACAAATAAATAAAAAATCCTTCCTCTACTTCCGGTCTAGTTCCAGCTTGATTTGCCTGATTACCATTTCTGCAGATAATTGCAACTAAATCCCCAAACTAGCATTTAAAAAAATTGAATATCGATGATAAATTGAGACAATTTGGGGCAATTCAAAAACATTTGAGCAGAATCAGCAGCAATACACCCACTTCGATTGCACTTATCACCCCTTTTGGATTTCCATTTTGCCAATTTGGCCGGGGTGTAGTATAAATCAAAAATAGACATGAAGTGTTGGCTTTTCAATGACCCATTAAACAGAACTTTAGTTGACAATTCAAGTGCTCTAATCATGTCTATTTTGTTAATTTCCAATTTTCTTTGCCATTTATTTTCAAAAAACATAAATTATCTTACAATCTATTAAGCATAAGCTGTTAAACTGGGACAATTTTCCTTTCGCGTCTGATGGCTTCCAATATATCAATTCTATTCATCATTGACTAATCTTGAAGCCCTTTATGATCCAAAAAACTGCGTATTTGGAGATACTTAAAGAAATCCGTCCTAGCCAGATTATATTTATGCTGCAAATAAGTAAAAGAGGCAACTTGATCTCCCTGTTATAGGTCTCCTAATATACGGACTCCAGCAGAATACCATCTTATCATCACCTGATCCCTGAAAAACCTCTGGTAGGGCCCGACAATTAATTAAGGGTGTGTAATAATTCAAATCAAAACATAAACTAGGCTCAATTATTCTTACTAGGCATTGTCTAGCCTCTTTCCCTAATACCATTTCATAAATTGCAGGGCTAACGAAGTCTCCTGTACTAATATCCTGAAAAATTAGGATACCCATATATTTCAATAAAACAGCCCAATAATACAATCGAAAATTTGGAATCCCCCACCCTCCTCGCACTCTAGGGAGAATACACCACTTCATTGGTCTTCTAGATCTGTGATATCCCCAAAAGAACCTGGAGGACATTCTGTCTATCTTGGCAAAAAAAGAAGTTGGGAAAAGCAAAGAGATCGTTCGAAATAAATATAAAAATTTCGGGAATATTAACATTTTTAATACATTGCTACGACCATATAATGACAAATGGAGATTATTTAATCTCTCCAATGTTCTATTAGCTGAATCTAATATGGGATCCACATTGAGCCGCAATATGTCATCTATTTTCGCTGATATTTTAATGCCCAAATAGAGAGCGTCTGAAGAGAAGTCTAAATCGTTTGGGCGACCTACTTCCGAATGAATCAGCTGGGTCTTAGAAACGTTCAATTTATAGCCCAAGTATCCCCCGAACATTTGCGCCAGTTCCACTATTTTTGGTAGAGCGCTCTTAATATCTGAGGTTACAATGGCGACGTCGTCTGCATAAGCAAAAAATATCAGCCAATATTATTAACGTGCATCTAAAGCAGCATTAGTCTTTTTACTTAAATTAGCCATAAAACAAGTTTTGCAGCCTACTTGTCAATTTAGTTTCACGCTTGTACATAAGCATTTCACTCATGTTAGTCCCCTTCATTAGTTTTCCCCACTGCACACGTTTAGTAAATGTTAATGAGGGTTCAATCCGAGCAGGTTTTATTTTACGTGGATACCCTGCTCCATCAAGCCCCCCTTTGATGGAGTTTTAAGCCATCACCAAAAATACCCATCAATACAGATTATCATCCTTTAGAAAACAGATGTTCTTTCACGTTTAATCATTATCCCATCACTGCTGTATTTTCAACATATTGCAGACTCCACCCTCTTTAGCCAAAATTACATCAAGGGCAAGTCGATTTTGCAAGACCAAGATGCTTCAAAAACCATGGCTACTGTGTATACAGCATATGTAGCTCGCAGAACGCCTCTTTCATCTCGCAAACAAGAGCCATCTACAAACAGAACACAATCTGATTTTAACAATGGTTCATCTTTTATCTCAAGTCTTGGTTTTGTGCAAAATTCTGTCACATCCAAACAAACATGATCTGCTTCATCTGGCTGGACTCGGGAACAATGTTTTTTTTTTTTTATCCTTATCTGACCTCCATAGATGAAGCAACCTCTCAATCTGTTCCACCACTGTTGCTCTTATCTAAGAGGTCCAGACACAGCTGATGTTGTTCTTGTGAAACCTAGCCGCACCACACATCGTGAGCTGACCAAGAGGTGTAATCATTGGATAGTCTAAAATAATTTAAACAATTTAAACAAAAATGTAAACAGCATCTAGACAATCTAACAAATTCCAAAATAACCCAAGATCTATTCTATCTCTATTTAGATTAACCTTTTGGTCCAAGTCTCTAAAATTTCTTACTGCATTCCACCAGGCTCTCCATGTTGAGTGTACAGCTTGGCGCCATAACTTACAGATCTCCCTTCTTGCCAAAAGGACCAAGTAAAATACCAATTTATTTTGTAACCCCGAAAGCCCCAACACCCCTTCGGGCTTCAGTACAATACCAAAAAGGATGAGGGAAGGGCTTACCTCAACCTCCATACCCAGGACATCAGGCAAGGTCTTACCCACGTTACCCCAGAATTCTTGAATTGCGGGGAAGGCCAAAAATATATGTACTTCATCCGCTTTCGGGGGTCTAGATCTCATACATTTTGCTTCTCCATTACCCTTTATTTTGGAAACTTCAGAGGGGACCAGTATATCCTGTGGAGTGTGAAAAAGGGATTCATCCTGAGTGCAGCAGAATTAATCAATCGGTATAGAATGTCTAAGGATACTGCCATAAATTTTCCAGATCTTCACTCGGCAAGCCACTCTCCCAGGCAAGGTATGAATGCGCCATTTTTCTATCCCCTGCAGCAAGAAGGTAGTGATAACACTGCTCTACTTCCTTTTTTTACAGTTGGGTCTCGTAACTCCTGTTCCATGGTGTTATCTTCAGGGAAAGGCCAACATTGACCCTTACACCATGATGAGATTTGGTAAAACTTAAATCTGGAGAGAGCTCCACTGGTGAGATTCTTCCAGAAATCCCAAGGGAACATTTGTTACCATCCACCATGTCCTTCCAGTGTGTGACTCCAGCCACCTTTAGTGGCTGAGCTAAAGCATCTAAGAGACATTCTGATGTTCCTGGGAAGTCCCACACTGGAGCCCATTCACTATAATAGGAGACTCCCAAACAAACCCGACACTCCGACCATAACTTAGCCGACATATATAAGGTCTTCAATCTAACTTTTTTAAAGAATTTAGGAGCACCAAATTTGTACATAAAACCTACCTCATCTAGATCTAAAAGCATAGCTTTAAACATACTACCGATCAGGGAACTATCCGGCTTTAATAGTAACATCCTACAATTCTTTAATTGGTATGCCCAGCAATACAACTGAAGATCCGGCAGACCCATACCGCCTTTTGACAGTTTCCATCTTAGTTTCTTCCAGGACAGTCTAATCCCTTTAGCTGTCCAGATAAATGAGGAGATCTTACCCTGCATTTTAGGAAGATCACCTTTATCAAATTCTAAAGGAATATTATTAAAAAGGTAGGCATACTTAGGAAGAACACACATTTTAATCAGATTGACTCGCCCATAATGGGATAGCGGCACACTCTGCCATCTCTTCAATAAGATCTCCACCTCCCTAGAAACGTTCTCTAAATTTATTTTGGGGATCTTTCATATGTCTTAAGTTATTATTACTCCCAGGTATCTTAGTTCCCTAGAAAGCCTCACCTCCTGAGCACGGGTATTCCAGTCCATAATCTCTGTCTTGTCGCTATTAACTTGATAGCCTGACATTTTCCCAAAAGCCCAAACTTCATCCAGAAGCTCAGATAACGTGGGATTGACGTTTGATGACATTAAAATGAGGTCATCCGCATACAGTGCTACCTTCCTGCTAAACCCATTAGCTTTAAAGGGGGAGATTTTATCATTCTGCCTTAGACTTTGTGCCAATGGCTCGATATACAAATCAAAAAGAATGGGGGATAATGGACACCCCTGCCTCATACCACGCTGAATTGTTACTGCTGCAGTAAGATTACCATTAACCAAGATCTGGGCCCGGGGGACTTCTTTTTATTTTTTAAGGACTTCCCTAAAAGTGTCTCCAAAGCCAAAAGCCTTCAAGGTGTTATTTAAGTAATGCCAGTTAGCTTGATCGAAGGCTTTTGCTGCATCAACAGTGATAATTCCCCTGCGTCGTTACCAAATCGACCAAGCCACTTAGGGAGTAAACCAGGTACAACATCTGTGTGCCCGGGAGAAAACCCTTTTGGTCTTCGATTATCGACACTGTTGGACTGCATTTAAAAATGCCCTTTATGACTCCATTTTGTGTTACCATGCTATCGGCAACTTGGTAAAGAATTGCCTTTCACTCCCTGTCAAAACTTGCCCCACCCTCCCTGCTCCTTGTGGTTGAGCCGATTCCAAGAAGCTGCCTGTGTGCCTTACCCCCACAGCTGTGTCAGAGACTCAGCCACATCCTGTCCATTGTTGGTAACTCAGCCTGTCACGACCAGCTACCCTGTGACCACCCCAACTGATAGAGGAAGCACGAGGTTATGCCCTGTGACCACACCAAGTGATAGAGGAAGCACAAGGCTGTGCACTGTGACCACACCAACTGATAGAGGAAGCACAAGGCTGTGTCCAATGACCACACCAGTTGAGCAAGGAAGCAGGGGGCTGCGTACATTGTGCAATCAGAGACAGATGTCCCCTGGCCACGATTGCACCACACAAGAATGACGAAGAGCTTGTCAGATGAGGAACTTGTCTGAATAGGGAACTTGTACTGTGCAAATGGGCGTGGCTAGCGCTATAAATATGTGTCATGCTGTGAAGTAAGCAGCAGTCTCCGTAGAATTGTCTTTGTACCATTCTGGGACCTCTGTCCTTAGCTCGAGCTAATAAATGACTTGCTTCCCTCCACGGCTGGTTGTCCTGGTCTCTTTGGTAATGTATGATTGATGCAAGAAGGACCCGTAGATTCAAGGCGTTTCCCTGGGCCACTGGCTTTGACTCTCCCAGTGGGAGGGGTCTCCAAAGCCGGTTCTAAAATTTGGCGACCAAACGTGGGACATCTTCGGTGGTCGCCATCGACCCTGGTGGTCGTGAGGAGTCCGTGATTGAACGCTAAGGGAGGCGCGCCACTGCATTGGCTGAAAATTGTCATTGTGGGCCCAAGGTCTCCGATTGCGTGATTCCTCCCTCCAGTGGGCTACCCGACTGCGGCCCCGACTGACGCACCAGTTCTGGTTCCTAGTCTTTGGAGGTCGAGACCTTTGTGACACTTGCTGTGCGACGGAAGATTGATGGCCAGGTAAGAGTGGGAGTGGCCCACTTCTTTGGTGATTTGCATCTTTGTTTTGGTATTTGATTCGACTTTTGCAAAAGCCGAAGCCAAAGGGTAATTACAGTTATAGGCTGTGAATATTCGATTGCACCCTTTGATGTTTGGATCCAGGATATACATCTAGAGATGCCTGGACTTAGTAAATTCCGTAAATGGTATTATTGTTGTTGTACACGGCACTCCACATTGGAGGAATCTTGTCAGATTCCTCCTCTGGGGACCCCTAATCATGAAGTCTATGCTATATGGTAGTTTTGAGCCTCCTGTTTAGATAATTTAGAGGAGAAATTATTTCAGAGAAAAGTTAGGCCTGCGATGCTTGATTCCTTTCGGGTTTGGCATAAGGAGTCCAAACAGAAGGAAATCAAACTAAAATAAATGAATAAATAAATAAGTAAATAAAAGCAAAGCTAAAGCAATGCGTATGAGTGTGATTTAGAAGGCACAGAATTATGATGATCAGGAAATAGAAGAGGGTATAGTGATACATGATAGATTGCATAAATACAGGTGAACGGATGTTACGTTGCTAAAAAGGTCCCTGAAAAGACTCAGGACAAGGGGGATGACCCTCTCATGTCCTCTATGTTGAGCACCCCTCCACCCTATACCACCGCCCTGTATCCGGCCCCTGATCCCGCACAATTGACTCTCGCTACTGCTCCAGTTGTTGCCAGTTGTTGCCCCTGCCCATGCCCTTGTCCAGTTGTTGCTCCTGCCCATGCCCTGGTCTACCTTTTCCCAACGCCCCGACTATTCAGGCCACTGTGCCAATGCAAGTACACCTTTCCCTTCCCCTTGTTGCACCTCCCACTGGTCCCATGCCTGCCCAACTTAATGTGCCCTCAACTCCCGGTGCAACTAACCCATTCCTTGTTGACAGCCTTAATGATTATCGCATATATATAGTCGCTAGATATTCTTCTGGCAAAGGAAATAGTTTTGTCTGGAAGAAAGTGTACAAAGTAATATATTAAAAAATAACATCAGTATGCCAATTGGTATTGATTTAATCTGTAGATTAAAATATCTTGCTAGACAGCATTGAACATGATCTCCTTAAGTTTATCTAAAATGTTGAGCGTACAAGTTTCTGCCCGTTGTTGGCTCAGTGAGCCACTGCACCTGATATAGAGGTTTGTGTTTAACATCATGGTTGTAGGTTCTAATTCTAGTTGGACCTACTGAAACTTTCATCCATTTGAGGTTGATAAAAACAGAGTACCATTGCGTGGGGTAGTGACAAACATTTGCTGTATGCTGGTATGTTCTGTGAATTATTGTAGCCCCTAAAAGGGATAATTATTTTTCAAATAGGGTGAATTATTGCAGGTTAGGAGGAATTAGGAAGGTTTTTAGTCTTTGACAGCTTCTGAGTGAACAGAAGGTGGGGGCTGGGAGCGCTTGCAGTGGCTGGCTCACAGCCGAGAAAAGTTCCGCTTTTTAGTTTCTCTGTAAACAATGGAAGGAGGCTTTCATGTCGACATCTGTGGCCTCATCAATTAGGGCCTTGTCTCTGGAGAAGTGCATCTGAACAGCCTTGCTAAAACAGGGCCCCCAAAGGGAAAAGTTATGATGAAGGGTTTCTCTCTGAAAATCCCAACACCATGCTATATGCTGTGAAGAAAGTGATGCATTCTAAGAATTTTGTGGACTAGGCCTAGGTAAAAAAACGATTAGCAAATTCAGATTTATTTTTTACAAGCAAAATTGTGGCACAAAGGAACCACGGAGTGTACAAAATTGACAGGCTTGTCACTGCAATTGCCAATAGTGCTGCGTACCTGCTACTTGATTTTCCTGGTTCCTACAGACCCTGTGAGGCGGGTCCTTGTCTGTTTAGTGCCGGTTGACCTCCCTCCCGCCGCCGCCGAAGAACACCTGGTGGCCGCCGTGCGGAGGGAGGAAAACTTCCTTTCCCGGCACCCCCTGCGGCCGCTGACGCCCGTGACGCGCCTGGAGGCGTATTAGAACACCCGGGCTGTCCGGCAGAGCGGGCTTGTCACTGCAATTGCCAATAGTGCTGCGTACCTGCTACTTGATTTTCCTGGTTCCTACAGACCCTGTGAGGCGGGTCCTTGTCTGTTTAGTGCCGGCTGACCTCCCTCCCGCCGCCGCCGAAGAACACCTGGTGGCCGCCGTGCGGAGGGAGGGAAACTTCCTTCCCCGGCACCCCCTGCGGCCGCTGACGCCCGTGACGCGCCTGGAGGCGTATTAGAACACCCGGGCTGCCCCACGTCGCGGGACGTGCGCGGGCGGTCGCCGGGCTAAGCCCGGGCAAAGGGCGGGCCCTCTGTGGCCCTCGGTGACTGAGGTAGGCTGGGCTGGGCCAAGTTATTGACATTATAATTCGAACAATTTAAGCTATATGTTTTGAAGCTGCACTCCGTGTGGTATAAATTGACGGATTCGACATTGTTTCTGGCAGGATTACTTCTCCAGATACACCTTCATTGTTTCATTTTCTTATGGACTAATCTTATTTATATTTACATTCTTTGTGGTTTAAGTCTTAATTGCTAATTTTTGTATTTGTTAAGGATGACGGCAAAGAAACTTCGCTCTGGAAGAATATTGGGGGGAAGGTCTTGCGTAAAGACAAGATCCAACCCCCTGAGAAATAAGTCTGCTAATAACTTTCTATTGAAGGGACAATGCCAGCTTTTGAAAATTGTGGGAAAAACCCATTGATAAGGTTTTGCCAGTTGATGCAACTGTAGGCTCTGATATAGTTCCACCTGTGGGTCCTGCAATGGTGGTAGATAAAATGGACTCCTCTCTGGTTGTGAAGGATTCCACCCATGCAAGGTCTGTTGTGAAGAATTGCCTTGTGTACTCTGAAATAAATAGTGACATTAAGCACTCTGTACCAAATTCTGACATCAGCTCTTAAAGTTACTGTGCCTAATGTTCCGATTGGAGGTTTGCGTCCCGAGGTGGGTGCTAAGGGTGACTCTTCTTTGTCAAGTATTGACCTAGAGCTCTGTGGTCGTTACTTGGACGGTGGTAGCCTGAAACTACCAGAGGCTATTAAGTCTCCAGCAGGCGCTACTCCCTCTGGACTATTGTTGTACAGTAGTACTCCCTCCATAAACTCGCAAGACATGTCTTTACTACTTAATGTCTCTAGGAGCCCTGTGCTCAATTTGTCAGGCATTTGTCCTCTTGCTCCCTCTGGGTATCATAAAGATGAAAAACCTATTTCTGAATCCTTGATTGCTCTGGAACACTTATTGGCTTCTATACTATTATTATTGGGCAAATTTGTTGGAAGCTCTGATTGCATTCTGGATTCAGTTACAAAAATATTGCATGCTATGTTGCTAAAAGCCCCGGAAAAGGTTTCTGATCCTGCTTCTGAGGCGGGTTTGCAGGGGGCAATGGAGGGTGGTAAAGCTTCCGTGGGAAATTCAGGCATAAATATTCCAGTTGTAGTCCAAGAAAATGATCCCACTGGAATACCTACTTCTTCCGCATTTACTTGTGTAAAGGTTTCTGACCTCGAAATAGAGGAAGAAAGTATGATTGTTCCAGATTTAAAAGCTGGAAATGAGTTATTCCCAATTTTTGTGCCAGAAAAAAAGGGCCTCAGGATGAAGAAAAAGAAAAAGAAAAAAGTGATAGACATAGAAATAACAAAGGAAAAAAAAAGGAAACCAGTGCGTAAATACAGGAAGAAAAGACAGAGGCAAATAATTTTTCAAGATCCTAATGCTTTAGCTGGTAACGATGATATTGTTAGTGAGTCTATAACTGGGTCCCTGAGTCCGGATGTTGATATTCTCGCCTCTGCCTTTGGAGAAAAAGTTCTTTCTAATGGATCTCTCGCTTCTGTGGGAGTCCATCCCCCTGACGGTGGAGGAAGGTTGATTTTTCCTCCAACAGCAGAGGTGATAGGACCTATTCCGGTTGTATCAGAGGCTCTTAACCCTCTAGCTTCTCCTTTCTTGTTACCAGAAGATGTTGCTGTACGTTCCCAACATTCTCTGACAAAAGTATCAAAGATCTATGTTGATACTTTGATTGTGGACTTCTTGCCATTGTTTGATTCTGACCTGCATTTAAATAGGACATGGTTGCTCAATTGTTTCAAAGATTTAGAGAGTTTAAAACTTATTCAATCGAGTGATATTGAGTTGGTTACCTTGTTAGGTGGAGACAATGTGTCACGTATAAGGGTGAAATTCTATTCTAAAATTATTGTAAACCTTATACTACAACAGGTTGAGAATTTCCAATGTAGAGGAATTGATGTTTTACCTATCTTCTCTTTAGGAAAGGTTAATTTACCCCAAAATGGGTTTGCTCAACAGGGCAATGGGCAAGATGGGACCCTTCCTTCTTTCAATGACTTAAAGATCTGGGTTTCAAAAGGCAAACGTTTGGTTTCCCAGGTCTTGCCACCTCCGTTAAATCAGAACTCTCTTCTTGTAGAGGACAATCAACGGTGGAATTGGCTTCCTGGTGCCTTGTCAAATAAAATCACAGACAACCCCAAATTGTTTCAACATCTTTAACAATAAATTGAAAATTATATCTTGGAATGCAGCCGGGATACATAATAGCTCAGAGAAACTAGAGTTTTTGTTTTCTCTGGAGGCTAACGTGATTTGCATCCAAGAAACATGGTGTGTTAATAATTTATGTGCAGGGAAAGACTACTTTGTGCTTGAGGCTGCGGCCTCCCCTTCAAAGAAAGGGCACGCAAAAGGGGGAATTGCTTGTTTTTTGTCTAATAGATTGCAGTGGAAATTTTCCCATTATGTTGATCCAAGTAATCTTTTTCAAGCAATTACAATAGGTAGTCTCGATAGTATTGGCAATAAGCATTCTGTTGTAATTATTAATGCTTACATTCCCCCCCGAAGAATGTTTTAATATTTTATTGAAGCAAGTGTTTCTTTATATTAAGCAGATTAAAGAGGTATATCCACCCCCTGAAGTAATAGTAGTTGGGGATTTGAATTGTAAAGTTTCTAATTCAAGTATAGATTTATTTAGAAATAGATCTAAAGAAGAGGCCTACCTCATTCCACAATCACTCTTCCCAGATAAAATAAAAACTAACAAAAGAGGGAAGATATTGTTGGAAGAACTGTTTGCGGTGGAGGGGCTTATTTTAAACGGTAGGCTCCCCTCTGATATCCCTGCTAAATTTACCCATAGGTCCGCTCATAGCGAGTCAATTCTAGATTATGTGATTTCTGATTATGGTATTTTCTCGCTTGTCCAGGATCTGATGGTATCCCCAACAGCATTGAGTGACCACAATGTGATTAGTATAAGCATCTCTTTACAACCTCCTCCCTCTGATACCTGGTCATTTAATAACAAAGGTGTTAATTTCCATAAAGTCTCGGGTAGATGTTTTTGGAATCCAAGTGCTAAGAAGGGTGTGCAGGATATTCTTCGTAAAACCATACTAGAATTAAGTGATTGGCTGGGTTCTGAAATTATGTACTTTGAAAAATTTATGAGGGAGATTACCTTGGTTGCAAAAAAGTCTAGTTTTCCTAGGAAAAAGTTCTCTTATCCTAGTGCAATGCTCCCCCTAAATAAGGAAATAAATAAATTAGTGCGGGAGCAATTTCTATGTAGATCTAGTGAATTAGCAAATAAAATATCTCTGCTAAAAAGAAGGAGAAGTAGACTGAGAACAAAACTTAAAAAAGAAAAAGAAGACTCACTGTGGATAAGTCTAAGGGAGGCCGTTGTGCATGGTAAGGCTAGAGAATTTTGGTCTATAATTGGCAAGGGATGTGGAGTAAGAGCTAGCCCTCTTCCTATCCCCATTTCTGAAGAGGTATGGACCTCTTTTATCTCAAAGCTATATGCTGGGAATGGCACAATGGTAGAGGATAGTGGGTTTGTTCAAGAAGTTGAGCTTCCTATTGACTCCCCTTCGGAGAAAACTATCGCAATGGCTATTAAGAACATGCGCTCCTCGGGAGCAATGGGACCTGATGAGTCACCCATATCGGTTCTGAAGCAGGATCCGACTCTATGGAGTAAGATACTTTTCCCATTGTTTAGATCTTGCTTCATCTCTAAAATGGTACCTGCTTCTTGGAGGGGAAGCATACTGGTCCCATTATTTAAGAAGGGAGATAGGGACAAGCCTATGAATTACCGTTTGATAGCCCTCCTTGATTCAATCGGAAAAGTTTTTGCAAAGTGTCTTTTAATATTAATTAATGATTGGGTTGAAATAAATAACATTTTACCATTGGAACAGACTGGTTTCCGCAAAGGGCACGGCACACTAGATAATCTCACCGCCCTTCAGGTGATCTCGGACAAATACATATATGTTCGAGGGGGGGGTGTTTGCGGCTTTTATTGATTTCTCCACAGCGTTCGACAAAGTAGATCGTCTTACGCTGTGGAGAAAATTAGCAGCACTGGGTATGCCGTCTCATTTATTGGATCTTGTACGGTCTCTTCATACGGATACCTGGTGTCGTGTGCTTCAAGGTGGAGAAAGGGGTCTTTCACAACTAATCCCATCCTTGAATGGACTTAAACAGGGTTGCCTTTTGGCCCCACTATTGTTCTCCCTGTACATTGCTGATCTCCCAGCTTCTCTGTCTGCTTGTGCGGGCATTGCCCCGGTTGTGGGGGGCTCTTCTATCTCCTGTTTGCTGTATGCAGACGATATCCTCATCCTTGATCTAACACCTAAGGGTTTGGCTAATCGTCTGCAGGCTCTACATTTATTCGCTGAGTCCCATTTTATGAGGATAAATGCTTCAAAAAGCAAAATTATGTGCATTTCAGGAAAGAAGAAATCCAGGTCAGAAAATTTTGGATGGTCCATTGGTGGTCAGAAATTAGAGGTAGTTAGATCTTATACTTTTTTAGGTAAAATAATTTCGGCCAATTTGAGTGAGAAGCCCCATATTGATTATAACTCGCGTAAAGCCCTTGCACATGGCAAAGGTTTGTGTTCCCTTTACTTTGCTACAGGGAAAAGACATTTTGCTTGTTTACTGGAGGTGTTTAGGGCAAAAATTCCTGCAACGCTTCTATATGGAATAGAACTTGTAGAGCTGAAGCATTGGGGTTTCTGTCACACAGTTGAAGGACATTTATTAAGATCTTTATCTACTCTTAACACAGCTTGTTCTCTGGCCGCATGTAGGCTTGAATTCGGCCTTAGGAGTAGCTGGGTTCAGGGATTGTGTGCTTTGGTTAGATGGGTGGCCAGTTTGGCCAGAGGAGAACCGGGATCATTGAGAGCTCTTCTTAAAGGAGAATTGTTGGGCAGCTTTAAAGAGTTTTCTCAAATAGTTAGGAATTTTAGAAAAGCTGTGACACTTTTAGAGTTGGATGAAAGTACTCTTTTTACAAATTCCCCGACTCAGCTAAAATCCCTGCTGAAACAGGCTTCGTGGGAACTCTGTTTTAAATTGGATAAGAATGCCCGACAAGAAAAGAGGGGATGTGATCTCCTTCTTAATACTTATTCAATAAAGCTTGCTCAACCGTATGTGACATGGAATATTCCACATGGAGTTCGAAGACTATGGTTTCTCCTAAGACATGATTTATTACCTTTAAATCTCCTTTTATCAAAATGGTATGGATCTTCTTCAATATGCAACCTATGCAATATGGCCGTACAGGATCGAACTCATGTGTTGTTTTTATGTCCTGCATTGTGCTCTTTGCGGTTGAAATGGTTAAAGTCGATTTGTCTTCAACTAGGCATTTTTAATGCGAATATCTTTTTACAGGCTTTGTATTTCCCCCCTAATGAAATGTTTTGCTTCCAAATTTTTTATTTTTTTAGTTTTTTTAGCTATTTATTAATGAAATATGGAGGTGTTTGCTGCTGATTATCTTGTCCGACGTTAATTGTTGTAAACTGTCTTTGGGTTTTCTATGTATTCTATTCTATTTCCATTTGTGTATTTGTATCATGTATTTTATGTGGCCCTCTTTTGAGAGCCAAAACATAATAAATAAATTTAAATTGTGAATTGTGACAAGCTGGTCACAGTTAAGTATATTCTATTTTGTGCTCTGTTAATGAGCATTATGTTTTGTCTCCTGATTGAAAGTTACAGTTGATATTTTTATGTTATGAGAAGTGTCTCTGTTTTGTGTGTTGTGTATTCTTGCTTCTGCCCACAGATCATTCATGGATTGTTCTGGGTGGTTTTAAGGCTGACAAGACACGTGAGTTGGTTTGACAAAAAAAAAAAAACAACCAAACGTTATAGTTGTAAGAGGAAAAAGGTGAAATTTTCTACCTATAGTCATTCAGGCCCTGAATGACTATAGGTAGATGATGAGGGTAGAAAAAGATTGGAACGGACCAAGAATGTTACAACAGGTGTAGGAAAGTGGTGGAAAAGCAGAGGTCAACAGCAAACGCATCAGTGATGGTCCATTCCACGAGGTGGTGGAACAAGTGTTCCATATGTCAACATGGAATTGCAAAAAGAAGGGTGCTGTCAGTAATATGTTGAAAGAAGATGTGTTTTTGGCTAACTCCTTTGAAAATAAATGTTTGTGTGTTTTTCTATTTTTGTGCATTTTGTCCTTTTATGAATTGTTCCTGCTGGTCCTGTGTGTCAGAAGCGACACAGTAAGTTGTATTGATAGCCGATCACCACTTAGGTGACCTGCTGTCAAAAGGAGCATGAGGAAGTAAGGAAATAGAATTTTGATTTTAAACCTGACAAATTAAGCAGGCCAAAATATTGGGTTTTGGTAGAATTTTGATTTTAAACCTGACAAATTAAGCAGGCCAAAATATTGGGTTTTGGGCTACAGGTTCACTGTGCATAAAGTGCATGACAAAGTATTGTGTGTCACCGCTCATTTGCATGTGCTACTATAATTCGTTTATGCTTTTTGCGCTTGGTATACAGCAAGTATACCTGATGGCTTGGCATGTGAGTTTTTTATCTTATGCGTGTTTTTCTTTTTATTGTTTTTGTTTTGACAATTTTACTTTTGATACTATTACAAGCTCCCCTGTGTTGTGAGGGGATGGTCATGACAATGCCCATCGCTACGCAACAGTCGGTTAGAATTGGTCTGGTTACTAAATTCCACAGATATGATATTTCATGCTGTGAACATGAGAGACAACGCTTCATCAGGCGTGTCTATTTGGTTATAATGGTATTGAAGAAAAATAAAAGAGTTATACAGGATTAAAAGCGTGTCACCTGCAGTTAGTCACATTACTGCCCCCTTCCCTTAAGGAACAGGCAGCCCTTGATTAAAATGTTCCATGATTGGACCCTAAGGAAGACTCTAAATTTGTGGCTCTTGCAAAAGGTGACCTAAAATCTTCTCATAATATTGCACTACTTAAACCTGTTCTGATTCCTAGGTAGTGTATGGTTTTGTTCCTCAAAAGAAACTAGATCTGTAGCTGAGATTACAGTATATGGTGTAGCGGCCGGTGGTAGAGTTAAGATTTATGTACTATTTAGATTTTTTGTGTATCACCCGTACTCTTGGTGTTGTGTCACATGCCTGAGTATCACCCAAGTAATTTCTTGTTCTTCCTATAGATTTTTCTTTTGCCACTTCTCCTCTGATCAATGTCGCATTGTGCCTAGATATTGGGGATTTTAGCTGTGTCCTAGTCCCATTTCCCTTTTTCTGCATTCCTTTCACCAATCAGCCCTTGTATTATGGTTGATGCATTGTTCCCAGACTGCAGTGATGTATCAGGGACCCCCACATTATATATAATTCCCTTCTGTATGGCCAGGCTGGTTCTTACGAATTTTCTTTAGGCCCACTTCGATGTTTTCCAGTCAGACTGTTAGGGTAGTGATGGATTGGTTTACTGACTCAATACTATAGTAAGGCAAGTTTTCCATCTCAAATAGGGAATACCTTATGTTTATTTTTTTATATGATATATTTTCAATGCCTATTCTAGTTTGGTTTTTACCCTTTTGTTTTCATTTTCAATGAGATCAGATTTGTTCTAATAATGGAAATGCCAGGACTCTTTTAGTTCTTGTCTTTTGTTTCCACATTTTGATCATTAGCCTGTGTATTGTTAGTACCCCTGATGCACAATTATGAAAAGGAGGTATCTACATGTCCCTGATAATCCGTATCATGCGTTTTTCCTTTCTGAGATGTTCTAGATAAGGAATGTAGGAACACACAGATGTAATGATATAATGCCACTATCTGTGAGGACACACATTTAGATAGGATCCTCATGTAGCTATCTACCCTTAGATGGCAAAGGATAATGCTCTCACATTGAAGTTAGTGAGAATATAAAAATACCCAATTATGGAGACTAGGAGTACTCCCATAAGAGAGACAGTGCATTCTAGACCGAGTAGTCCCATGGTGTCTGGCCATTTCCTTGAAGATTGCAGGCCACCTGCTTGCAGTCCCATTGTTAAATACAATAAATAGTCTCTTCGCTAATTTGATGGAAACTAACAACTGTGTCACGTTTCCTTCATCACTAGGTTCTGCGGGATCTTCAGAGTAAAAGGAAGAATGATAATAACCTGCAGAACATTCACAACGATGAGTCCTAACTCCCATCAGTGACAGCTACAAATGAGGGGCGGACGTCTTGGACCTACAGTCCCAACACCCAGAAAGTAGCAAGGCTGGACAGCGATCGCCAGCGTATCATCAAATAGCAGTCTTCCAAAGTATTGTGTTTGCTTCATCAGACGGCGTTGGACATCAGAGAAGAAAGAGGAGCTGGTTCCCTGTTAGCCACAGGACAAGAATATTAGTGTAAAGGAGCGAAAAAGAAGGAGCCCTGTTGTTGACGGCAGGGCTGGTTTGAGGTTTCAGTTTCCTACCTGTCATGTGCTGGTAATCTCTGACAGCGTGCGGTTCTTTGACCCCTTGGCCTAAGTTTTGACAACACCCCCTCCTTTCCTCTGCTCCAACAGAAGGGTAGTGCACCGGAGGATCCAAAATTGGCAAAAGGCACTACATTTGTAAATACCTATGTTGAAAGGAAAGCAGCCCAAGCATCCTCTGATACTGAATAACGAGTGTTGGAGCCTGAGGGTGTTGCTGAGCGTGAAAGCCGGTTGGTCTCTCCTGATTAACAATACTTGTGTCTGTACAATGTAATCTACGCCCATGACCACCGAAGAGCATGGTATCTGTAGTGCCTGCCACAGAGGAAGAGATATTGGTGCACTGCCTTGAGACATTGAGACTTTCGAGTGAGCTGTGAGTGTTTGCCAGGAGGGCACTCTAACAGAAACTAAGGAGCACTATCGGTATGGAAAGGCCTGGATCAAGAAAGACCAACGCGGGAGAAGAAAATGGAAGCAGATTTGATGGGCAATAGAAGCCTAACAAAGAGGCTTAGAACGGACTTTGGACAGAGTTGCACAAGCAATTCAGTCTAATAATATAGAGCAAATGTTAGATATGTTTCAAAATGGTCCAACAGAAGTGAATGTGTGTGACTGTTCTTACTGTTTGCTGACATCATTTAAGAGTAGTATTCTCTTTAGTAGAACAGTATCAGGCCTGTATTCAGACAAAGAGTATCACCATTTCACCTGAAAGCATTGTTAATACCTAGGGCCCATTTGATACCACACAAGGACTGACACAGATGGAGTAGTGATAGTCTCTATTAGCTGTAGGGCCCATGGATTGCTTCCCATTCTAATTAGTAAAGGATGATCTGGTTTTTGCCCCTATTCAAGTTATATGTTTGTAGGTTGAGAGACCTAATTATGGTAGTATATATATATATATATATATTTTATTAAACTCAAAGTTAAGTAATTTAGCTAATGAGTTTCAAGTTTCAAGTTTCAAGTTTCAAGTTTATTAGTTTAGCACAGTTACTTAAAACTATTGCTGTACAAAGTCTACTTTAGCATGAATATAAAATTTGCACTGTACTCCAGGACATCTTCATTTAGCTAATGAAGATGTCCTGGAGTACAGTGCATGCCGATCAAGAGAGAGGTCCAGGAAATGATAGACATTGATATAGACGACGATTTATTGTTGCCTCTACATGGCAAAATGAGGGACTGTTGGACTGTATTTTAAAATGCCCTTTATGACTCCATTTTGTGTTGCCATGCTCTCGGCAACTTGGTAAAGAATTGCCTTTCACTCCCTGTCAAAACTTGCCCAACCCTCCCTGCTCCTTGTGGTTGAGCCTATTCCAAGAAGCTGCCTGTGTGTCTCACCCCCACAGCTGTGTCAGAGACTCAGCCACATCCTGTCCATTGTTGGTAACTCAGCCTGTCGCGACCAGCTGCCCTGAGATGCAATATGTTGAATCCAGCCACGTTATTGCCGATTTCAATAGAGACAGATGTTGTTGAAGAGCATGATTGCTTTCTCAGGACAGAGGAGGAAACGAAAGGGAGAGTAGATCCTAGGGACACTCCTCTTGTGAAGTGTGATGGTACCTTTGGGTGGATGGTTCATGCTTCAAGCTTCCGAATGGTGATACAACTGCGGCATATGCTGTTACGACTTTGCATACGATTGTTGAAGCTGCACGTATCCCACATAATTCAGCTCAAGCAGCAGAGTTGATTGCACTTACGAGAGCGTATGTATTATCAAAAGGAATGAAGGTGACCATATATACTGACAGCCAGTATGCGTTTGGTGTGGCTCATAGCTTTGGACGATTGTGGAAGGAACGTGGGTTCCTCACGTCTCATGAAACTAAGATACAGCATGGTCAGTTGATGAATGAGCTCCTTGAGTCACTTACTTTGCCGGTGCAAGTCGCAATTGTGAAATGCAGTGCACATAAGAAGGTTACTGACGACATTGGTCGCGGTAATGCATTTGCTGATGAAGTTGCGAAAGAAACGGCAAGAGATGTGATGAGTCGAATGTATGTTGCGGGCCCTGCAAGATGGATTGGTGACGTTGGAATGTGTGAAGACACGATAGAAAGTGTGAAGTCTATTCAAGCTGAAGCTACAGAGAAAGAATTGAGTGTGTGGAGAGAGAGTATGGGTAAATTGGATGCGAATGGTTGTTGGGTTGAGTTGTCAGAGCATCAGAGATGGTTGTTACCCGATGCGTACGTACTTGCAGTGGTTACGATGGCGCATGGAATGGCCCATATCAGTGTGAAAGGGATCTGTAAGTTGTTGGCTCCAGTATGGCAAAACGCTGGAATTCCTAAGTGTGCAGAGAATGTGGTAAAGAAGTGTATGGTCTGTCTGAAATACAAACCCGGTAGGGGAACTCCAACTCCAGCTGGTCATTTTGCGCCTCCAACGTATCCGTTCGAGGTTTTGCAGCTAGATTTCATCCACATGGAGAGGTGCAACAACTTGAAATACGTACTCGTTGTTGTTTGTGCCTTTTCGAGATGGGTAGAAGCATATCCCCTGAAAGATAATACTGCCTTATCCACAGCTAAAGCCCTCGTCAAAGAGTTCTTTCCTAGATTCGGTTTGCCGAGAATGGTCTGGAGTGATAATGGGAGTGAATTTGTGGGTCAAGGGATGAAGAGAGTGTGTGAAGGGCTAGGAATCCGCCAGAAGTTCCATGCTGCAAATCACCCCCAATCAGCTGGACTAGTAGAGTGCTACAATGGCACTCTAAAACTAAAACTGGCCAAGATACAAGCGAGCTCTGGTCTAAAATGGCCTTATGCGTTGCCATTAGCACTTTTATCGACAAGAATGACTGTGCATTCACGAGTGGGACTTAGTCCGTATGAGGTCGTGTTTGGTCCCCCGGCCAACATATGGGGAGTGCCGAGGCCGACGAAATTCAGCGAGATCGAACACCCTGTACTGCTTGATTACTTGTATGATTTGACGGCTAAATTGCGTGTTTTACACCAACAGGTTCACGATACTTTGCCTCAGGCTTCTGAAGATCCAGGACATGTCATCGATCCTGGCTCGTGGGTGTTAATCAAAAACTTCCAGCGGACAAAGAACGAACAGCCCCGCTGGATCGGCCCATACTTGGTACTTTTGTCCACAAGATCTGCAGTGCGAGTGCAAGGAAAAAAGAACTGGATCCACGGCGTACATTGTAGGAGGGTTCCTTTGCCTCTGCCGTACGACCGGTGGGTCCAGGAGGGCATTCCCGATTCAGAAACTGACACTGTGCCTCGTTTTCTGCCTTTTAGCGATGCACGTTTAATTGGGACAAATTCTGAGCGTGAAAGCGACGATCTTTTGCAAGAAGCTGTGCCATCTTCAGTTCGATTGGACACTACTGAGCCTGAGCCGTGATGAGACACAACCAGGGAAAAACCGTTATAATTTGAGGCCGAGAACTATGGACAAATAAATGAAATTCCTTTTTTTTGCTATTTTTGAAAGTGCAGCTCTCTCATCTGAGAAACTATTTTGATTTTTGTTTTTCGAACCACCATCCGGGTTCAGCTGTAGGGTCGCGGCGTCAAGTCTTTGGAGTGCAAACCGAAGACACAAGGTCAACGGTTCTGGTTGGTCCTTGGGAGTTCCCTGGATTGACAGGCGCATTCCTTAGCACGGAACACCCTACCTCCGCGAGCAGCAAGGTTAGAGGATGGAGTTTTTCGAGATGGAGAGACCTGCCAAAGAGATGAATTTCAGAGCCAAAATGTGTACAATGATGACTAGAAAACGGTTCCTGATATTATGCATTTTCATGTTGCTTAGCGCAATGATGTTTTTAATAGGATATGTTTTATTCTCTTTTCAAGTGACGTTTGCACCCACTACACAGCCCATACCTCCTTCTACTGTTTCCTCGCATTCTTTTCATCCTCTGCCTGAACATGAGACCATTAGATGATTGGAATTTGTTAATAACTCTTTTGTTCAGCTTTTGCACCAACACCAATTAGTAATGAACACGACTAACTGTTGGGTGTGTGGTCTTATGCCTCATACTACTGATAAAGGTATTCCTTATCTGATCCTGCCATTCAGCTATAATGGTTCTGTATGGGCATACAGAACGATGTTCATCTATGCCCGTGAAATCCACCCCCTACGTTCTGTGAAAGACAACCCAAAGAATAGTGCTCTAGTCAAGGGAATAGTTGACATGATAAAGGGAGCTGCTCCCTATGAGGCTATCCCGAAAGATGAGACACTAGCGTATATTGGATGGAACGTGACTGGATATGGAGCGAGTCTGAGTGAGAACCAGCGAGCAAAAAGATCCTCTCTGATTTGGATTGTACCCCATCAGGGTCATCTATGTCTGCAAGGTAATGGCAAGAATCCCAGAGCTCAGTTAGGGAAGAGTATCTGCACTGAGACGTATGTTTTTGCGTCCCAGACTTCCCCATCGTTCCTAGCAGCTAAGGGTACCTATTTCATCTGTTATGATAGAGCATACACATGGTTGCCCCCTGATTTCTCTGGCACATGTTTTGTCTCGTTCCTGTTGCCTCCCACCTACACAGCTGCGGCAGATTACCACAAAACAAGGGTAGTTAGAGGTGTCTTCAGTGAGGAAGATACCACAGGACAAGAATTAGGAGACTTCTTGAAGGGTTTTCTGCCGTTTTGGGGACCTATGGTTAACAGCTGGAACATACGGCAATTGACGAGGGTGGTTGAGTCCACCGTAGTTGAAACTGCTGGTGCCCTTAGTAACTTGACTGCTGAGCTCCAGTCGGATCGTCTTATGACTCTTCAGAACAGAGTTGCGTTAGATGGTATACTTGCAGACCGAGGTGGGGTATGTAAAGTGATCCAATAAAGTTGCTGTGTTTTCATTCCAGATAATGCTCCGACAGTGTACCAGGCCATTTCCAAACTGCATAAAATCTCCGAATCTATGCATGTGGATAAAGGAGATTGGTCGTTGATGGGGTGGTTCTGGGAACTGTTATCCACGTGGGGATGGAAGATTCTGATGGTCATTGGGATGATTTTAGCCATTCTTTTCCTGTTCTGTCTGTGCGTACAGTGTGCTCCTGCTTTATGTGGCTCTGTGCTACATCGTGTGTAAGGAAACCTGTATCGAGAGACGTGCCAAGTAAGAGGATGATGCTACAAAAACATCTTGATGACCTAATGAGTATAGACCTGGACTCAGACTGACATGGGTTTAGGTTATTGCCTATGTAAGGGCAAAAGGAGGGGCTGAGGTACTGAAAATCTGAACCCGTTTTTATAAAAGACGTCGTATCATGACAATTTTGGTAGCATCAGACCGAAAATGGCGAGTGTAAGGTGTACAAGTATTTTTGTCATATTCGAGTGACGAGATCACCATGAAATCAGGGTTTCCGTTCTGAACCCTCAGGTTCCATTTTGTGTACGGCAGCCATTTTGTGGTTGCCCTCACATAGGCTGATGACTAAGGCCGACCGAGCCAGTGGGACACATACACCTTTAGCTGACTTCTGTGTGACCTGGGCAAGCTGACTCCATTGCCCGAAGCCAAACCTGCTCAGCCAGTTTCTTTCCCAGTGACCGATCGAGATTAGGGATCAAGCCACAGCATACCATAAACCCTTTATTGCACACAACTATGTCTAATCTTACTCACACCTGTCTCTACTCCTTTCTTTATGACCTGTTTTACGATGAGGAGGTACCCATTTTTATTAGGGGTCCGCCTGATTTACCTGATGGAGAATTGTGGGTTTGACTATAATTGATTGTGGGCTGGACAAACTGAAAAATGGGCTTGTCATCATGATGCTGCTTTTTCTTTGTCGTGAAAATATGTGAATGGTCAACTGTAAATAGGGAATGTTTGCCTGAAGCATAATATTTGGTATAAAAAGGGATGACTAGCTTTGTAAAGTTGAGCAGTCTCCTGAGAACATACACCGTGTTGTACTTCTAGTTGTTGCCCCTGCCCATGCCCTGGTCCACTTGGTCCTAACGCCCCGACTATTCAGGCCACTGTACCAATGCAAGTACACCTTTCCCTTCCCCTTGTTGCACCTCCCACTGGTCCCATGCCTGCCTAACTTAATGTGCCCTCAACTCCCGGTGCAACTAACCCATTCCTTGTTGACAGCCTTAATGATTATCACATATATATAGTCGCTAGATATTCTTTTGACAAAGGAAATAGTTTTGTCTGGAAGAAAGTGTACAAAGTAATATATTAAAAAATAACATCAGTATGCCATTTGGTATTGATTTAATCTGTAGAGTAAAATATCTTGCTAGACAGTATTGAACATGATCTCCTTAAGTTTATCTTGAATGTAGAGCGTACAAGTTTCTGCCCGGTGTTGGCTGAGTGAGCCACTGCGCCTGATATAGAGGTTTGTGTTTAACATCATGGTTGTAGGTTCTAATTCTAGTTGGACCTACTGAAACTTTCATCCATTCGAGGTTGATAAAAACAGAGTACCATTGCGTGGGGTAGTGACAAACATTTGCTCTATGCTGGTATGTTATGATATTATGTTCTGTGAATTATTGTAGCCCCTAAAAGGGAAAATTATTTTTAAAATAGGGTGAATTATTGCAGGTTATGAGGAATGACTTGCTTCCCTCCACGGCTGGTTGTCCTGGTCTCTTTGGTAATGTATGATTGATGCAAGAAGGGCCCGTAGATTCAAGGTGTTTCCCTGCGCCACTGGATTTGATTCTCCCAGTGGGGGGGGTCTCCAAAAAGCCGGTTCTACAACCCCACTATCTTACTAAGCTGAGCATTCAATATTCCTGCAAAGATTTTATAGTTGCAATTTAGTAATGATATGGGTCGGTAGGACTGACATCGAGTTGGGTCGTCCCCGGCTTTAAAATAAGGGTGATAACAGCCTCACTCCATGAATTTGGCAAAGAGGAGCTTTCTCTAAGGATTTCATTAAACAGTCTCAGCCAGATCAGAATGATTTCATCAGATATCAAAGTATAGACCTCCATTGGGATTGCATCAGGTCCCTTTCTTAGCTTTATTTAAAACTGCGAGCATTTCACTCCCATCTACATCTTGGGTAAGTATTTTTTGGCTAGCCAAATTCAGCTTTGGTAATTGCTTCTCAGAGAGCCACTGATCTATAACATCATCCTCAACCGTTAACTAACTATGTAGGCCTTGAAATTCCACAAAAGCTTGCTCAATATCCCTCTTTTCCTCCAGAGTTTTGCTATCAGCCATAATCTTGCTGATGTAGTTATGGGATCTATCGTCTCTGCTCTTCATGGAGAGGAGTTTACCACAATTCTTGCCATGGTCAAAATCTCTCATTGTACTTGTCTCCCACTTTTGAAGCATAATTTCTTTGGTTTTGAGCCTAAACTTCAACTGCTAATAAGGTTTCTTTCTCCCCATTGACAACCTGCCCAATTTTTAAAGCTGTGCTAGTTGTTTTTCTAATTCTGCCGTCTCCTTTTTTTCTGTTCTAGCCCAGCCCGCAACCGCACCCTTAACCCCCCCCCACCCCTCAGCCAGGCCTTAAAGGCATCACACACTATATGAAAAAAAATTCTGTTTCTCTCTTTAATGTATCAGGAATCGAAGGTTGCAGGAGAAATTTCCTGTTCAGGGTCCACCTCCTCAAAGTTTGCTCAGAGGGTAGTTTTAACTTTAAGGTAATAGTGCCATGATCCGAGATGTGCATAGGAAGATATTCTACTTTACTGCTTTTAACTCCGATAGATCAATTCTGGAGTAATGTCCATTTTTTTTTTACTATAAAAAGAATATTCCCTCACCTCACCCATTTTTTTCCGCCAAACATCAACGAGATTGAAATTTTTTTGCATTGAAGTTAAATAGGCTTTAACACGTGGTCCCGCAATCTGTGTTCTAGGGGAGGATCTGTCTATCTTTTTATTGAGCAGGACATTGAAGTCACCACCTAAAATCAAAGGGGCTTCAAAATCTGCCAAGGCTAAACAAAGATTATTCAGGGGGCAGTGTCATCATCATTGGGGCCATAATTATTAGCTAGACTATATCTGGTACCTTGACACCTCACCTCTGGTATTACCCATCGTCCTCTGTAATTTGCCTGTGTCCTAATAAGCTCCACCCCTGAGTTTGTTTTAAAAATTATGACCACCTCTTTTGAACAACATTGTTGGTCGGAGGCAACACTCCTCTCTACCCATCTTTTCTTCCCAAACAAAGCCTTACATTCTGAGTGCAGCAGGTGTGTCTCCTGGAGCATGAGAATCCTGGCTGGATAATCCTTAAGATGTTGCAAGACCAGTTGTTGCCTTCTCCTGAGTTTCAGACTGTTCACGTTCCATCATAAAACCTCAAGGCACTCATCTCCCCCTAAACCAAATCTACCCCCGTCATGATCCTGAATCCTCCCCAAGCTGCATCTAGAGGTGTTTATTGAGTCACATGAAGTCCCTATTAGGATTTATATATTTTATTTTTTCCCAATGGTCCCAACCCACACACATGCAACAACCCCCTTCCCTCCATCCCCACCCTTGGGAACCTTCCCTGACAACGCATTGGCAAAGAAATTGCCTTTTGAGCCGGCACCCACTAACCTCTAATAAAGTTTTTAAAAAACGTGAAAAATAACAGGTAACAACTGAACTCCCTCCACTAGCAATGTACGTCAGTTTCAGGTAACTGCTGGTTTCTTATGTGTAAGAAAACTGTCCACTCCTTCAGGTGATCTAAAATGATACATCTTATTATCTAGCATCACCTTCAGAAATGCAAGGAACCTTAACTGCACTTGCGCACCTAACTCTTTTAAGGAATTTATTCGCTTGCCTAGTTCCCATCTGCTATCCTCTGTAATACGAGAGATATCGATCTTATTCTGAGGGATGCGCCTTGTACCCGGATAGTTTTGAGCTTCAAGTAATTGCTCCTTGAGAGTATATGATTGAATATACACCAAGATTTTCCTTGGCTTCTTCCGTCCATGGTCTAGTTTAAACAGATCTCTGTGGACCCGTTGAATCTCAGATTCCCAGACAGACGCAGAGGCAACCTGATGGAATGCTTTGATCAGGATCTCTATAACAAAGGACTTGATGTTATCCCCTTCCATTCCTTCTCCTAGATCAAGAATCCTGATATTATTTCTTCTGGAATTATTTTCAAGTCTCTCCAATCTTTCTGAGAGGTCTTTCTCCTTTTCCTTTAACCGACTCATTTCTAGAGTGTTCCCCTTCAATCTTAGCTCTCCCACTTTGTTCTCTAGCTCCTCCATATGATATGTTAGTGCAGAGGTGTTATCCCCTAGATTAGTACATGTATCCTATATCTTTTTTTGGCTTACTTCTGATATTGAAAAGTGCTCTTTGATCTCTAGGGACAACTGGGTCAACAGCCCCTGTATTGGATCTGAGTCCTGAGTTATTACCTGCACCCTCTCTGGGGTTGCATTCCTTATATGGTCACTTTCCTATTGAGGGCTTACCTCAGCTGAAGAGCCTGCCTCAGTTAAGGTAGAATGATGGCCGAATCTGATGGCGAAGTGGTCAGTGCTGAGGAAGCTGCCTGCTTTACGATTTCCTTATTACTCTGCATGTTCAATTTAAAGTAGAACCTGAGTGATGGAGTCCCCCTTGCTGGAGGCAGGGTAGATTTCTTCTTCCTCTCCTTAAAGGGGCTCAGCTTCCCTGATTTATCTGGCAGTTTCCTGAGTCTATGCTTGCTCAGCGCGGCAGTTGAGGATTGAATGGGCTATGTAGCTTGGTGCGGAGGGATTTGTTTCCTGAGGAACATACTAGATCTTAATTTGTATCTTTTTCCTAATAGAGCCTCGTTATCTAGAGTTAAGCTAGTGGGAAGACTAGGAAATGATTTATGTTGCACAAGGGGGTCTCCCTTATATGGCTGTTTCTTTCCCCCACAATGCAGAGAGTCTAACTCCATAGCCCTAAATCTGGCCCTGGAGGCTGAATCATACCTTAGCTCCTCTGCCTTTACCTCAGTTGGATGATGGCATATGTCCAGGCAGCGTCTTTTCCAAATAGCCAGGGAAACAGAACACACCTCCGTTTGGAACCAGCTCGTACCCTCGTACCCTGTGCTCTTACTGATAAACCACATGCATAATGTGTACAAGCCCTTCCTTGACTGATCCGATAATAGGGAGTCAACTTGAACGAGCAAGACTGGGCCCGGCGAGACTCACCAAACGCTCCAGCGGCTCTGAGAAGGGCAAAAGCTGGTCCACCACACATCCAGTACCGGGGTGGAGAGATTAAGAGAGCAGGTTGAACACCTATATGGTGCAACTCCCCCTCTTATCTTTGGTTAAAATGCTTTCTTGCCCACTTCCCGGGGAGAACCACTCCTTAAAACCCCTGTAGCTTACTCAGGGCGACCCAGAGTCAAAACTTCCCAACAGTCTAACATAAAATAAATTGGCTCACCATTCGTGTCTCCAACGTGCTCAGTCCAAAAACTAAAAAAGACTGGATCCTTGTTAGTTGGGAGAAGGAAGTCCAGACATTTACCACTGACCCCAGCTGGGAATCAAAGAAGCTGCTACCGGCACAAATATAACCAAGCTTTCAGGTAGAAAACAGAATGGAAACGCACTCAAATAGGCTGTTGCATAGAGTACATAGGATGCACCCACCGAGCTTCCGGGCTTCTCTAGTCACCCCCAATGAGCCTGGAATGAGCAGCACCACGCTGACCTGACCCTGAAAATCTCAGCCATGAACTCCGCCCCACGGATCCAGAGGTTACGCTGCCCAAGCCGTCCCAAAGAAAACCGGCAAAAGTAGAAAAAACAAGACACCGAAGAGAGAAAACCACAGCCGCCAACCAACCCCAGCTACATAGCACCAACGGGAGTTCAAATTCCAAAAGAGGTTAGTGGAGCTCGACCCGCGAGCAGCTTCCAAGCTGGCCGCCATGTTCCCCCCTCGACAACATAGTTGCTGGGTTCAGTGAAGTGCATCTGATTATCGTCACATTTTCAGCACCCAAAATCACTCTTTCATATCTTGTCAAACGACTACTTGTTATGTGCTGAGTGTGTGTACGCAACAGCAAAATCTCAACAGAATGTGGTACATACACTTTCACTGGATATCCCATCACAATTGACTCACTCTGCTCCAAACTCACACAAGTAGCAGCCACTGCTTTCAAACAATCTGGTAACGCTGCAGCCACTGAATCAAAGTAGCAGAGAAATATGCCACTGGACGTCGTGCCATTCCACATGTTTGTGTTAAAACTGAAAGCGCACACTCATCTCTCTCACAGCAGAATAATGCTAATTCTTTACTATAATCGGGCATTCCCAATGCAGGTGCACAACACGAACTCTCTCTCAATTCCAGGAATGCTTTCATGCTTTCTTCATCTAATTGAATTGGATCAACCACATCCTTATGTGTCAATCTCTGTAACGGCTTAGCTGTCAGTGAGAATCCACTAATGCACTGTCGACAATAGCCAAGCATTCCTAAAAACATCCGAATCTCTTTCTGCGTTTTGGGAGGTCCCATCTGCAAAATCACAGCAATTCGATCCTGTGACACCTTCTGACTCCTTTCTCAATCTTGTGTCCCAAATATTGAACCTCTTTCTTGCAAAACTGTAACTTCGCTGAGACACTTTAAGCCCTCCTTCTACCAAATGATTCAGTAAAGCAATCATATCTGTCACACATGCCTCTCGTGTTTTCAATGTCACTAGTAAATCGTCAATATAGTGGACCAAAACTGAATTTTCTATCATAACCAATGACTCCAAGCACTTTTTCAAAATCTGATTAAAAATTAAAGGACTCTCCTTATACCCTTGAGGAACTCGGCACCATGACAAAACATGATCTACAAACCGGAACGCAAATAAATATTGGCTATCCGGATGTAGTGGTATCAAGAGAAACGCTTGACACAAATCAATCACTGTAAACCACTCTGCATCGCAAGTAATATGATAAAGAGTTACTGCTGGATTGGGTACTATTGGACAACAAGGTACCACAATCTTATTCACCTTTCTTAAATCTTGCACAATCATATACTTTCCACTTGGTTTCTTAATTTCCATTATAGGCGAATTACAGGGACTCCCAGGTATTTCTTTCAAAATACCCTGTTCAATCATCTGCTCAATCACAGGAGTAACTCTTTCAATCGTCTCAGGACTCATCTTACACTGTGGCGTTTTTGGAAACCCTGCACCTTCCTTAACCAAAATCTGAATAGGATCAACACCCTTCATCAACCCAATGCCTTTTCCTGGAAAATCCCACACATCAGCTGTCACTGTGTATCTCAATTTGACATTCAAGTAATTTGCTGTACGCAAAAGATATAAATCATCCACTTCTGTCCCTTTCATCTGGGGTCTGAAAAGCAATACCATCCGGAGTACAATAGATTGTGCAATTCATCTTGCACAACAGATATCTACCTAAAAGATTCACTGTACTAGAATCACACACTACAAACCAATGCATATCCTTAAATCTCTCAATATGAACTTCCATTGGGTTTGTCACTGGAGTCTATATTATTTGAGACTTCCACAACTTGGATAGTTTCTCCCGAGAGGGGTAGGTTTGGAATTTCTGCTGTTCTCACAGTAGAATGGGTAGCACCAGTGTCCACAAGAAATGTAAGGTCATTACCTTCCACTTTTCCATCAACAAAAGGACCAGACTGATCTACTTCCAGAGATACGCCAAGTATGTACTCTTCCTCCCCCCTCAAGTACCGTCATTGAGATGAATCTGAATCACTCTCAAAACATTGCAACCAATATTGCGGAATCATTTGTACATTTTGATTCTTACCAACTTGTTCACTCGTGTGAAATCCAGCATCCACACTGTATCTCTGTACCTGAGCATTCACATTATTTGGCAGAGGTGCTTCAAGCACTTGTACCTGTCATACCTGTTGTACCTGTGGTACCTGTGGTTGTTGATTCACAACCACCCCATCCTGCATCAGTGGATTGACATTTTGAACCATTCCCTTACTACCTTGTATAACTTTACACTAATTTCTCCATTGTCCTAAGTGACCGCATCAATGACAAGGACATTTATTTTTCAATTCTTCTTCATTACCTTTCACTCTACCTTTTCCTCGCATCTGCACCTGAACCACTCCATTGGATACAGTATTCATAGGCACCATTTGACCTCTTTGGAAATTCTGATTCTGTCCTTTTATCTGAAAACCTCCTTGTGAACCATCAGCATAATTGGGGTGGTGACATTGATCGCTAGGAAGGCTAATGTAGAGATCATCTCATCAACAACTGACACCAAAGGCAGATGGGTCACGTCCAAATTACTTAAGGATGACACCGAGTTCTATATTACGAATGTCTATGCCCCGAACACATGCGATCTATCATTCTGGTCAGAGCTCACAAACAGATGGACACTATCCCCGACACAGCGGTACACATTCTCGTGGGTGACTTTTATCTTCCGGTTGACCCCACCCTAGACAGAGACTCTAAATGCCCTTTTCGCAGCAACAAGGCACATAAGGCCTTCACCAAACTCTGTAGCAGATTTAATATGATAGACTCATGGCGTATACAAAACCCGGATGGCAGTGACTACACATTCTACTCCCCTCCACATGACTCATTCTCACAAATCGACTATTTATTCATCACTAAAAATGCCCTAGCTAGAATTGAAGACACAAGTATAGAGCCGAGGGTCATATCAGATCATTCTTGCATTTCACTCACGGTATCTAATATAAAGCTGACTCTTCGCCAATCCTTATGGCGGCTAAATGATGAAATTCTAGGGGATGTGAAACACATAAAATCAATTGAAGGTGCAATAAAGGATTATAAGAGAGGGGAAACTACTGATCACACCCGTTGGGAGGCCCTAAAGGGTTATTTGAAATTCTAAAGACTAAACCTAACTTACCATTTCCCTATTTAGGTCTCACTAAATTTCCAAATAAATAAAAGTTAATAATTATAAGTAAAATATAATAATAAAGACTGGCTCAATTGTATATGTATAATATTTATCTAAATAAAAATAATGTGAATGAAATCTCAGTACATACAGGACACACAGATTCAATCATGGATCATCACTAGGCAAACAACATTAGAAGAGAAAAATGACAAATTCTTAATCAATGACAGTACATTGAGGAGTGGGTAGATGAAAAGACAAAAGTTTCAGAGAGAAAATACATTTGCAGAGATTATACAAACTTAGATATCAAGTTAATCCAAACCCAATTAGGAAACACCTGGCCGGGGCAACAGCATAGTGTCATGAGTCACCCACCTTAGTTCCAGATTGTTTCACCTTGATGATGATTGCCCCCTAGTCCCCCTAAAAACTGACAGCGTGACAACTAGATTTAAAACTTGTCGTCACTCTGGAAGTCTCCAGGGGGGAAAGGGGTTGGGATGACAAGAGAAAGAAAAAAGATAAAGAGTCCAAAGTCTTCGTGATACGTAGGGTTCAACTGGACTATATGAAACACATGCACACTCGAGTCTAGCTTTCAGTAGGTCACTGGATTTCTTTGGGTCCTGGATCTCCTAATATACAATATGTAAAATGAACAATTGTGCACATATGCCCTTCCTTGTTGATTACCTTAGGTGATAATTCTATACATACAAGAGTTTACCTAATTACATCTAGGATTGTACATAAAACTATCACTGTAAATAACTTGGTTTCTGATCAGCAAACTAAAAGACACAAAATAAATATATATAAATGTTTATGGTTAGAGACTGGTTCATTCCTTATATATATGTACTCGACTTACTATATGCATACCTGAGGTTTTAACTGTTATATCTGGATTCAAGTTAATGCTTTCTCTTGCCTTTTATGATCAGCACTTAGTTTTCACTAAATATAATTACAAGAAATGTTATTACTTAAAAATCTAATACATCTCCCATAAACATGAATTTAAGATTGTAGAAGTGTTCTTACTTGTTGAACTGCGATTTAAGCCTCTCAATCAAGAGAGTTGAGGACTCAGCTGCAAATTACACAGAAATAAGGCCTTTCTGTCTTTAAATTAAAATGTCCTTCTAGATCAGCAAATACGGTCATGTCTCTTGCAATGCGTGAGCAAACTTGATTCTTCTCAAGTTCTTGTGGACACTTGTATTTAGGGTCACTTAAATCCAATGTGGTCTAAAAACATACAGTTGTCACACAAAAAATGATAAGTTCACTCACTGATGGTGCGATTAGTTCTAATACCTCCTCTTTTGTTTTGCAGGTCGCTGTTGTTAGGGGATTTACGGTAGTCGTTCTGAAGTCAGAAGGAAGTGGAAGACCAATCATCGCAGAACAGGAAGGGGGAAACTCCAAGAAGAATCTGAAGTCGGGTCCTCGATGGGGAACTGGAACCAGGTCATTGAGATCCAACGAGGTCAAGCGTTAGTGTGAGTGCGAGCGGTTTAAATACCCTCACATACAGGCTTTAGAAAATTTACATACACACAGCTCAACTCTGCAGTTTAGCGCATGTGTGGTAGTCTTGGATATTCATGAGAGCAGGTTTTTTCACAACTTGTTTATGCCACGATCTATGCCAACATGTGGAGCACACTCCTGAACTAGTCCAAAAGAGTTTTCAATAGTTCTAATACGTATTGTTCAGTCCCAAGACAAGCTTTTAAATGCCCTCCAACATAAACCAAACATTATAAAATCACGGCACAAATATCAAACATATTACTAATCAGTTTGGTTCAAGACTTTGGTAAGTTATACACAGTGGGCATGTGAAATAGGCGGGTGTGTGAGAGAAAACCCATGACACACAGGCCCTTCAAGTAGATTTGAAAAGGCAAAGATTAAGTTCAGGAATGCGAGAAAAACAGCAAACCGACGACATGCGACGATCTCACCCCAACAGTCAGCGGAAAAGTCTGCCCCACCACTACCTAAACTCCTCCCTCCAGAGGACCTCAATTCTACTCAAAAGACCATCCCATGGAAGTATCAATCTTGGGTTCTACTAGTGATTTGATTGGCTAGGAAAGGGGGTGTATGGTCACTCAACTGTCTACACATACAAAATTCTCTAAGGGCTATTGTTTAGAAACAGGCTATGACATTAACCACGTAACCCAGGATATATTATTAATTTCATTATCCACATTTCCTATATTCTAACAACATGTTAAAACATTGTATATCATTCTTCCGCTGAGTGCCTTTCTGCAGAGGATGTTTCTCTCTGTTCATAGTAATGTCCTTTTGTTCAGAATGTTGGCACATTTGTGAGTCTCTGAAGTTCACATTCTCTTCTCCTGCTCGCACTTCATGTTTTAAAATCATTTTCTCCAATTCTCTTCAACGTTTTAATCCTTAACCCGACATGCAGAACAAACCCCCATGCTTTGTATTCTATAGGAATGAAACACAAACATTTATTATTTCATGTTTTCTCTACGCACCAACCAAATGCTGCATCCATCCCTGTGAATCCCACACACAAAACATTTACGTTGGTGGTTATTCGCAAAGTTGTGGTTATTCGCAAAGCTGTTACCCACTAGCCATCTTGAAAAAGTTCAGAGGTTTTCTCCTGTGAAGCCCAGGAGTATGGACCAAATGTACAAACACCTGTTTCCAAACCAGGATGTATACTTTACACACAACTGGTTTGCAAAAGGGTGTGCATTTTGCATTCCTACCAAGCTCCTAATTGGATATTACAATTCTCCATTCATGGGAATGCCTAATGAAAATAAGTTAGGCAGGTCACAATTTGCATCGCCCTATGATTGCTTGTGAATGCAGAGGTGGAGGCCTGTGAGGGACAGCAGACCTTCATCCCTTCATTTACATTCCCAAATAGGAAACTTTTTTATAAAGAAGACTGCTGCCTTAGATAGGCAGATGCTGCTTTGAAAAGAAATGTTTACTGTTTGGGAAGACTTGGACAGGAGCAGGCCATGTTCTTCTGGACCACTACCTGCTGCTACCCCTTAGTCCATCCTGAGATGATTCTCAAACAGGAAGCTGTCCCACTGGGACAGTTTCCCTTTTGTGAATCAGCTACCTCTTCATCTTTGGGATCGGTAATCAGTGCTTTAAATGGGAAAGTACTTTCCCGATCCCGAGTACCTGAACTTTTTTTATATTAATGGGAAGGTACCTGGACCTTCCAGCACTGCTTCAATACATTTAATAGGAGAGAACTAGCACTTCTCAAGAGCAAACAAGCACTCTGGATAATGAGTATCAGCACTACTATAATTCCATTTAAAGCTCTGTTGGTATCTGATCAATACTTTGGGACTGCAACTGCGGTCATACATTCCTTTGCAACTCATAAATAGGAGGGGGGGCACCCCTTTTATGTGCCCTCCAATTTGCAATTTGGAAAGGGCCCCAAAAGTCCTATTATGAACCTGAAAGATTTTTATAACTCCTAAAAATACTTTTATATATTGTACAAATCCATTTTGCAGCCTCAAACCCTGAAATTTTCCAGATTGCAGGGTTGGTGACTGCAAAAAAGCTTTGTACATGTGGCCCTAAATCTTTTTCCATTGTCGGAAGAGGAAAATGTGCTTCTGTTAAGGGCAGGAGTAAACCAATTTCAATTAGGTCGGAGATTTTCTACTGTCAACGTTAGGAGTAAACCACTTTTCAAAGTGGGAAGGGAAAAAGGAACGTAGGAAGAATGGGGAGATGATGTAGGGGTAAGAAACAATAATTTCCCAGTGGAGAAAAAAGATTGCTGTCAAGTGCATTTGCACCGATGATGCAGGTTCTATCATTCAAAAATCTTCACTTGTATATTTCCGCTTGAGAAAATGGAATTCATAAAGCTTTTCCAGAAGCGCGTCGGAAAACCAGCGACTGTCACAGGTTTCCAGGCATATTTTAAGAAACTTTTGTGAAGTTGTAAATCTACACCTATGTAATACCGAAAGGGGCCCTTACAGTCAAAATTGTGAAAAGTAAAAATTAGTGAACATACCTTGGTTAAGATTCCGAATGGGCACTTTACTCTTTCAGTCGTTCAGCTTTGCTTTCATAAATTAGCGAAAGACATACAAGATTCTTCGTATAGACACTATTGTTACCCACCCCGGACTACCACAGAGGCAGCACAGACAAAGAAAGTGGACCTAAATAAAACGCACCAGCCTCACAGACCAACCACCAGAGGATGATATTGCCCACTACAGGCTCAAAAGGACAACCATCCTCAGCATCTTGAACATCATTGCCCACAGGCTGCCGGTACCAAAACAGCAGACAACAAACATCACACATCAGACAAAGCTTCTGGCTGTGCTGCACCTGTTGGCCACTGGTACCTTCCAAACAACAACTGCCTGAGTCGGATGAGTCACACAGTCAGCCCATCACACAGTTCTACACAACTGTCTTGGATGCCGTCTTCAGCTTTGTACCCCAGCACCTTCACTTCCCCCACACTGCGCAGGAACAGCTGGAGACCAAGAAAGGCTTTCACGCCATAGCTGGCTTCCTGCACGTGTTGGGGGCAATTGACTGCACACATGTCCCACTTGTGCCCCCTGCCTAAACTGCACACAATTATCACAACAGAAAGCACACACATTCCATCAATGTGCAGGCAATAGTGGACCACCGGGGACTCTTCACTGATATCATCGCCAACTACCCAGGCTGTGTGCATGATTTCAACATCTACCGACAGTCCATCATCAACTTGCACTTCCAGGATGGCACCTACAGAAATGCTGTGCTCATTGGCAAGAACCAAATGAACACACCACACACCCCAACTTCACAGTCATGCAGCTCACAACTCCGGGAATGCACATGTTGGCAAAACAGACCCGGAGTACTCCTTTATCGTTGACGTACTCCACCGGCAGACACAGCGGACAAGTAAGTCACACATTTGGAACCCCACACCAATCCAACACAGTCCGTACCAGACAGGACACGGCATCGTCGCTGCCTGCACCCCTGCTCAGCTCTGGTGCCTCTACCTTCGTCAACCACATATCATCTCCACATGCCATTCCAACATCGTGTGTTTGAGTACTAAGAGGAGCTGGCAGAACAGCGGTTGACCCACGCTGACCGCCACCTCTGGCCAACACTGCGGTCAAGTAGGTCACACAATTGGAACTGGGTCTTGAGAACATGGTGGCCGAGTTCATATGTTCATGTGACGGTTGATGTCACTGTACTCCCTCGATCAGGTGCCACCGAGTCTGTATATAGCATTCCAACCACACGTATCTGTGGTCCCTTGCTGACCACTGGCTTGGGCATACACTGCGGTCTAGTAGGTCACACATTTGGAACGGAGTCTTGATTTCCCAATGGCAGAGGTCATATCATTGCACGCAAGGAGAGGCGTAAGAGGAAGACGCGTTTCAGTCCGGAGTAAAAAAGGATCATTATTATGGAGGTGATCGAACACTACCAACAACTGCTCTGGTGTCACTAACTCTGTTTTTCGCAAGCCAACGACACGTGGCTGTGGGCCCCTGCTGGCTGCTGCCTCCGGCCCACACTGAGGTTGAGTAGGTCACACAGTTGGAACTGAGTCTTGATTACTACATGGCAGAGTTCATATCATTGCACCGGCCTCATCGCAGACTGCATTCCCTCACAGCCCCGGTGCCACTAAGTCTGTTTTCCGACATCCAAGGGCACTCTCTGGTTGAACTTTGGTGGTGTCTGAGTCTATGGACTGGGGGTTGTTTTCATCCTCATGTAGCTGATCCCGACTTGGTGGCAATGACAAGGCAGTAGAATTCCACTCCTTCATTTCCAGATAGCTTCTGCCCTCTGCATTATGCCCTGGAGGACACCTTCCACTGTCCCCCGCAACCCTCCACCACATTCACCTTCAACATCGTCGAGGACCCGCTCAGTCGGCGTGACCCTACCTCAGTGCACCGCAAGTCACCATCCCGTGGTGGTGTGCCTGTGCCGGCCACAGTGCATCCTGGGCCACTAACTCTGTGCAGCTCAAATCATGTCCCCTGTCTGATGAGATATTGGATGGCATCTGGGTCGTGGCCTTGGGGTCATCAACACCATGTGTCTGTGGCCCTGCGATGTGTATGTGTCCGCTGCCTCCAGCCTCAACTGTGGTCCACCAGGGTTCACACATCAAATTGAGTCCTGCCCGGACGTCGCGTCACCACAAGCGGCACACGCCACCACGCCAGGACCACCTCCAAACACCAACTGCCAGAGTCAAAACAGTGGTCCTGACAGACTAACGGAGTTGCTCACACCTGTCGTGGATGCCATCAGCTGCCTGATACCCTGTTCAGCACTCCAAGTACCACTAGCTCAGTGCACCGCAACCCATGGACCGTTACTGATTGAATTTTGTGTTGTGGAGAGGTTACGCAGCAATGCCACCTCAGGAAGTGTGGGTGACCTGGGACAATGATGAGGAAGATGATACAGGTGTGACACACCCCACTGCAGCTACATCATGTATATCACGAAGGGACACAATCATGGACGATTTCTTCACATGAGCGCGCTCGGATCTGGTGCCCCGGACACTTCTGTTTGTATATTGGATGACCTCTGTACTTGCTCCGGCTACCACCATGATGCCCCGCAGTTGTCTATGTAATGCTGGTGTTTTCTGTTTCCATTTACATAGTGTTCACTGTTCAAGTTGTTGCCAGCACCAACTACTCCATGAGGGCTGGCTTACACTCACCCCACACACATCCAGCACAGGCATCACTGTATATGTGGCCTTGCCAATAAAGGGGCCGGGCGCACGTACCCGTAGCCAGTTCCACAAACTATCTGAGTTTGTCCGTGTGGTCATGATGTATGCATGAGGGCCCTTGGCCCTACAACAGAACATTGTGCTATGTACAGCAGACACTACCAATTCACCGCAGGCAGTGGGTAAGACCATGGACATGTAGCTTTGTCGTCACCCACTCAATACATAAGAGGAGTGGACTGGGCTGTCGTACGTAGGACCAGCATGGGTGTGTGTGTATGATAATTGCGGGGGTCTGGGGGTGGTTCAGTACAGCAAACGTGCAAATGCATGTGTCTCTATCGCAGTGTGGGTCTCCTTTGAGAGGTGTAGGTGGTCCCTAATGGGAATTAGACACAATAGATGTGATCTATTTCGGCTTCCATGGGATCCGACCCCCTCGCACCTGTTCGGCCACCTCCTTTTGGCATTCTGACACCTGGCATTGGAATGCCATGTGTGCCTCAGTGAAGTATTGTGAGCCAGCCGTGGTGGTGGGTGCTTCTTGCTGTGTGGCCTGTGCTTGGGCTGGGCTCTCCTCTATGTAGCTTGGCTGCCCCGCTCCTGGGAGTGGGTTGCCTAGGATGTCCATGAGCTGTTGTAGGGTATCGGTGTCGGCGGTGTGGAGGTGTGAAGGTGTGGTGGTCCGCTCCAGCATCAGTGATGATTTGTTTGGTCTGCTCTGCTGGAGGTGTTGTGTGTCCCTCTGCAATGTGAAGGGGAGATGCATGTTGACCTTGTGTTGACATGTATGTTGGCGCATTGTTCTTGTTTACATGCAGACTGTATGACAGAGTTCTTCAATCTGTGGGGCGCGCCCCCCTGGGGGAAGGCACGCCACCAACTCAGGGGGGCGCGCATTCCTGCCTAAACTCTTACCTTTGTTGTAATCTTTTTCCTCTACTGTCCCACTGCGCAAGTCTTCACCCATTTCTAATGGTGATGTTTGATTCGCTGCTTCTCGGCTTTCTCCAATCAGCATGTTAATGAGGGGACTGCAGCTAAGATTGCCGGAAGTGCCGTGAAATTTGCGTGCATAAAACTCCGGCATACATTACTTGCTGCCTTTTTTCCTGGTTTCCTGTGGAGGCTTTCCTATGGCACCACGCTCTGAAAGACTGCTGAAATCTTGAAATCTGAAACAGGTGAGAGGGCTTTATTCGAAATCCGGTGGGGGTCGGGGGGTTGATTGTTGTGCAGAGGTTCCGCCATAACAGAGGGTTGGAGGGGGTGGAAGAAGGAGAAATCAGGCGCATGCTCCTGCACTTTCACAAGGTTAATGACTAGAGCTGAAATACTTTAAGTGAGTCTCCCCTGCTGAAACCGAAAGCGAACGAACTGACAGTCCACAGTGAACTGTCTGTTCATTTGCTTTCGGTTTTAGCAGAGGAGACTCCTTGCCTCCCCTGCTGAAGCATTTCAGCTGTATGAATTTCACCCCCTCCTGGGAGTATTAGTTTTTCGCAGAACGGAAACAACGTTTTGTTTTATAATTATCAGGCAGTAAACTATCTATTAGCTTCCTAAACTGTATTGCTCTGGCAATTATAGTGCTTTTTTTGCTTACTGTGAAGGCTGAAGTACTTTTGGGGGTTATGAGGCCATAGCTGCCAAGATTTCAGATTGCTGTGTGTGACATTTTCATAAAATCAGTGTAATTATGAGTGACACTTCAGCCACTATGAGTGACACTTTTACAGGAGCAAAATCCAGCAGTAAAGACGAGGGAAACATATATAAATATCAGAATGACACCCATTTAAGCAACAAGAAACTCTAAGAAAATCTTAAACCTGCTGCTTATCACCAGAAATCTAAGGGAATTAACCTAGTGCCTTGCAAACGGATCGTAGTTTTGGGAATATGCAATGTAACATTCAAATGCTTTCCACAGTGGTAGACTTAATTTAATAATAAACAACAGGTACCGTGCACACGTATGGTACAGTCGTATTCTGTGATACAAAATTCAAAAGACAAAGAGGAACTTGAAAATCAATCAATGGTCAGTTGTATTGGTTCAGGGTAGATTCTTTATTTCTTAGTCTTGTTTTTATAGCAAGCGCCAGCCGACACGTGTTTCGTCATCAGGGTACAACCTGTGACTCATCAGGGCTGAAAGGCGTATCAAGAATCAGGGATAGTATTCTTAGCTACTGAAATGAAAAGGTCGACGCCAGCTATTGTGAAAGCTGCAACGTTGCGACGCCAAGCAGTGGATAATGCTGCTGGTGGACTCTTCGGATCGTGAGGAATGCTCCAAACCGGGGTCTGGCAATATGTAGTGGAGCTACATATTGCCATTTCAGTAGCTAAGAATACTATCCCTGATTCTTGATACGCCTTTCAGCCCTGATGAGTCACAGGTTGTACCCTGATGACGAAACACGTGTCGGCTGGCGTTTGCTATAAAAACAAGACTAAGAAATAATCTACCCTGAACCAATACAACTGACCATTGATTGATTTTCAAGTTCCTCTTTGTCTTTTGAATTTTGTATCACAGAATACGACTGTACCATACGTGTGCACGGTACCTGTTGTTCATTGTATTCAAGTGTTCAGACGCTTCTAGGTCTGCTCACCTTTGAGAGGCTCTTAGGTTTCCCTCTATACTGTATGCACCGTTCCAACCTATTCTAACTCTATTCATCACCATCAATTCTGTCAGCACTGTTTGAGCGCCCTACACTGTATGACCAAAACCTATAGCTGAACTCTCATTAATTTAATAATACCTTGTGTCTGCTGCTGTACAGTGGCCAAGTTAGTCTGTCCCCAGTCACAACGCTGGTTTTGAGGAGATCTCTATGCAGCACTGATCATAGTGGCACTGTTCGGGTAATGTGAGAGGCAGGCCTGCCCTAAACATCTGCTCAGCCTCTCCTGGACTCAGGAAGTCCTAGTGAAGGAGAGTTCTAGTGTTGTCAGGCGACAGCAATTCTTGGGGGCCCGGGCTTGGGCTCAGGCTGAGGGTGGCGGATATCCTGTGCTATACATAAGCTACAATGCACGTTAGTTAAGGCCCAGAGTGCCTTTCAAGTTCAACAACATATTACGTCTTTTTAGCAGTGTGTCCAACTAAAGTTTATATTATATTCATCATTTTTTTCAAAGATACATATTTTAACGTTGTTACCACTTATTTGTCATAATGTAATTTGTACAACACTGTTTAGCTTGATGAGCAGTGTGGCTTAGAAACAAAGCTTTTTTCACCAAGACATGCTCGCAAAACAGCAACATCTTCTGCAGGAAAGCAGCAAAAAAATTATATTGCGAAAACAAGCTATCAGTGCGGAGAAGTGAACAGCTGCTTTATAGTAGCCGCACAGCACACCACAATTCACACCGACCTTTGCAAACACGGCTATGTCGCCAATTAAGCCATCATAATTTACAAACCAGGAGGAAGACAGCATTCTGTTTTTCAGCAAAGCACACTCACAGACACAGACCCTGCACTCAAAGCATTTGAGCTTATTTTCTTTTCAAGCATGAGGACCGAGGTGATGATCCGTCATGGTGGGGTAGAGTTAAAAGATGCAGAGGAGATGGACTGCAGTTATCATTAGTGCAGCAGGTGTAGTTGCATGGGTGTCAACGAGTGTGAGGGGCTCACAACCTCCCAATTATGGGGAGCAGTTTGTTTGGGATGAATCAGTTTTTGTTTGATGCATTTGCTGTTTTATAAGTCTCATATTTAGTTCAGTTCATAAGCTATAGAAAAGGTATTCCTGATATCCTCTCATAGCCCCGCTCCCTGCACGCAGCCATGTCCCCCCCGCTCCCCAATGCTTGCCATAAAGTTTTGGAGGGGGGCCCGACCTCAAAACATTTTGCTTAGGGGGGGGGGGCTCAGAGTAAAAAAGTTTGAAGACCTCTGCTGTATGACAATGTACATTGTGACCGGGAGGTGCTGGATTTTGATGCGGGACAGTGGACATTTGGACTACATGACAGAATTGAGGTTGTACGTTACATTTCAATCTCACAGTTTCCTGCTATGTTAGATGTAATTGACCTGTTTCTGTGCATGAGCGACCCAGTTGTCTCCTCTGTTCTGCAGTGTCGGGGTTGCCCATTGTACCATATTGACGTCAATGTGGATGTGCTGTTATTGCTATGTGTGTGTGCTGCAGTGTGCCACAGGGATCAGGGACATTATCCAGGGTCATTGTGGGTGTGCAGTGTGCTACACATCATTGTGCATGTGTGCCATTGTGCCCATCTCCCCAGTTCCTGGTCGTTACTCACCCTGTTGGTGTTGTGTCAGGTCCTATCGAGCTGTGTCTGGACACCCAACTCCTTGCACAGTCTCCACACTGTTGACTATGTCCTCCGTTTCATCCAGCTCCTCCTGTGGCGCAGCACTCCCACCTCCTGTCGCGGTTGCTGCCTTCCTGTTGTCAGCGGGTTTGTGCTTGGCTTGGCTTTTCACATCATGCCAGTGCCTCTTGGCCTCCTCCATTGATCTCCTCAACACTCCAACTGCATTCACATTTATCTTATTGTGGATCAGTTGATGGTAGTGTTCTGTCACCTGCGTGAGACTGATCTGCATTTACTGTGAACTGCATCCCGTCTTCCTCTCCCTCTTCTCCTTGGCCTTCCCCGTTCACATTGTTGCTTACTGGTGGTCTGTGTGGCTTGTGGGGTTTGCGTTGACCTCTGCACTCGGTTCAGGTGCATCCATGCTGCTACGCCGTTTCTTTTTGCTTCCCTTTGTTTTTGTTATGCTTTTATGGTATCTTTTCCCACTTGACGCGTGGGGGTTGCAGGCCTGTCGCTGGTTTTCGCTACTTTTTGTATCGGGATTGGCCTCATCACCAGTTTTTTTGCGTTCGTGATTCGCATTTTTGCAGCATCACGTTGACTTTATCGTGGACATTTGACACGTTATCGTGAGCCTATCGCATGCTACTGCTGTGTTGAGAATGCTACGCTGACACTGCGATAGACTACGAAAAGAATAGTTGCGTTAAGCTACTTTTGCGGTAATTAACACACGTTCTTGTGAATATCCCCCATATTTTTAAATATGAGGTATTTGACTATTTTCTACCAACTGTGATTTTTTTCTGAGTAGACTACAAATGTTGTGTTATTTTACAGTCTTGATAAGTCATAGACTCACATGTAGACTTCTGCGACTTATTGGCTTCTTGGTCCCTCATATTTTGGGCAGTGTAGGATTAAGTGAATCTAATTTCCGACGAGGATTAAAACAGATTTTAAGCATGTAAAATACACCTGAAGAAATATGTTGACTCATATATGGCTTCACAACTTTGAATTTATTTTCTGTTGATACTAGTGGACGTAATTATTGAGTATACGAAATTCACAGGTAGCCAATTTCTGCACCCTTGCTGAACAATGTGTCTAGATGAAAACTATATCTCCTTGTTGGCCAAGTGACAGTGAATTATCACTTTCACAAACTAAATTTATTTTCAAGTTGCTAGTGATTATAATGCACAACCAATATCTCATATTTTCTCCTGTGCGTTTGTTCAGAATGTATGTATGTATGTATGCATGTACTTATGTATGTATGTGGTATTTCTATAGTGCAGTTCTAGTCCAAAGGCCGCGGAGCCCCGAGGAATTGAACACAATAAGCTGCCCTTGATTAGGACCTTCCAAAGCACCAGCAAATTATTCCAAAAGCAATGCCTCCCCCGCCCCTCACCACACCTTAACAATCCTACAAACACAATTGTTCCCTATTTCTGGACAGATTCTGCATTATTTTAAGTAATTAATGTGTGTATATGCTTGTATGAATATGGTATTTCTATACCATGAACTTAGTCAAAAGTCAACAGGGTACAGTTCAGGTATAGTGTCAGATCACCAGGTGGCAGAGGAACCACCCCCACTACTCTAACAGAGGACACCTTGCCCTTTTGAAACATACTTGTCCTTGGAGTTACATCTTTTTCTGTCCTGGGTGGTGTCAATTCGGTAACTACAGTTCCATTCAATTCCATTTGGTAACATGGAATTGTGCCATCTTATATGGGAGCTGAAACTGTGCTCCTAACTGGAGAGTGCCTATACTTTGTCTATGGTTCAAATGTCCCTGGCATGCTAGTAGATTTCCCCTAGCATGTCAGGGACAATTGCTGGTCTTTCCATGCAAGACCACCGCAGGTAACATTCCAGTATTCCATAGATGTAGCACAACCGAAAAAGGTGAGATTCTGTCAAGGTTAAATTTCACAGCCAGAGTAACACCATTTTTGACAGCATCGATCATCAGATGATGGGGGTCCAAATAGCAGATTCAGTGAAGGATGCGGCATTGGGTCTGTCAGCATTTAATGAGCCATTATAAAAGGTGGGGAAATGCAGATGAGCCTACCACTGTTTCATCAGAGAAGTTCTCTTTCAATCCTACTGTAAATAAGTCTGAGGGTATCAGTAAATCTATATCTGATTATGTAGGTAGAGTTGCCTATGACAATATTTGCTTCAGTGGAGAATTAGCAAACATGAAATGAAATGAAATGAAATGAAATGAAATGAAATGAAACATTAATCCCTGGTTTCGTCTTGAGATGTCACTCAATCCTCTTCGTGCATGGCCATGCATTAGACAAAGTCTGACTATGGTGCCACTTCTAAGGCCTAAGAACTCTTCATGCAATCTCCTTTTAAAATACTTAAATTGTCAATCCATCCACAGAATAATCAGGACAACAGAGACTACCATATCAGTTTACCAACTGTAACAGATATTGTCTTTTTGCACACTTTAATTGTAAAATAAAAAGTCCTCTATTTACCTCTCCTCACTCCACGGCTATGGTGTTCATTACAAGTTTTCTATTAATCCTGAGTCAGGAGGAGACAGGAGTTATCAGCAGGAATCAGATTATGAGCTGTACAGTAAAATCTATACCTCTGGGTTTTTCCCAGACATATGCTACTTGTTAAAAGCAGGAAGAATGAACAATGTCCTAGTAGGTGTAAAGGAAAGTATCAATTCTATTAGGGACAAAGAGGTCAGAATTATGCATAACTTTGTTCCTTTATTTCCGCTAGCAGCTTCAGACAACAACAATACACTAAATTTCTGACGATGCAGAAGGAAATACTCAATTCAATCCAGCCAATCAGCATCCTGGAGCTCTGTGAAGAGGTATGGTCACTTCCTGTCTCTCCTCTTCGCACGACAACCACCGAGAACGTGAACCGCATGGCTAATCTGTCTACTGGTTAGTTCCTGTTAAATAAAGACAAGGTTGTAATAAATGTCCTAAACCCTCATTATAATAGTCATCATTAACCCTAAAACACCTGAATATTTAAATGTCACATAAAAATGATCACTTATCCTCTAACGAAGAATGTCTCTTTTGTCAATTAGTCAACATACTAAATGGACAGGAGGCACATAACCTGAAGTTTTGTGGGGTGAGCTAATCCTTGCCTCTGTGTCCTAAATAGAATTGAAACTTTCCTATATGCCTGCTAGGATATTTTTTATCCCATGTCAGGACCGGAGCTGAGAATGATGCCCATTTAAAGCTTACGTACCACTAGAGGAGTAATGTCCACGAAGGGTTAAACGTAGACCAATCTGCTGCATTCATAATGTCCTCTAATCTTGCTTCCACTTAGAATGCCTTGAAAGCCATGGCTTCTCTAGCAGAGTGAGCACCAAACAGGCTTGTGTCAATACCAGATTCCCACATGACTCAGCGTATCCACCTAGCGATGGTTGGGGATGAACTCACTTTAAAGGGCTTCCTAAGGGTAATGAGTAACTGCTGCTCTCCCTTTTGCATGACCTCTTCTGTGGCATACTCAGACAGTCCACTATGCACAGTTTTGGTGAATCCCTAAAGATCACTCTAGAATGGGTCTTTGTAGACCTGTAAATGTTAAACGTGACCCCATCAGGGGTAATCACCCTGCCCACAAGTCTATATCTCTGAATTTGGACACTATTCTACAAGACCATGAACAACAACATAGCCAACTTACCTGACAGTTCCTTCCTGCTCAGATATTTATTCTGAGGCCCAGTTGGGAAATGATTCAGAACACAGCTATCACCCCACAGGGCAGAATACCTTGGTTCTGGTGTGACAGAAAGGCAGATGCCTCAAGGGAGTTTCCAAACTAGTGCATGCTTCACCACTGGTAGACCGTCTACTGGAAGATGGCCTGCTGAGATGGCAGCTCTAAAGGTATTTACTGACCTGTAAACCATACCTTGGTGTGCCAGCTCTAAATAGAAATTCAAAATGTGAATGAAGCTCAATTCCACGAGATCCAGCTCTTATTGAATACACCAACCCAGCCATAATTTCCAAGCTGACCTATCTCTTTTAGAAGTACTTTCTGCCCATGCCTTGTGGATAATCTCCTGAGTTTGCACCAAGAGCCTGAGTTTTTCCATGTCTATCTGGAATCCTCTATACCATTATGGATAGCCCGCATCCCTAGACCATGTGATGATGAAGGCCCTCTGGACTCCTCAAAATTTGATGATATTGGGGGAGACGGTTTGGAGAATCCCAGGAAAGTCCCAGTACAACTGGAAACCATGCTTGTGATCTACAGATGGGTATAACAAGAACAATGGCCGCCTCCTGCCTCTTGACCTGTGCCGAGACCCTCATTATCATCAATTAAGGTGGAAAGACAAAGCCCTGTTCCGACTCCAATACTGTAGGGAGACTTCTTTGTTCCCCTGGATCTGGTGGCAATCTGAAGTACCTGGGTGTCTGGAGGCAAATAGAAACACAGAGAATGGTCCCAAAAGCTGATACATGAAAGCAAACATCAGTGGGTCTATTTTCACATGCTCGACTCTCTGAGGTGTCTGATACCCTGCTCACCACCACGGAGATTTGGTTGAGGAGGAAATATTGCCAGAACACCTGTGCTATGGTCATTAGAACCTTCAACCTCATGCCTCCTAGATCATTGATATACCTCACCACCGAGACATTGTCCATCCTGAGGAGCACACAGCACTTTGACATGATCTTGGTCAAGTATCTGATCACGAATGAACCGGGCAAGAGTTCCAGGCAGTTGATATGCATGTGCTGTTCTTGATCTGACCAGCTTTGTCTTGTAGATGAGTCTTTGCACCAAGTACCCCAGACAAACTTCTTGACGTCAGATTTGAAGATGATTTCCGAGTCAGAACCGATGATCGCTCTTCACTTCCACTATTCTATGTGCCATAACCACTATTGGATGTCCTCTCCAGCTTTTTCCCACAGCCGCACCAACTCTAAATATGTGAATCCCCTCCTGAGGTAGGATACCTTGAGGTGCTGGAGTGCCCTGTGGTGGAGTGGCCCAGGGATATTCACCTGCATAGTAGAGAATAGTAGACCCACTATCCATGTCAGCTGGCAGAGGAAAGGATTTGGTTTGGTCAGGACTCTTCTCAGCTCTTGATGAATCTTGGACATCTTTTTGGAGGGAAGACTTAGGGAAGTCTGCACCAAGCCAATCGGAAATCATAGAAAGTGCAGTTTCTGGTGAGGGTGACGTCTCTGATTTCTCATAGTCAGCGGCGGCCGGCACAGGTAAGCGTGGTGTGGAGTGGCAGGGCGGGGCAGTGCACAGCAGGGAGGAAAGCCAACAGATGACAAAATAGGTGTTATTTATTTATTTAATTATACTTTTTCCATCGACTTCCCCCTACCACCCTGCACCGCCCCTACCCTCCCCACTGTGTTTACCTGTGCCGACCGCTGCTGCTCATCGTTGATCAAAAGTCTAGGTCTTTGAAGAGGAAGGTGACAAATGCCATGTGTCTTTTTAACAATTCTGGAAATGTATCCATTAGCAGGCTGTCATTGAAATACACAATGAGCTGAATGCCCTGTCTTCTGAGAAAATTCCATCACCGGATTTAGGACTTCATAAAGCACCAAAGTGCTGATGACAGTCCAAATGGGAATGCCGAGAACTTATAGGTCTGGTGATGACATACAAACTTCTGAAAGTGGCAAAGAAGCCGGAAAATAGGGATTGCGAGATAGGCATCCTTAAGATCTAGGCGAACCAACAAGTCTCCTGGACGTAAGATGTTCCTAGGCAGATGGATACCCTCCATCTTGGAGTGGCAGTAAAACAGTCATTCGTTGAATTCCCTTAGATTTATTACTTGGCAGAAGTCTTAGTATTTCTTCTCTTCCACGAAGATGTTGTTGATGAAACCGTTGGAATGGAGGGATGACCTGATTTTGACTCGCTTTGGCTCCTGGCTTGCGGCTTCGTGATCTATGAGATGAGCCTGGGCATCTGAAAAGACTAGAGAACGAGGCGGGGAGGACTGTACGGGCGACCTACAGAACTCTGTATAGAATCCCCTGACCATCTGGAGCACCTGTGCATACCCGGTCAACTGAGTTCAGTTGTGCAAGAACTGCGCTAGTCTGCTGCCCATCACAATCTGATGGGAGGAACTCGCTCTTAACTCTATAGGTATTGGTGGGGACTGCACCTCCAGAAGTGCTTTTGTTGAAACAGCCCCTTCCAGCTCCCCTGGAGGGGATAACCCTATATTTAGCTTGGTTCTGGTAGGAGCCTCGCCTGACATACTGTCCCGGTTGGGAGGCACTGTTGTAGGAGTGGCAGATCGAGTGCCCCCTTCCTCTGCCAACCCTGAGGAAAACCATGGCGGCAAGCATTTTTTTGATAGACGCCTGGGCTTTGTCATGGGATGTAAATGTGGAGACACACTTTCCCAGCTCTTTTATGAAAGGGTTTCCAAAGAGTTCCCCCTAAAACCACAGGTCCCGCTTCCGCAGAGAGTAGCTCCCCAACTTGGGGTCGACCGCAATAAGAAGGGACCTGTGTTTCCCCACAGACATTGCACAATTAGGATCCTCTAAGAATATTATGGCTGTCTTTGTCCACCTGGAGAGGATTTTAAGGGAAGACAAATGAGCCCCACAGTTTGGCCTCCTCTGCCATGTCTAGTATCTTAGTCAAGGGACCCTCCACATCCAAAAGCTTATCCTGGCATGACCACCAGGAGCGTTCTATGCCTTTCTTGGGGTTCATAATATATTTTGCCAGAAATGTGGCCATCTTTGTATACATTTTCAGGGAGAGGAAAACCTTCTCCTCTGGTGTAGGGTGGGGGCATGCTGCTTTTAGTCTATTGCGGGCCTCCTTGTCCAGTGGCTTGTGTAGCCGTCCTGCCACATGAGCAGCCACCTTGTCTGCCAGGATCTATTCAGTAGACCTAGAGTGGAAAATGTCATCTGGATCCAGAATATCAGCTACCATGGTATCCACCTGGGGTCCCAGGTAAGGGGCAGAGGTAGAGTTATCATTTTTGGGACACCATGGCCTTTCTGGTTCCTTGTCTCCATCTGAGGAAGGGGGAGGCAGTGTTGTTGTAATGGGGGATGGACGGTTTCCTGCAAAATTATCTGCAGTATTGGGAATGGGATCCAAGCCAGAAGTGCACCCAGGTAGCAGCTCACTCACCAAAAATGCATGTTTGGGGCGGCCAAAAGTGCCATCTGAGGAGGTTCTCTTTGACATTTAGTTGGTTCTAGCTGCCCCAGGGGTTCTGTTGATCCTTAGGGTCCAGGGAGTTCTTCCCTCCTGGTTTGAGGTTATGGGCAGGCACCAGCAAGCTTGAGGAGCTTCTTATCCAGAAGTGCCAGAGATGTTGTTCTGGCCTTCTGGACTGATGCTTCCACTGCCCCGGAAAGATGTGTGTTCTGAAAGACACATTCCATCTCCTCCTCCTCTACCTAAGACTCTGTTTCTCCTTGATATATTATAGGTCTTGAGTGGCTGTGCCAAATGTAGGCCCCATAGGGTAAGCAATTAATGATGTCAGGAGACCTACTGTATTAAGTGGCAGAGCCGTGAATGGGGAAGAGGCGCCACCCTGTGCAAAAAGGGCGGAGCCTGGGACACTCTTGGACAGATAATAGAATATAGACCCTGGTGAGGCATATCGCTCCAGGCTACAGGGAGTTGGTACCTGCAATCCAGTGCACTCAGCTCAGTGGGAGGTGGTAGCCAGGTGCACGGATCATTGCTCTCTCTGCCACTGAGCCGTTGAAGAACTGCGTTTCCAGCAGTGGGAGAACCAATGCAGGACCCAACATGAAGTGCCCCCTAGCTGTCAGAGGACCACGGTGCCAAAGCGTAGTCCCCACCCACCACAAGTCGTCGTACAAGGAATCTGAAAAACGAACCCACGGCCGTCTGAACAAAAATAAAAGGTGGCACCAACTAGAGAGAGCTGAATTATACAATAATACAAACAAGAAATGTTAGTGATATCATCTAACAAGCATGACAAGATGAAAAACGCTTATTTCAGTCAGGAGAAGGCGAAATAACACTAATCTGCTGCTGGAGCAGTGAAGACAGTGGAGGGACAGGAAATTACCTACCTCTTCACAGAGCTCCAGGATGCTGATTGGCTGAATTGTGTTACTTATTTCCTTCTGCATCAGGGAAATGTAGTTTATTTTTGTTGTTTGAAGCTGCTGTGAAAAATTAAGGAAGAAATGTATGCACAATCCTCACTTCCAGTCCTGACAGAATTAATCTGCAAAACAGTCCTACAATGACTGGAAACCTGTAGTGTGAAAACTTTGACTTGTGGTTATTCCTCTTTCCCAGTTGCGAATTTGAAGAAGTGCAGTATTACTGCACAAGGTAGTATACCCTAACCCACTGTATCAGTATTTTTGCTTTTAGTATTCCTGCTTCTGTATTCTGCATCTGTCATTCTACGTAATGGTGACATATCTCTGGGGCTATTTTAAGGCATGGACAAAGTGGGCAATTGCCGGCACCCCCCATCTTATATAGTGGCCCCTTAGTAAAGTTATAGTTCTCAGTTTCTCCGTTTTTCTCACTTTCGTTGATTTCTCTATAAGAACCCCTCTTCCTCCTTCTTCCCCTTGACTGTCTCTGGCTTTCCGGTGCCATTTTAAGGATTTTCGGGCCTCCGACAAGATACACTTCAGTTATTTTGTGTGCAGGTTTAAATACATTACAATGGTTGCCATCATACAGGCTTGAATTATTAGACAATAGGCAATTCAAAATAGTTCCGACCAAGGAGCCTCGAAAAAATAAGTTTTGTCAGGGGCCCTAAAAATCATTAAGATGACACTGCCTATGATTACGAATACGAACTAGTTCTCTGTGTATTTTCGCCACTCTGGTGTCATCTTTCATCCAAGTGTTCACTTTTCCTCGGTGCCCTGCCTTGTCACTATTTATACGTGCAGCTTACCAATAATGTCAATCACTTCCTGAAAGTATATCATACTGCATTTGCAAATGACATATATTAAGTAACCTGATTTTCCATCGTTACATTGACAACCAAAAAACACAGCCCAAATGTTTCTCCTTGTCTGCCAATCAATTTTTAATTTGGCCGTGGCAGGTCTGTGTCTAGTCTGCCTTTTGAAAGGTGTTGTGTGCGACTCTTCACATTGTATTTGTGTTCTCACCTTCCACCAAACCCTTCTAAATGTGGCCGCCTGAATAAGGATATTTATTGCACGCTGTGGCAAACCTATAACTATCGGAATTTCACAATATGCGATTTGCACCGTTCACTGCACAGCAAAGTGCATTAATTTATCATTTATTGTGAATAACGTGTGGGCACAACTTTTTTAAAACTTGTAATTCTGCACGATCCCATAAAAGATTGACGTGTTTTTTCACCAGGCATTCATCTGCAAGATAACATTTTTCCTTAAAAGGTGGGCCGAATGCCTGTTACATTTTGTTTTAATCTTTGGTGTCCGTTAAGATGTAGTTGCCCTTTCTCTTCACTTAACTTGCGCCACTCCCCTATTCTCTGCTGTGATAAATCGGGCCACATTTTCACTTCTAACTCCACTGTGGGGTCGCTGGTGGCCAGGCAAACCACACAGGGTTAAACAAACAAAGGAATTTTTCATTTTCTCTTTCATTCAATAAAGGTCCATTTTCTGTCACCCTGCGACCTTTTGACCTGTGCCCTAATGCCGCTGGTCACACAAGGGCAGGAGTTCAGCCACAGGTTAAGTCTGTAATGTTTTGTGTGTTGATGAGGGGCGCTGTCTATTCTCACTTCCTCCTGTCTGTCCCTGCACAATGCAATTACTCTCCGAGAAGGAGAGTTTACTCCTGCTGGGCAAGTTCCCGCCCCTCGCGAGTAGCTAATAAGGGCATGTGTTCTTGGCTTCGCTCAACAAACCTCTTTGTTTTCCTTGCATATCACACAATGCTAAATGTTGCACAACCCCGCCCGGCAGTGAATGTTCTCGCACTTTCGTGTAACTGTCGGTTTCATCTTTCAAGACCCATTAAGATGGTGTTTCTTCGTTCTATTTTGGAAAAAAAGAACTCTTCGTTGTTTCTTTTATTTTAAGTGTTGAAACTGTATTTTTTCTTTTTTTTTGTATTATACTGGTCCTATTTTTTTTAGTGCGCTAACGGGCGCGTGTTGAAATACTGAGAGGTGTATTTTTTCCAATCCATTTTAGTCGTTTAATTGGCAAATGTTCTGAAAGGTCTGTGGCATTTTGTCTGTAGTCGCCAATGCTATTTGTGTTAATCTGCTCCACAAACTATTTCAAATTATAGTTAAAGGAATAAACTTCAACAACTCCTTCAGCAACATCTTAAAGAATGTAATGGGGCTATGTAGGTGATATTCCAAATCTCCATTAAAATTCCTGACAAACTGGTATTTTTTCCAAGAAAGAAGCAGCCGCCCCTTATTTAAAATGTAATTTTTTTTAATAGTCTCTTGATGTCACACAGGGGAACACTGAGGACTCGGTTTCTCCTTAGGGCTGGAAAGTATTCTCCGCCCCCTGTACCCCCCTGCAGTTCCGCACACCAGTACTAAGGTTCTGGTGTAAGATCTCGCGTGGCTTAAAGGTAATTAAAGCGCTATGACAATGTATTTACCAACCACTAACACTTCCAAAAGGAGAAGGAGAAAGGGAGGGAAATGGGCTTTCACAGATTGCTACTTCTCAATCATAACCTTATAACAACAAGGAAATCGTGACACAAACTCGTATGGGAGTCCCGAAGTAATCCAATCCCATTTGAGGGAGACTTAATTGTTCGTATATAAGTATATCAGAAGGACCTAGGTTTCTCAAAAAAGGTAAGTCAAGCACTCACCCACCAACCTAGGGGGCATGCTTCATGAGCATCATGGCAAACACAAGGAGATAATGGGCAGAGTGCTGAAACATTTCAGACACTCATCACCAGTCACAGATCTGGGTTGAATCCATCATCGTTCTTCTGCTCACTACGTCACCCAAGTTCACACCCAGCCATATGCAAATCAGTCTTGACCCTGGTCCTCAGGGGAACAGTCCAGCCCAAATTGCCAGGCCAGGTCCTCTCTGGACCAGAAGTAAGCATCCAGGGACCAGTTTCGGGCTATCACCCCTTATCAGCCAGAATAGCTTGGATCACGAGCATCATAGGCATCATCCACCTAATCATGAATGAATGTTGTCTAATGAGATCTAGTTACTTATATTTTCGAACAAATCAATGCTTATGTTGAATACTATTTTGTTTTGTGTACAACTATTTGAGGGCGTCTGGCTTAAATTCTCTTTAATTTCATTACACATGTATCAGACCTCATTTTGTAATTTCATTTTGGACAAATATAAGATAGAGCTTGAGGGCACTGTATGTTTTTACTTGTGTATCTATAGCTCACTGACCATCCTTGTGGTGTCAAGTATGTGTTAAAAGAAGGAGCACAGAATATCTAGCACTCCTTCCAAGAGTGTGGTTGGTATAGTGTCCATGAGGACACATCCTAGGCCAGCCTCCTGTCTCCCTGTCTCAGAGTGCTGTCCCTCACATGCTTACACACATACCTCACACAGGTCACTCAGTTAGGTGATGGTGGCAACACATAGCTAGTTGGGCATGTGTGCCCTCACTCTAGTTTCTAATATTTTAAGTGCTTGTGTAATTTGTTGCGCAGGTGAGAAACACCTGACATTGCAGTTGTGCATAGTAGATTAGATATCTGATGTGATGTAGCTTCTTTATTAGGATTAAGTGATGTCTGTTGAGTTTAACAAGTTTTCTTTCAATCCAAGATGTAACATTCAATTATACTGTATTGCTATTTACATAATGCTAAGCTTGCTCGAAAGCAGTACATCTTAGAGCAATAGGTGTGAGCCTTAGGATTCAATTCATGATGATTGACAAAGATGTAGATTACACGGAGGACGTGGAGTAGGTAATTGGTCACTGACCCTTTGGTTCTAGCTGCCACGTCAGGAGAGAGGCCAATTCAGACTGCAGCAGTTGGAGGACGGACACGATGCAATCTTCCACATCTTATCAGGGCTGGAGGAGGGCTCAGAGAGGTGTGAAGGACTCACTGGGATTATATACAAACTTGGTTTGCTGGTGCTATTCCTGTTTTTGGGGGTAGGTAGGTTTCCCAATAATAGGGTTTCTTTTCTCTCTGTTTAGGTTTGTATGGCCTAGCCAACTTTTGTTGCTATATTTTCCTATTTTGTGGTGAGGTAGTGAAGTGGAGCAGTGTTTTCAGAAATCTGATTGAGGATTCTACCTAGGCAGATATGAGAGAATCAGAACTACACTTCCTCTTAAAATAGGACAGCAATGGGTGCAGCAACAAAGGGGTCAGGCACGAGCTTCAGAACAGCTTTTCCTCCCACTCCACAAATTCAAATTCGAATAGTCAGGCATCCTAATTGTAGATTTTTTTCTATTTACAAAGTACGCACTAAGGTCATAACAAAGTTATTGGGGGGAGGTATTGTAATATCTAATGCTGCTAGAGTAGATACCTCTAGAATATTTGGAAAGGATTCCTTAGATGTATGAGACCTACAGATTGTTCTTATTAAAATCCAATTGGAAACCTTTTAAAAATGAATGGAGACTCATAATCTTTCACTGTAAAGGGATAAAGGGAGATCAGTCCTGTCTTGCCTCCTTGCATTAGTCAGTTTTGTCCACTGCTTTCCAGTGCCTTAAAAGAAGAAAAGCCTTGTTTTTTATTTTTGTGCTGAGACTGCATGCTCTGATGCAATGCTGTAGTTGGTGGTTCTTTCCACAGATTACTCTAAGCAATCTTCCCTTGCTAACCATCAGTAATGGGCCGTTAGTGTAGAGGTAAGCTATCAACAGGTAGGATGGCTTACTTGAATAAAGACACACTGCTAAGCTATAGTGTGATCTGAATGTCCTCAGTTTGAATTCTGGATAGGCCAACTCCACTCTTTATTATTCTGAGGTAGGGAAACAAATACTTTCAGACTGAGAAATAGACACACCTGTTATGTCCAGCACACACACACACATATGCACGCACGCACACACATGATGTAGTTTAAATCACATTTTAGTTATTGGGGTGCATTATAATCACGTGTAGAGTGTACCCGCACATAATCCTTTGTTGTGTTAATATGAAGTATTAGAATTGCGAAATGTAATAACATGAAGCATGATGTATTTAGGCCTTTGAATAGTAATATGGAGAACTAATGTTGAAAGTTAATGTAACTAGCAGCAAATATTAAAGTGAAGAGTCTGTGTTGTGCAAATGACAGTCATTCATTTATTAAGTGTGTTTGTTAGTTTTGTCGTTTACAGGAAGGTACAAATATTAATTGAATGTGCCCTACTTTTCTATGCAAATTCGTGAAGCTCACATGCCATTTCTTATGTTAGCTGAATCTTGTAGGCCAGAAATACATTTCGCCCTAGAAGCTCTCGCTTTAGAATTAACAGTTTGAATTCCATGTGTGTTGTGGAATTTGTTCTTTCTCACGTTTTGTGTTGCATGTGAAAGATGCGATCTTGTTAGCTAAATGATGTCTTTGTTTTGCTATTCAGGCAAGGAGAGAAAAAGTTACATTGTATGGTTTGAATCGATAAAGGAAGTTCATTGTGCTTTGCACAGGAGAAGGTTTGGAAACCATTGACAAACCCCTGTGAGAAGAAGAACACTGTTGTCCCATGGAAAACTATCTTTAGGACAGAACCTAGAGTCGATGGCATGACCTGCAAAGGATCTTGGGAAAGTTGCCTTCAAAATTGTGTTGTGGGGAGTAGGGAAAGTGCCCACTTCTTCCTCTGCCTTCGGAGAGAGAGCATCTTAGAACAAGCTCTGTAGCAATAGCTTTATGCTATCTGACCCATCGAAGGTGGGGAGACTTTTAGGAAGACTCCACATGCTGATACCTTTTAATTCCTTTTCCTGATGATGCTTAAGTAGGGATGTCATCTCAGTGTTAGTGTAGGGACAGATTAATGCTTTATATTCATCAACCCTCGAAGCAGGGAAATTAAGACTCATGCTTTTTGATCCTATGCATCTTATTTCTTGAATTGATTGTTTTGCTTATGCTATATCGTCTCAACTGGATACGCAGATTTGGCTGTATGCTAATTCCGATGTAATTCTACACTCTCATTTTGAGGGGTCTTTATGTTCACTTATTCTTGGCTTTGTAATAAACTAACTAAATTACGTAGATGTTTGTGGTTACTATGTGTCCAAGAAAATTCTTGTTTAATTGATTGGTAGTAATAACGAGCTTTCTCACATATATATATATATATATATATATATATATATATATATATATATATATATATATATATATATTCATTGAAAAAATCGTAGGTTTCAGGGTGTTATAGTTAGCTGGACATTTCACTCATACAAAACCATTGAAATTCCTCGGTTATAGTTAGTTGTACTAACTGTAACTTTCGCGCCTGCAATCCACTGGTGATGATGTCACATATTACATCATTCATGACATGGTCAGTGACATCACTGATGTCATCACTGATGACATCTCAAATGACATCACTGATGACATCACGGATGACATCATCCAGTGAATGTGGTTTGGTTACATATTTAAACATATATATAAATAGCAATTTGCATTGAAGAATGAGTGGGTATATACTAATCTGGATAGTGGATTTAGTAGCAGTGTAATTGATGATTGATTGTTTACTTGAGTAATTTATAGTGTCTCACTAAATATATTGAATAGCGACTAAACTGTGTGAATATCTGTATTACTTGGTCAGTTGTTGTGTAAACTGCTGCACCAGTTGGTTACTAGCTATGTGAAACTCTATATTAGTTATTGATTAGTTAACTGATTATTTACAATGAAAAGTGAATGTGTGTGTGCTTCGGTGGGGGGTCTGTGACTGCCCAAAGATATGTGAATAGTTAATTCAGTTCGTATATGAGGTTAAAACTACGTATTATAATACTTGTTTGGGTGAGTGAATATCTTTATGGGTGTGGTGATGAGCAAAAACATTTCTCAATGGTACATGTCCAACAAAGTAGAAAAAATAAAAGACAGTGTATGTGACAGTTGTTGTATATAAATAAGTGTACATAAAACTCATTGATTCCTTGAGTGACTGTATAGATAATTCTATACTTGTAATAGTGATTTCATGACAAACTAAGTATGAGTTACTATTTATATGAATAAATGAAGTGATATTTGTATAAGTGTGTAGCTGAGTAAATGTGAATAAGGTACATTGTTTGCAAAAGTGAGTAGGATGACTGCATAACTGAATAGGATGTGTGCTGGCGTGCACTGTTAATATAAGTGTATAAGTATATTTAATAGTGTTCTATTGATCATTGACAACATGTATGAGTGAATCTATAGGTAAGTGATTAGATGTGTGTGTAGATCTAGGAATTACTGAGTGGGTTTTTAGATACTTGTATTGCTGTGTCAATTGATTCAAATAAGGTACTCTGTATTTTTCAGTGAGTGATGACAGGTTATAGTAGTGTATGATGAGGTGTATCTGTTTGTCACGTGGATGATGTCAACAGTGATGTCATCAGTGATGTCATTTGAGATGTCATCAGTGATGTCATCAGTGATGTCACTGACCATGTCATGAATGATGTAATATGTGACATCATCACCAGTAGATTGCGGGCGCGAGAGTTGCAGTTAGTACAACTAACTATAACGGAAAAATTTCAATGGTTTTGTATGAGTGAAATGTCCAGCTAACTATAACTCCCCTGAAACCTATGGTTTTTTCAATGAATTTCTAAGGTTTTTTAAATGATAATTCCTAACTATAACATGTCTGAAACCTATGGTTTTTCAGTGAATTTCAAAGGTTACACTTCCTACTTATACTGTTGACCACTTCCCCATATTTTGAACAAGAAACCAAATCTGCAATGCTACCTAAAAAATCAGGCAATAGTTCCACTAACAAATTAACATCAACATTTAACTAATGTAAGAACGTCGACTATGTACTGCGTAAATTACATCCAACTCACACCCATATTTAAAGATCAATATGTGATAGAGGTTCTAATTATACACTTCTGACACCAAAGAAAATTACAATACCCAATGCACCACAACCACCCCCGAACACCTCCCCCCTACTACCTCAGAGGCAGCGCAAAACAGGACAACAGACATTTCCAAAATAATATATCCCCTCAACAGTACACTAGCTCAATCTACAGAGATGTGGCAACAAAGTATGTATAAGGGAAAGAACTCGAACATCAACAATAATGTACACAACACTAAAACTACCGGTGAAATACTATACACAATTCACTATACAAACCAAAAACTTTTCAATGTGTAGATATACCATTGATATGTGTAGTGAACTGAATAGTGAACGCAACCATATTATCTCAGACACTGGGGAATATTTCGGTCTTGTAGCTGTGTTCAACCCCCTTTGAAACAGAAGCGGAGTGGGCTAGTCCAACGTAAGACTATAAATAATTAGGCTATGCCTTGGGCGTGGTTACTTCTGCAAAGAGAAGAGACTGCGCCGCAGCGAGGGTCCGCATCCTGCCACGTGGCTGCCGTCATGACAGCGTGCCTCCTTGATATAGGCCCATTGCAAACTCAGCGCCACAGCACCGCAGACTTATGTCTGTATCGACTACTGTCTTCAATCTACACTGCGGACAGCAGGGTTTACAACTTGAATTCAACTTTGGATCTAAATTTGTCGTCGGTATCTGTGCTGAGCACTGCCTTCAATCTACTCTGCGGTCAGTAGAATTGACAACGTGATACCAGTTGCGCATCAGCACTACAGAAAACATTGAATTCAGGCTCGATTTATTTAAAGTAGGGACAATTGTACTATGTCCTTCGATTTTGTTAAAGTTTGAACAGTAGGAAATTCAGCCTTCATTTATTTAATGCAGAGACAATTACGGACAGCATTCAAGTTAGCCTTGATTTATGTAAGGCATAGACAATTTTGTTAATGGATGCCACAAAAAGCATTCCTCAACGTCTGTACTAAGTACTGCCTTCAAATGTACACTTTGATCAACAGAGTTCACTACTTGATACAAGAAGCACATCAGCACTACAGACAACAATGAATTCATTCTCGATTTATTTAAGGGAGAGACAATTCTACTGTGTCATCAGATTTTGTTAACGTATGTGACAAAAAAGCATTTGTCGATGTTTCTGTGGACTACTGCTGTTAGAACTGGCTATTTCTGGTAGGCTATGGCTGACGCCAAAGCCAGGAAGAAACCACCATTCTAGTCAGGGCAAGGAAGTCACACGCCAAGATAACCCCTGCTCACCCCCTTGGTAGCTTGGCACGAGCAGTGAGGCTAAACTCGGAGGCAATGTGTTAAGCATTTGCGCCAGCGCACAACAGCAACAACATGCTAGGCACACCACAAAAGGACTCCACACAAGGTTATATTAAAATAACTTTTGTATTGTAAACACACATCAGATAAAAATCACACATGTACATTGTGCCAACTAGCACGGGCAACATTCATAAGGGATTATTTACAAGACAGGGCCACATGGGCCACTGTCAGAATCAACACTTTGTAGATATAGAAATAGCACTTATAGAACTTAGAATAAGTATAGCAAAAAGAATAACAGTTGTAAATCACATCCAGTAACTACTGGGGACAGGTAAGTACCACCTACGCAACCCTAAACACCTTAGGAGAATGTCACGCAGGGGACCAGGACCTCACTAGGACCACCTGTACTAAAAAGGACAACCACCTAAGTATCACACAGCATTTAGGGGTCTAAGAAAGAACACATTACCCATGATGCATAAATATACATTCAGAGGAGTAGTAAAGGGAAACACATGATGTATAAACCTACACATTCAGCGGTGTTAAGAATAAAGCACATGATGCAATAAAAATACATTCAGAGGTACCAGAACAATGCAGTAGCGCAAAAGTCACATGATGTATAAAAACATTCAGAGGTGCAGGAATAACACATGATGCAAGAAATCACATTCAGAGGTGCAAATAACCATACAATTGCGCAAACCCTACATAAGCCACCACCTGTGGCAGTCCCTAGGCCAACTGGCCTTGTTGGGGCTAGGACGCCCTGAGTCTCAACGTCAGGGGCCTAAACGGTGCAGGTGCCCACTACTTGCTGGGCACCTGTGAACACTCCAAGACCTAAACGGTGCAGCTGCCCACTAATTGCTGGGCAGCTGGGAGTCAAAACGTCAACAGGGTCCTCGCTGACCCTTCGGCGCAAACTGCGCCCACTGCTGGAGCCACACAGGCTCTGGGCATCTCACATGCCCCACACGTTGGAGCCACACAGGCTCTAAAAACCATGGCACCTCGAGCCTCGCTGGGCTCGTGAATCAAGAACAGGGGCAGGAGCCTCTCAAGGCTCCAAAGAACAAAACATGCCCCAGAGCCTCTCTCAGCCTCTCATTAAAAAAAATGCCCATGAGCCTCTCTCAGGCGCTAAATACACCAACTGGCCCTTGAGCCTCTCTGGGCTCGACAACGAGGAGGCTGGGGCCGAGCCTCGCAGGCAGGAGGGGGGGGGAGCGGGCACCGACAATGTGCCCCGGCGCCCCTTCTAAATGCTGCTCTCGTTGGAGTCCCCCTCGGGGGTCTCAGGATGCCAAACATGTCCGCAAGAGCCTCTCTGGGCTCTGAATTTGCACATGCCCCCGGAGCCTCGGGTGCTCGAAACAGAATGCGGGGCAAGGTGGGAGCGGCCCGCTGCCAGACGGGGCCGCTCCTGACGAGGACAGAGCACGGTGCCTCGAGGCACCCAACCAGAAGCCCCCACACTCACCGGACCTCGGGCGGCGCTTCTGACGAGCAGCGCGGAGGGGCAGGCACCGGCATTGTGCCTCCCGCCCCCTCCGCCAGACACAGGCTGCAAGTCCTCTCCCGCTTCACCCGGGCCCCCTCCTGGGACCCGGGGCTCTCAGCTGCAACTCTGTTCCTCCGGGGCTCCCTCAGCACAGGGGAGCCCCGCGAGCTGCCGCCATCATTCTTCCTCCTTCCCCGGGACGGCAGCCAATCACAGCGCGGCCCGGGGAAACATCACCACACAATCCCGGACCGGCCAGCAAATGGCAGCGCGGCCCACCGGGACGAGCCCCCAACCGCGGGCCAATCCGAGCGCGGCCCCTTCGATGCTTCGTCTCGGGCAGCGGCGGTGATTTCCATGCCGGGTGGGCACCGGCCTTAAAAATAAAGTGCTCCCAGCGCTCGGGAAGTCCTCGTTTGCGCTGGTCATGCCGGGTGGGCACCGGCCTCTGCAAAACAAAGCGCTCTTAAGCGCCCACGGGCAATCCACGGCGCTCCCAGCACTAGCAACCAGACAGAGCGCTCCCAGGCGCTCAGGGAGACCCACAGCGCTTCCAGGCGCTAGAAATACGAATCAAGCGCTCCCAAGCGCCAGCAGGCAGCAAAGAGGGTTCAAGTGAAAATAAAGCGCTCTCTGCAGGGAAATGCAGCTTCTCCATGCTGCAAAGGTCCCAGAGCTTCCCAGGGGGGCAAAGCCAGGTCCCCCCATCAGTGTGGGAGGGTATACTCAGACGTGAGTCCCTTGCTCATTGCACCATCAGGATTCAAGCAAGCCGGGCCGAAGAAGGCTGTGATGCCAGAAACCGGTCCCCGGAAGCTTGTTTCCTTCCCAGTATAAGAATTGGCTTGGTAGTTTGGTTTGCCCTGTTCCCATCATGCACTGGGACAGGAACAGACTAATTTGCATATAGCCAGGTTCTGAGCTGGGATGGTGCAGTGAGCTAAAAAACGGTGATGGATTAAAACCATGATCTATTGACTTGGTAAGAGTATTCTGCATCATTCAGAAACTCTGTCCATCACCACCCCCCTTTTCCACAATCCGTTTTATCCACACTATGTGTGGGAGGGTATACTCAGACGTGAGTCCCTTGCTCATTGCATCATCAGGATTCAAGCAAGCCGGGCCGAAGAAGGCTGTGATGCCAGAAACCGGTCCCCGGAAGCTTGTTTCCTTCCCAGTATAAGAATTGGCTTGGTAGTTTGGTTTGCCCTGTTCCCATCATGCACTGGGACAGGAACAGACTAATTTGCATATAGCCAGGTTCTGAGCTGGGCTGGTGCAGTGAGCTAAAAAACGGTGATGGATTAAAACCATGATCTATTGACTTGGTAAGAGTATTCTGCATCATTCAGAAACTCTGTCCATCACCACCACCCTTTTCCACAATCGGTTTTATCCACACTATGTGTGGGAGGGTATACTCAGACGTGAGTCCCTTGCTCATTGCACCATCAGGATTCAAGCAAGCCGGGCCGAAGAAGGCTGTGATGCCAGAAACCGGTCCCCGGAAGCTTGTTTCCTTCCCAGTATAAGAATTGGCTTGGTAGTTTGGTTTCCCTGTTCCCATCATGCACTGGGACAGGAACAGACTACTTTGCATATAGCCAGGTTCTGAGCTGGGATGGTGCAGTGAGCTAAAAAACGGTGATGGATTAAAACCATGATCTATTGACTTGGTAAGAGTATTCTGCATCATTCAGAAACTCTGTCCATCACCACCCCCCTTTTCCAAAATCGGTTTTATCCACACTATGTGTGGGAGGGTATACTCAGACGTGAGTCCCTTGCTCATTGCACCATCAGGATTCAAGCAAGCCGGGCCGAAGAAGGCTGTGATGCCAGAAACCGGTCCCCGGAAGCTTGTTTCCTTCCCAGTATAAGAATTGGCTTGGTAGTTTGGTTTGCCCTGTTCCCATCATGCACTGGGACAGGAACAGACAAATTTGCATATAGCCAGGTTCTGAGCTGGGATGGTGCAGTGAGCTAAAAAACGGTGATGGATTAAAACCATGATCTATTGACTTGGTAAGAGTATTCTGCATCATTCAGAAACTCTGTCCATCACCACCCCCCTTTTCCAAAATCGGTTTTATCCACACTATGTGTGGGAGGGTATACTCAGACGTGTGTCCCTTGCTCATTGCACCATCAGGATTCAAGCAAGCCGGGCCGAAGAAGGCTGTGATGCCAGAAACCGGTCCCCGGAAGCTTGTTTCCTTCCCAGTATAAGAATTGGCTTGGTAGTTTGGTTTGCCCTGTTTCCATCATGCACTGGGACAGGAACAGACTAATTTGCATATAGCCAGGTTCTGAGCTGGGATGGTGCAGTGAGCTAAAAAACGGTGATGGATTAAAACCATGATCTATTGACTTGGTAAGAGTATTCTGCATCATTCAGAAACTCTGTCCATCACCACCCCCCTTTTCCAAAATCGGGAAATGCAGCTTCTCCATGCTGCAAAGGTCCCAGATCTTCCCAGGGGGGCAAAGCCAAGTCCCCCCATCAGCCCAGGCAGGGCAGAGGGGTCCCCCAGGAGTCCAGGAAAGTCCATCAGGAGTCCAGGGGCTGGGCAGGGCTCAGGGATTCCCCTGAGCCCCAGCAGCAGCACGCCCCTGGCAAGATTCAAGTCCAAAAACAAGAACATTTTGGAAGGGGACACAGCCCCTTCTTATACACAGAGAAGTCTTTGAAGTCTTTGAAGTCTCAGTGTGAGAACCAGCTAGACTGGTTTAGAGGGAAGTCCCTTCAGTATCAGGGACAGAGGTGACAGTCACCCAGCGGGGGGGTGGAGCCAGCATTGTGGCAGGCAGGCACAGCCCTTTACTATCAGGTGCTAATCTCCTCCCACTTCCCTGGCAGCAGAGGCTGCCTTTCATCCACGGGCTGACTCAGACAACCATCTGGGGGCTCTGCAGCCCCTGTCACACTCAAACCAGACAGTCAATCCACAAGCAGGCCCAGGCACTCCTGGGCCAGGCTCACCAGCCAATCACGTGCCAGCAGACTCACTACGCAAATATGCCAACTTCTAAAAGTGGCGCTTCTAGACTAGACACAACCATGCCGCATACACCATTACGCAGCATTCATTCTCACGAGTTCACACATATCAAACTCGACCCTGCACTCCCCACACATCAGGAACTACCATGGGCATACATATTCCCCATTCATTCCTATAGGAGGGCAGGTCACTCACCACACATACACAGAGAGCACACGCACCTTACACTGTACCACAGTGAAAAAGTGCGCAGAGGCCTAAAATCACCAACCCAGGTTCCAGAAACAGGCTAGGAAAAAGCAAAAAGCCTCGGGGTGAACCTGCCAAAAGGGCCAGATCCAACACAACCCCCTTCCAGCCAAAACGCAGGGTAGACCAATCACTCCACTGATGGGCTTCCTTGCTTTGGGCGACAAAACACGGACACGGGCCCCCACGGCAGGGACACCTTCCAGTTTTTCGCCACTCTGAACCCACATAGATTTCCCTCAACAAAAGCTCTCTGGCACAACTAGGGTACCCCACTGGTACACACTAGTCATCCACAGCCAGGACCAGGCCCGAGGCCATCAAAATATCACAGGTCCTAACCAATCCACAGAGTGGGGGGCAGTAACCCCTGACACACAATAGCCATTCTCCACTCTCTCTCTCAGGGTAGCTACAACTACCACTGATCCCTCAACCTAGGGACCATACCCTCAGGCTGACCAGAGGTCACGGGCAAGAATGCCCCACCCTACCTCTACTTCTGGGTTCCCGCACCCTCACAGGGAAGCACTCACCAGAACACAACTCTCCTACCAGATCAGGACCTCACTCCATCACTGGTCTACCACCTGGAAACTATTCCACTTCTGAGGTACAAAGCACACAGCACAGTTCCTCTTCAAGCAGGTGGGGGGACACAGCACACAGCAAAGTCCCCTTTCCTCTACCTTAGCGGAAACAACAACTGCAGGTGAGCCCCAGATCACACAGCTAGGGCAGCCCCCTCAGTCTCCTCAGCTGATCCACTTTGGTAGAGATTCCTCTTGACCTAGAAGCTTCCTAATCTCCCAACCTAGGATCTAAACCCTCAGGTTGCACCAGGGTCAGAAGTACACCGTCCCTCTGCACCCCCTTCCAGTTCCATGATTACAGGCCCAGTATGACTCAGGCTAGACAGAGCACACGCCAGCGGCGTATCAGCGACACACTCTCCTCCAGTACTCCCTATCACAGGGTGATTCTCAGTATGTCCCAGGCTAGACAGAGCACACGCCAGCGGCGTATCAGTGACACACTCTCCTCCAGTACTCCTTCCAGGTCAGGCTACAACCCCAACCTGGCTTTCCCCCTCCTCGGGGAACGACCTCCAGAGGCCCCCCAAATGGTCAAGCACTCTAGACGGTCAAATGCCCAGCGAACCAGGACTTCTACACCCTCCACTTAGGAGCGGTACTGCCCAACACTAGGACCACCGGAGTTCTGGTTACAGACACTCCCCGTCCTCTAGACACAGGAAGATCCTCCTCAAATGACTTGTAAGTACAGCCTAGGCCCCTGACCTGGCGCTCCCTTAGGGAACCCTCCAGGCCCTGAGATAGGGTTTCGGGCCAACGTGGGACACACCGCCCCACACTCACTCCGCCTCCACTGAGACAGGACGTGAGCCCCTACACCCCTACCATACTAATGGGACCTAGCTGGGCTACACATGAACCCCTTCACCTACACAGGATCATCAGATACACAAGCCACTACTTTTAGAATCACTCCCTAATGTCTCTGCAAGACATCTAGCACACCGCCAGACATCCACCTTCTTGTCCAGTGCCTCTGCAGGACCTCCTGCACACCACCAGAGGTACACCTCACGTTCAAGCTCCTTAAAAAAACCTCACACCAACTCCTCCAGTTCAAGACACCACTCATCCACACACTCCCCCTCCAGACTGGTGAGACAGTTCCTCACTGCCCCTGACTCTCAACCTGTCACCCTCTTACTGAGCACCAGGCACCATACTCTGGGAACTGGGAATGGGACTTCACGCACTGGACTCATTTAAGCTGCCACCACTGGATCCTACCATACTGGGGAATCCAGACACACACACTATACTCAGGGGATAACCACCCTCCCAAGCAAGTCATTTCTCCTCCACACTCCCTCTCTTCCATCTACCCACACAGGAACAGGAATAGGGATTGGACACTGGACCCAGCAAGGGATTCCTAATCTATGGGAACCTCCCCCTCTACTGGCGTCCCGCCCTGTCATTTTCTCTCATCTGCCACTAAACATAAAGCGCAGATACACCATCTGAAAATGACACTCTTGAGGAAAAACAAAATCAAAAACAATAATCCCAAACATATGACTATCTGAAAAATGCAGAGTTTTGTAATGTAGCTAGTTGTCGCTATGGCACTGCGCAAAATCAAGTCCAAATCCGCACCGCTGACCAACAATGTTAGAACTGGCTATTTCTGGTAGGCTAAGGCTGACGCCAAAGCCAGGCAGAAACCACCATTCTAGTCAGGGCAAGGTAGTCACACGCCAAGATAACCCCTGCTCACCCCCTTGGTAGCTTGGCACGAGCAGTGAGGCTAAACTCGGAGGCAATGTGTTAAGCATTTGCGCCAGCGCACAACAGCAACAACATCCTAGGCACACCACAAAAGGACTCCACACAAGGTTATATTAAAATAACTTTTGTATTGTAAACACACATCAGATAAAAATCACACATGTACATTGTACCAACTGGCACGGGCAACATTCATAAGGGATTATTTACAAGACAGGGCCACATGGTCCACTGTCAGAATCAACACTTTGTAGATATAGAAATAGCACTTATAGAACTTAGAATAAGTATAGCAAAAAGAATAACAGTTGTAAATCACATCCAGTAACTACTGGGGACAGGTAAGTACCACCTACGCAACCTTAAACACCTTATGAGAATGTCACGCAGGGGACCAGGACCTCACTAGGACCACCTGTACTAAAAAGGACAACCACCTAAGTATCGCACAGCATTTAGCGGTCTAAGAAAGAACACATTACCCATGATGCATAAATATACATTCAGAGGAGTAGTAAAGGGAAACACATGATGTATAAACCTACACATTCAGCGATGTTAAGAATAAAGCACATGATGCAATAAAAATACATTCAGAGGTACCAGAACGATGCAGTAGCGCAAAAGTCACATGATGTCTAAAAACATTCAGAGGTGCAGGAATAACACATGATGCAAGAAATCACATTCAGAGGTGCAAATAACCATACAATTGCGAAACCCTACATAAGCCACCACCTGTGGCAGTCTCTAGGCCAACTGGCCTTGTTGGGGCTAGGACGCCCTGAGTCTCAATGTCAGGGGCCTAAACGGTGTAGGTGCCCACTACTTGCTGGGCACCTGTGAACACTCCAAGACCTAAACGGTGCAGCTGCCCACTAATTGCTGGGCAGCTGGGAGTCAAAACGTCAACAGGGTCCTCGCTGACCCTTAGGCGCAAACTGCGCCCACTGCTGGAGCCACACAGGCTCTGGGCATCTCACATGCCCCAGACGTTGGAGCCACACAGGCTCTAAAAACCATGGCACCTCGAGCCTCGCTGGGCTCGTGAATCAAGAACAGGGGCAGGAGCCTCTCAAGGCTCCAAAGAACAAAACATGCCCCAGAGCCTCTCTCAGGCTCTCATTAAAAAAAATGCCCATGAGCCTCTCTCAGGCGCTAAATACACCAACTGGCCCTTGAGCCTCTCTGGGTTCGACAACGAGGAGGCTGGGGCCGAGCATCGCAGGCAGGAGGGGGGGGCGGGCACCGACAATGTGCCCCGGCGCCCCTTCTAAATGCTGCCCTCGTTGGAGTCCCCCTCGGGGGACTCAGGATGCCAAACATGTCCGCAAGAGCCTCTCTGGGCTCTGAATTTGCACATGCCCCCGGAGCCTCGGGGGCTCGAAACAGAATGCGGGGCAAGTTGGGAGCGGCCCGCTGCCAGACGGGGCCGCTCCCGACGAAGACAGAGCACGGTGCCTCGAGGCACCCAACCAGAAGCCCCCACACTCACTGGACCTCGGGCGGCACTTCTGACGAGCAGCGCGGAGGGGCAGGCACCGGCATTGTGCCTCCCGCCCCCTCCGCCAGACACAGGCTGCAAGTCCTCTCCCGCTTCACCCGGGCCCCCTCCTGGGACCCGGGGCTCTCAGCTGCAACTCTGTTCCTCCGGGGCTCCCTCAGCACAGGGGAGCCCCGCGAGCGGCCGCCATCATTCTTCCTCCTTCCCCGGGACGGCAGCCAATCACAGCGCGGCCCGGGGAAACATCACCACACAATCCCGGACCGGCCAGCCAATGGCAGCGCGGCCCACCGGGACGAGCCCCCAACCGCGGGCCAATCCGAGCGCGGCCCCTTTGATGCTTCGTCTCGGGCAGCGGCGGTGATTTTCATGCCGGGTGGGCACTGGCCTTAAAAAATAAAGCGCTCCCAGCGCTCGGGAAGTCCTCGGTTGCGCTGGTCATGCCGGGTGGGCACCGGCCTCTGCAAAACAAAGCGCTCTTAAGCGCCCACGGGCAATCCACGGCGCTCCCAGCGCTAGCAACCAGACAGAGCGCTCCCAGGCGCTCAGGGAGACCCACAGCGCTTCCAGGCGCTAGAAATACGAATCAAGCGCTCCCAAGCGCCAGCAGGCAGCAAAGAGAGTTCAAGTAAAAATAAAGCTCTCTCTGCAGGGAAATGCAGCTTCTCCATGCTGCAAAGGTCCCAGAGCTTCCCAGGGGGGCAAAGCCAGGTCCCCCCATCAGCCCAGGCAGGGCAGCAGGGTCCCCCAGGAGTCCAGGAAAGTCCATCAGGAGTCCAGGGGCTGGGCAGGGCTCAGGGATTCCCCTGAGCCCCAGCAGCAGCACGCCCCTGGCAAGATTCAAGTCCAAAAACAAGAACATTTTTGGAAGGGGACACAGCCCCTTCTTATACACAGAGAAGTCTTTGAAGTCTTTGAAGTCTCAGTGTGAGAACCAGCTAGACTGGTTTAGAGGGAAGTCCCTTCAGTATCAGGGACAGAGGTGACAGTCGCCCAGCGGGGGTGTGGAGCCAGCATTGTGGCAGGCAGGCACAGCCCTTCACTATCAGGTGCTAATCTCCTCCCACTTCCCTGGCAGCAGAGGCTGCCTTTCATCCACGGGCTGACTCAGACAACCATCTGGGGGCTCTGCAGCCCCTGTCACACTCAAACCAGACAGTCAATCCACAAGCAGGCCCAGGCACTCCTGGGCCAGGCTCACCAGCCAATCACGTGCCAGCAGACTCACTACACAAATATGCCAACTTCTAAAAGTGGCGCTTCTAGACTAGACACAACCATGCCGCATACACCATTACGCAGCATTCATTCTCACGAGTTCACACATATCAAACTCAACCCTGCACTCCCCACACATCAGGAACTACCATAGGCATACATATTCCCCATTCATTCCTATGGGAGGGCAGGTCACACACCACACATACACAGAGAGCACACGTACTTTACACTGTACCACAGTGAAAAAGTGCGCAGAGGCCTAAAATCACCAACCCAGGTTCCAGAAACAGGCTAGGAAAAAGCAAAAATTCTCGGGGTGAACCTGCCAAAAGGGCCAGGTCCAACAACTGCCACAAAATGTACTCTGCGGACAGCAGGGTTCACAACTTGAATTCAGCTTTCCATCTACACTACGGACAGTAGGTAGTTCAGCCTTGATTTATGTAATGCAGAGACAATTCTACTGTATGTGTTCAGATTTTTTTTACATAAGTCACAAAAATCATTTGTCGATATCTCATTATCTCAGGGTACGTACAAGCTCAGCGCCAAAGGTACTACTAACTCAGTGCACCATAAATCATCGCAAAGAATAGTGAACAGTTTTATGTCAGCAATGAGGCATACTATCACTTTTTAATGGAATTCATGCAGAATTCAATCGACAAAAGACATTACTTCAATTACTGTGCCTCCCCCCGACCACGCATCATCGCAGGGTACGTACACGCTAAGCGCCAAAGGTACTACTAGTTCAGTGCACCAAAATTATCGCCACATGACTGTATTGAGTCAGATGTCTTATTTGGAAGAAAATATATCATAGTTTTTGGAGATCTACTGCAACTTACTCCCGTGAAAGGACAACCAATATTTATAAGAAAACTTGATTTTAAAGACTTTGCTACCAGTGCGTCCTGCTCGGAACATGCATCATTGCAGGCTCCACAGAACTTTGTTACTTTAGTTGCCACAAATTCTGTGCACCACTTATCATCGCTGGCTGCACACACACTAAATTACCAATACTGTGCAGCTCTAATCAATGCCACGTGGTCGTGGGCTCTTGCTAACCGCTGCCTCCTGCCTACACTGCGGTCATCGGAGCTCACAATTAATTACACTGTTGATTTATTATTTGCTGAGTACAATACCAAACTAAGTATAACATTTATCAAACCCTATGCAGTATTCCTTTATTATGCTTCCTTTAACATCACTTAGAAATGTACTTGAATAATAAATTTCACACTGCAAGTGCAAAGGTACATTTAATGATAGTCTACACTGTGGATAGCATAAGTCACAATTTGAACCTCACTTTTTCTTCATTGGAAATCTGAATTTATTTTTTGGAGACAAAAATGGCTACACCACTGGAAGAATCATCTGATTCTGATCATTGTGTTGCTAAAGAAGTTATAACCATCGATGGTACTTTTTTTCCCCCCTCAAAGTACATACAGTCCAGTATGCAACAGTCAACGCTTTGAGTGCAGCCCGTTCAGACGACGCATCATCGCAGGGTGAGCACACGCTAAACACCATACGTACCACTAACTCAGAACACCATAAATAATCTCCACAAAGCTTTATTAAGGCAAACTTATGTAGCCAAAAAACATTATCCCCAGTGCGGCCTATCCGGACCACGCATCATCGCAGGTTACGTACACGCTCAGTCCCAAAGGCACTACTAACTCAGTGCACCATAATTCATCACCACAAGGCCGTATTCAGGCAGAATTTAAATGATTCTTCATTCATTATTTATAAAGTGCAGTACCAAACAAAGTACGTCCCTCAAACCTACACAAAATTACCACATGGCCTTACTAAGCCAGAATTCACAAGACAAAAAACATTACTATCAGTACGGCCTGCCCAGACCACACATCATTGCAGGGTCCACAGAACCTTGTTGTTTCAGGTACCAATAACTCACTGGAAACCAAACTAAGTATAACACATATCAAACCCTACACAATTTCCCTTTAGTATGCTTCCTTCAAAAAATGTTTTATATCACTTATAGATTTAGTTGAATAATAAAATGCATGCTGCATACATGTTCTATCTTCCACTTCAATCATAATTGCAGATGATGCACTCCACCCTAAGATCTACACTGCAGACAGCAGGGTTTACAACTTAAATTCACCTCTGCATCTACACTATATACAGTAGGAAATTCAACCTTGATTTATTTATTGCAGAGACAATTATACTGTATGTATTCAGATTTTGTTAAAATAATTGAAAAAAAGCATTGTTCTATAACTGTACTGACTACTAGCTTCGAGGTACACTGTGCACAATAGGGTTCACAACTTGAATTTACCTTTTCATCTACACTACAGATGGATGTATGACGTTACAACGCATACTTTTACATCGCATGCCTTTACAACACGGTATTTACAACGAATACCTTTACAACGCATAGTGCTTTGGGGCGCTGGATAGTGAATAGTTTAATTTACTATTCCAACTCCAGTCCCCGTGGACACTAGGGAACGTGTTGGACAGTAAATTAAACTTATTCCCTATCCTAGAGCTCCCCCCAGTGCAATGCGTTGTAATGGTTTGCGTTGTAAAAGTTGTGTCGTAAAGGCACTGCGTGGTAAAAGTTGCGTTGTAAAGGATGTTTCCCCTACAGACAGCATTAAATTCAGCCTCGATTTATTTAAAGCAGAGAAAAAAATAGTGCTGTTGCACTGCTAGTATGTGGAAGCACCTTCAATCGCTGCACCGTGTGAACTATAATAACAAAGAATGTAGAAGATTGCGCCAAAATGTACCTCCACCACCGCCAATACCAAGTACCTCTGGGGTATCACCTTCAACATCGCCACCAGACATACGTCTCCAATTTGGGAAAGTTAGAATCCACTGCGTGAAGTGGAATTGTTTAATTTGTTATGGGGAGCAATCAGTACACCTAGTTTTCACAGTAATTGATAACCATTGATGCTAGGTTTTTTTCCCCCTCAAAGTTCATATAGTTCAGTATGCAACAGTGTATGATTTCAGTGCAGTCCGCTCAGATCACGCATCCTCGCAGGGTGATCACACGATAAACACCAGAAGTACCACTAACTCAGTACACCTTAAATAATCACCACATGCCCTTGTTAAGGCAAAATTCAATAGTCAAAAACATTTTTACCAGTGCGGTCTGCCTGGACCACGCATCATCGCAGGCTCCACATAAACCGCCCCTACCTCAGTGCACCACAACTCATGAACTCTTTTAATTTCTGTAATTTTTTATTGCATAAAAAAATATATATTTACATGGAGCACGGAATATACATGAGTGGAGGAAAAAGGGAGGAGAAAGAGGCAAAAGAAAGAGAAAGGCGCCGGGGGGGGGGGGGTATTTGGCTTTGTTCGAATGTCAGTTTGCAAGTCCTGTTCGTCGTCATCTTCTGCCGCCCCCTTCGCGAAGCTTGGTTGGTGTCTTTGACCCATGCCCCGGACGAAAGAGAAGATAGTGGAGGATAGAAGTCGCGAGTGAAAGAGTGGAGGAGCCTTGCATGCTGGTTCCCTTTTGTTGGCACGTGGGTGCGCCCCTCGGCTAGAATTGCACCTATGGGGGTTTGTGCGATGATAGGTAGAGGTCTAGGGGTTCCCACATGTTTGACTGCCTATGAGTTTTCGGCGAGTGTTTCGCTGTGATGTTATCTGCCCCCCTTAGGAACGTGACCCAGTTTAGCCATGCCTGGGGCGCAGCCTTCGAGGTGTCCTTCCAGTTGCTTAAGACTATTTTGACTGCGGCCGTCAGCAATAGGTCGATGAGGTCATGATCCTCTTTTGTTGCGATGGCCGGGGATGCAAAACCTAGGACTAGACTTGGGAAATCTATGTGTATGGCTACTCCTGTGATCTCATTGATAAGTGTCCCAATTCTGTCCCAGAATTCCCTGATCTTAGGACAGCTGAGAAGAAGGTGTTTGTAAGTCCCCCTTCTCTTTGTTACAATTCCAGCATGCATCACTCTCTCGGATCCCCAAGGCGGCCAGCCAACTTTTATCGCAGTTCAGGCCCGCTGAGGGGAGGGATGTCTTAGCCATCCTTAAATCCTTGAAATCAGGATCCCCTTTGGACCCCTGTCCGGCAAGAGTTCTGGGCGGGGTGGCTGAGGCAGTTTTTCTTGAGGCTGCAGCTCTCGTCAATGGCTCACTTCAGTCGGGCATAGTCCCCCAGCAATGGAAGCAAGCCAAACTCCTTCCTCTCCTCAAAAAGCCTTCTGCTGATCCTTCCATCCTCTCTAATTATCGTCCCATCTCCCTTTTACCGGCCTTGGCTAAAGTCTGTGAAAAGGTGGTTTGTAGGCAACTGGAGGAGTTTGTTGAATCTTCGGGTGCTCTTCACCCGGCTCAATCAGGGTTTAGGGCATCCTATAGCACTGAGACAGCGCTGGTTGAGATAACTGAGGCGATTAGGGAGTGCTTGGACATGGGCGACAGGGTGGCTCTGATGTTATTGGACCTCTCTGCCGCCTTCGACATGGTAACCCACCAACAACTGATTGCCCGTTTGTCTGCCATTGGCATTACGGGCTTGGCTTGGGACTGGGTCAAATCCTTTCTTGATAACCACACCCAACAGGTGTGAATGCTTCCTTTTTCATCATCGGTTAGTAAACTATCCACGGGGGTCCCACAGGGGTCTACACTTAGCCCCTTACTTTTTAATATTTACTTGATACCCCTGATCCTCCTGGCAGAGGAGATGGGTGCCAAAATAATGGCTTATGCAGATGACACTCACCTCCTATTTACTTGGAAGAGCTCCGATCTTCAAACTGACACTGCCCATAAGTGCCTTTCATCGGTATTATCTTGGCTGGCTCAGGCCAGCCTTAAATGTAATGAAGACAAGTCCGAGGTGCTCCTTTACGGACAGTTTCCCCCTACCTTCAGAAAGACTCTTTTGGCCATCTGATTTTCCGTGCCCTAAGTCTGAGGGTGGGCCTGCCAAGAACCTAGGAATATGGTTTAGGGAAGATCTGTGCTTCCACGACCAAATCAAAAAACTCACAGGAGTCTGTTTTGGCTCTCTTAAAGCACTGAGGAGATTCTTTCCTCTGCTGCCTCGCACCGCTAGGAAACAGTTGTCCGGGCGCTTATTCTTTCCCGCCTAGATTATGCTAATGCGCTCTACATTGGCATACCGGGCTACCTCCTAAGAACACTTCAGGTTATACAAAATGCAGTAGCTAGACTCCTGTTTAATATCCCGATGAGTTCTGGTGTCCGGCAGCAGCTCAGGGACCTTCATTGGCTTCCCATGGCCCAGCGAGTACATTTTAAAGCACTGACCATGATTCATAAGGCACTCCACGGTTCCGGCCTGTCTACATCAGAACGAGATTCGCGTTCTATCTGCGTAGGCGACCTTTGCGTTCCTCGTTTCAACGTTGGCTGGTGGTCCCTAGGTTCCACCGGTCGCAGATTGGGGGTCAGTCTTTAGCGGTTAAAGCAGCCGTGCTGTGGAATGCTCTTCCAGCTGACCTCCAGCACACCCAGGAGTTTCCGGTCCTTAAAAAACTTCTCAAAACTTTCCTGTTTGAACAGCTGATTTAATATTTTTTACACGCATGCCATTGTTCTCCTACGCGCCAGGACACTCCGGAGTATTAGTGTGCGGTATAAATCTTTCTATAACATAAGGACGCCACTAGACCACCAGGACGTCCTATTGTTTCCTCTATTGGTTGTTTGACGGAGGCTATGTCCCAATTTGTAGATCACTTTTTATCAGACTTTGTACAAATGTTGCCCTCTGATGTACGGGACTCAACACATTTTATTAAGAGCATCATGGACATTCCCTGGGAGGAAGATATGATAATGATAGTTTTGGATATAACGAGCCTGTATACTGTGATTGAGCATACTAAGGGCTTACAAGCAGTACGTTATTTCTTGAAAGGCAGGTCATTGGAATTAACCGAGCATAATAAAATGCTAATTGAGTTTATCAGCTTTTGTCTATCTAATAATATCTTCCTTTTTGAGAGACGGTATTACCGCCAAATACGTGGAACCGCGATGGGCACCTGCTTTGCCCCCAACTGCGTGAATTTATTCATGGGCTGGTGGGAGAAGCAGGTGGCCTGGGTGGACACATATCCTAAATGGGTCAAATGTGTCATCTCGTGGCACAGGTATACAGATCCCCTATTTATTCTATGGAAGGGTCCACAAAAAGATGCTCAAGAGTATATTCGTGAATTGAACAACAACACTTTGAATCTACAATTTAGTGGGCAGATGAGTAAAAAGGAAGTCTCCTTTCTAGACCTAAAAGTATCTACTCAACAGGGCAAGATATGCACATCACTATTTAGGAAGGAGACTGCAAGGAATTCGACATTAGAGGCCTCAAATAGCCACCCAAAAAAGGTTAAAAGATAACATACCATATGGGGAGCTTCGACGTTTAAAAAAGAATTGTAATAACGTGGATGACTTTTATATTGCAGCATATGAAGCTATAGACAGACTAAAGATGCGGGCTATTGTGAGAAGCTTTTATTTAAAACTTTAAGTAAGGTTGAAAATATACCCAGACACTGCCTACTTAAAGACAAAGCACAGCCAACTAAAAGGACGGATGATGAATGCAGATTCATCACAACTTTTTCAAACGAAGCAGGGACTCTAAGAAGAATACTATGCAGGAACTGGCATATCTTAAAAACTGACCAGATAATAGGAAGGTCATTACCTGACTATCCACAGATTACATTTAGGCGGAGTCAGTCTTTAAGAGATGAACTGGTCAAGAGCCATTATGAACCGATTCAGTTTGTTCCAAGGATTAGCAAGGTCACAGGATTCGTCCCTTGTTCTAAATGCAAGGCCCTAGAGTCCTCTCATATAAAATACCTGGGATGAGAGGTACTAATACAATCAGTACATTTTTAACGTGTAACACACCATATTGTGTATACTGCCTTTACTGTCCTTGCACTAAAAAGTACATAGGAAGTACTATACACCCCACAAGGAAGAGAATCCTAGAACACGCTCATGCGATAGAAAATAAAGATTTTTCATATCCTGTGTCAAGACACTTTGATCTACATCACAATATTGATAGGAATCTCTTAAAATTCTTTTGTTTAGTCCATATCCCCACAAATGACTGTGGGAGTAATAGGGAACTAAAGTTTAGAAGGCTCGAGTCTAGATATATAATTGACATGCAAACTGTAATCCCTGATGTCTTAAACACTGAGGAAGAACTGTCAATTCACTTAGATTAATGTGTTAATATAAGAGTCTGAAGATTGAGATTCATTGTACATACTGCTTCTTGGTTGAAATATAGTATTACAATAAGAAAAGGTCTGCTGCACATGTAAATATATACACACATATTTTTCTTGCTTTTTAATTGTCAATAGGATTATCAGGCGCCTTAAGTGTAAATAGAATAGGATTCACCGATGTATTTGGTTTGTGAAAATATTATGATTATTAAGCCCATTCAGGGCTCAATTATGTAAGAGGACAAAAGCCATAACATGTAATATGGAGGATATATTAATCATGTGAGAAGCTTGAGAGAGCACGTGATTCATAATTTGAAAAATGCCATAATGAACTATAACCAAAGTATAATCAAACTTTATGATTTAGTGATGGTTATTAATTAGGCATTTACATTTTCTATATGCGCTGTAAAGTATTGTTTTTTGATAATGTAAATATCTATTTTGAGAATATGAGAACCAAACCGTAAATTAAGGAACTTGTGTTAAAATGGCGCTCACCTTGGAAATATACACCTTGGGGAAGTCCTCTTTCTATACCTTTGATTTGTGTGCAGGTAACACTGCTGGCGAAACTGTTTAAATGGCGATCGACTTGACGTGTACTTTTGTACACAGTGGTAAAAGGCGCGCTACGCCGAACTGCGTCCTGTGTTTGCTTTAAACTGATGTATTAATAAACCATCTGGTGAAAAAGTACCCTAGCGAGTGCGGCACGTTCTTTACCCTTTACCGGGTATCGAAGCTGGAGCTGAATATTTGTGTATATATATATATATATATATATTGCAATCGAGGACGGGCCCACTTGTGGAGTCCATACAGGACTTGATTGTGTGCTTCCCGGACCACACTTCCCAGAATGCACAGTCTCATTTGAACCTCCCATCGGTGGGTGTGTCATATATAAAATGGGGAAGTGGGTCGGCGGTTGCGCACACCGCTTCCGTTAAAGCTCCTGAAGAGAAGCATATGGAGCTTCGAAACGCGTCGGGCAGATCCCGTACGGAGCGGCGTCCACGAGTGGATCCCCGTCCTCACCTATACATAAACCAAGCTGCTGTTCGCGTGCTACTCAAAGGTGGACACCTTCGAGCATTGATTTATACGCGGCCGTCCAGCCGCGGAGTATGCACCACCCCGGTACCCTGGGGGTCACGAAAGTGAAGCAGCAGTCGTACTTGGAATCGAGGACGGGCCCACTTGTGGAGTCCATACAGGACTTGATTGTGTGCTTCCCGGACCGCACTTCCCAGAATGCACAGTCTCATTTGAGCCTCCCATTGGTGGGTGTGTCATATATAAAATGGGGAAGTGGGTCGGCGGTTGCGCACACCGCTTCCGTTAAAGCCCCTGAAGAGAAGCATATGGAGCTTCGAAAAGCGTCGGGCAGATCCCGTACGGAGCGGCGTCTACGAGTGGATCCCCGTCCTCACCTATATATAAACCAAGCTGCTGTTCGCGTGCTACTCAGAGGTGGACACCTTCAAGCATTGATTTATACGCGGCCGTCCAGCCGCGAAGTATGCACCACCTTGGTACCCTGGGGGTCACGAAAGTGAAGCAGCAGTCGTACTTGGAATCGAGGACGGGCCCACTTGTGGAGTCCATGCAGGACTTGATTGTGTGCTTCCCGGACCACACTTCCCAGAATGCACAGTCTCATTTGAGCCTCCCATCGGTGGGTGTGTCATATATAAAATGGGGAAGTGTGTCGGCGGTTGCGCACACCGCTTCCGTTAAAGCCCCTGTAGAGAAGCATATGGAGCTTCGAAATGCGTCGGGCAGATCCCGTACGGAGCAGCGTCTACGAGTGGATCCCCGTCCTCACCTATACATAAACCAAGCTGCTGTTCGCGTGCTACTCAAAGGTGGACACCTTCGAGCATTAATTTATACGCGGCTGTCCAGCCGCGGAGTATGCACCACCCCGGTACCCTGGGGGTCACGAAAGTGAAGCAGCAGTCGTACTTGGAATCGAGGACGGGCCCACTTGTGGAGTCCGAACAGGACTTGATTGTGTGCTTCCCGGACCACACTTCCCAGAATGCACAGTCTCATTTGAGCCTCCCATCGGTGGGTGTGTCATATATAAAATGGGGAAGTGGGTCGGCGGTTTCGCACACCGCTTCCGTTAAAGCCTCTGAAGAAAAGCATATGGAGCTTTGAAACGCGTTGGGCAGATCCCGTACGGAGCGGCATCTACGAGTGGATCCCCGCCCTCACCTATACATAAACCAAGCTGCTGTTCGCGTGCTACTCAAAGGTGGACACCTTCGAGCATTGATTTATACGCGGCCGTCCAGCCGCGGAGTATGCACCACCCCGGTACCCTGGGGGTCACGAAAGTGAAGCAGCAGTCGTACTTGGAATCGAGGACGGGCCCACTTGTGGAGTCCATACAGGACTTGATTGTGTGCTTCCCGGACCACACTTCCCAGAATGCACAGTCTCATTTGAGCCTCCCATCGGTGGGTGTGTCATATATAAAATGGGGAAGTGGGTCGGCGGTTGCGCACACCGCTTCCGTTAAAGCCCCTGAAGAGAAGCATATGGAGCTTCGAAACGCGTTGGGCAGATCCCGTACGGAGCGGCGTCTACGAGCGGATCCCCGCCCTCACCTATACATAAACCAAGCTGCTGTTCGCGTGCTACTCAAAGGTGGACACCTTCGAGCATTGATTTATACGCGGCCGTCCAGCCGCGGAGTATGCACCACCCCGGTACCCTGGGGGTCACGAAAGTGAAGCAGCAGTCGTACTTGGAATTGAGGACGGGCCCACTTGTGGAGTCCATACAGGACTTGATTGTGTGCTTCCCCGACCACACTTCCCAGAATGCACAGTCTCATTTGAGCCTCCCATCGGTGGGTGTGTCATATATAAAATGGGGAAGTGGGTCGGCGGTTGCGCACACCGCTTCCGTTAAAGCCCCTGAAGAGAAGCATATGGAGCTTCGAAACGCGTCGGGCAGATCCCGTACGGAGCGGCGTCTACGAGTGGATCCCCGTCCTCACCTATACATAAACCAAGCTGCTGTTCGCATGCTACTCAAAGGTGGACACCTTCGAGCATTGATTTATACGCGGCCGTCCAGCCACGGAGTATGTACCACCCCGGTACCCTGGGGGTCACGAAAGTGAAGCAGCAGTCGTACTTGGAATCGAGGACGGGCCCACTAGTGGAGTCCATACAGGACTTGATTGTGTGCTTCCCGGACCACACTTCCCAGAATGCACAGTCTCATTTGAGCCTCCCATTGGTGGGTGAGTAATATATAAAATGGGGAAGTGGGTCGGCGGTTGCGCACACCGCTTCCGTTAAAGCCCCAGAAGAGAAGCATATGGAGCTTCGAAACGCGTCAGGCAGATCCCGTACGGAGCGGCGTCTACGAGTGGATCCCCGTCCTCACCTATACATAAACCAAGCTGCTGTTCGCGTGCTACTCAAAGGTGGACACCTTCGAGCATTGATATAGATATATATATATATATATATATATATCCAAACAAGCTCCTTCGCAGAAAGAGAAAGGCCACAACTGAGGAAAATTTCGGAAGCGCTTTTAACGAACTGCCTAAACAGAGTAAAATTCTGTCACCCTCTATGGCGGATGCATTTCGGCGTTGTCTGCCTCTTCAGCGCCGGGTGCAAGTGTTTGAGGAAAGGGGTGTGAGCGAAGGTATATGTGTCCTGCCTTCTCCTCATTCACGGACTGCAGCCCCTCCCACACCGATGTCAGGTAACACTGCTGGCGAAACTGTTTAAATGGCGATCGACTTGACGTGCACTTTTGTACACAGTGGTAAAAGGCGCGCTACGCCGAACTGCGTCCTGTGTATGCTTTAAACTGATGTATTAATAAACCATCTGGTGAAAAAGTACCCTAGCGAGTGCGGCCCGTTCTTTTTTTGTGTGTGTATATATATATATATATATATATATATGTATATATACACATCACCTACTGGCGGTCGCCAGTAGGTAGTTATAGTTAGGACCTAGTTGCCATAGGAAATCCACAACATTCTATTTGGAATAACTTTGGTGCAGGTGGACGAATCTTCGTGAATTTCTCCAAGAAAATGGCCTGCTCGGTTCCGCTCCTTCCCTGGCCAAGAAAAAAGGGGAGTCCCAAAACATGTTTTCCCCATGCAATTTTCCATAGGGACCTTTAGCCAGGGCTACAGCCCGAAGGCTGAACGGAATTATATGAAATTTGGCAGAGAGGTAGAGTTCTGTTCGCAGATTGTGCTTTTTGGTAAATGGTGTAAATCCGTTCAGTAGTTTCTGAGAAAATTGCAAGTAAAATCATAGCGATATCTAGAGACAGAGTTCAGCACGCGTACTGAAATCTGTTTAATTACGAGCGCGAGCTGCATGCTGATTGGCTGTGAACTGTCTGTCAACACTCGAAACCAGGAAGTGTTGGTGGCCATCTTGTGCCTCGCTAGAACCGAGTCACAAGAAAACAGTAAAACAAAGTTCAGAAAAAAGGGAAGGGGTTAGGGTAGAGACATTCGGACCCTATAGGCTTGCTTAGGGGGTCGTATATGGATGTTTAGGCTCTATTTTTTATTTTTATTTTTTAAAAGAAAAATCACGGCGTACACGTATGGAAATACGTAGAATTATGAGCAGGAGCTGCCTGCTGATTGGCTGTCAATACTCCAAACCAGGAAGTGTTGGCAGGCATGTTGTTTCTCGGGAGTGCAGAGTCAGAAGAAAACAGTAAAACAAAGTTGAGAAATAAGGAAACTGGGCAGGGTGGAAACATTCTGAGCCTATAGTCTTGGTCAGGGGGTGGTATATGGATCTTTAGGCTCAATTTTTATTTTTTTTAAAATAAAAAATGGCGGGGTACTCATGCAGTACTTGTACGCGGTGGAAAAGGTGAAAACAAAGTAGAAGTCCATTTTATTCATTAGGTCTCGGGGGGCAAATTACGGGGGCAATTTTTCTGCATAATGGGGGCTTGTAAGGTGCCCCGAGCACTGGGGAACAGCACTCCTCTGGTTTTAATTTTGAAGTATGCAGGGGGTTACGGCCTTACTCCCCGCAGTCTTGCTGAGCGGCACCCCTTGGGTCTTTTTAAAAAAAAAAATGTTTTGAGTTCTCTCTCTCTCTTTCCCCGCACACGTTGTGGGGAACGCAACCTTTCTGTGGTAGTGATATGTAAAATGACCTTCCAGCTCCGGGTACCTGCATTGTCGGAAGATTTTTTTATTAATGTTGGGAGGGTGGGCTTGATAATACGTCCTTGTTAATTGCCATAGAAGCCTGTGTTCTGGTGTTAACATGGGCTTCTATGGCAAATAACAAGGCTGTATTATCAAGCTCATTATCGCCGTTTTATCTGCAGTTTCCTGCCAATAAAACGGTGATAATTTTAACACCGGTCCTTGATAATATGCACGTAAGTTTACTGGTCAAAAAAAGAGCAATGAGCCATATTATCAACTAAAGGCTATACATTAGCGTCGCTTTTATCGGCAGGAAACTGCAGATAAAGCGGCGATAATGGGCTTGATAATATGCCCTTGTGAATAACTATAGGAGCCCAGGTTAACACCAGAACCTGGGCTGCTATGGGAAGTTACAAGGGCCTATTATCAAGCACATTATCGCCGCTTTATCGGCAGTTTCCTGTCGATAAAAGCGGCAATAATGTATCACCTTTTGTTGATAATATGCTCCTTCATTTCTATGATAGTATGTAAAGCTTTCCTTTTTTTGGTGTAGCAGTTGTCCTCTCTTCGTATGCTCAGCATCGTTTCGAAGCCCACGTTTTTTTTTTCTTCAAGTTCAACAAGCAAACCTTTCTTTATATCAGTTAGTAAATCTGTCGCTTTCTTTTCCCGGTTCGTGTGTGTCATCCGCTGCTGTACTTTTGTACAGTATTAATAGTCATATTTTTTATATATTTATTTGAAAGGTAGTGCCGAGGCGCCAAACGTTGATTACGTACTCCGTCCATCGCCATTTTAGTAGTTTCTCACCGTTGTTTTTATTATATCTGTTAGTTAGAACTCAGTAGTTTTCAATCCTAGTCTTGAATATCTTTGTTATATTCGCCCTGTGCTCTGCGTCACCGTCCTTGTCGCGTGCTGTGCTCGCGCTGCCCGACTTGGTGACATGCCCTGTGTTCGGTCCAACGGTTGGCAGTTGCCCGTTTGGTCCCGTTCACGTTGGTTGGGTTTTCTACATCGCAGCCTAATAAATTACCCTAATCAACACGACGCTGGTGTGCAGCCTCATTACTTCGTTTATAACATTTTGGCGACTGCGACTAGAGGCGGAGGGTAACGCGAGAAGGAAAGGACGACGCGAGAAAAGAAAACCCGACCAGAGGAGATTTTCACAGAAAAGAGAAAGCGGTTTAAGGAGATTCTCACAGAGAAGAGAAAGCGGTTTGAAAGTGTAACGTAAGCCTCAACGGAAGGTATGTCACAAAATCGCTCACCGTAAAGGGAACTGTGATTAAGGCTGTCTTCGCCCCAAGCGTGACGGAGCGTTAACTGTTGCTCCTTGGCCCGTCGACGCAGGCGACAGCGCCCCCCTCGGTGCCATTAGTATTAAAAGGGAAATCGTATTTAAAAGAAAGGCAGTACCGGTGAACCCCACTGCTCGGAGAGCAGAACGACTTAAAAGGGAAACACACAACTAAAGGAAAGCGTTTCTTGACAGATACCACAGCAATCCTGCCAACAGTGACACCCTCACTTCTAAGCAAGTTTGTCACGCAGCCACTAAGACGTTTGTCATTAAAGGCCACCGTCTTTAAAGGAGAGCAAATTTACAGTGACACACACACTTTAAAATCGACCTCGAGACAGTGTGTTACTTATTTCCTTTCAACATAAACGCCAGTGACACACACACTTTAAATTAGGACATTACGAACATTGCTGAGTTTTTTTTAAATTTTGCTGTTTAACTTATCTCCTTTTGTGATTTGTGTATTACTCTGGGGTGTTCACTATGAATGTCAACAATGCTATTCAAGCGCCTATCCCTTTTCTCAGTGCCCCTGGTGAACCCTCAATGGAATGGGATGACTGGTGCGAGGCATTTGAGAATTATATCATAGCCTTGGACGGTACAAAGTTTTCTGCCATCAGGAAGAAAGCTTTGTTACTAGGTGCACTAGGGAAAGAGGGACAAAGGGTGTTCAAATATTTACCAAATCCGCCTCTTGACATTGATGACGTTTACAAAGATGCTCTGTTTAGACTTTATACTAGGTTTGCTAAGCAGGAAAATGTTGTAATGCGCAGGCACAAATTCTACACTGCCCCTCAAAGAGAGAATGAAACAATTGATGAATTTGTCTCTAGGTTGAGGGAACTCTCTGTGAAATGTCAGTTTGGGAACATTCAGGATGAGATGATTCGGGATCAATTGATCGTACAATGTTTTAGCAAAAAAACACAGGAAAAGTTGTGGGCAGCAAAAAACCCCACCCTTACTGAGGCAATTACCATTGCTAAGGTCGCCGAAGAAAGCGATAGGTGTATGAAGGAACTTAAAAGAATACAACTGGGACACACTAGTTGTCAGGAAGTTGCAAGTGTACAGGCTGATGCTTCAGAAAGCATAGCTTTAATACAAGGGAGACAAACAAATAGGGGGGGGAAACCCACAACCTCTTTTAATAAAAGTGGGACAAGCAAGTTTAAACCGACCACACGCTCGTGCAATAGGTGTGGGAGCCCTTTTCATTTAGCTGATTCCAAGAATTGTACGGCTTTGTCTAGAGACTGTTTAAAATGGGGGAAAAAAGGGCATTATGCACGAATGTGTAGAACAGTTGGCTCAAAAAAGGTTGCTATGGTTGAGGGTGAAGTTACTGATGATGAAGCAGAGGTAATGATGATTACGTCTGCTGGCAGCCTAGAGTCAACAGAGGGTGTTGTCCTGTCTCGGCCTAAAGCAGATTTTGAATTGAATGGTGTTGTTGCCAATTTAATGGTGGACACAGGTTCGCTTTACACAATCATCCCTAAGAAGTTGTATAATTCGTCTTGCACTGAATCAATTTTAGTGAAATCTGACATCACACTAAGGGGTTACCAAGGTGTAAGCATTGGTGTCCTTGGATACTTTGAGGCCAGTATTAAGTTTAAAGGTAGAACCACTCAGGGGAAGGTTTATGTGTCCCCACATGGCCCCGCTATTTTAGGGTGGTTACACCAATATGAGCTTAATATAAGGGTGAACCCAAGAGCTGATCCACCTGTAATGTGTGTTGAGGTAGAAAATGCATGCAATATAGTTCAAGAGAACTTAGAAGTTATTCTTAAAAAGCATGAAAATATTTTCAATGAGAAGTTGGGGGAGGCCATTGGTTACCAACACGTCATCAAAACAAAAAAAAGTGTAGTACCTGTGAAACACACTGCAAGGAAGATACCTCTATCTGCAAGAGTTGAGGTCAGGAAGATCATCAAACAATTATTAGAGGATGACATAATTGAACCTGTGGAGGCCACACAGTGGTTGAGTCCAGTGGTAATCACACAGAAACCGGACAAATCCTTGCGCTTCTGTGTGGACATGCGAAGCCTTAACAAAGCCGTGATAATGGATAACTTTCCGCTTCCGAACATAAATGAAATTGTCCTGAGTTTGGGTGGAGGTAAGATCTTTTCAAAATTGGACCTTCGCAGCGCATACCACCAGGTAAAGCTTCATCCGGACTCAAAGCAATTTACATCGTTCATCACTCCGGAGGGCACTTACCAATTCAAAAGACTTCCTTTCGGCCTCTGCTCTGCAGCAAGTGCTTTCCAAAGGATCATTAGGGATGTACTCAAAGACATTGAAAGGGTAGTGTTTTTCCAGGATGACATCCTGATTCATGGTTTGGGTGTTGAAGACCATGATGTTATCCTGGATAAAGTTCTCACTGCTCTTTCAAGAGCTGGTTTAACATTGCGCAGGGAAAAATGTGTGTTCGCTGTTGAGGAAGTAGATTACCTGGGGTACCACGTTTCTGGCCTTGGTATACAACCTAAAAAAGACCTTGTAAGTGCTATATGTAACGTGTCTGAACCTGATGACAAAGACAAACTAAGGTCTTTTATGGGCATGGTTGAGTACTATGCGAAATTCGTAAAGAACTTTGCAGAAAAGGTAGAACCCTTGCGGATTATCATGCGGAAAGGGAAAGGTTTCTCTTGGGGTGCAGATCAGAGGAATGCTTTTTTATTGATCAAACAAAACATATTAGATGCCAACATTCTTTCAAGTTTTGTGCAGTCTTATCACACCATCCTCACTGTTGACGCAAGTTCTATTGGGATTGGTGCGGTCCTAACACAGAAAGGGGGTGGCAAGCAGAACACTGTTGCATTTGCGTCGCGTTCTCTGACTGAGACCGAAAGGAATTACTCGGTCATAGAGCGTGAAGCTCTGGCGGCTGCGTGGGCAACTCGGTATTTCAGGGTGTATTTGTGGGGAATCACCTTCACGCTCAGAACGGACCATAAGCCTCTGTTGAAGGTTTTAGCCCCTGGGGGGATTAGGAACTGCTCTGGGAGGTTAGCGAGACTTGCTGTTAGCGTACAAGAGTTCACGTGTAATGTAGAATACTTGCCTGGTTGGTGCAACTGTGTTGCGGACTGCCTATCTAGATTACCTGACACTAAAGAGCCGCCTAAGGAGTTAGTAGCTGAAAGTGTGGTCGCATTTTTAGATGACTTAGAGAGTGATTTACCCAGCTCTATATCTAGGAAGGATTGGATTGAGGAAATGGGGAAAGATCCTGTTATGGCTGGCTTAATCAAGATGTGCAAAGAAGGGGTGTCAAGGCAAAGTATGGTCTCACCTGCTCTTCGGCCTTATGTTCAGTTACAGGATGAGATTTCCTTACAGGGCGAGCATATCCTTGTGCGGGGCGAGAAATATATACCTCCGATATCCCTTAGACCCCGTATCATTGCCCTGGCGCATGAGGGCCATCTAGGCCAAACCCTTACTTGCAAGCGTGTCAAAGCTGATTTTTGGTGGCCGGGGGTAGATGCACAGGTGAAAAGTTGGGTTGAACAATGCCAGCCGTGCAAGGTGTCTGAAAAGAGGTTACAGGTTTGTTCAAGTAAAGATGGCATGGGGAAAATTATTTCTGACGATGATGTATGGCAGAAGGTCTGCATTGACTTCATAGGTCCCTTTCATGATCTAACAGACGCAGAGAAATTCGCCTTGGTGTTGGTAGATTCAACTTCAAGGTGGGTTGAGGTTGCCTTCATGAAAAGCATCACTGCTGAATCCACTATTAAGGTCCTTGATGAGGTATTCCGACGGGAAGGTATTCCCTCAATGGTGTTAACGGATAATGGCACGCAGCTTACCTCTGCCATTATGGAGGATTATTTTAATTTTCTTGGATTAAAGCACTTGCGTACATCGCTCTACAACCCACAAGGGAATGGACTGTGTGAGCGAATAAACAGGCTTGTTAAGGGCACTATGCAGCTCGCTTTAGCGTCAGGCCGCCCTGTGCAGAAGTAGATTAAAGAAATGCTGTGGGCATACCGCACAGCTGTTCATAGCAACATGTCGGTAACACCTTTTGAGCTCATGAGGGGGAGGGTGCCAGGCACTAAACTCATTCCTACTTGGCTACATGAGAAAAAAAACAAGGTGGGAGACAACACCCCGGGAAAGGCTGTCTCTACCAAAATAGCTGATGGGGACCTGGTAAAAGTAAGACCAGGAGGTAATCAGAGGATGTTCAACAAATTTAGGGGACCCTACCAGGTAAGGTCCGTAGTTGGTAATTATGTTAAGTTGCAAAATGGTCAAACGTGGAACCTCCGCAGGGTAGCACTTTACCAAAAAAAGGTTAAGTCTGTTCCTTCAGCTCAAACTTCTAAGAGTGTGGTTGCTGATAGAGTTTGCAGACCTCTTCGCTGTAAGGTTGCTCCTGCTTATTTGAAAGACTTTGTGTGATTTCATCTGTTTAAGGGAGGATGTGGGGTTGGATGACCTGTTTTACCTTGTCCTGCATTCTCAAGAGTAAGTAATGTGTTCGATGCTGTTTTGCTTTTCTTTGTGTTTCACCTTTTCTCTTTGGAAAGGTTACTATGAGCTTTTGACTTATTTACTCTGTTGCACTCTTTTCATCCTCTGTTTAAGGAAAAGAGATGTGTTATATTCGCCCTGTGCTCTGCGTCACCGTCCTTGTCGCGTGCTGTGCTCGCGCTGCCCGACTTGGTGACATGCCCTGTGTTCGGTCCAACGGTTGGCAGTTGCCCGTTTGGTCCCGTTCACGTTGGTTGGGTTTTCTACATCGCAGCCTAATAAATTACCCTAATCAACACGACGCTGGTGTGCAGCCTCATTACTTCGTTTATAACAATCTTACTATAGTATTTCAACATTATTTTTATTTACCCCTCCCCCACAAAATAAAAGAAGTATGTAGTTTTTTTTAATTAACTTTTATTAAACAATAAATATAAACGAAACTCAATTATAACTATATTAGAACTGGAAAAATAACTTAAACAATGTTATAGACAAATTGTGAAATGGATTCCAAAAGGTGTCCGATTGGTAATCTGCAAAAGAAAGAAGAAAATTAGAGTTTAGAATTATGTAGATGTGAGTAAATGAGTTGAAGCATTACAGGGCATATTATCAAGAACGGTGATAAAATTATCGCAGTTTCAGCGGCAAGAAACTGCAGCTAAAGCGGCGATAATGGGCTTGATAATATGGTATTGTGAATTCCCATAGCAGTCCAGGTTCTGGTGTTAACCTGGGCTACTATGGGAATTCACAAGGGCATAATATCAAGCCCATTATCTCAGTTTTTGCGGCAAGAAAGTGTCGCTAAAGTGACGATAATGGGTTTGATAATATGCTCTATGGAATTCCAATAGAAGCTCATGTTAGATGTCCTTCACATCTAACATGAGCTTCGATTGGAATTCAATAGAGCAGATTATCAAACCTATTATGGCCACTTTAGTGGCAGTTTGCTGACGATAAAGTGGCGATAATTTTGTTGCCAATGTTTGATAATATGGTCCTCTCTACTATCATAAATAAAAGTTACACAACAGCTTTACGAGTGCAGTGTACCTGGTACATTTTACTTGTTATAGTGCCGCATTCAAGTGGTGTCTATATGGAAGTGCCTACTGCATTACTAATGCCCGTTATGCCGAATTATTTCTAATGCATTCCTATGAAGGATTTGTAGATCTAGGCCTCTGTGCTTACCGTTGTATAAACCTTGCGGCCAAACACATAAGGAAGTAGACTTCACAACTTCACTGGGGCTGTTCTTCTACACGTCGAAGCAGACAGCAGTGTCTAAGTTTAAGAGAGAAAGAGAAATGATGTCACAGAGAGTGAGAGAGAGAAAGAGAGAGAAAACTACAGTAAAACTGTGTCGTAGAGTCTGGAGTTGAGATTTTTTCTTGAAAAGTTAGATGTATATTTAGTAGCTCCTTGCATCACTTTATCCATGTTAAGAGAGACTCAAAAGTGGCGAAATAAGGTTGTAGGTCTGTTTGTCAGACTGTTGTAACGTATCTGTTGTCACTGCTCAGAGGTAATTATTTATTTTACAGAGAAGCTGCTGTACACTACGCACTCTCGGCCATAATATCAAGCCTGGGCGACAAAATCATCGCCACTTTATCGGCAGGAAAGTGTCGCTAAAGTGGCGATAATGGGTTTGATAATATACTCTATGGAATTCCAATCGAAGCTCATGTTAGATGTCCTTCACATCTAACATGAGCTTTGATTGGAATTCAATAGAGCATATTATGAAACCTATTATGGCCACTTTAGCGGCAGTTTGCTGCCGATAAATTGGCGATAATTTTGTTGCCAAGGTTTGATAATATGGCCCTCTCTGGTTTCACAAATAAAGCTAACACTACAGTTTTACGAGTGCAGTGTACCTGGTATATTTCATTTGTTATAGTGCCGCGTTAAAGTTGTGTCTATATGGAAGTGCCTACTGCGTTACTGACGCCCGTTATCGCGACTTATTTCTAATGCATTGCTATGAAGGCTTTGTAGATCTAGGCTGCTGTGCTTACCTTGTATAAAGAGTGCGGCCACCGGAGTTCACCATTCGACTTGAACTCTGCTTCTTGACGTCAAAGTATATTCAATAAGTTGCAGAGAATTCCATTGCTGTTGCTCAAAAAGCCGTGGTTGCTTCTGAAGGATGTTTGCTGAAGGAAACAAAAGGACGTTTTGATTAGTCATCGTAAATTAAGTTGCGTAACTACTATCAAAAGTGAATTTTAATGTGGGTTCTTAATATTTGTAGTTAGACTGTTGCAGCTCCAGCAAACAAAGGAAGATGAATAAGTTAACCCCTTCCATGCTCATGACGAGCTCAGCTCGTCATGCAGTACACTGCTTGTGTGCTCATGACGAGCTCAGCTCGTCATGAACAATGGGAGTCCTAAAATATCAGCACAGAGGGAGAATTGCTATAGCATTGATGTGGTTAATAGAGGCCTGGGACGGCCTCATGACGCAGAAAAAAAAATACTATCATGGATGCACAATTAATAATAATAGAGGCCTAAGCACGTGGCGTAGTACATAAATACGACACAGAAATGTATGCACACACAATTTTTAAGATTAGAGGTGTATAGAACCTTGTGACTTATAAAGAAATATTTCAATTATGTAAGTACAATTTAAAACCATTGAGGGGTAGGAAAGCCTTTTGAGGAAAATTAAATTTTGCCTGACCAAGATGTCCCCTACGTATACCCTATGTTACATGCGTATGTGCATGTCACCCATGCATATTTCCTTGTAGTGGCCTGAATCACTAGGCCTCTGCATTCTTGTCCTGCATTATGATGCCAGTCATCAAGTTTCCCAAACATTCAGTTAGCATGAAGGCCCATGTATTTTGCATTGTGCACTTTTAAATAAATATCGTACTGAACCCTTTTTGTGGTTCAGTCTGAATCACCAGTCCCTGAATTAGTGTTTTCATAACTCCTGACACACTGAAGGCTGCAGTTACGGATCTCTGACCTCGCATGCTTCTAGCCCAGCTGAGCGAAGGGTTGCCAAGACAGTATTATGAATAACAGTTATCTGCATGCCCGGTTAACAAGAATAAACAGAACCCGTCAGCGAAGATAGGGCCTAGCCTCTCTGTCTCCATTAAAATAAATCACAGTGCTTGCATCTCCAAAAAGCTCACAGCCCCATGTAATGAACGAAGAAATATATGCCCTTTATGATTCTTAGTGATGCATTACCCTTTGCTTCAGATAAAACATCCCGGACTCAAGATATCAGATAGTACCAGATGTGCTGGTCGCCTTGACACTAAAGATCTCTCTACTAGACTGAAAGTCAGCTCTCCTCCCAGTTACACGTCAATTGCACGTCATGCTCAAGTTGCGTGCACAAGTAGGGCAAAGTTCCAGCTGGTCTTGCAAACTCCTCCTCTGTGTACCACCCACCTATGACACCTACCTATCACCTACCTATGACTCATAAAGTGTACACCCACATGTACGCCCACATGCTCTTATCTGTTTCTTTCTCTGCTCTGCGTTCCTTCCTACGCCCTATGTACAAGGCAAAAATGTATATATGTTGTTCATTGTTATTAAATGTTAGAAGACCCTTCCTGAACCTCAGTGGTGATGGAACAGATTCTCCCTAACTCGAGTTATTGGAATAAAGCCCTTTTAACTTGGACACCACGGACTCTCTGCCTCTCATTTGATACATGCTAATTGTTAATGCCTAGAAATTATGCCAGGGTAATATTTTATTTACCACACTTTGAAGGATAAAAAAATAGCATTATGGATATACAATTTACAGTGGAGGCTGATGTTGTGACGTCTTCTCTTACCTTTGCTTCTGTCGTCTTTTGTCGTGTCTTGAAAGGCTGCGGTTTCGCTGAGTCTGGGGTGTTTTCGACAGTCTGTCTGTCACCGCAGCACAGGCAGGCAAAAGAGAGTGTGTTCACGTCTGTGCCCGCATTATATGGGAACCGCGGGGGCTGACCACACCAAGGCCAGGGCCGTCATTGGTAGCGTTTTCGCGGTCTGTAAGAATAATGGCCCTGGGGGACATGCCATTGGGTAATGTATTGGTTTCCAGGCTAAATGATAGCAAGCATGCTAGGTGGTGGCATGTGGGTAGTGTGGGCGGGCGTGCACCGTGCATGTGCAAGTATGAGTGTGTACACTAACAATTAACTACAGGGAGAGATGGGGGCAGTGTTATCATGTGCGCAGAGGCAGGCCCAGAATCGGATCTGCAATGAGTCAGCACTTCTAATCATTCTCCTTAGCGCGCCCTGAGCTCTGATTTGTCACTGAGAGGGGATCGCACCATAGTTTGTACTGCTTATCATACTCAGCCGGTACCCGCGCATACGGTACAAATATGCTTTGACGTTACACGTCGCATTAAAGCTTCAGTGTGACGTCATATACGGTGTTCTGTACTCGAAAGGGGGCAATGTTTCTACTTGGTTTAAAACATGTATGTATTTAATGTACATACTAAGGGCAGACTTTTGGGATAACTATGAATTTTTTTTAATACTTGTAACAATCATATATTACTTTTAAAAAGAATTACACGAATCGCGGTAGAACATCATGCGTACTCGTATTGAAAGAGCTGCGCAAGCGCATCATAGGCGTACGCAAAGCCATGTGACTTTAAAAGTAGAGATTTGATTGGTTCATAACTTTTCCTATTGTGACTGTTGAAAGTTCCGTCCCATTCTAATTATTCGACTTTGACTTTCAAAGAAGAAGCATTTGTTCTGAGAATCTTCTCAAATAGAACCAAAGAAGAGGAAAGAAGCTCTAATTTGGAAGGTTTTCACTTTTTCAGAGTGTCAAAAAAAGGTTAATGCTCCAAAAGTAACCTGTAAAATTTGCCAAACAACTCTTTCAAGGGGTGATCCATGTAAAAAATACTAATTTGGCACAGAAAATATGGTGCGACACATGAAGAACTTGCACCCCAAGAACTTTGCCCGAGCTGCAAGACGGAGGTTGCACGAGAATCCACCTGCTACGGCACCAAGCGCATCAACTGCGGCATCAGCATTTTCAGCGAGCAGTCCACACCCACAAATTGATTCTGACTTTGCTAAAGATAAAATTCTATGCATTTATTGTGATAAACCTTTGTGTTATGGAGAACAGTCTATAGACTTGATCAGGATGCAAGATCATTGCTGTCCTCGACATTAGTTGTTCTTTTTTTCATTTTTTTGTTCCGCTTGGAATTTGTTGAGAAAACACAAAAAAATACAAAAGAAAAAAAACAGTTATTTTCAGAACTACCTTCACTGGTCAAAGAAAGAACTATATTTCTATGGTAGTGTGTAAAAGTTTGTTAGAATGAATGTGTAGTTCATAAAAGAATGATTGAATATGTTACTAGTGTATGGAGAATGTGAAAGTGCAGAACTATAAGGAACTGCTACAGCATAAATCTATAAGGTGTTTATCTATAGTATACTGTAGTATGTCCGAAGCACCTGAATGTATCATATGTACATAAATATGTTACAAGTGTATGCTTTAAGTTGCGCTGCTGGTGAAAGTGCCTGGGTGAATTTGTATGTGTTAGGGGCGGATTTACAATCCCCTTGTACCTCTTTTACACAGCCGCTGCGTCACTTTTGTGACACTGCGGTGGTGCAAAAGATGTGCCATGGTGTGTGCTATTAACAATGTGATGCATCTGGTGGGTGTATTACATTGTAAAGCGCTGTGCCAGAAGAGGCTTTCTTGTGCAGAAGGGGGTGCAGCAAGGCCTCGTAACAGTGACTGAGTGAAATGTATAACATTTTATTCAGTGAGTTTTGAGCTTATGCTGCGTCAAAACCTTGCATGTGCTTGAAGCAGGTGTAAGGATTGATACAGCATTGTGAGCATAGGGTCCCAAGAGAATTGCTGGAGCTGTGTTATACTTGCAACCGGCGTCAAGCAATAATTCATCCAAAAATTACTTTACAATTTAGTTTTGTTATTATTTATTCATAAGAATATGAAATATAATCTAAAAGATAAAATAAATATAAACATTTATATTAAAAATATAAGAAATTAGTATAAAAAGAAAGACATAATAATTAATACATTTATAAATTATCATTTACAAAACCTTTGAAGTTCACTGAAAAAACCATAGGTTTCACACACGTTATAGTTCGGAATTAGCATTTAAAAAACCTTTCAAATTCATTGAAAAAACCATAGGTTTCACATACGTTATAGTTAGGAATTAGCATTTAAAAAACTATGCAAATTCATTGAAAAAACGATAGGTTTCACACGTTATAGCTAGCTGAACATTTCTCTTATACAAAACCTTTGAAATTCCTCCGTTATAGTTAGCTCAGCTAACTATAACTTGCGCGCCCGCAATGCACTGCTGATGACGTCACATATTAAATCATTCATGACATGGTCAGTGACATCACTCATGACATCACTGATGACATCTCAAATGACGGGAACATCGTGATATTGGAAAAAACGGCATATATCACAGAAGCACATCGCCAATTAAGGAACACCAAATATTATGACAAATTAAAAAGAAATCCAACAAATGAGATAAAAGATATGGTGGATGCGAAACTGTCAGAATGGACTAAGAAAGGCCTGATTGATGAGGACGAGAGGAAGTATCTCACGGTAGCACATCCAGTTACAGCTACCATATACTTCCTCCCGAAATTGCACAAGAACCAAAAGATGCCCCCAGGACGCCCAATCTTGTCGGCGAAGGGTTCTCTCCTAGAACCGATTGCCAATTATATTGATCACTTTTTTGAATCCGTTTGTGACGTGCCTAGATTCCTACATACAGGACACAAGCGATCTATTGAGAAAACTAGAAAATACTCCCTGGCAAGAGTCATATCAATTGGTATCGATGGATGTCATATCTCTTTATACCAACATAGGGAATGACATGGGCCTCAAAGCATGCAATTCCTTCTTGAATGAAAGAAAAATAGAATTTGGAAACCATAACCAAATGTGTTCTTGTTCCGGGATGAGGTATATTGTCAAAACAGTGGAACAGCTATGGGATTTTCCTTCAGTCCTAGCTACGCCTGTCTAGTGATGGGGTGGTGGGAGAAAGAAGTGGCGTGGAACAACAGTAATGAAGAATCGCTAAACAAAGTCATCAGTTGGATAAGGTATATCGATGACTTACTAATCATTTGGGATGGAAGTAAAGAAGAATTTCTGGAATACTTTGAAATCATGAACAACAGCATACCTAATCTAAAATTCAGTTGTGAAATAAGCAATGATCGAATTGTATTTCTGGACACAGAGATCTATATAAGAGAAAATCAAATACACACTACTCTACATCGCAAATGTACTGCCACCAATGCCACTCTAGAAGCGACGAGCTTCCACCAGCAGTCCCTGATCACAAGCATCCCCTACGGGGAGTTCTTGAGAATCCGCCGAATCTGCAGTGAAAATGAAGAATGGCTTAAACATAGTGCGGCCACCACAGACAAGTTGAAACGGCGAAGATACAATGCTGCCGTAATCAAAAAAAGCTGGAGGAAAACGAATGAAAAAGCAAGGGAAGACTGTCTAGTAAAAAAACAGAAGGATCCCAAAAGTGAATCAGAACCAATACGAATGATAATGGATTTTTCAAATGAAAGTAAGGAAATTGCAAACATTATGAAACGTAATTGGAAAATTTTACAACTGGATGAAACAGTCAAAAGCATTGTGGGGCACCATCCAACAATTACGTACAGAAGGGCAAAGAACCTGAAAGATCACTTAATTCACAGCCATTTTAGGAAATCTACAAAGACAAAAAAGGACATATGGTTGAAATCAACAGGATTTGTCAAGTGTTATGCATGTAAGGCGTGCCAAATAGCAAAGCCCACAAAGCAAGTTCAAATGGCAAATAAAAAAACATGGGAGATCAGAGAACTCATTACCTGCAAAACAACACACGTAGTATACGTAGTGGAATGTCCGTGCCCTCTGAAGTATGTGGGCAGTACTGTGTGTGAATTAAAAAAACGAATACTGGAGCACGTTCGAGCTACCATTTACCAAGACAGAGCAAACGCGGTAGCCAAGCACATGGAACAATACCACCAAAGTGATTGGAACCAACTGAAATTCTTTGGAATTGAAAGTGTCCCCAAAAAAGAACGAGGGGGTGACAGAGAAAGACTTTTAAGACAGAAGGAGTCACGCCACATCCTGAACCTAAGAACCCTGAGCCCACACGGGCTAAATCAGTCGGAAGAGTTGTATATACATTTATAATGACTTCGCTTTCAGAAACAGATTTGTTAAGAATTATGCTTAATTACCTAACATACTCTTCAATAGTATAACAACAGATATAAACTTTACACTATATTTGAAAAGATTAGAGTGTCTTCTGGTAGGTATTAGTGGTGACCCGTGACCCAAATAAGTAGAGATATAGTTTGCCCACTGGAGGGCATGTACAATGTTGAAAATAATTGATTCAATGATGTTAACAACATATAGTAAAGTAATCCCACTAGAGGGAACTAATTTGGAAGAAATTTGTAATTTACCAGCACACACATGCATTAATGGATGTAAAATAATGGTAATAAGCATAATAATAAGTAAAAGAAATTAAAAGGATTGTATATGTAATATAAAAACTACATCTCCCAGAAAGCATAGAGGCGCTGGCAAACCCCAAACAGGAAATGATATGGAATGTAATTAAGTATAACAAGGAGGGAGAGCCAAGTGGTCGGTTGATCGTGAGCAAGGTATCTGGAATACCGAAACGGGTAGATCGTTACAGCTGCCCTTGTTAAATTCTTAGAGAATGTGAAAAATAAAAGAGAAATTGCAAAAACGACCTGTGGAGTGCGACCCGATTTGTTCTTCCAGCTGGAGGAATGGTGTGGGAAATATATATATATATATATATATATATATATATATATATATATATATATATATATATATATATATATATATATATATATATATATATATATATATTACCTACTGGCGGTCGCCAGTAGGTATATATAGTTAGGATTTTTTCTCTATGGGATTTTTGAAAATTCTATGTCTAATAACTTTGGCATTTGTGGACGGAATTGGCTGCAATTTTCAGGAAAATGGAACATTTTGTTTCTGAGCAGCCCCTGAAAATTTGGGGGGGTTCGTCAAGGGGGGGCCGAGAAAAAAGGGGGGTCCCAAAACGCGTTTTTCCCATGTTAATTTCCATAGGGCGGTTGGCCTCACTTTTAGCCCGAACGGCTGAATGGATTTGCACGAAACTTGGCAAAATTATAGGGACTGTTAGCCCGATGTGCCTTTGCTAGGTCTCAATATATGTGCTCCAGTGGATTTTGAGAAATTAACGTTCAAAAAAAGATATATATCTGTAACAGCGCTCCGGGTAGCGATCCGGTTCGCGTACTTTTCGCGTTACGGAGCTTTGCGAAACGAAGCTGATTGGCTCTCCGGTGTCTGTAACCATTCCAAACAGTCCGTAGCGGCCGCCATCTTGTCTCTCGGTAGGATCGAGAGACAAGAGGAGGCCAAAGCGAAGGGGCAAATGACCATAAGGGGGCATAGTAGATCCTCCCTGACCCCCTAGGTTTGATGTGGAGGCTTTAAAAGGGCCCCGCGGGGCAAAAAGGAAAAAAATATATATTTTTTATCGTGGGGTGCGCTCGGTACGCGTAACGGAAAGCGGACTGGGGAGCGTACTACAAGGAAACAAGAATGATTGACTTTTAACTTATTGTATGTTTATAGCCTTTTTTTTTTTTTTTGCTGAGTGACGTCTCGGCCTATCTCCACGGGATGCAGTCCCTACCATCTCGGCGTTTAAGCCCAGGGGGACCGGTAGTGTAGGAGAGATAACGTCTGTTAACGTTCAATTCGAAGGAAATCAGGAAGTGTTGATAAACATTGTCTGCGCCATCTTGCCTTTTTTCAAATGCCACACTTTTGTCGTGCACGGCAGCCATTTTAGATGCCTTGACCAGACCCACTCTCTGCACGCTGTCGATCCTTAGCATGGGTCCCCACCCTCGCAAGCATCTCCCCCAGGCACTGGTCACCCCCGCTCTCTGTCTTATGCATGGGCAATAAACCTCCCCCCATCTGCGCTGCTCTTCCTTGAGAATCACACCCTGTGCCCGCCCGACACCTCCCTTTCGCCCTATTCACTACCGCACCCTCTGACACTCCTCTTCCTCTGTGTCCGATTGTCCAGGCCGGTCCCAGGCTATCACCTAGCCATGCAGATGTAGTTTATGGCCCCAGCTGTAAAGAATCACCCCTCTTCAAAGGAGTTACAGTAGATCAAGGCCCCCACCCGATGAGATCCATCACACCACACGCGTTCCTACTATCTGAAAACCATCCTGTATTGTGATTGGGGAGGGGACCGAGCCAGAAGCGGAAGATTCCAGGGATGCCTCTTTGTACATCAAAGTTTTTACAATTATGTGTCACATTAAAAATATATAGCACACCAACAAAGTAGTAGGATTATAAAACTTTAATAACTTATAAATATAGACAACGCAACAAAAACAGTAAATACATTTAAACATTTTTTTTTAAAAAAGAAGCAACAATGGTCAGTAGCTGTGTTTTGTGAGAATAGTCCCAAGGCAGCACAACGTGCTGAGTTCTGGACGGCACCCAGGTGATGTTACCTGGGTGCCGCACTGGTTTTTGGTATCCTCCGAAAAACGGCGTGGGGCGTCCCGGGGGGTGCGGGGGGAGGCCTCGTCAGTAGCAGTCTGTTGTGCGAATAGTCCCAAGGCAGCAGAACGCGCTGAGATGTGGATGGCACCCAGGTGATGTCCAGTAAGTTGCCGCACTGGTTTTGGTATCCTACAATGCTGCTCCGAATTACGGCGTGGGGCGCCCCGGGGGGGGGGGGGGTGAGGCGGCGTGAACGGGCCTCCCCAGGTGGAGGCTCGTCTGCTGTAGTGGGGCGCCCCTTTACCGTTTCAGTTGCCATTCCGCCCGCTTTTGGTACACTGTGCCAAAATCCGCCATTCAGCTGAGCTGCACCCACTCTTGCGGTGCAGCGATGGGCGGCTGCCACAGGACTCTCAAAATGGCGGCAGGCTCTTTCCTTTTTGGGCCTGGTCCACTGAAATGGCCCTGGGACACTTTGGAACTCGGACGCTTGTCTACTAGGTCTTGGACCCCATTCTCGAAAGCGTCCCCTCAGCCTTGAAGATTCTACAAAAGTCATGGGGGCCACCGACTCCTGCAGGCTTCCGGTGGGGAGCGGCTGCCATGATTGCTCGCGGAATGACCACGACGGAGCCACGAGATGGTGGTGCTTTCATGCTGACGCCAGCTTCAGTCTGAAACATCCAGAAACAAGGTGGGGCTTTCATCGTTTGGGAAAAAAAAAGTTTTAATCCAATGAAAAGTGTATTTTTAGGTCATATGATCAAGCCTTCCATCATTAGGAAACCAAAAGTAAAATGAACCAATGAAAAGTTTTATAAACAAGTCACATGACCTGTTATGCGGCATAGGGCTATAAAAAGCATACAAAATCCGTTGGCACGTGAGGCGGCGTCAGTAGCGGACCGATGTGCGAATAGGCCGAAGGCAGCACAACGCGCCAAGATCCGGATGGCACCGAGGTGGTGTCCAGCAAGTTGCCGCACTGGTGTGGCCATCCTACAATGCTGCGCCGAAAGTCGGCGTGGGGCGCCCCGTTGGCCTGTGAGTTCGCGTCAGTCAGTGGGGGCTGTTTGAGGATCTGACTGCATTGGAAAGCAATGTGATGCTGTGCGTCGCCCCCAAGATAAGGCGGCGTCAGTAGCGGACCGATGTGCGAATAGGCCGAAGGCAGCACAACGCGCCAAGATCCGGATGGCACCGAGGAGGTGTCCAGCAAGTTGCCGCACTGGTGTGGCCATCCTACAATGCTGCGCCGAAAGTCGGCGTGGGGCGCCCCGGTGGCCTGTGAGTTCGCGTCAGTCAGTGGGGGCTGTTTGAGGATCTGACTGCATTGGAAAGCAATGTGATGCTGTGCGTCGCCCCCAAGATGAGGCGGCGTCAGTAGCGGACCGATGTGCGAATAGGCCGAAGGCAGCACAGCGCGCCAAGATCCAGATGGCACTGAGGTTGTGTCCAGCAAGTTGCCGCACTGGTGTGGCCATCCTACAATGCTGCGCCGAAAGTCGGCGTGGAGCGCCCCGTTGGCCTGTGAGTTCGCGTCAGTCAGTGGGGGCTGTTTGAGGATCTGACTGCATTGGAAAGCAATGTGATGCTGTGCGTCGCCCCCAAGATGAGGCGGCGTCAGTAGCGGACCGATGTGCGAATAGGCCGAAGGCAGCACAACGCGCCAAGATCCGGATGGCACCGAGGTAGTGTCCAGCAAGTTGCCGCACTGGTGTGGCCATCCTACAATGCTGCGCCGAAAGTCGGCGTGGGGCGCCCCGTTGGCCTGTGAGGTGGCGTCAGTAGCGGACCGATGTGTGAATAGGCCGGAACCAGCACAAGGCGCCAAGATCCGGATGGCACCGAGGTGGTGTCATAGTTCAGAGTTCTGAGAAGCGGGGGGGAGGCGGCGCAAACGAGTCTCTCCCTCCATGTGGAGGCACTTCATCTGCAGTGGGGCGCCGAGATCAGGATGGCACCGAGGTGGTGTCTAGCAAGTTGCCGCACTGGTGTGTGTTGAAAATATGAAAGATCCTCAGCAAGTCTATGTTACTTCAATGGAGCGCCGTCTAGCTGAGTTTAGCCCGCTCTTGCTGCTACAGCGACAGGCGGCTGCAACAGGACTCTCAAAATGGCGGCCTGTTCTTTGGATTTGGGCCTGGTCCACTAAAATGGCCCTGGGACACCTTAGAACTCGGACGCTCGAATTTTTTTTCCTTTCCTCTACATGCAAAAAAGGTAAATGCCCGGTACGTTACCTGCCTCATCTGCCACGATGTACTCTCCAGAGGAACCGAAAAAAAATATAGTTATGGTAATTGTGGCAAATAAATTTCATGTGGACAGATGAGTGTTACTCTAATAAATACAGCATATGAACATCATCATAGTCGATGGTTGGTGGAGACATTTTGACTATATCCTGGACCTGCCCGTCCTCGCCCAAAATGGCGCCGGAATAAATGGGACTCGTAACTCCTTGTTGTGTACTGGTTGCACAACCTTGATATCACGAGATACGTATGCAGTTTTGAAGCACATGGCGGGCGGGGACGAGAATTGATTGGATATTTCGACATCCCTATTGATATTAAGTTCTGATGTGTTATTGATTACTGTACTATTGAAAGTTCGAATTAACGTCACCCATGGTACTTGCCCGCAAATGTATATCTAGATAATTTTATTGTAACTGGCCCTGTCGTTTTTTAATTATAAAATGTACGTCCACCGATTCCACAACTGTTAGACACCTTAGTTCTTGCAACCTAATGGCCCGCCCGTTACGTTCCTCTACAGTGTAAATGTCTCCTCATCATATACGATTACAGTTTGCTCCGTGGCCGGCCCACGTGGTTATAGGCCCGTATTTGTATACTGACATTTTCACAATAAAGGTTTTTAAAAGAAAACATGGTAGTAGTATTTACATTGGTAAAGTTTTTAATTATAGTCACTCTTTTCGAATCAGTAAAAGGCAAGTGAAATAAAGCAGTCCAATTACATGAAGGGTAAAAGGTATAATACGCAGGTACGCAGTAAAGATAAATGGTCAAGGGCTGTTGTGTTTTCTACTCCTGCAACATAAAGTGATCGATAAGAATCTGATATTCAGGCGTATCGGCGACTAAGACAGCAGGCCGAGCCTCTTTTGCTCAACGGCTCCGTCATGGGACGAAGAAACGCCCTTTTTCTCGAAAAAGGAATATATTTTACTTGCAGGACAGTTGTAAATTTTCCGGGAAAGTACATTAGCCTGGAACATTATAACATATATGTTTAAGAAAAAATAATGTTCGAAAGTAATAAAAAGTGTAATTTTTAGGTCATATGACCAAGCCTTTCATCATTAGAATAAGAAAAGTAAAATGAACCAATAAAAAGTTTTATTAACAAGTCACATGACCTGTTATGCTTACGTTACGCGCTGCGCGCCGCGCCCCGCGCCCCGGATCGCTTCCGGGAAGCTGCGCTTCGCGCATCGGAGCACTTCCGGATGCGCTAACGCGGCGCGTCATATGACGCATTACGCGAAAACGCAGGTCCAGAATATAGTCAAAATGTCTCCACCAACCATCGGTCGGAACTTAACCCCTTTCAGCAGGCTAAATAGTTCTGTTAAATGACAACAGAAGGGACAGGCAACAAGAACCATCAGTCAAAGAGGGGAGGGCAAGTTCTTCTCTACCGGGTCACGTTGGGGCGCTACCGGAACTGATCGAATTGGTAGTCTACAGTGTTTCTGGATGTTTCAGACTGAAGCTGGCGTCAGCATGAGAGCACCACCATCTCGTAGCTTCGTCGTGGCCATTCCACGAGCAATCATGGCAGCCGCTCCCCACCAGAAGCCTGCGGGAGTCGGGGGCCCCCAAGACTTTTGTAGAATCTTCAAGGCTGAGGGGACGCTTTCGAGAATGGAGCCCAAGCCCTAGCAGACAAGCGTCCGAGTTCCAAGGTGTCGCAGGGCCATTTTAGTGGACCACGCCCAAATCTGAAGAGCCGGCCGCCATTTTGAGAGTCCTGTGGCAGCCGCCTATCGCTGCACCGCAAGAGCGGGAGCAACTCAACTACATGGTGAGCGAAACGCTGTAGTCGCAAGAGCGGGCGGTAAACAGCTGAATAGCGGAAGAGGCACAGTGTAGCAAAAGCGGGCGGAATGGCAACTGAAACGGTAAAGGGGCGCCCCACTACAGCGTGTCTTCAGGTCAAACGGATTGTGGGACAAGGTCCAGAATGGAAGAGTCACCAAAAGGCAAAAAGTTCCGCTTAACCCCGGGAGCCAGCCACCTATGTCGGGGGCGATCTCAGGCCACACCAGGGCAACACGACTTGGGGAGGGGGCCGGATCAAAGCGCCCCCTCCGAGTCCGCGCCATCACACCGTCCCTCGGGGGCCTCCGTCAAGCGTTTCAGGGAGGCACCGCATCACATTGTTTTCAAATGCAGTCACGTCCTCAAACAGCCCCCACTTACATTGAGAATAGTGAAGCTGTAGCAGGTGCAAATAAGCTTCAGACAGTCTAACAAGCACTCCTCAAAACTTTGAACTATCAGAGTGCATGAGTTTCATGCTCGATCGATTGAGCTAGCCGGATCGGGCAACAAAAAGTATAAAATAGTTATGTAAATAGTTATTTAATAAAATGTTTTACCCTGTTACTTTGCTGGTGTGTTGTATATATTTGTAATATTTGCATAGAGTTTATCGTTATTTTGGGCGGGGTGGGTGGCGGAGCCGAGCTGTCTTGCAGCCATCATGGTGTGGAGTTTAGTTCATCTCACTAGTTTCGTATTTCTCATGAGGGGTTGTTCCTAATGTTTCTATTTTAGCGAGGTCAAAAAGAGATCCCATTAGTGGCCTACTGATTTTGCTCGATCCCTTTTGTTTTTTTACACGATTTTTCACTATCTGCAAAGACTAAACAGAGTATTGCGACTCTGTGCTTGTTTGTAAATAGAGAATGAACCAAAGAGAACCAATTCTAAAACAGTAAATGCTTGGATGACAATCAATCAAATGGAGAGAGAAGCAGGCACGACGGATTACAACGGGGGCAAAGGCCTGCGTTAACTACCCTTCACTATCTGCAAAGAGAGAGTACTCCTAATAGAAATGAGGGGGGGCAGCATTCAAAGCAGATCAGTGTGCATAAACACGAAAATGTTTTTACTTACCACGTACTTGACATTCGACAGCTTATGATATTTGCTATTAAAAAAACCATTGAAATTCACTGAAAAAACCATAGGTTAGAGACCATATATAGTTAGGAATTAGCATTTAAAAAACCTTGAAAATTCACTGAAAAAACCATAGGTTATAGACCATATATAGTTAGGAATTAGCATTTAAAAAACCTTATTTTACTCACACAAAACCATTGAAATTCCATATATAGTTAGTTGCACTAACTATATATCGCGCACCCGCAATCCACTGCTGATGATGTCACATATTACATCATTCATGACATGGTCAGTGACATCACTGATGACATCACTGATGACATCTCAAATGACATCACTGATGACATCACTGATGACATCTCATTTGACATTACTGATCACATCACTGATGACATCATTCATGTGATGATACGATGAACCTCTTCAGACTCTAATATAACCTTAGATACACTCAGTGTAAACAGACATTCACAGACTGTCACTCATCCATGGAGTTACTCACACACCTAGTCAGTCTTGCAAAGAATCAATCACACCTCCATTTCCTCAACTATATAGTTATACACACCTTACTTATTAAAACATATACTAACACATATTTACTCTGTTATACAATCCCTGATACAAGTTCACAATGATCCATACAGCCACTCACACATTCACTGGCTCTTATGCACAGTTATTTATATATGTCAACTCTCACATGTACTGTGTTTTTCATATGTACTTACTTTGACATGTAGCACTGAGATATCCATTCACTCACCAATACACTCATGCACACAGTCAACCGCCCATACAGCTGTTTCCACATGCACTTTTGAACCCATACATCTAGTGAATCAACTGCTCACACATCTATGCACAGAGTCTTACACCTCCCAGACACCCACACACACACTCAGTCTCCCATACAAATACTTGGGCAACCAATCAATAACCCATAGAGTTAGTCATATAGCTAATGATCAACACATGCATCAGATTACAGAACAACAGACACAATGATGCACAATTTAAAACAGTTTAGTCACTAACCCATGCACTCAGTGAGACACATTTAATCACTCACTTATACAGTCAGTCATACACCTACTAAATCCTTCATCCAGACACTTATACATCCACTCATTCTTCAATATGTAAGACATATTTTAACTTTACAGAAACATACAGTCACTGGATGTTGTCATCAGTGATGTCATTTGAGATGTCATCAGTGATGTCATCAGTGATGTCACTGACCATGTCATGAATGATGTAATATGTGACATCATCAGCAGTGGATTGCGGGTGCGCGATATATAGTTAGTGCAACTAACTACATATGGAATTTCAATGGTTTTGTGTGAGTAAAATAAGGTTTTTTAAATGCTAATTCCTAACTATATATGGTCTATAACCTATGTTTTTTTCAGTGAATATATATATATATATATATGTTACAACCAATGCCGGTAGTCCAGGGCTTTGGCTTCGCGGCGGCCCCTCCAAAAAACCGGTGTTTTTTGTAATATCTTGCACCAAACCTTCTAGATTCAGAAAGTAGTCGGGACACTCCGGGATGCTTCAAAAGAACTTTATTTGCAACAGATGGTCACAAACCAACGCGTTTCGCCGTAAGGCTTGGTCACGGTAAGGCTTGCATATCGTACTTCCGTTTACATACACCCAGTGATAGTAATAAACATAGGACTTTCACGGTTTCAAACAGTTGGATGATGTAGCCGCCATCTTATAGTGACTAACGACTTATACTATTGATTAAAGTCAGATGTATTTACAATTCATTAATTCGAACAGTTGATATCAGTGTCAATATGCGTTTATGTCGCCCAAGTGGGCGTTAATAACATCACATGTTATTTCACTTGATTGCTGTTTAGCCCCAATGATTCAAATGCACATTACCCATGGTTTCATAATCAATATAGATTTTCCATATGTATCAGAAGATCTTGGTTGATGGTCTCAACAACATTATTTCTTATCAGAAACCCATGATTCGAAGTCCTAGTGAAAAAGAAGAATAACAAACGTGCTCTAAGTACAAGTGCAAAACTACATTTACAAAAAAGATAAAACTTTTACATATATCATACAATTAAAACATTATACATTTCAGTTATATACAGGGAGTCTCTAAAGGGCCACTACTCCATACCACTGACTTAATACCATACAATTTATCCAAGATGGACTGCCAATTCCTCACTGGAATTCAGGCCTACCGGTATAAGAGTCTCAAAGTCTATTATGTATTTAGACTCCAAGACTCTTAGTTGATGTTCTCTGTCCCCTCCTCTTCTTAGATGTTTGATCGCATCTAAGACAACAAAAGCTAACAGTTTGTCATTTTGTTTATGGTAAGTCTTGAAGTGACGAGCTACCGAGTATAACTCATTATTATTTCTTATTGCTCGTTTGTGTTCTAAGACTCTCATTTTAGCTTTCTTTTTTGTACTCCCAATGTATAGTTTTTTGCAAGGGCAAATTAGACAGTATACGCATAGTTCTGTGTTGCAATCATAGTTTCCTCTGATAACAAATTCCCTATCACTGTTAGATAATTTTATTTTAGAGCAATTTTTGCTATAAGTGCATGCTTTACAATGCATGCAACATGAAAAGCCTGACTACGTATTAAACCACTCATTGGTACATCTTACTGTCTGATTGCGACTCAATTAGTCTTTTAGGGACGTGCCCCTCCTAAACGTTATTTGTGGGGCTTCATGCAGGCATTTATCCAGAACAGGATCTGTTTTTAATATATGCCAATTTTGTTTGAGGATTTTGCGTACCTGAAATGCTTGACTGGAATATGTTGTAATGAACCTGACTTGATTATCTGTATTGTCAGTTTTAATCTTAGGATTTAAGAGTGCTGTTCTATCCAACTCATCAACTTTACTCGCTGCTCTTCTGATTATCTTTTGAGCATATCCCCTTTGTTTGAATCTCTCACACATGACAGTTTTTCTTTCTCAAATTCCTCCTCTGTACTGCTGTTTCTTTTAGCATGAATGAGTTCCCCATATGGGATGCTTTGGATAAGGCTGTAAGGATGTGCACTAGACGCAAACAACAAACTATTATAAGCTGTCTCCTTTCAGTGGTGTTTGGTTGTCAGGTGGTTATTTTGAACATGTACTTCTACATCAAGGAATATTATTGACTGTTCACTGATTTGAGATGTTAATTCGATATTCAAATCATTAGTGTTCAGAATTCGAATGAATTCCTCTGCACTTTTGCGGTCCCCAAGCCAAATTACGAAAATGTCGTCAATGAATCTTGACCACAGAACAATATGTTCATTAAGTTGTTCAAAGCAACTGGACACTTGCTCCTGCCACCACCCCATAAAGAGGTTGGCATAACTTGGGGCAAAGCAAATGCCCATTGCTGTCCCTTGTAGCTGTACGTATAACTGTTCATCAAAGAAAAAATAATTATTGGATAGGCAGTAAGCCACCATATCCACCAACATTTCAGTATGCATCAAAAGTGAAATGGATCTCGCTCTTAAAAAGTGTCTAATTGCTTTGATCCCTAAATCGTGTTTAATAGACGTGTATAAGCTTGTCACGTCTAAGGTAATCAACAAATAGTCAGGTTCCCATTGTATGCCCTCAATCATATTTAAAAAATGCATTGTATCCCTCAAATACGCTGGTAAGGCAATGACAAATGGTCTAAGGAAAAAGTCAATATATTTAGACGTCATCTCAAGTTTCGAACCCATTGAGGAAACTATAGGTCTACCGGGAGGGTTCTTAGGGTCCTTATGCAGTTTTGGTAATAAGTACAAAACAGGTGTTTTAGCATGTTTGCACTTTAAACTGCTGTATTCATCCCATGTTAATAAACCTTTGTCTTTCCAATCCTCCAACATTTCATCGTACTGCAGATTCGATATTTCCATTTCTTTTAAGTCAACCTTTTTGTAACAGGTGGTATCTGATAGCTGACATACACCCTCCATGATGTTTTCATTTGTTCCCCAAACCACCACGTTTCCCCCCTTGTCAGATTGTTTGATGACAATTGAGGGAAGTTTTTTCAAATTGTCAATTGCAGCTATTTGATTTTGTGTGAGATTATATTTAGATCTTCCATATTTCTTATACCGAATTTTTTTCAATTCTTTCGTTACACTCTTCTCAAACACATCCAATGCATCGCAGTGTACCATAGGTATAAATTTGGATTTAGGTTTGAAGCCACTAAAGCCAGCATCATCTATAGTAATGTCAGTATCGTGTAGGTTTAGAAACGGATCATCATGGTGTGTGACATTCTCATCTAGTTCACATAATGTTTGTAAGTTTGTTGCCTCAGAGATGGTCATAGTAGACAAGTTCTCAGTTACGATATTACTCATAGGTGACACAGGATGTAAGTGAAACCATTTTCTTAACTTCAATTTTCGTAAAAAATAGAAAATATCAATCCGCGTTTGCACGTAGTCAATACTTTTAGTAGGACAAAATGATAATCCCAGTGATAAAACATTACTCTCAATATTAGTCAACTCACGGTTAGAAAGGTTGATGACTGTCATTTTATTCCCTTCTTGGCTCTCGTTACCATTGGAGTAGCTGCGTTCGAAGCGTTTCTTCCGCCTTCTTCTTGCTTTTTTGTTCCTCTTGTTCCTCGTGTTTTGCCGGGTTGCCCTCGACCTCGGCCTCTCCAAAAATCCTGTTCCTTGTCTTGTGCATTCAGCAGGTCTTGTTTAGCTTTGTTGATTAGTTGAAATTGTTTCAGGAAATTATGTCGGCCTGGGTTTCCTACGGGTTCACGTTGGCTTAATCTTGCCAGTGAAATGTCGGAAAGGTTGCTGTCAGATGTCTCGCTTTCTTCAGTTTGTACAGCATTCCTTTTCGCCGTTGCTGGTAATTCTTGGGCTTTTTTGCTGGTGCTTGATTCATTTTCTGTGAACAAGTGATCGTATTTTTTATGGAACGTTAAAGTTCTTCCCGATTGTAGTCTTTGAAATCTCTCATAAATTTACGTTGTTTGCGCATTGTAATTTCATCTTCCAATTTCATCAAACGCGCTTGTAACTTTTCCATAAAAGAATCCAGTTTCTTTTGTGAGATTAGTTTTAAAAGTTTCTCGGTGGTAGCTTCTATTTCTTCAATGATTTTGGTTCTGTCTTTGAGTGCGTATTTAATCAATATACGCATCATCACCGTTGAACTTTCGTTAGAGGTGCCAGCCCACTCCTCCAGCATCTCTGGGTCTGGTTCTTCATATGTTGGAATGGTATAGATGCGTAGGCATACAGAGCATTCGCGTAATCCAGACGCGAGATAACCATAGCTAAAAAAATCTATTTGAGTGCCTCAATAGAAAAAAAACAAGAAATCTTGCGTATAGTGCGCAAATTAAGAAAACACGAGGACACCACAGCACTGACTTGGTGATGCATAGAAAGGTCACTGCTGACTTTGACGCCTAAGATTTTGACAGTGTGAGAAACGGAAGTGGGAGAACCAAGGGAAGAGGGCCAGAAGGTAGAAGACCAGGGACTCAGGACACCACCGGTAAGGACCAGCTCGGTCTTATCTGGATTGAACTTGAGATGGTTCATGCTCATCCAGTCGCTGATAAAGGTCATGATAGATTGAAAATTGAGAATGGAAGAGGGGGAGGAAGAAATGTTAAAGATAAGCTGGAGATCGTCAGCGTAATTAAATACGGTGACGTCCAGTTTGTGAAGGGCCATGATAAGAGGAAGAATATAAAGATTGAAAAGAAGGGGAGAAAGAGGAGAACCCTGAGGAACACCACAAGTGACGGGGCAGGCTTTGGCTGAAAAGCCCGCTAATTGAACCGCCTGATAGCGGTTCTCCAGAAATGAGGAAATCCAAGCCAGGGCGGATCCCCGTAGGCCAGCACTCTCGACACGGTCAACCAAAATAACATGGTCGACCGTGTCAAAAGCGGCCTCCTAGCCCATAGGAATGAATTGGAAGGTATTACCTAATTGTGATTCGCAATGTGCTAATCGCAATTAAGGAATGCTAAGGAATCGCAAAATATGTGCGAATTATTTATTATATCCCGTTTTGTGATTCTCAAACAGTAATTCTCTAAAAATCGCTATTTGAGAATCACTATAACGGTATTTAATACACATGCTCCTACGTTTGTCCATCGTTTCCTACCTCTTTGTCTGATTATTAAATGATTTACTGTAGTGCCAAGAGACATACCCTTGAGGAGTCAGCGTGTGTGCTAGAAAATGACCAACTGGATAGCTTTGTTAATTCAAGTATGGTCTATGGCATGTATGCAGTCAGTGGTTAAATCCATTTTGTACCACTCTACTGAATTATCAACTAACTCTGCATATATTTTCTAGTTAATAAAATGTGGTTACTACATGTACACGTTAATTTTTCAAGAATATTTTGGAGAATCTGTGACTGCCGGCCTGACTGTGGGAGTAGCTGGAAAATTGGGAAAGTCTGTACCTAAATTGGTAGGGTTTGGGGTTGGGCGGGAGAGGCTTAGGGATGAGGGTGGAAACACAAGTACCCACCCAAAAAGAAGTACGCCTATTGCCATTCACTAACTACACTTATTAGCTTAGTAGAGTCAAAAAGGACCCTAAACAGTAGCAAATATACTCTATTCCAGCCTTGGAGCCACTCCAGCCCCTCACATGTCCAATCACATGTACTGCAACACTATCTCTAGCAAAAATTGGAAGCCTAGGCTTAAACTAACGACCCATACAAAATAATGTAAACAAATACAATTCTTTTGACTTTTAAAATGAATATATATTTTTTTGTTTCATTTTTAGAAAATATATATATTTATATAATTAATACATAACAATTGTTATTTTAAAATTTTAAATAAACTTACTTTCAAATCAAAAAGAAATTAAACTGTTGTCAAACAATAAAAAAATTTACGTTATTGCTACATATAAGATTAGATGCAGTTTAATTCATATTAAATAAAACTAAATATGTTAATGTGGAATGTAATTAACCTTTAAGAAATATTATTCATCAATCACACAAATATATTTTAACTAATTGATACATTAATGAATACACATTTAATAAAGAAGTTAATGTTCTGTAACACTTACTTTTATTAGTGCTGGGGTATATAAATAATAATTTTACATTATTTTACATTTAGATTGTATATGCAAATATTGTCAATATTATTTTAAAATGTAATAAACTTTTGTAATTTTCCCTATATTTTCCCTTAGGTAGATATACACAAAAAACCCTGCTGATGGTGACTTCACCAGAAAGGGGAGACATGAAAGTCTACACTTATATGTAAATCTGCATTCGGAAATGGTGAATAACAAATGAGTACATAATTATACCTAGGTGTAGTAATAAATATACACAGGGGTAAATATAAATGTGAATATTTAACTTTATGAACCGAGTCCTGTGTGTCAGTCTGCAGCTAAGGATTTTCCTGGCGATGGTCTGTGCAGGGAAGTATACTTTTTTCTAAAAAATGGCAGCAGCAAAAGTTGTGCTGTGCTAAGATTCACCTTTTCCCACCTTTCAGGAACAGATATTGTTGTACAAAAATATATTTTTTACCACAGTGTTGGTATTTTTTTTATGTGGTAGTCGATTTTCCTATTTTTTGTGGTAGCTAACTAGCTACAGTTTATGCTAGAAAATAGTATGAAAGCCATGGGTGAACCTGAAATAAAGACAAAAATCCAAATTCAACAATGGGACATTTTCGTGGATCGCTCATAGTTTTCCCAAAGAAAATAATCAATTAAATTAAAAAAGAATGAAAAATAAGTAGGGAAAAATAGAAACAGGTGACATCACTGTTATGTATATTTATTTGCCACGATGAGCAAAATCACAAAAGTAATATATTGTTATGTGCGTCGGACTAGTTTGGTCGCAGGGATATATATTGTTTATTGGCTGTCCAAAACCATATGATGCTCAGAACTAACAACTGAGCTGTGGTCTCTAATGGTTTTTCATTGTGTACCCACAATGCATCAATTCATAAGTTAAAATCTAATGAATTACAAATGGGTATGCAGAAAACGTATGCATTTTTTAAATGTACCTACTATACTGAATTTACAAATAGTGATTATTTGTGCAACTCTAATTTTGGGGTTACCCATACTCTCATATGATTCAAAGGACATTTTACAAAATGTATTCTTTCTTCCAGGCTGGCTTACGAGATGATGATTGCCCGAAACCGGTCCCAGGATGCTTGTTTCCGGTCCAGGGAGCACCTGGATTGGCAGTTCAGGCTGGACTGTTCCCATGAGGCACAGGGTCAAAACTGATTTTCATATGGCTGGGTTAAACTGGGGTGGCGTGGTGAGCAAAAGAACGATGGATCTAACCCAGATCTCTTGATTGGGGCTGAATGTTTGATTTGCTCTGCATTCCGTCCATCACCTGTGTGTCTTTGGCTTACGATTGGAAGCAAAAAATGGTGAGCAATTCAGTTAATAATAAAAAATGTTCTACTAGTTTGTGTTCCAATAATTCTCCTGTTAAAACGCTACCCCACTTGTGTAGTTGGACCTGTTGCCTGCAGCAGTTAAGGCATCAAAAAGCAACATAGAGACATCAAGATTTCACATTGACCATTTTGGTGATTTAGGTAGCTAAGGTATTTGGGCCCAGGCTACCTACCAGGCACACATACCAAACCCAGATAAGCTGGACTTCAATGGAAGGAGAACAGATGTTACAGGATCCAGATGGGAGTTCCCCTAATTAGATTAGGAAATGGATTGGAAGGGGAGCATAGTCAGTAGTTAGCCACACAGGGGTTACACAGACACACTTATGAGATATTTTCTCCATCTTGATCTTTCAGACAACAGTGCATTCTGGGCCAGAAGTTTGCCACACTTCCCAGGAAGTGGTCATTCAAGAGGGAGGCAGCTAATTACCAATTGGTTAGGGTGACCCCCCTCACTCAATGACAGAAATGAGGAATAAATAATGAAGCTCTAAGGAGCTCCCCAAAACACTGCTTGTAAATAAAGAAGAAGGACTGCCCTACTGGACTCTTGGACTGCGCCACATAAGGTTTGCACTCAGAAGGACTGCACCTGCTACACTCACAATGCTCCACAAGGAAAGGACTGTGTCTGACTCAAAGGAAAAGAAGTGGGATCCCTGATCGGCACCAGGTACAACAGAGCTAGAAGAAGTCACCTGCAAAGTCAAAGAGAGGATTGCCCCAACTGACCAATTGTAACTGGATTTTACTGGACTGCACAGGTGCATTGTGGGAGATTGACTCCTGTCCCCAAGAGTTAATCCTGAGACTCTGAACCCTTGGCTGGCACTACTGGATCCTTATTTTCCCAACAAGAACCAAGATTTCAAAATTTGGAAACTTTCTGCAAAGTATGCAGAAAAGCTCTAGGAGGAGATTGGTTCGACGTCGAGAGTCAACCTGCTGATGCCAACTCTCTCATTGGGTTTCCCTTTCTGGTTTGGGCCACTTAAAAGCTCCAGGCAGAGCTCACTCAATGACAGAAGGCAAGCCATTGAAAACTGCTTCAATACTCTCCTCGCTTGCAATGCTGTGGATTCATTGTCCGCCTTTTCACAGAGGCGCCAAACTGCAGCGAGCCACCCTTGTTGACTCGAACTCCTGATCCAGAAATCCCGGGGTCCGCCACCGAGCCTGTCGACAAGACAAAATAACCCCAAAAAAGACTACGTCTGAAGGTAAAACTTTGGATGGGACCTAGCTCACAGTTTAGCTGGCCTGCACTCCATCATGGTTAGCATGAAACGTTTACTTTGTCTCAGTAGTGCGCATCTAGTGGTCGCGAACGGCTCTTTAGGCTCTTTGGCCCTATAACGTACAATTTTTGATTTAAACTTTAGAAATTCTCATCTCTGGTTCCCCACACTGGATTTTTATCATTTTGGTGTCATGTTAAAGATAAAAATATTTTATATTTTTCTAAATTGGTGTTGGATTTTTTTTTGTGCTGTATGTTTTACTCATGTGCTGTTTGGTGGCATTAAATGCTTTACACATGCAATCTTTTTGCCAAGCTTCCAATGGAATGAGCAAAGATTAGTTTACGGAAACTTGACAGGCTCTATTAGAGATTGTGGTACTATTACTAGCTGAGGGTGAATACCCCCACCTTCTTATAACCCACTTTCCTGCAATATATCATGCTGATATCGTAGGAGCAAGGAGGGCTAACTCCTTTGTTACAGGGGAGAGTGGACACTGTGCAGTCTTTCTGTGTGGCAAAACTTTCCTTTAAAATACTTTTTAAAATAGCCATGGAGCCGCTGGCTGTGGCCTTGTGCGGGAGGCTGGGAGAGTGGGGAGTCCGGCTGGGCAACACTAATCATGTGATATCCCTGTATGCTGATGACACCTTGGTTTACCCAGTCAGCCGGAGAGATCAATGTCATTGCTGCTTGCGCAGCTCAGAGGATGTGGGGCTAGATGTAGGTAATGAAAATTTACCGATTCTAAAATACCGAATTTTAGTGATTCGGTATTTTAGAATCGGTAAATGGGATGTAGGTATTTATTCGGTAAGTATTACCCAATCGGTACTATTCGGTACTTACGGCCTGGAGGCCCATAGGAATGAATGTGAATTACTGAATCGGTAAATACAGATTCGGTAACATAGGGAAACATTTAAGGGTGGCAGGGTGTCAAATTGACACCCTGTTGCACCCCTGAATAGTGCTTGTGTGCACATGTGGCACACACACATGTATGTCTGCCACATGGCACTGTTGAAAATCCACAGATTTGCATTTTCAAAGGTATTCGGTATTTACCACCAACTAATAGTTGGTGGTAAATAACGAATCCTTAGGGCACATAAGCACTCTTAAAAGTGCTTCCTACTTGCCATTTACCGATTCGGTAAATGGCAAATGGTAAATACCGAATCGGTACCGAATCATCACCTACATAACAAATGGCTCAATACCGGACGGTAAGCCTGAAATTTACCGAATTTCGGGTTTACCGACCGGTAAAGAGCCACCTACATCGGGCCCTTGGTGAGGTGTCGGGCCTCCGGATTTACCCAGCAAAATCCAAACTGATCCCCATTAGGAAGTTAGCGGGTGAACCCCATACAGAACTCCCTAAAGTTGAACTACCATGGGTGGGTGAGGGGGAGAGATATCTGGGTATGCGGTTAGCAAACTCACCATCTTGGTACTTGGATCTCAACATTGGCAGAGTGATCGAGGGTCTGCGAGGGTCTGTTAGGTTCTGGTGGGACTTGCCACTATCTCTCATGGGCCGACTTGCTATAATCAAAATGATTATACTTCCTAGGTGCTTGTACACTATGCAACAATCACTCTATCTTATATCCCGCTCATATTTTCGAGCCCTCGACCATCTTCTCACAGACCTTCTATGAGACAACAAACGGAAATGAGTAAGGCTAATGACGCGTCAGAGGACATGGAACTGGGGAGGACTAGAGGTTACTTGCATAGAGCTATATGACATGGCATCCCAACTACAGCATGCAGTGCATTGGATAAATACCATCGATAATTGGGAGACAAGTCTCCTGGTGGGTACACATGATGGCTATACACTACCCAATTTATTAATGCTTGGGAGAACAGTCCCCCACTTTCTATATATTATACGTCATGTAGCAGAGATCTGGGAATTGGTGGGCCGAAGGGTGATCAAACATGCGCCATATGCACCTGATACGACCCTTTGCCCGTATAGCGGACTCTATGTCCATAAGGAGGTGGAATGAGGGGGTCTGCCACACACTGGGAGACCTTAATATGAACGGTAAATATTTTACACGAGACGAAGCAACCGAGGCCTTTAATTTAGGGCCGGGGCAATTTTTCCAATACGAGAAAATCTCTATTGTAACACAATAAATCTGGGCTGGATTCCCAAAAAGCCCCCTAGCACCAATACATTAAATGTAATGTTCTAGATGACACAGGGTGGACGATTGATCTCGCATATATATAGAGCCCTTAGGGACAACATGCCTGGGGGTGTCCTATCAGTAAAGTACAGGTGGGAGGCTAGTCTGGAAACTCCACTATCGGACAGAGAGTGGGAAAGAGTGCAGGAGGGTGTCCGTGCCGTTAGCTCCAATGCACGATTTAAACTCCTACAATATAACTTAGCACACCAGGTATATCTTACTGCACGTACACTACATACAATCTATCCCACTCGCAGTGCTGAATGGCCGCGATGTAAGGCACAAGGGGCGGACTTCATTCATATGGTTTGGATATGACCCATGTTGGATCCCTAGTGGGACGAGGTACTAACACATCTTCAGAGAACCACAAAATGGGAGATATCAAAAGAACTCTGACAAGTAATACTGGGGCTCCTACGTAGCCTTAAAGGTAGGAAATTAAACAGATGCTTTCTCTCATTGGGGCTTTTATTAGCCAGAAGACGCATTGTCATAGCATGGCTCAGACCCAGGCCACCGCAGGTGGGAGTTTGGATGAAAGACATGGGCGAATGGGCAACAGCGGAAGGGGTAGGAATGCAGAGGGTATGTAAAGATGAAAAAGTGGAAGAGGACCTACAAGCATGGTCCCAAATGTTGGTAGACCTTAGGGATGACGTGAGCCAAGAACACAGGTAGCGGAAATTACAGGAGAGGGTGCGTCACAGGAGAGTAATTAAGAAGAAGAAATGTCATGGGTTAGCATGAAACACTCAGAAAGGGATATAATAAACATGTATATAATAATATTGGAACCATGACTCAATGCTTGGGAGCAGAAGGGGAGGGGAGAAGGGTTGGGGGGAAGGTGGGAGTTTAAACATTGGCAAAACTCATGTGGATATTATGCACCTACTGGATATGTATGTTATTCAAGTGGGAATTATGGGAGAATAAGAACCTATTCTTCCCCTGTTGGAGCCCTTTCCCATGTAGATCAGATAAATATGAGAATGAGAAACAGATACGTTCAACAGCTGTACATGTTTGGGAGGGTAGGTGGGGGGCTATACGGATACTCCGATATCCGGTTGTAACAAATGTCTATTGGCTAGATGTAGGTAAATTGGATTTACCGATTCATAAATACCGAATTTTACCGATTCGGTATTTATGAATTGGTAAATCCAATGTAGGTAAAAATTCGGTAAAAAATACAGAATCGGTAGGATTCGGTATTTAGCGAATCGGTATTTACCGATTCGGTAATTGCCATTGATTCCCATGGGCCTTGAGGTAAATACCGATTCGGTAAAATTACCGAATAGTCAAGGGTGGCAGGGTGTCATTTTGACACCCTATTGCACCCCTGATTCAGGCTTGTGTGCCATGTGACACCTGTGCCATGGGTACACCTGTGCCATGTGGCACACATACATGCCCTTAGGGCATGTATGTGTGCCACATGGCACAGGTGTACATGCACAGATTTGCATATACACAGGTATTCGTTATTTACCACCAACTAATAGTTGGTGGTAAATAACAAATCCTTAAGGCCCTGTGGCACTGTTTTCAGTGCCACCTACATCTCAAATTACCGATTCGGTAAATTTACAGATTCTGTATTTTTAAGGCCCCCTACATCTAAATCTCCAAATACCGGTCGGTAACGGCCGAAATCGGCCGTTACCGACCGGTATTTGGCCACCTACATCTGGCCCTATATGTTATAAATGCAAATAAAGTTTATGGGAAAATAAACTTTTTAAAACTGTAACAGATTTGATTCTTCATTGTATTGCAGATAAATGTGCAAAGAGCCAATGCTTGGTACGTTTCTAAATAACAAGCCCAATCTTAGTGGTGAGGAGGAGGATTTTATACAGCTCAGTCTTCGGGTGTAATCCTTAAATAACCCCTGCCACTAGTCATATGGACCTTTGTTTGTTGACAAGCACATGTAAGGAGCAATCATCTACATAACAATAAATCATGATAGGCTTTTAGTACAGTCAATAAAGAATTTTGTGTGAGTCAAGGGGTTTTATTTTCAATTCTTTTAATTTTTCATCATTTAATTCATTTAGTATCAATCTTTAGATTTCAGCATTAAAAGTTAATATAATCCACCAATCGATATTTGATTATGAAATAGAACAAAATGTGTGTTAGAATCACAGTTAATATAGCAGTATGCAGCAAGCGTGTTCCATACAAGAAACTTCCCTATTCTAAATTAAGTTGGAATAATGAGAGAAAAAGAAAAGGAGTTGGTTCAGAAATCCAATGATAGCCAGCTCTTCACCAATATATAAAAGATGAATGTCCATCCAGCATCTTTGTCTTCCAGTAATTTATTTAGATAAGCAGCTGAGCAATACAAAAACACATGCAAAGGGCTCAGAGGAGAAGCTCCAAATGACCCAATATTCAAAGACAAACATTACAACATTCTCATAAAGAACACATAGTTAACCAATGGAAAACCTCCCCCGATATTGCATCATACTGACATTGATAACCTGCAAAGACATAGAAACCTAAGTCACCACAAGAGCTCTGAAGAGAGAATCAATTTACAAGCATAAATCCTTTGCATGATAAGCTGGAGAGTATTCTGAGCTCAAGTTATCAGCAGACAATTCAGAAACATCTAAGTAAGGCAACCTCTCATGAAGAAAGGCATCAGAATTTCAAATTGAGTCTCCAGTCAAAGAGTCGGGGCAGGAATCCTAGAATCTAGCTGGGACACTAGGAACACACACTAATAAACACAGAAGTTCTATGTTGCAACATTATTTTCTTTCTTCTTCTTCATCCTCCAATAGAATTTCACTTTACTCCTGGGATTAGGCACACTCCCCATGTTCCCATACAGGCACAAGACATTCTGACATTAGACCTTGAAATGATACATCGTTGATATTTTGTGGTCCAGTCAATACTTCCCATGAATCATCCTTCCAGTCACCTCCTTTCTTCCCTAGCGAGAACTCACTATCAGATGTCTAATACAAAACAAGTGTCTATTCACTAACTAACAGAAGGCTTCTCAAAAGCTACAACATGTGAGACAAAGAGAAAAATACTGTGCCCAGACAACTATTCAATGTGAAAAACAAGCCTTTCAGTGTTAATACATTATTTTTCACTTAAAATGACATCAACAGTTAGGCTAACTTAAATCAGCACTTTTATTTATTTGCAGGCTTATAACATTTAAGTATGATTACAAACTAAAAACTTTGCATTTAGCATATGTATTATTTAAACTTAAGCTTTTCACATTATTGATAAAGCATTTTGTTAGCGAATACATTTTGCATTAACATTGGCCTCAGATGTAATCAACTTTTTCATATATTCATTGAACTCTGACAAATTCTTACTCCATTTTTTACCAATTACATAGATGTATGCCAGATGATATTAAATGCTTAACATTACCAGCCTTATTCATAAAGGGAAATCTACATGTAGTGATCTCTGGACTTGCAGATTTTCACGTACTCATGAACCTGGCCCTGGATGGTATTCACCTGTTGTAGGCATAAATCCCCACTCAGTAGTAGGGTTTACGGAACTACATCCTCTTACGCAAGGGCATGGAGACTGTTGTCAACAAAGTAACAACCATAAAGTTAACACTAGTAACTGTACCGCCAGATTTCTGATCTATGCTTATAGGTGAATATTGCTGCCCCCTATGGAAGTCAGGGAATTCACCCGACCACAATCATTTATATAGGACTAACATTAACATCCGAGGCTCTACACTCTTGCCCTTGGACTACATGACCCTGCCAACACCACGAACATGATTCAATCTCCAGGTTGAAGGCCACTACACCGAGGAGGAAAATAAACTTTACTGGGGAGAAACAGACTTTGTAGTTAACTTTGTTGTAAAATATTACAGGGAACTACATTATTTGCCTCTACTCACCGTTGGTGGAGCAGAGAAGGTGATCATGTGGCAAGGGTAAACGCAGGTGATGGAGAAGTTCTCCAAGATTTTGATGGCAAAAGCACTTCATGCAGGTAGACATGGATCTTGTCTGTGTTTAACCCCTTTTTGAATATATCTTCTCCACTTGCATCCTGATGTGCTATAAGGCATTTCTGTTCAAGGAAACCCTAACATAAGACCAGGTAAGAAACTATAGCCCTCTTTTTCACCCGACATTTCTACTTCCCTCCCACAGATAGACAGGCATCCCACTCTTCTCATTCACACACAGGTTAACCCGCACCATTTTTTAGAAATAATGATTACAGTACTGAACTCTTTCTTCTAAATGCAATGGTCCTCATTACAAGTGCATTTATAGTAACAGTAGGAACTGGAGTACCCTCTAATGTGGCCAGGTGATAAAACGGTGCACTTGCCTGTTGATGAATCTCAGCACCTGTCACACACAACGTGATTGTCTTGCCTGCCAGATGCCCATGGTGTCCCTCTAATTCTCTAGAAGGATCCTGCAATGAGGAAATGAAGCACACCCTAAATTTTATCATATGCAGGGGTGGGCTGGGAGTGGGTATGTGAAGTGAGCTGTGCTCCCAAACTGCAGTCATTTAAAGGATCCCATCATGTGAGAAGTTGTATCTAGCAAGAATTGCTTCCGTGGACCTGCTAAAGATTTAAATCCCATCTTTCCTCCTATCACTAGTGGTCAGCAAAATGACTGGCAAGGCAACAAAGAAACTCACATGGTGGAAACAAAGTTTTGTTACATCTGTTGTTTGCTTCTTGTGCGTGTAATCTGTGTGTAATTGGTTGCTGTTGTAATGACTTCTGACTGTTCACAACCAACACCCCCACTGCTGTAGAAGGTAAGTTGAATGTGAATGAAGCCTTTTTCTCTATGTGGGCTCTATTACTTGAAGCAAAAAGTAATGTTCTAAGGATTTTTTCTACTAATAGAGAAGATATACAAACATAAAAATAGTGTTACTTGTATTTTCCTATGTTTCCCTATGTATCAATTCAATTCAATTCAATAAGCTTTATTCGGTTGATATAAAAATAACCATAAAAGCACATATTAAATCATGATTAAACCTAAACAAATCATTATATCAATGGAATAAATTCTTGACTGATAGTGCACTTTTAAAACATCATACTTTTCCTTAAATTAATTGATTTTAAAATATAAGTTGCAGTATAAAAACAGACATCAGGCTCTTGCATGGTAAACAGCAAACTCATAGCAGCATTCGTGGTTAAAGTGCAGTATTTTTTAAACAGAGGTTTAAGGAAAAGCAATACGGAGATTCAAATACAAATCACAAATAAGGAGAAAGTGCAAAGTGCTCTGTTTAGTATTTCCGTCACATGGGCACGGGGAAGCAGGATACTTTTTAACACAAGGAAATGCTACCAAATGGTGAACAAGGCCTAATCTCACTCTTGTAAGAATGAATCGATGTGATGACCTGGTTACCTGGCACAAATAATCCTGGAACCCCTCAGTTTCTAAATGAGAGTAATAGAACTGGCAAGTATCTATCATAATCCCTATGTATCTATGCTGTTCTTCCCTATTTCTTCTAATTTTTGTGATTGTGTCTTGAAGCACCAGTGTGTGGCCATATATGGTGCTAGACGGACTTTAATCTTAGCTGGAGTAGATTTGAGTCTGTTTTGTCAGTCGTACTGTGGATTTTTAGAATTATTGCCATAGAGTAACAGTAGTAGTGGCAGCCATATTTCTGTTCAGTGCTAAATCACTGCTATTAGGTTGTGCCTGTCTATTAGGTGTAAAGCATCACTCACATGCCTGGCATCAGAGGTGAGAAAATCTTGAAAAGCTTTCTTTGCTCTGCAAGTTTACATTTTATATCTATTTGAAGGTCGAGTGTGCAGTATCCCAGGATAAAGTGCCTGCACCTGCTTTGTCCTCTGTTTCAGTTTAGTAACATGATCTCCATTGGAGCACTGTTTATGAAAACCCCTTGTCACCCGATTCTGTGATTGATAGGCTATTTCATTTTTGTTACTATAAATCGTCAGAACAAAGTCAGAGTGAGCACACATTTTCTTCAAATTAGTATTGTAGTGGATGAAGGTGTAACTTGTTTGAATAGCAATGGTACTACCCGTTTGTGAGTGTGTTTTTTAAATATTTCCATACCTTAACCACTTCTTGATTGTCCCTTACACCCATTTGGAAGCAGATATTCCCCATTTTCTTTCCACTCCCCCTTGCTCCTCCCACATTTACACCTAAAACATATATCTCTGCAGAGGTCTCCACACTCATTGCAGAGAAATCTGCACATTAGAAATAGAGAAATAGGATATATATAGGCAGAGGCAGAAGTGATTTGGATGTAAGTTGCGCAGCTTGATGGGTTTTTGCTTGAACAATTTGTGCCTAATAAAACCAATTGGACATTGTTTAGCCAAATAGAGCAAATTTGGGTTTGCACACCTCAGAAAGGAGGAAAATTAAGGCAATTAGTGCAGTATCATCCATTCCCATGTCTGATTCTTGGAATGGTGTGCAAACTGTGAATACAGTGCTAACCCTACACTGTGGCATCGATAATTACCAGAGGCCCTATTATGTATAGAGAGCACTTTCCCTGTTTGCACCACGGTGCTCCATCAAACAGGTGCGCCATGTGCAAACTGCGAACTTGTGCTGCCCTGGGGGCAGTGCTTCAAAACCTCTCTGTGTTTCACTGTGCAGGCACAATTTCCATGCTTTTAAAGAGGAGAGAGAGATCCCCTCGCAGGCAGGTGCAGTGAGTGACCACATCCATCTGCAAAGGGATATCTGGGGGTCCATAGGATCCACTTGACCCACTCCAGAGGGTTTCCATCATGGGGCACACTAACTCTACACTGTGTATCAATACCTCCCAGGGGCCCAATTACCTATAGGGCACACGTTCCCTAATTCCTTCAAATAGGTGCATCATGCACAAACAGGGAAAGGGCACCCTATTAGGTTGAATGAAATGCCCTCAGGGCAACTGTGAACTTGTGCTGCCCTGGGGGAAGTGCTTCAAAGGTGCTCCTTGTTTCACTGTGCAGGCACAATCTACATGCAATTTAATGAGGGGAGAGAGATACCCTTTCAGGCGGGTGCAATTAGTGACTGCACCCACCTACAAGAGGACCCCTTTCACCCTCTCCAGAGGGCTGTCATCAGTGCACCGCCTGACAGCTTCTTTACCTCTGCACCCGTGTCCATAATATGGTGGGGACACAAAGGTAAAGAGAGTAATGAGAGTCCCTCATATGCTTAGGGCCACGTGCCCATGCAAATGAGGGAATGACTTCTGGAGAAAACGCTGGCACAAAATGTGTGCCAGCAATATCTGTATTATAGAAGGGGCCGCACGAACATCTGCAGCCTCTTCTGTAATACCAACGTGCCCCAGGGGGTGCACAAAGCTGGCTCAAATGCCTGGTGCACCCCTGGAGCACTTCAAGTGTGCAATGTGCACCCAGTATTGCATCCGAAGCAGAATGAATGCCTCAGAGTTAAAGTAATTTCAGGTTTTTAAAGTTGCAAGATAGGAAAACGAAAGTGGCATTTCAAGTCCTAGGATGAATTTGGGCATATGTAACAAAGTGTATTTGGTTATCCAACAATGAGAATAAGATTGTTGCTTTGCAATTAATTCTGTTCTTTTGAAGCTCATCGGTTTATCTTTTTCTGATTCTTCAACAGCATGTAAAATCGAAATTTGGATGGTATGCACTCTAACTGTGGTTCATAGCAAAACTGTTGTGCAGCCTGCATCCTGAATGTATTTGTTATGTTATGTAGCATTTGTATTGCACGCCACTGCTACTAGTGTGCCACTGTATCACGCTAACTGTTCTGGGTGGTTTCAGATAGATATTCATGATTAGCTGGCAGGATGGATGATTGCTGTAGTATAACCTATATGGGAAGAGTTGGGTGAGGTGCATGCAATCTGACAAACAGCAAGCAGGAGTTATTCTATATACCTGATCTAAGAATAGTGCCTTGGTAGGTGGGCTTGCTATCTCCTGAGGGTGGTGGTGCCACAATGCATGAAGGCGCAAATTATGCTTCAGCGTATTTTAGTTTGGAGACCTAGGAATCCACATAGGAGCTGTGAAGGTGCAGCACAAAGGAAATTCCCTAAACAACTTACGAAAATATCTATTGGGTCATACTTAGAGTGAGATGTCAAAACTTAAAACAAGACCAGATACCCTAGGCAGGAATGTAAGAGGTGAAGCCATGAGTGCTGAAGACAATACACATCCGTCGAACTCCACACGGCCACCGGATTGATTCCTGCACAGACCCGCAACCGATTTAATCAGGCTGTCTGCCCCCGCCCCTCGGACGCTCCGAATCTTGAAGCCTCAGATATTTCATGTCGGTGCTCTACTCACCACAGACGTGCTTGCCTTCGTACTCAGATCGCCTCTAATGCGTCCGATTTTATCACCGCTCGGAATCACTTGCTTGACTCTTCCGCTGACCATCATTTAATCCAGTACCCTCCAAACAACACAACCCCGTCCTGAAGACGATCCCAATTGATGAGGATCAAAACATCGTCGACAACACAACACAGCGCAATACATGGCCCAGTCTCTACAATGGCTCATTTGAATTGCTAATTATCTAAATCAGTCACTACTATAACTGAAATTACCCTTGAGCCGCATGTTCCTGCTCACTGTATATATTTTGCACAATTACTCACTTTGCGCCGTTCACGCTGTCCATTATTGTCACTTGCGTCGCCACCTATGTCACCTGCACATACTTGAGCACCAAGTACAATCGGGTTGTTATTGATTTTATCATACAGTGCTGCTATAACTGTAAATTCGTCTCCCTCTTCTTTCTTGTAAAAAGTATATGATGAATAACAACCAAAACCTAATTTGATTCAAGTCTCCTTATTTCTGTACTAGTAATGCTTTCAGAATACATGCTTAATCGTCTCCAGAATAATACCTGTTGGGATATTGTTTGTTTTCTCTACCGAACACAATACACAGACACCTTAGTACAGAGAGCATGGGATTCACCAAGAGTGGAGTAGTTACAACCCAAAGGGTTCACCTTTAGCAGAGATGGTGCAGATCAAAATAAATGCCCAGTCTCCTTTTGGGTCTACTAGGAGTTAAGAAGGTGTAACCAAATCAAATCACCAGGCATCCTAGTAAATATTCTATGAGTTCTAATATGAAGTGGTGAGGGCACCAAAGAAAATATGCAAACACTTTAGTAAACGGTCTACAGGGGTTAATCAAGACGTAGAGAGGACACAATCCAAAGAAATCTACAAACACCTCTGAACGAGACTGGGGGGTCTTTCCAAAAGCAGTAGTGGTGCATCCAAAATGAAATTTACACAACTTTGTAAAGAATCAATGTGACTCTCCCTGAAGTGGAAGGGGGACAACTAACTGGTGTGTGGGCACACTTCAAGTGATGAGAGTGAGAATGTGGTTACATTTCAGAAAAAAGAGGTCATAGACAGCATGGGAAAGGTTATGCAAGTAGAAAAGGGAACAGGTTCTGGCCCCAGGCCATCTGGTCCTTCCAGTTCCAAACAGGGAATGCACCATGGGATGACACATTATCGTTACTTACATATCCATGCTAGACATACAGACATCAAGCTCAGACACAAGTTCTACATAACTGGAGCTAACACTGAAAAACACAACATATTTAAATAAATGAATAAAAGTGTGGAAAAACCTGAGTGTAACTGGCTTCTCTCAGCCAGCAAAGTGGGAAGACTGAGTCTCATGGCTCGGCAGCCACAATACCCATCTATTTCTCACTCTGAATGGTACTTTAGGATGGTGCTTCTGATTGGGTGATGCAGTGGGGTATATAGGATGTAGAATCTGTGACAGGTAGGACAAGGACAGGTGGATTTGATCTAGCCAGCAACTGGATGCAGCAACAGTCTAAATCAGAGACATAGAAAAACAGGCACAATTTCTGGTTCGCTTGAGTCAACATTAAAATCACCACATTTTAAAACAATTTAGAAAAAAGAGGAAAAACTGGGCGCAATTGGCCACTCTCTGTTGACAATGCAGGTGGATTGGGTTTCAAGGTGTGGGTAGCAGCTCTCCCAATGATGGGGTCAATGCTTCTCATCTCAGGATGACCCTTCAAGCTTAGACAGACCAGGAGACCTACCACTTAGGAAGGAGGGGCCAATGGTAAAGGCCTGGCTCAGACAGGTCTCAATCTGTCCAACAATTGGATATTTCTGGAGATCACCTTTGAATTCACAACACTCCATATATGGAGCTACAACAAAATCTGCAAGAAAGACTTCTTGCATGAAGCAGATGGCTTGTCTTGCAGATATGCCTAAAGTTTTTCAATATACTTTGAGAAAAATGTTTAAAAAAATATTCAAAAACCGATCAATCCTCCTTGCTGACATCATCATTTGGCAAAACACTTTTTTTATCACATAAGACACATCTAAAGGAACCTGCTTTTGCATCACTATAATAACTGAACACATGCAGAGAAATAAAATAAAAACAGTACAAAATGACAATCATCATTAGCTGCTCTTTAAGGAATCCCCCTTAGCCCGAAGCTTTTCAGCACATACATGATCCCTCAAGCCAGCATCATCCGCTCTCATGACATCAATATCCTCTGCTACATGTATGACATGCAACTCATTCTCTCCCTCATGAACAAGACGCCCAATACCCAGATCAAGTTCAGTGCCGGAATGAATGAAATGACCAAATGGATGAAGACCAACTGTCTGAAGCTAAACACTGACAAAACTAAAATCACGGTCCTTGGAAGAGTACTTCACTGTGGGACTCCACCTTGTGGCCAACAGAGCGAGGACTCACACTCACCCCCACCACACCTGCCAACAAACTCAACATGCCTGCCCAGGTCAATACTACCACCGTCTTTTGCTTCTATAACCTCAAGATGTTCTCAGAACATTTTTAAATGGCTTCCAATCAGCACCTGGAAACTGTCACACGCTCCCTCATCACAATGCAAGCCAGACTATGGGAACATCATCTTTGCCGGGATCAACAAAAAAACTCACCAGAAGGCTGAAGACCATTAAGACTTTGTTGGCCAGAATCACTCACAACCTCTCATGCCGTACTCACATCACACCACAAGTGGAGGACCTCCACTGAATTATGCAGCATATACAGAAAGAGGAAAATGCCTAGGGTTTTTTTTTAATTGCAGTATGGTGTCACTTCCTGCACAAAAACAATCCTCCTTGCAACGTGGAGAATGGACTAGCAGATATGCAGCAGAGCATGGAAAATGGGCAAGGTCAGTACCCATCAAACCTCCATGGGAACTATGTCTTCTTCAAATTAACCATGTCAAACAAGTTCTAATCATATTGAAAAGATTTAGGCTTCTATTGCAAGTGGCCAGTTCTTTTCTGATCCCTGTGCAAACTATTATTTGCACAGGAATTGGAATTAAACGTTTTGTGTCAGTTAACACAAGTCTAGCAATTTTCCCCAGGTAAATTTCACCAAGTGAAACCAGACGAATTTTACCTAGGGAAAATACAGGTACATGTGAATGCCGGTTCACAATGAAAGACCATCAACAAGATCATACTCAATGACATCACAGAAGAATAAGTTTTGGAGCTGGACATAATCATGTCATCTACTTATACATTTATATTCGATTTTGAGAGCTGGAGGATGGAGACATTTCATCAGTGTATAAAGCTCTAGTCTTACCTGTGCTGGCGAGGCGGACTGATGAATTTGAAAGACTCGTTTATAAATTGAAACTTGAGACTTGTTTAGGAGGTCAGCGTCTTTCATGTGTAGAGCCGTACTGCCATATGTTAATGTTGGTAACATCTTGGCTTTTATTACTGCTAATAGGGGTTTACATGATGGCCCCTTCAGTTTTTTTGCTAAAGAGTTGAAGGCAAATTATAAGGCGTTTGTCCTCTGTGTCATATGTGCTGTTTGGTCCCGATGTGTGCCTGTTGACAACGTTCCTGTCCTAACAGTATGTATGCATTATATGTACCCATGGTGATGCACTGGTGGTAATTGAGTGTTTGAAGGTTATTGAGTAGGTCAGCCATCTAAGGAAGTCCATTTTATCATACCTTATAGTCAGCTTCTGTGGAGTATTAGGCTGTCCATTGCATATGGCTTCATGTAAAAGCGCTGAAATGTCCTCTCACATCCATGTTTCTGAGATAAAGAGCTGGTTAGAATCAGTGAGTAGGCTGTATTCATCCATGCCATTCTTTCACAAAGATCTAGTATTTTTGATATTTCTCCATTATGCAGGTCCAGTAATTGTCTTACATAACCTTACTATATTAATCGAGTCTAAACTTTGCTTGACAAATAGGTACCATCAATAGTTTTTTTTAAAACCATGACACATATTCACCATCACATATTTTCAGATCTATAAAGTTGTTTCTCAATAAAGCTTTTTCTCCTTACAGGTAATTAGCCAGTTCCAAACGAAGATTGTTCTCAACACATTCTTTGAGATCTTCCTGTGCAATGGAATAGGCCTTAATAGCTCTTTATAGCCTGCTCGAGTGGGCTATTATAATAGTGGAGGAACCCCAGTGCTATGTCTGTTGCTCGTCACTCTATGAATCAGCAGAAGGCAAGTGGATTAGTGAGCTTGGAACATGTTGGATGATGCACTGCATGTTATGCAGGGGGAGGGCGTGAACAGTTTTGTGTGTGCACAGTTGAAAAGCCTGAGGTGGATCATGGCACAGAGGTACTTGCTAATCAAATGGGAAGAGCAAACTGTAAAATCGGTATCTAGTGAAGCTCTATACAGGGAGCAATAACACAAGGTAACATGTCTTCTGCAACAAATGTTAGGACAACAAAGGTAGTGCACATTTGTGAGTTTGCAAGAGAGGATTGGGAACTGATTTCTGTGAATATGTTTTGTAAAGAAAAAATATAAAATCGGAAAGCAGGGTGTGAGAGAAATTTAAAAAATAGTTTTTTTCTCAAATCTGATGAAGTGTGCATCATTCATGACAATTAAAGTAAAACAGCAATAATTCCCCAGATGCACCAGATATACAAACTGTGCACAACTTTCCCAGTGGACCAGATGAACCAGACTAGGACAAAGAAGCCTGGATGGTCACCTGTGATAACATGCTATAGCCATCAACTGCACCACTCCAACAGCTTAAGGTATGGAGCAACATCATGACATTGAATGAGCAGCTGCCACAATGGACATATATCGCTCAGTCAATCCCATGGCATCTGATATGCCATCTTTTTTTCAAATTGGAGGCAGCATGTCATACTTTGAAGAAGAATGGATGTAGAGAGGGGTGGTCCTCAGAATAACTGTACATGGGTGTTACATGGTGGGCAATAAGTCTTCTGGGCATCTTCTTCTCCTGAACCTTGTCTTCACTCCAGCTGCTTCACAATGAGCTCATAAACACTGAGAGCCTTTCCAGCTCAGGATCTGCGGTTGAAGGTCCTCATATGATTAATTAAAATTTAAGTCAACTTCAACAGGGGCCCAGTTGCCTTCCAAGGTAGAATCCTGGGCTGGTTGATGTACTACCCAAGACCATGGACTTGATAAGGATCTTAGTAGGATATGAATTAATGAAATAGACCTGGGCAGAGAAATGGGATAGCACACAAGGCCCACAAGGCCCTGATTGCTTCCCAGCCCTGTTTACTTAGCATCTGGAAAACACTCCATCCAGGTGTTGTTTGTGATGTGCTCGGAAGTCACTGGACCAAAGGATCCTCCTTCCGAGAAAACTAAGGATTTACCCTATATTCTTAAGGATATATACATAACTCTATGTGATTGTTAGATCTGGGGTCTCTAGTTGGCAATGGTATTCACCTTTGTCCAAATAGGGACCCTTACTTCTAAGTCAGGATAAGGGGATTACACTCCTAAATATCCTCTGCTCATCCCCTTGGTAGCTTGGCACGAGCAGGCAGGCTTATCTCATAGGCAGTGTGTTAAGCATTTGTGAATATACACAGTAATACAGTGAAAACACTACTGATGGACACAACACAGGTTTTATAGAAATAAGTATATAGACTTAAACACAAGACCACAAACAACAAAAATCTACAATACTACACTTAAGATTGCTTTAAAGATGATCAAAGTTACTTAGTTCAAGTTGATGATAAATGCAACAAAGTTCTCAACAAAGTACCTGGATGCGTAATGCAAAGTAAGCAAAAGGCTTGCAAAAGGGGAGATGCGTCGGTTCCATGATCCGGGGGACATGATGTGTCATGCCTCAATGCTTACGCAGAATAGGGGATGCGTCGTAATCCTTACCGGTGCGGAGGTGATGCGTAGATTCTCGGCCTGCGGGCCCGTTGCAGTGCGCAAGATGGCACCTTGATGCGGCGATGCAATGACGATACGTAGACGCCCTGGCAGCCTTGCGACGACTCTGTACTTTGGAGCCGCGTCAGGCCCTGCAACAAGTTCCTCCAGTGATGCTATGGGGACTCTCTCGATGGCGTCACGCTTCTCCGGTGATGCGACAGCAGGCAGCTTCAATGAACACACGCTTCCAGGGAGATGCGGCGAAGGCTCGCTTCTCCGGCGATGCGATGATTTCAGCCGCGGCAGCGACACACTTCCTCTCGATGCATCGCGCTTCCAGCTCCCAGCGACACACAAATGTCTGGAGTTGAGAATTCCCAGCAAGGAAATTCGGAGGGGAGCTGGAGATTAAGTCTTTTGTCCCTGACACTTCAGCAGGAGGCAAGCACAGTTCAAGCCCTTGGAGAATATTCTGAAGATGATGAAAGTCCTTACAAAGTTCCTTCTTCTTTCCTTGGCAATGAAGCAACCTCTGCAGGCCAACCCAGCTAACAGCACCCTGGCAGAGGAGCAGTCAAACTCCTGCAGCGTCCTTGGTTCTTCTTCTTGGCAAAAGGTTTCTTGTTCCAGAAGTGATCTAATTTCTTGGGATCAGGGTCCCAATATGTATACCCCAAAATCCTTTGTTCTCTGAAGGCAGAAAAGCCTCTGCCTACTCCAAACCAGTTCCTAGCACTCTGTTTACATGGCTCTCTTCTTCCTTTCACTGTGCAGGGCAGAGACATCAGCCGCCCCACAGGAGGTGGAGCCAGCACAGGGGAGGAAAGATACAGCTCTGGAGCACTTTGTTGACATGATTCCTTCTCTCATTTCACAGTGCAGGGCAGAGACATCAGACAAGCCACAGGAGGTGGAGCCTGCATTGTAGAGGGAAGGCCCAGTCCTATTCAGGTCCCAGGTGCAACTCCTCCCTCCCATCTAGATGCAGATCTCTCTATTCACCACTGGGCTGCCCCAGCCTGTCTCCTGGAATCCCCCAGCCCTGTCACTCACAAACCCAGACAAGGAATACACAACCTAGCAGAGGCAGGCCTGGACAGTTAGGCATGAAAATACCTGCTTTCTAAAAGTGGTATTTTCAAAAACAGAATATTACAACCTACTTTACTAAAAGATGTATTTTATTATTCTGAGTTCAGGCATACTAAAATTGAGTTTCTACCATGTTTCCTGAGGCAGGTAGGATTATAAGAATGTAATAATCTAACTGCCCATTCTAGCCTATGGAGAACAGGTAGCCTTTCAATAGTGAGAAACGAAAATGGCTGTAATTCACTATGAGGACATGCTACACACATCTGACTGACCGGTAAATCAAATAACCCAATCATGGAATCACCAATTAGTACAATAATTTAACATAGGGAGCACTTGCACTGTGGCACTGATTAGCAGTGGCACAGTGCCCGAAGCACATAACCAGCAAAAACATATCAAAGCAGAGGAGGCAATCTGTCAAAAATGGAAAGGAAACTCACGCCAATGATGCCAGGTCTAACAATGATCCTGACAAAAAAGGTTCAAAAAGCTACCTGGTTGAATTGCCTTAACAACATGTCTGTGGTGTAATGTTGATTTATTATGATGTTTACGAGTGATTCAACTCAACAAATGCTATTTTTAATATTTTGTTTTTTGTTTTTTGCTCTCCATTGACTTTTTTTTTCTTTTGTTAGATGGTAGGGGAACACCTCTTAACCAAATATGCCAGTATTAATGACTCTCTTCCAGCTAAACCTGTACATGCCAGTTACTCCCAGTTGCCAGCCATGTCCCACTCAGGTCACCTGACCACTCCCTCACCTGGTAGGCACAGCAAACGATTGATGATATTGATGGGAGGTTACCATTTATCACTCAATTTTCCCAGATACCACCACCCACCTGCTACACCACATTAAGCTGAATTATGGCTGCTGGTATTTTCCACTTACTGATCATTAATTCTCATGTATTAAAAAGAATACCAGAAGTATGCCACACTAAGCGCACTGAATTCCCTTTCAGGATGTTGTTTTCAGCTTAGTCAGAAACTACTTGAGTGATTATGTTTCCAGAACGTATTTGGGCAACATCACACATGTGTGTGTTGGCGCAGTGCACAGTTATACACTTGTTTTAAATCATTGTGTTGTGTTTACTCAGAATTCTTGGAGTGCATGAGTTTAAAACACCACAGCACTGAAAAGGAGAGCTCTGGTTGCCTTTCACTAGTTCTGTGTTGTACTATCTGTAACTCATGCACTAGTTCCAACAATTTGTAAGTTATGTGATTGCACTTTTGATGTAACAAAGGGTAGGGGAGGACAAGGATCAACTGTGATCCAGTAGGGCTTTGATTACCATTCAGAGAAAAGAGAATGGAAGGTCCGGCCGCAGTCGTAGCCCAGATATCAAGACAACAAGAGAGAAGACTGGGCTGTTCCTAGGGGGAGAAAGAAAGAAGGAGAAGGTCACTAAGGTATAAGGGCTAGTGCTCAATGGAGGACCACCCCTGGGTATCCAATTTGTTGGATATAATGGCCTCACACACCCTTGCGAGTGTCATGCTTCATCATAGGCAATGCTCCTCGTCGGGCAGGCGGTGCAATGCCCAACGGGCTCACCTTAAAGAGGGGCTCTTTATCGGAGATCTTTTATCCAACTGCCTATGGGTGAAGTGAGGGTGAGGGGCCAGGACAGAGTAGATAGTGTGGGTGAGGATAAAATGTGGCACAAGGTACTGGAAAACAATTTTTTTCTGGTGGTCCTCTACCACAATTAAAATCAAGGGCAGCCGGTGTTCATGGGAACTTTGGTTTCCCAGATTGGACCGGGGCTAAAGTGCAAGTGGTGTGGTCAACATGTTTCTCGCTTCTAGTACATTGACTGCGATTCTTCAGGACCTAGTAAAAAACTACAATCTACAAAACATGACCTAATGATTAGTATCAGTGTTAAATACAGCACATAAGTTGTACTATCTGTTTGACCCTGCTCTTGTCTAAAGAGGGGAGACAAAGGAGAGCATTACCACAGGTAAGTAACAACATGTGACCCTGTAGTGACCGTGAACACACTGTGAAAAAGTGACATACTGGTGGAGATAGTGACTAGTATGTGGTTAAAAACAAGTTAAAAAACTGGTAGCAGCAGTATCCATTAAGATTTAATCGCAGACCCAGGGGATCGGAAATACTGTTACTCACCTAAAGGTTAGAGTTATGGGGTGTCAACAGTACCCGGTGGGTGTGACATCAAGGGAGAAGCCATAGGGGTTGAGGCTGAGGAGGGAAGGATAAGGGTGGGCTGGTATTAAGGTAAGTAGTAACCCTAGATGCATGTTTTTCCAGTAGTTAGAGCCCCACTGTTGATGTTGTATAGATGGTACACTTACTTTCTACTGCTTGTGTCAGGGCCAGTAATGCTGACACCACTGATGTCCTACGCCTGCTGGATAATCTACAGGGGGATATCCAGGTCGATTTTCTCATCACCCTAGACGTGGAGGCCCTCTATACCAACATCCCTCAAGGGGCCTCACTAGGGGTGATAGAGAGAATCCTCAGTGCTGAAGACTGGAGCTCCCCTACGCCACCTTCCTTCATTATGGAATGTGCTACCCTTGCTCTTACGGAGAACTACTTCGAGTTTAAAGGGCAGCATTACCATCAGACCCAGGGGACTTCCATGGGCAGCACTTTTGCCCCCTCGGTAGCCTGCCTCTACATGACAGACTTCGAAGAAAGACACATCAATGGGCAAGCGAACCCCTACCATCTTAACATCAAACTATGGAGGAGGTTCATTGATGATATCCTGGTACTTTGGACAGGCACTGAAAATCTATACAAAGAGTTCTTCAGTTGGCTCAACACGCTGAACGAATACCTCCACTTCACCATAACGGCGTCTGCATCCAGAATTGCCTTCTTGGATCTCACTGTCAGACTGGAGGGGGGTAAAATCGATACCACCATGTATCGCAAACCAACAGACCACAACAGTTTGCTCCATTTAACCAGCCACCACCCTAAGGCCCTGAGACTGAACCTGCTTTTCGGACAATTCCTGCGGGTCCGGCGCAACTGTTCCAACCTGCCAGATTACAAAACTGAGTCCTCCCTACTATCCAGAAACCTGAGGGATAGAGGGTACCCCACCAGAGAGATATCTAGGGCACGCAAACATGCACAAAACAACCATAGGGGTACCCTCCTTGAATACAATACCCGGAAGACAGAGGAGGCAGATTTCCTTACTTGTGTCACCACCTTTTCGCCTGCCTCAAACGAAATCAAAAAGATAATCAAACGACACTGGCAAATTCTGAACACGGGCGACCTTAATCTTACCACACCCAGATTTGCCTTTAAAAGGTCAAGGAATATTAAGGATATTCTGGTGCATACTAGACCAAAGAAGGCTGAGCCACCTAAACAAACCACTCTGTGGCAACAACCGCCTGTACGGGGACACTACCAGTGCCGCTCCTGCAGTGTGTGCTCCTTCACCAGCACATACAAAACTATCCTCCTGACGGACACCTTCCGCTCGGAATTACGGGGTCACACGAACTGCAACACTCCCAACTGCATCTACTTATTGAAATGCCCATGCGGTCTCCAATACGTGGGCATGACCTCCCGCCCCGTGAAAATCTGAATCTCTGAACATAGAAGCAACTTCCGTTGCAAGAAAACAAACACTAAGATGTGCAGACACTACTTAGAACAGAACCACACGGCTGACTCATTGTCCTGGCTAGTTCTTGAAACCTCCCCAGACAGATCCAAGCACAATCTTTTCCTGAAGGAACAGAGGTGGATGCACCGAATATCCACAGATAGCCGGGGATTGAATGAGGATATTCCATGGAGCGCTCTGTGAACACGTCTCTTCATATACATCCCTTATCTGCCTAGCGACCTATGCCTAGTTCAATGTACTTCCTCTGGTTTGCCCCAATATTTGAGACTATGGTTAATTCCTGTGACAAATGCAATATCTGTCTAACAACACTGAAAAAAAATGCCAGATTAAGAGACCAGACAGAATATGGCTAATTCGCTTACCACTGCACAACGTTGCCACATAGCGATAAAACCCAGGCTATATTTACTTACTTTTTATACACTACCCTCCACTCCATCATGGCCGCCCGATCAACCACCTTAAGCACATGACCTACCGGGGAGTTCTACTTCCTGTTTGGGATTCTTAGACCACACCCGGGTTGCTACTTAATGAGTAGAAACATGACTGGCTCTCCACTATCCGGACCCGGTGAGATGGGTAGGCATTACTGGCCCTGACACAAGCAGTAGAAAGTAAGTGTACCATCTATACAATGCCAACAGTGGGGCTCTAACTACTGGAAAAACATGCATCTAGGGTTACTACTTACCTTAATTCCAGCCAACCCTTATCATTCCCTCCTCAGCCTCAACCCCTATGGCTTCTCCCTTGATGTCAGACCCACCGGGTACTGTTGACACCCCATAACTCTAACCTTTAGGTGAGTAACAGTATTTCCGATCCCCTGGGTCTGCGATTAAATTTTAATGGATACTGCTGCTACCAGTTTTTTAACTTGTTTTTAACCACATACTAGTCACTATCTCCACTAGTATGTCACTTTTTCACAGTGTGTTCACGGTCACTACAGGGTCACATGTTGTTACTTACCTGTGTTAATGCTCTCCTTTGTCTCCCTTCTTTAGGCAAGAGCAGGGTCAAACAGGTAGTATAACTTATGTGCTGTATTTAACACTGATACTAATCATTAGGTCATGTTTTGTAGATTGTAGTTTTTTACTAGGTCCTGATGAATCGCAGTCAATGTACTAGAAGCGAGAAACATGTTGACCACACCACTTGCACTGTCGCCCCGGTCCAATCTGGGAAACCAAAGTTCCCATGAACACCGGCTGCCCTTGATTTTAATTGTGGTAGAGGACCACCAGAATAAAATTGTTTTCCGGTACCTTGTACCACATTTTATCCTCACCCGCACTATCTACTCTGTCCTGGCCCCTCACCCCCACTTCACCCATAGGCAGTTGAATAAAAGATCTCCGATAAAGAGCCCCTCTTTGAGGTGAGCCCGTTGGGCACTGCACCGCCTGCCCGATGAGGAGCATTGCCTATGATGAAGCATGACACTCGCAAGGGTGTGTGAGGCCATTATATCTAACAAATTGGATACCCAGGGGTGGTCCTCCATTGAGCACTAGCCCTTATACCTTAGTGACCTTCTCCTTCTTTCTTTCTCCCCCTAGGAACAGCCCAGTCATCTCTCTTGTTGTCTTGTGCACTTTTGATGTCTTAAAATAGGCAGCCTGCTCTGCTCTGTATAGCAAGCACAATTGTATTGTAAAGTATTGTAATCCGTTGTATTGTATTGCACCATTTGTATTGTGCTTACTATGAAGCATGCTGAAGCACTTACCTACATATACTGCAAGGTGTTTAGTTAGAAGGATGTTTCTTTAATTTCAGTCATATCTGGGAAGTGTTTTTTGTCATTCTTAATGACCACTAGGGTGCAGTTATCATGTTATGGGGCACAACATCAGGCAGTGTGATGGGTGAGGGTATGTGAGAGATAGACGCACAAATTGTAATTGTAATGTGCAATAAAATATATAGGCTAGTAGCTTATATATATTAATGATGCAACCACTGTCTTTGGGCAAATGTTAGGATTGAAGGTAACTAAAAATAAATTGTGTCTGTTCCCCTTGCATGAGAACATATCGAGTGACTATCTCCCAGATTTGATGTTGCAGTGAGCAAATGGAACCTTTAGGTACCTCTGGGTACACGTGTTTCACTGGGATGTGGACACTCTGGAGGGCAACCTGGGCCCAGAAATGACGACCAGAAATTAGTCCATACAATTTTGGAATAAACTTCCACTGGTAGAGATGGGGAAAATAGCACTATCCAAAATATAGTGTTGCCCAGACTTCTTTGTTCCTTTTGTGAATGCACGTATGTTTATCCCTAAGTATGTTTCCAAAAAGTTGAACATGCATCTGTTAGATCTGATCTGGGGTGCAAGCAGGCATAGGTTTGCTCTCAGGAAAATTCAGTTTCCCACTGCGGAGGGTAGCCTCAATGTCCCTGACTTTGCAAATTACAACATGTGAGCACAACTGCAGTGTGTTTCCCGGTGGAAGAGATGTGGACACAGGTTGGAGGGGAATTGCATTTTTGGTATTATTCATAATAGGCATCTGGCAGTTCTGGTCCTTAATGCACAGTATAAAGCTATTGTGTTTCAACTTCTGTCAACAGCCCAACACTGCTGAAAGAGAGTTTGCATCGAACCAAGACAACCAGGGTGTGCGCTTCAGCCTGCCTGATATGGCGGTAATCAAAATGTATACAGATAGCAACCAGGAAAAACATATTGCTCAGGTAAGAAGTGGAATTTGGCACCTTAGGAGCTTTATTCAAGGACTGAAAACTTAAAACATTTGAGGAGGTCTGTGAATCTGAGGGCCTTCCAGTAGGCAAGTTTTTTTGACTTTTGAATGCTGCAGTACGTGTGATCAGGGAATTGTGGAGAAGTAGTGATGCGAAACCACAGGAGCACATGACATTCAAAGATATACCACATGGGAAGGGTAGGAAGGCCATTATCATGTCGTATGGAGCAGTCACAGCTTAATCAAAGGTCAGTAGCCCAACTGAGTGAGAAATGGGATTCATATGAGGATGTAAAATTCACAGACAGGGAGTGCGCTAGGGTTCTGGAGTATCCTGCAACTGTCTACAGGGATTCGAAATGTAGGTTAATACAATAGTAAAATCTTCACAGAGCATACATGACATTGCAGTGATTGCATAGGATGTATTCAGTGGTGAAGGCCTATTGTCCTAGGCATGGCACTGGGAACTCTGATCTTCACACATTTTGGAACAGCACCAGTCTGAAAACACTCTAGCAGGGAGTGGCAGAATTACTGTTGGAGGTAACAAGAAGGTCTGGGCTCCTACATTTGAAGAGATTCATATTAGGGCTTTCTACTAGGCCTAAGACTGCCACTGTGACAAATAGATTCAAAGAACTGGGTTTTCTGTTGGTGACAGATAGCTGAATTGCTAAAAGGACAACAGCGGAAGGTGACTCGCTGACTGCCATACAGCCTTGTTTTAGGAGAACCCAGAATGTGAATGCAATGGATGTCCTGCTGGAGGCCCTCAAGTCCAAGAGTTATTCCTCCATATGGGATTTGTGGCTTCTTGGTATGGCTTTGGGGAGTAATTGGCATATTACACCAAGTGACAGATGGGTTCGTTCATACATACCTACCTGCTAGACAAAAAGTAAACAGGATCACTCCTCCTTCAAAGGAAAAACTGAATTAACAGGAGGGATCAACATATTTGGATGTGACCATGTCAAATGGTATGATCCTTTGAGTCATGGGGATGGTGCATATAGAGGAAAGAGACAACCTTGAGTCAGAGAGTTAAATGTTTCTGTGAAAGATATTTACTACTAGATGTGACAAACACATTGATACAATAATTGAAACTGCCTACTGTTGTTATATGTAAAACTTAACAAAAAAAGAATTTATAAAAAACACATATAAGCAGCTACAAAGTACCAGCCAAGCCACAGGGGAAGCAGGATGCTTGTGCATAAGAACTGGAAACAAGGGGGAATTAGAAAAGGCCCAGCAATCCATATGGCAAAATGTGACAGTCAAAGATGCATTTGAACATGCCAACAGATACCAAAGGGACAAGAATAGGAATTGGTGGCATATGCAGTACCAATGCCCCTTTTTTTTATTTCAACAATATGGATATTAGCTACTGCTGAACAGTTACACCCCTGAACGTGGACGGAAGTGTGTGGAAAGGTCAGCCCATAACACACCTGATGCCCAGGCTGCTGGCGCAGGACGCCTCTTAGTTCCCATCTTGAACAATTCCCAAATAAAGAGACGGGCGCTGGAAGCAGGAAGACAAGAATAGAGTTTTATTTCTCATGAGGAGAGCCTGTCATTTCGGACACTCGCATAGTGTCTTCAGGAGGTGCTCTAACAAGTTTCTCTGAGGCTTCGTCTTTTATACACAGGTTTATGGCACACAGACATCCTTCATTACAATCAAGACATTGTGAAGTATGAAGATATTCCAACACGTGGCTACAGTAGGGGCCCTTATCCTCCATACAATAGGAGGGGGCTGTCACGCAGCTGAGTGTTCTGCTGATTCCTTTAGAATGTGTGCGCCTGATCGAATCTCAGGTGGTGGGGAGGTCATGATCAATAGTGGCTCCTTTCAAGAGAGGCGAGTGCATACAGTAGTGGGCAATAAACTGTATCCTCAGGCTAAGGGATGACCAGCGGTCCATGTAGACAATTAGGTTCAGAGGAAGAGGTCATCAAAGGAGAGATATTCATGAAAGGAAGGATCAGTGTGGAAAATCGAGCGTAGAGAAAAGGGTTTATCAGAAGAGGGGTATTCATGGAAGGAAAGGAGGTGTTGGTCAGGCGCGGGGTGTGATTCTCAGAGACAGAGTCATGCGGGAGGGGAGGGCTCATGACTTGTGCATGTGAGAGCGGGGGGGCAGCCAGGGTGCGTGGGGGATGCTTGCAGGGTCAGGGAAGTGCGCCGACGATCGATCGTGAACAGGGAGACCATGATACCAAAAATGGCTGTCGTGTACGTGTGTGCATGGGTCTATGCTAGCGGGATAACACAGTCAGTGTTTTAGCGATATCCATTCTGCTTACAACAAGGGGTACTGTGAACACAAATGAACGCCGCTTATGTACATACACATTGTCATTTTCAACAGTCGCCGCTTTTTTTCATAAGCTAGTTCAGTTGTATACGGTTGATACGATAAATAGAATGCAGTACATGTGAATTTATATTTGTTGTGTTCTTCATACAAGTCTAGCGATTGGTATAATACTTAGTCGGGGTTAATAAAGGAAATCATGTTCCGACTTTCTCTCCGGTGGCATCAACATACAGTAGAAAGTGCTCTGATACCTTCGGGTCTTGTCAGTACTATAAGAGACTTTTGAAAAACTAAATACATGAGTGACCGATGAAACATTTTAAAAGGCAATACAAAATGGTTGAGGGAGGGATTCAATTCGATACAAGCAATTAGTCAAGGGGTGAGTAGAAAGTTCTGGAAAGGGGGGGGGTCTTTGTCGCAATGTCTTTTAACAGAGTCCGTCTTCTTTTGTTGGCGCTGCTGAGCACCGGCAGTGGAGCTATAGGTCCAGCTCGGATTCATCCTTACACGTTGCAGGGTGCGATCAGTCCTCTGCTGTTAGATCACAGTCCTGTTTCCTAACTTATTTTCTTAGGGGTGCCTCAAGCTGGGCACCTGCGTGTCTTTCTTTTTCCGTGGCAAAACCTCATTCTATAGTCAAAAGTTTATGCGAAAAGGGTGATGTTGTTGAATAATCAAGGGAAGAGAGGGAGGAGTGGGATCAGATCTCTGAGCACACCAAGGGACCAAATGGAGCAAAGGATGACGAGCAGGCAGACCCATCAGTCGGGCTCAAAAAGGGACGGGGACTTCAGGCACGAGTGGGTCAGTAAGTCGAGGGCTTCAAGGCAGCCCTTCATTCCTTAATCTGCCGAGTTTTGAGAGTGGTGCCTCGTCCCGCGTCTTGTTGCTCTGTGACTCCACCTTTGGTCGCGGTCACACGTGCTTCATGATCTGTGGCCAGGCTGTGCGGCACGTCCAGCTCCTCTCCTCCGGTGATTGTATCTTTGAATGGGTAGAAAACAAGTTTTAGAAAAACTGGCAGGAGAAGACATTTATACATCTCAATTCCGTCCCCAATCCTATGTAGGTGGGGGATAAGTTCATCGGTCACAGTCAGAAGTCGTCACTTTGGAGTCTGTAAGAGTGCATTGCTATTGAATTCATAAACCTGTGTGGCGTTCATTCGCGACGTATGGTGAGAGAAATTGGACTTTTATACATGGTGTATTATATCAAACTCAAAATCGAGTCCTTATGTAGAGACTCGCCCTTTTTCTTTTTTTTTTAACCCAAGTACTGACAATCTTACATTTCCCTTCGGAGTCGGCCAACTCTTGCAAGCAGGGGCGTTATCGTCATGAAGAAGGGGGAGGGGGGGCAGATGTAAAACATGCGTTTCTGGGGGAATGACCGTTAATCAAGGTCATCAATTATGCTTCGAGGGTAGCTGACATGAAGCTGGGGTTAATCGGGGGAAGCGGGGACGCTTTGGACAGGGAGCTGGGGTCAATCGGGAGAAGCGGGGACACTTTGGACATCCGCACTTAAGTGCAGAGGGGTGGGACAATCTGGGCATTGGGGATCGCATTTCTAACGAACTGAAAAACAGAAGACCATTGACGTTATAGTCCCCCTGTAGAAGGCCATATTAGGGGACATCAGTCGTCTCACCTGTCCTTTCTTTTATTACCAACTCGGGTTCTATCGTTTTGCAGAAAGGAGAGGTAGTAATATGGCAAGTTACGATCGTTTTAGTTCCTGTCAATTTTGCCGAACACCTCTGTGTTCGAAGAGACCCAATTAGGTTTGTGCCGGTGGGGCACAACGTTACCACAAGGGAGGAGGGAACAGGGGGACCCTCGGAGAGAGAGAGAGTCGCCCGCACTCTAAACGAACCATTTGGTACACGTATGACGTGGAGAGAGAGAGAGAGAGAGAGAGAGAGAGAGAGAGAGAGAGAGAGAGAGAGAGAGAGAGAAGCGTGTACAATAATGGTCCATTCAGTGCGCACATAACACAGAACAGCGGGGGTTAAGCAATACGTAAACACAGGCAGAGGGATGACGTAGATCTATACATCACGTACACAAACTCAGACGGGGGAGACAGTGCATGCATTATATACAAAAATCGAAGACAAAACATAGAACAGTTATTGGCCAAAATGATCTCTTCCTGTACGCTGCGCATTCCCAGCATCCTAAGCTCTTTTTACCTTTTTCTTCTCTTTTATTCGTCGGCTGCCTTTACTGGTGGTTTTGATTGTACACGCTTACACCTCTGCCAATTGGTCATGAACTAACCTGTTCGGGCTAATGCTCACGGTGGGATTTTCGAGTCATTTTAGCAAATGTGTTTCCAGGCTGAGACAACAGTTGGTGTCAATTGGAGAACAATGGGGCAGCTTTGAGTTACATGTCTATGAGGATGCGAAAAAGGAGGTAGTAGGTTTTTAAATATTGGCAATATTCCTAGTCCTCTCGGCGGAGGATACTTGTGTAAGGTATACACCTGTTACAACGCATTTTTTACTCCGCACTACCATTACAACGCGACTTTTACTCCGCATACCGTTACAACGCATTGCGCTGGGGGGCGCTGTAGGATAGGGAATAAGTTTAATTTTCTATCCAACACCTTCCCTAGTGTCCACGGGGACTGGTGTTGGAATAGAAAATTATACTTACCACTATCCAGCGCCCCAAGGCGCTATGCGTTGTAACGGTATGCGGAGTAAAAGTCGCGTTGTAATGGTCTGCGGAGTAATAGTATGCGTTATAACGTCATACATCCCTTGTGTAAACCTTACCTCGGAATATTCCTTAAACTTTGCCTATTTAGTTAAACGTAGGAATGTATTCATTATTGTACGTCATTTTTGGTTGCATTATTCGGAGTTTGTCGCGGTTAGGTACCATAATCAAACCCTCTTTCCCGTCTCTCCGTCCGCTAGATCACCATTTTCGTACATTAATCGACATTCCGATGTGACCTGCAGAGAGAGGAAAAAGAAGGGGGCAGGGGCTACATTGATAGACACATTAGCGCACATAAACCCAGAAAGTCTTTTACTTACTGCATACTCGGCCTATCTCCACGGGATGCAGTCCCTGCCAACTGGGCGTTCAAGCCCAGGTGGACCGTTAGTGTGACTTTTCTCATACAGGTAGTATATAAAGCATAGGCTAAATACCAGGATCTTTAGCGGTTGCTTTTGGCTGTATAAAAAGGGAAAAATACACAACTAAAACTTGGACCCCTCATATCTGCAATATCGCTATATATTATACCTTTTAACCCTTAACTAATCGAGCTGAGTCATTTCACCTGTATTTTAGTTATATCGGAAATAGTGATCATTTATTTGAAACTTATCAATCTACGCGTGACAACTACGTTTGCTTTTTCCAAAAAATCTTTAATAAGAATGTCGGTGCACAAATACGGGCCTACAACCCCGTGGGCCTGCCACGGAGCAGGCTGGAACTGTAGATGTGGGGATACTTTATTAGTGAAAACCTAATGGAGTCGGGGGTTGTTTATTTTACTATAAAAAGTGCGACAAGTGCAATAAAATCATGTTGAGAATTCAGTGTGAGCGAGTATCATAAGTGTTGAAATTTGAATTTGCAATAATCATGAGGCGCCAAAACTTAACAACAATTCATTGTCCGAAATCAGTACCCATCTGATGTCAATTCACTGTCTGAACACATAATCAGTACCCATCCTATATCAATTCATTGTCCGAACATATAACCAGTACCCATCCCATATCAATTCATTGTCCGAATTGACAGTACACATCCCATATCAATTTACTGTCCGAACATATAATCAGTACACGTCCTATATCAATCCATGTGTTTTTTTTTTTTTAAAACTGCATACATATCTCATGACACCAGGGCTGAACAATCGGGGTACAACAAGGAGTTGAAAGTTTCATTTGCATCGGCGCCATTTTGGGTGCAGTCAGGCAGATCCAGGCATAGTCTAAATCTCCACTAACTCGTGGTTGGCCCAGAGCTTCTTTTGGCAGTCCAAAAAGTTCCGTTAAAGGGCAAAAGAAAGGATCGGTGGTCTGAACCATCAGTCAAAGGGGGAGGGAGGCAACAATTTTCCTACCGGGTCATACTGGGTTTTCACCGGAACTGATCCAAACTGTAGTCTGCAGGATTCTAGTCATTCAAACTGAAGCTGGCGTCAGCATGGGAGCGTCGACGTCTTGCGGCTACATTTTCATCGTTCCGTGGGCAATCATGGCAGTCATTCCCCATCGGGGGTTTCTGCGGGGGTCGGAGGCCCCCGCGGCTCCCATAGAATCTTCAAGGTCGTGGAGAACTTTTATGATGGTGGAGTCAACAAGTGACCGGGCCATTCCTTCATGCTGGGCCCGCTCTTGCAGGGTCGACCGCCATTTTGAGAGTTCGGCAGCCACCGGCAATCGCGGGGTCAAATGAGCAAACGGGCTCCAACCTGCCGGGCGAGGCGTCGCAGCATCGCCACAGTGGACGAACCCTTTGCCGGGTGCGAGGAGCGTTGGGGGTGCAGCTGGGGAGCCTTCACCTGGGGAGGTGGGAGAGGCTCGTTCGCGCCGCCACTCCCTCCCGGTGCACCCCACGGCGTCTCGCTTGACATTTGTTATGGCCGGACCAGGTGATGAGGACGAGGGGGGAGGTCGGAGGCATGTGCAAGACATCCCCCCCAGTGTTGTCGCAGCCATTATAGAAGAAGTGGCGCCTAGTACGTTTCGGGCCGGGCCTCCGGTTGATGGCGGCCGGACGCTCTTCGCCACGGCCCCAGGAACGGGTCCCTTGGTTCATCCGGGGGACAGACCTTGGCGCGTGGTGCCGCCTTCGGGCTATTCGCGTAGTGGCCTCTCCACCCCCAGGCCTCTTATGGAAGCTGGTCCAGACTGTCTGAGAGAGGGGGGTCAGGGGCATGGACATTCCCCCCTACAACTCTCCAGTGTTGTCGCAGCCGCCACCGCGGCCGGATCCCGTCGGCCCCGGCCTCCCCTCAGGCCCACCTCATGCGATGACCTCCGGCCGACGGCTGGCAGCAGGACCCGCCCTACATGTGTTGAAGATCTCGTCTTCCGGCTGGGCGTAGCCGCAAACCTGTTGCACTTTGGGAGTTTCCAGAATGGGGGCGGATGTCTGCTGACTTGTATCTTTCCCAGGTTGCCGTTATTGGGGCGTAGCAGGCGGTGGGACAGACATGTTTGGAGCAGTGAGGGGCGATGAAGCCTCGTTGCCTCGTGGCCGTCGCAATGTCAAGCCTGGCTTCTCTTATCATTTTCATGTTTCTTATTACGGGCTTATTTCTAACGTTTCTTGTTTCTAGGACAATCATATGTTTTATCATTAAGTATTGTTATCGTTTCCTTATTCGTTATTTAATAAAAATTTCATCAGTGGCCTACTGATTTCGTTTTCCTATTCCTTTCTTTCTAGTTTGTTTCGTGCTAAAGTTTCTGTTAACAGGATACAGTGATCACTTCGTTATTATTGCATATGTCCTTTTCACTAGGGGTGCTCTCTGGTCGGGCCAGATGACCTTCCTCTAGTAAATGGTCCGGGTGGAACTGGTTTATCAATCAGTGGGGAGTAGATAGGCATGACAGATTACAACGGGGACAAAGGTCCGCATTACCTACCCTTCACTACTTGCAAAGACTAGACAGAGTATTTCTTTTCTATGTTATTTGCAAACAGAGAATACCTCCAAAAAGAACAATTCCAAACAGTCAATGTTCGGACAACCAATCAATCAATGAGGAACGAAATAGGCACGACGGGTTACAATGGGGGGAAAAGCCTGCGTTACCTACCCTTCACTATCTGCAAAGGGAGAGAGAATATTCCGATTCTTCCCCGTTTGCAGGCAGAGAAGATCCTTAAGAGAACCAACTTCGAACAATTCAATGCTCGATCAAACAATCAATCAATGGGGGAGAAAAATAGGTATGACGGATTACAATGGGGGACAAAAGTCTGCATTACCTACCCTTCACTATCTGCAAAGGGAGACAGAATATTCCTATTCTTCCCCGTTTGTAGACAGCGAATGTCTCAAAGAGCAACAGAGCAACCAATCAATCAGTGGGGAGAAAAATAGGCATGACGGATTACAATGGGGGACAAAAGTCCGCATTACCTATCCTTCACTATTTGCAAAGAGAGAGAGACGTTCCTATCTGTCGCTGTTGCAAACAGAGAATGTCTCCAAGAGAACCAATACTTCAAGTAGCACCCAAGGCTAAATGAACCAATCAATGAACAATACCAGTATCTAAATACTGTTTCCAATATCAACAATCAATCAATCAATCAATCAATCAGATGGATAAAGCCATCCTACCAATTAGACGTAAAGACGTCCTACTTAACCTTACCCGGACCGGACCGTGTGGACAGTTCTTCGCCTTCCTTTTTCCAGCGCCCGATCGTTCTCTTTCTCCATGTTTTTACCGCAGCATTCCTGTGGGATTCCAGTCAGGACATTAGGTCACTTGAGAGAGGTCCGTTCGGAATCGGTGAAGTTCATTCAGCAGCCGGACGAGGGCCCTCTCAAGGCAGGTATACTCCAATCATTTAGATGTTCACCCCATCGTCTGGACCTCTCTTACCGGACCTTATGTCGCTGATGGGCCCCACGTGGGCGCCAATTGTGGAAAGGTCAGCCCATAACACACCTGATGCCCAGGCTGCTGGCACAGGACGCCTCTTAGTTCCCATCTTGAACAATTCCCAAATAAAGAGACGGGCGCTGGCAGCAGGAAGACAAGAATAGAGTTTTATTTCTCATGAGGAGAGCCTGTCATTTCGGACACTCGCATAGTGTCTTCAGGAGGTGCTCTAACAAGTTTCTCTGAGGCTTCGTCTTTTATACACAGGTTTATGGCACACAGACATCCTTCATTACAATCAAGACATTGTGAAGTATGAAGATATTCCAACACGTGGCTACAGTAGGGGCCCTTATCCTCCATACAATAGGAGGGGGCTGTCACGCAGCTGAGTGTTCTGCTGATTCCTTTAGAATGTGTGCGCCTGATCGAATCTCAGGGGGTGGGGAGGTCATGATCAATAGTGGCTCCTTTCAAGAGAGGCGAGTGCATACAGTAGTGGGCAATAAACTGTATCCTCAGGCTAAGGAATGACCAGCGGTCCATGTAGACAATTAGGTTCAGAGGAAGAGGTCATCAAAGGAGAGATATTCATGAAAGGAAGGATCAGTGTGGAAAATCGAGCGTAGAGAAAAGGGTTTATCAGACGAGGGGTATTCATGGAAGGAAAGGAGGTGTTGGTCAGGCGCGGGGTGTGATTCTCAGAGACAGAGTCATGCGGGAGGGGAGGGCTCATGACTTGTGCAAGTGAGAGCGGGGGGGCAGCCAGGGTGCGTGGGGGATGCTTGCAGGGTCAGGGAAGTGCGCCGACGATTTATCGTGAACAGGGAGACCATGATACCAAAAATGGCTGTCGTGTACGTGTGTGCATGGGTCTATGCTAGCGGGATAACACAGTCAGTGTTTTAGCGATATCCGTTCTGCTTACAACAAGGGGTACTGTGAACACAAATGAACGCCGCTTATGTACATACACATTGTCATTTTCAACAAGTGGAAGAAGAACAAAGGAAGGCAAACCTCAGAAGCTCCACAATCTTTAAAAGGCCCATCATGTACCACCTAATTCTGCTAGGCTGAAGGAAGCCAACATCTTGATAAGGAGTTCATGGCCCAAGTCCCTGTCTAGCTCCCGAAGGCTCCAAAGCCATGGCTCAGACCCGATCTCAGATTGTCACCATGTACAATGCCCTGTGTAGTGACCCAGAGTCACAGTCAGCAGTCTAATGTTTCTGTATTCCCTACACTAAACACCCACCCACCACTGATGTCACTGGTCAGGTGACACAGCTTAATAAAAGGGGTCGAGCCCACGTGCTCTGGGCCAGTTGTACCATGTAGCCCACTGTGTCTGCGTCAGTCATTTCCAGCATGAGGGCCCAGGGCCCCCAACATTACATTGGCGACGAGGAGGGCGGACGCTAGTCACGCGTGCCGCAAAGGAAAACCTCGGAAAGAAGAAGGGAAGTGCCCATGTGCAGGACACCCTCCCAGGGAAGAGGCGCCGGCCACCGAGAGGCCTGCAGGGCGTAAGCCGAGCCCCAGGCCTGCCTGCAGACAAGAAGGTGACCGGGAGCCTACCCCACACCTTCTGAGCCAAGCCTGCACGGCCCCCTGCGTGAGGTGAAGAGGAGCGGACTGACCGGAGCCCACCCACGTCGGCCGCGATTGAGCCCACTGCCTGGGGTGAATAGAGAGCCGTGCGGAGCCCACCCACATCGGCCGCCACCGAGTCAGGACTGGTAGCCCCCACAAACGCTACGACCTCCGCGGTGCCCACCCGCATGAAGGAAGGAAGCCAGCCAACCGAAGGTGAGCGGAGGGGGCGGCGCAAGCCTGAAGCGACCCCCGTGACTGTATCATAAGCGGTGCCCACCCGCATGGCGGTGGCGCCCTGCCGAGCGCCGACAATAAACGAACATTAGAAGCAAGGCCAGCGGAGCCCACCCGCGGCCTGCCCGCAGCGTTTCCCCCGCCGCGTGTGTGAAGTGCGGCCGAGGGGTGAAAAACTACCGAAGAGCGCCCGCAGCATGAGGGGAGCTGCCAGGCGCCTAATAACCAAAGAATCTTCAGCGGAGCTGTGAGAAGTTGGCCTGATATATGATGTTTCCAATTCTGGAACCACCTTGTATCAGTCCAAGCAAACCCTTATGGTGTCTGGTTGTAAGTCAACCTTGTAGACAAGCTATCTTAATGGTAGCATAGACTAAGCAGCCTTAAAGGCTAAACTCAAGAGGTCGTGTTAAGCGAGCTGTTTTACCAATCACAGTCCTGTAATATCAAATGAAAGGACACCACACAAGTATATATTATAAAAATATATGTATTTATTCCTCAAAATAATCCCCAGTATTCTTTATGAACAAAGGGGCACAAGCGTTAAATCAAAAGCACAGTATAACATACAAAGTTGCACAATTATGGATGAGGGCGAGGGGCCACTCAGACCATATACTAAAAAAATGGTATAAGAGATACCAATCGATCAGTGGTTAGGCCTAGGGCCTAGGGAATCGCTGGGAGCAGTCGGGACAAGCAATGCTGAAGTCGGGAAAAGCCCGCGGGATTCGGGTGCAGTGCTGAAAGCGCACGCATGCACCAATGTTAAGTCAATGGTGCGTCAAAGTTACACAAATAGAGTTTAAGGGCACTTCCGCTGAACCTAGAAGAACAAAACTTTAGACACAGACCCTAGAGGTGTGTACCAGTGTGGGAATGCCGGCGTTGCAATGTTACCTCACCCACAGGAAGCGGGTGCATAGGGTCGAAGTGGCGTCGGGTTTCGTCACGCAGGTTCTTGGTGCTTGAAGCTGAAGAGGCTGCAGGCGATGTGAAGGAGAAGTGTCCGGTGGGATCCAAGGGTGGATCAGAGTTGAAAAGTACCTGAAAGCAGAGGGGACAGAGTCTGGGTCACTCAGCAGTGACCAGGGTGGAACCAGGACGGAACCAGGCAATGTCGGGCGCAATCAGGTGGTTGTCGAGGAGCTTCTCTCCGCTGCCACGTGGGCTCTGGGGCATCTGCGACATCCAGGAGCGGGTCACAAGCTGTCCCATGTATGTTCTCACCGTTGGCTCTGTCGGCTTCACGATTGGAGCAAACAACACTTGGCAAAAGCAATCCACACGGAACTGGAAGATTGCTTCTCACTCGGACTAGGAGGGTCAGAGTGGGGGCTCCTTTTCAGGGAAGCTGGTGCAAGTCTGGAGCAACCAGAATCACAAGTCGTATTTCGAGTTTCATTGGCACAGGGGCCACAAGCCAGCTGCCAAGTGACCGGGCCAACGCGTTGAGTCAAAAGAAGCAGAACGGCCCCACGCAGCACTCGTCGAGTGTAGAGGGGTAAACTTCGGTGCAAGAGTGGCTCAGGGTTGGGGCTTCTCAAACCCCGGTGTACAGCTTCAATGGTCACTCGTGGGCTGCACGGTCAGCGTCTCGTGGTCTTTTCAAGATGGCGTGCCCCACGCTTCCGGTCGCCTCCACGGGTCTCAGCTCTGCAGGGACTGTGGATTGGGCTGTAAGAAGGCAGGCAAGCTTAATCTTGTCGATCTCTGTTGCTCGTGTTCCGGCGGGAACTGCAACAAAGCAGACGTCGAGGGCTGGATGGTGCCTGTTTGCACAGGGTGGTCACTCCTTGACTACAAGGGAGATTCTTCAGTCTTCTACGTTGAGTAGGAAGTCGAAGGGTCCAGAGTTTCATTTCTTATGTTTCATCAGGATAATCTGAAGTGCATTGGCACTGCTCCCATTCTTATACCAATCTAGGGGGCTGGATTACCTGCTAGGTCCCCTTCTATGGGTGGGACCCAGGAAGGGGGTGGGTACACCCCTTTCCTTTGATCCAGGCCGCACTGGGACGGGGGATGGAGTGCCCCAGAACCGGTTTGGCCGGATTATGCAAGGGGCTGCCTTGTGCGCCCAAGCAGTGTCAGGTTTCTTTCAAACCTCCCTGCTACAATCCACTATCTCTTGTCTGGGGGGGGGTGTGACACCTCCCTGCAACAGGAAATCCTTTCTCCAGGCCTCCTTGGCTGAGTTTCGGTCAGCTACAGGGGGTCAGACTTGTGTCTGTGGCAGAAGCATCCATTTTGTGGATCTGAGGCTCCTTTTAAAATTAACCGCATTTCAGTAAAGTAACATGTCTTCTCCCTCTAGAGGGGTGGAATGCTATCCCCGTCTCCAGGACTGGCGAGGGGATAGTATTCCAAATCGTATGACACCTTACACGACATGTTTTGATAAAGCCAAACCAAAGTTGCTATATAACCGCGAGGATTATAATGCACTTAAGAGTATATGGTATGGCATTATCCTGGAACAGCTTAGGGAGTTGTTCCCGACAGCTGCAGACAGGCTCAGCTCATGCTAGAGCTCCATCTCACATTAAACCACGCACTCTGCCTCCAGGATTGATGAGGCCTTCCATAGGAGTGGCTCACAGGTTTATATGTGTCCAGATATAGGTTTAGATATAGGTATACTATATCTAAGCAAGGGGTGATTACACCATCTTGCCCCAGCTGAGTGATCAGCCAGTTGTGTCAATTTAAGAACCAGCCAGGGGTGGCAAAAGATATGCTGCAGCCCCTGGTAGGCCTTGGTGGCACCTATGCCCTGGGCACCTATAGCGCATGGTACAGGAGCTGACAAGGAGTCCATTTCCAATTGTGGTATGTACCTATAGCACATGTATTACTAATTTAGAGAGAGAACAGCAGGCTGGGGGTCTGATTAGCAGGCCCACAGCCTCAGTAAGTCGAAAACCAGTGAAGCAAAAAGCTAAAATTTGGGGTGACCATAGGATAGCAGACCCTACTCTCCTACAGGAGCCCACCCACAATTAACTTAGTATTCAGCGGAGCCCACCCGCTGTATAGCGCTGTCACCCCCACCCCGTGCCGCGTGTGACGTGTGGCTGCGGCGGTGGGGTGAGGGAAAAGGAGAGATCCAGCGCCGGACAGCAGCCGGGAAAACGAAGCGTCAAGCCCCCCTGTGCGGCAAAACTCCCAAATAGACTCACCGGAAAGGGAAAATCGTCAAGCTGTGGCCGCCTGCCTCGCCGCACCGCTGATCCCTGTGTGCGCGACAGAGGCAGAGACCGGCCCGGAGACCAGCGGACATCGACTCCCCTCCCCCGCCGCACCGCGTGAGGAAAGTGAGGCTGCGGCGGCGGGGAGCACAGAGACAGCATCCAGCCTGCAGCGCGGCTGACGTTGCCCCAGAGTGTCCACAGGAGCGGCACCAGCAAGACCCCCACGCAGCCTGTGAAAAGGGAAGGGGCTGAAGGCAGAGAGCAGCCCGGAAACCAGCGCCGACACCCCTCCCCCGCCGTGCGGCAACTGAAGCTGCGGCAGCGATAGAAATGCAGAAGATGGCGCAGAGACCTTGCCGCGCCAGCCTGAGGCTCGTGTCCCCGCGCAGCCAGCGGGCGTGAGGAGCCTGCCGGGAAGGTCTAAGAGCACCAGGGTACAGAGTGCACCCACTGCCACCAAAAGCAGCAAAGTGTCGATCGTGTGTGCATTTTCCCACGTAGCACAACAAAGCACACAGACACTAGGCACTTACCCTGTTTAAAGCACCTGCATGTATAGGGAGTCCCAAGGAGGTAAGCCAGCAGGAAGGGACATCTCGCAATGAGAGAAGACTGCACGAGCCCCTGCCGGGTCGAGAACCGGCCCAGGTTCATGAGACACAACACCGCCATCTAGTGGCCACCACAAATCCAGCACGGGAAACGAAAATAAAAGGCAAGGACTGGGGAGGCCCGCGATACCCATAACACAGTCTTACCTGCCGGATGACACCTCTGCAACATACCACCCTGTTTTCAACACCAACACAAACCACAGTGTTCACAAACCCACCGTCACTGCCCAGTGACACAGGACAGCATAGAACTGCGCAGGAACGCGCCAGAAGAACAAGAACACTGCCTTACCAGCAGCACAGGAACGCGCCAAAATCTTCAGGAACGCGCGGGAAATCCCAGGAACACGCAAGGAGACAACGCCGGGACGCGCCAGAAGCAAAGCATTGCGCAGGACAGCGCAAGGGGTGAAGGAACCCCAATGCCACAGAACAGCACTGCGCAGGAACGCGCAAGGAGTGAAGGAACTCCACACATCAGGACAGCACAGCATTGCGCAGGACCGCGCAAGGAGTGAAGGAATTCCACGCCACCACGACCGAGTAACACAGGGATCGCGTCCTCGGAGACAGTTGGTCACCCGGAAAGCAAAGGAGAAGATGACCAGTCAGTTGGTCGCCCGGAAAGCAAAGGAGAAGATGACCAGTCCGTTGGTCACCCGGAAAGAAAAGGAGAAGATGACCAGTCAGTTGGTCGCCCGGAAAGAAAAGGAGAAGATGACCAGTCAGTTGGTCACCCGGAAAGAAAAGGAGAAGATGACCAGTCAGTTGGTCGCCCGGAAAGAAAAGGAGAAGATGAGTAGTCAGATGGTCACCCGGAAAGAAAAGGAGAAGATGACCAGTCAGATGGTCGCCCGGAAAGAAAAGAAGATGCGGACCAGTCAGATGGTCACGACTGCGAAGATGACTTGCCAGAAAGTCAAAGCTAAAGTAACTGAATATTCTGACATGAAGACCGACGTGAAGTTCAAGAAGAGGACCATGGACGGGACCCAGAAGAGGTCTGATAACACTGACCTGAAGTAAAGGAGGATCGACAGGAAGAAAGGTGCGATGCCTGGTTTTGGTCATCGGAAGAAGAGAAGGCGTGTCCTAAGGGTAGGACGCAACCAGGGAGACACGTGTGGAGTGCACACCACACGGAGATTGCCTGGGTAGTGAAGGCAAGAAATGGGACCGACCACGTCGTGAAAGGAATGGAGGAGAAGAAGGGTAGTGAGTGCCACGGTGCCACTAGAAGATCACAAGAAGAGAAGAGGTGTGACCAGTCAACTCACACACCCATCAGAAGAAGACCGGAGCGCAGCGGAGAACAAGGCCTGGCATGAACACCGGCGGCACCAGTCAAAGATATCCACCTACGAGCCATCCATCCATGTGGCGATCGCAGAAGAGGGCAAGTTTGGACTGTTGACAACAATCTACCTTTGGGGTTGAGTGGAAGATTGGATGGCGAGAGTGCTCACACATCCGGCTGAGGAACTGACCACTCCACACCAACCCGTGGCAGCCTGAGAAGCAAAGGCCTCAAGGGACTCTGGTGGCAGCAAGTCCCTCAAGAGAGAGACAGGTCCACAACGGTGCGTCTGCAAGACCCACGGAGAGGAAAGCTTCACGTGCAAGAAAAGAGTCGACAGCGTAACCTTCAGGTGGAACTAGGACACAAGGGTGAAGATCGTGAAGCGCCCCGCTCACGGCCCGAAGGCTATGGTGGAGCAACATGACCGAAAACACCAGTCCAGTGGAAACCTGGCAAAGAGGTCCTCCCGGACATCTTGTGAGAGAGGAAAACCGGCGAGAGGGGCATTCTAGTGAGAGGGATGTATGCACCTACTCCTTTCATTTGCCCAGAAATACTTTGAAGCCTGCCCAGAGACATCACCAAGGACCAGGACTGAAGAGGAGAACCGAGAAGACAAACAATACTCAGATCATGTCACCCTTCTCTATAACTACCAACTGTCACCAGTGGTGCCAAGCAAAGGCAAGACCGAGAACAACGTCCAGGCGGCGCAGACAGAAGATAGGACCCGCCGAAAAACGGCAAACCATGCCACAGTGACTCAGGAGTCCTGGATGCAGCAACTACACCATCTGCGACCTGCAATCCACCAAAGAGACTCACTTCAAATCATAGAGTCCAGTGTTGTATTGTATGTACATTTTCTTTCCCACAGGTTTGAACTTTGTCGTGGGGTTTGCGAACTGCACTTTTTCTCCCACAGGTTGGACTTTCGTTTGTTTTCATTTTCCCCCAAGTTTGGGAGGGATGTAGTGTCCCAGAGTCACAGTCAGCAGTCTAGTGTTTCTGTGTGCCCTACACTAAACACCCACCCACCACTGATGTCACTGGTCAGGTGACACAGCTTTAATAAAAGGGGCCGAGCCCACGTGCTCTGGGCCAGTTGTACCATGTAGCCCACTGTGTCTGCGTCAGTCATTTCCAGCATGAGGGCCCAGGGCTCCCAACATTACACCCTGCAGTCAGACAAAGCGCTTAGTGGCTCACTGCCCTGACAACCCAGCAGGGAACAGGCCTGTCTCGTATTACCATTCGGTTCTCACCCCTCCATTTATTTATTTATTTTTGTAATTGTGTATGGAGCAGACATAGCCCGAAGGCATCAGAGTGCTTTACAACACACAAGGTACAGGGTTACAGTAATAGCAGTTAAACTCGGACGTTTACAGCGGTGGGTGTGTTGGGGAGTAACCACAGGGGACAGTTTCAACAATTGGGCAGAGGGCATGCAGCAGTTAAACGAGGGTAGATCAGGGCGCAGTGGAGAGAGTACTTTAAGTCTGCTCGAGGGTTCTCCACGAGAGTCCAATACATTTCTTCCATCCCAGAAACCCTTGCGCTCTCCGCGCGATCTGAAAACGATTTTGTTCAAAACAGTCTTGTGTATGAAGCAGCAAACAGCAGTAAAACAGAAATCTCGTTTTAAACAAAACAAGGCCTCCTCGTTTCCTGTGCAATTACTGCTGCGAACAGATTTGCACAACGCAGCCAAAAAAATCTTTCAATGCGGCCAATTTGCCCTGAATTCCGAATGAAACAATGTTTCGCTAATCCCACGTGAAATTTACAGAGACGATTCTCTGTTTTAACTGTCAGAGCAGAAACGGGGCAATCAACAGCAGTCATTCCAGGCAGACAGCTGTAAAACGTGCGTCTGTTCTACGGCCGTGAATGGTAATAAATGACTGCAATCCCACCATCCTGCTGTCACAACAAAAATGCACAAAAACCGAACCCATTACTTTTATTGGCCACCCTAGACTTCCTGCTACAAAACAGGGGAAATACCTGTCCTCCGCTGATTGCACCCCCATTGTTCCGAGCTTAATTGCGCCCCCATTACTGGGTCATACGAGCCCCCTGCTAGAACGAGACATCTGGCAGGGACCCCGGATTCTTCCGTGTCAGGAATGTGCTGGTTATTATGAGTAACAAGACAGCGAGTTATTTGCTTACGCTGTAACAGGCATACGCAGACGTCTTTAATATAGCTTGGAAAGATTAGACTGTGACTGAGGCCCAACCTAAGCTTCCCACAGTTTTAACACAGACGTTTTAAGGCATGGGCAAAAAAAAGGCAATTGTCCAGGGCCCTCACCTTCCAAGGGCCCCCACTGAGAAAATGAACGTTCTCTCTATTTGACCCCGTTTGTCCATTTCACTATATAAACTCTCTACCGACCTCTGACTGTGTCTCTCTACCCAATGTCATCGTAAGGATGTTTGGGATCTCAGACAAGACATATTTCAACTACTTTTGTGTGACCCGTTTAAAATGTAACATGTAATTAAAATTGTTTGGCTTCATACATGTTTGAATTAGCAGGAAATGGGTAATACAATTCAGATTTGTTCTGTTCGGGCCCCTAAAATGTATCTTGCCCAGGGATCCCTAAAATCTTAAAATGAGACTATTTTTGTACAATATACTATGAAGCACTGTTTAGACATTTTGCTAGTTCGGGTACAAACAGCATTCGGTGAAAGCAGGGATACCCTTAGTGATTTAAGCATTATAAAAAGATATAACAGTTCAGTAATTTATAAAATCTCAGAGACCCTTTTATGTGTTGGGGTCTTAGTACCGCTATGCTCAAAGCAGTAAAGTGGTGTTTCTAGAAGGGCCCACAGATAAGATGTGAGAAAGCACATCACTGTATCTTTCTCACTTTCTGCCCTCTTGCCAAATAGTGGAGCTATTTCGTTTAGTGGCACAGCCCAGATGCTGTGAGCCCTGAAGAAAGAAAGCAAATTAGGCCCCCATCCGCTTGTTTCGTAGCAAAAAAACGACAAACAAAAAAAAACAACCATTTGCATTGCAATCGGTCTCGCCTTTGGGAGCTTATATGTATTTAGCTATGCTGCATATTAGCCGGGGTGCTGAAATATTTACTGTTCTTTAACATGGAGGAAAAGTAAGCACCAAACTGCGTGATACGTCAGGTATGGGAACACATGGAGAGAATTATTGCCTTTCAGTGGGAAATGGTATAGTCCAAAGCTCTGTTTTTAATTTAAAAGCAGAGCCTTCGGTGGTCATATCAAAAAAAATTCAAGATTTGAAAAAAATCTTATTGTCTACATGTGCTCATGGAAGACAATTTCTATGGACTGGAATCTAGAGAATGCTAAAGTGATTTGGATATTTTACTGACCTCTACTGATCATTTTCTATCAAGAAAATTAAATAGAGGCAGTTGCCAGAAAAATTTGAAAAAGAAAGTCCCTCAGCAGAAAGCAATTCTGGTATTTTACTGACCTCTGCTGGTTGTTTCCTACCAAGACAGTTAAATAGAGGCAGTTGAACAGAAATAAAGTCCCTAAGCGGAAGCAGACAAGTCCTAGGGCTGATCTCCAGAGCCCACAAAGTACATACACATATTATATACTAAAGTATATACTAAAGTATATACAAGAGGACTCGGATGCTCAACCTAAAAAAAACAGACATTTATTGCAGTGCAAAGGACCTTTCCAGGACACAAGCCCTAAGAAAAATAGTGGGGAGTAACTAGTATATGGACTTTACAATGATGCCATTGAAATTGACATCAGAGTAGTGAGGTCATACCGCTATAATATTACTTACTTTAAAGGGAATGGTTTATTTTGTAAAAACAACAAATTAATATACTCACAAAAAATGTTACTTTTTGTTCATCACAAGGATGTTTTCCATATATCAGAGTGTAACTGAGCTGGGAAATGCCTGAAAGTACTGATATGTTCAAACAGACATGTGGAACCTGGCAATTACATTTTAAACTGCATTTAGTGAGTAAAGAGAATATGCTGGGCGTATTTTTTAAACAGTTAAATTTTCAGTTAATGCCTGATTGAGTCTTGCTCTTCTCTCAGTGGGCTGAGAGCGGGTGGGTTTGCACAGAGGATAGCAGAGTTGGGTGGCAGGAAGTTAGATCATTATTTTTCAGCTCGGGCGTTGTTGCAGAGCATGGTGAGGTGAATGTCAGTGGGCCAAGCATTTTGTGAGGTCCAGTTTGATTGAAAGGGATGCGGGGAAGTGTATAAGTAAAGGGTGATGTGGATGGGTGGCAGATGGTCAGATATTCTTTTTTGGTGAGGCAGAGTTTTTCTGCAGAGGTGGTGAGGGTGGGTGGCAAGCTAGGTATTTCTTTTTTTTGATTTAGGACAGGGAGATGGACGATATTTGTTGAGATTGTTGGGGGGCTTCCACATTAATCCTTGCCCCAGTGTATGTGTTCATGTTGTAGCAGGGACAAAGGATTTTTTTTGTGTGGGGGGCATATAAAACATATATTTTTAGAACTTTGAAGAACAGGGATGTTTTTCACTCAGAGGGGTTATGAGAGATATCATAGAACAGTTGGGCGTCACTCTCCTTGTTTTTTTTGGTTTCACGCAGACCCACTCTGTGAAAAACATCCCCATTATTCACAATTACCCATCTATAACTCTATATGTAACTGTAAGGTGTTAAAGTGCATATGATGGAACTAGTTTTGGGCGAAAGTAAGAACAAAGACAATCAGGAATTCAGGACGGTATTTAAAATCTATCTCCTCCCCAGCATACCAGCATCAGTCTACATCACAAGGAGGGTGTGGACGACACAGGACTTAGATCATACCCATCCAAGATCTGGAACCTAGTCTCCCTAGGAGGATGATAAGCAGGACCAGATGCACAGCTATCCCTTTTGTCTTGTTCATTCCACTTCAGGAATAATTTCAGCTACACAATCACATAGGCATTATAAGAGCACTGAATGTCCATCGTACACAATAACAAATGCTGTCTCATAAAAGCCACACTTGGATTTCACACTGTTCCAACCACACTGAGCAATGTTTATAAGCTGGTGTGGTCTTTCTCTCACTTCTCCATGCTCCACTACATGCCCAAGTACAGCAATACATGACATGATAAGAAAATAACTCTGGTCACCAATCTTGCGACAAAATACTTCACTGCTAGACTACACTAAAAACAGGAGAGGGGGTCCTGACAGAAAAATAAGGTAATGAGCAGAGCAGGGCAGGAGAAAGTGACATTTGCTAAAAAATTGCTGAAGAGAGGAACAGAACATAGATTAGATTAACACAACTAGCAGAAGTGGTGGATAGCAACACTTGTGACGAGATAAAGATGACTGAGGACAGGTACAGTTGGCTGAGGAGAAAGAGAATGTAACAATGCTGCAAATAGAAAAAAATCACGACAATCAGCATGGGCAGGGGTGGATAGATATGGCTGGAACAGGTATGTGAGATAGAGAGCTGATCTGTGTATAGTATGGTGTAGTGTTGCACATGATGTGATGGTATTTAAACGTGATGTGTGTGATAGTTTAAGATGGTATGTGTGTTAGTATTATTGTAGTGATGGTGTTCGAGAATATTTTTGATGGTGTTCCCTTTAAGGTGTGAATGGTAGTATGCGGTCATTGGTGTTGATGTTTGTGAGTGTGTATGAGTGTCTGTGTGATGGTGTGTGGTGGAGTGTTGTCACATGTTTATGCGATGGGATGTGTGCAATTTGTGTGTAATGAAGTATGTGTGTTTGTGTGTGTATGTGCATTTGTGATCAGTTTGTGGCTATAAGATCTGTGGATATCTATGTATGAAAGAGATAGAGACAGTGTGATCTGTGTTTGTGCGTTAGAGAAATTGAATGTTTGTGAATGTGTGCGTGTGAGGGATTATGCATAATAGCATGAATGATGTGTGTGTATGTGATGGAATCTGAGGGGTGTTTGTTGCTGTAATACTCTGTGCATTATGATGTTTGAGGGCATGTATATGTGATTGTGTGTGTGATGGTGTGAGTAAGGGGTTGTGTGTTGCAGTGTGAGTGTGTGTGATGGTGCCTGTCAGATGGTTTATGAGCTGTTCAATTGAGTCTGATAGTGCATGTGATTGTGTGTGTGTTGGTACATTCTGATGTATGTGTTGGTATGTGCTAATGCGTGCATTGGTATGAGTTTGAAGGAGTGTATGTGATTGTGTAATAACTGCAGTGTGCTGGGTTGATGGTCTGTGTATGTGTTTGAGTGTTTGTGTGCTAGTGCATCAGTGTATGTGTGTTTGTTATAGCTAAGAAGAAAACCGAGCCAAGACCAGATATTAGAGCAGAGGAGCAATGGTGGCAGTTGTTACAAGCAAAAGTTCATGACAAAGGACAGACACTGTAAATGATGCACTGTAAAGGTGAGAGTCAAAAGTGAAGAGTACAAAATTGATTGCCTAAAGGGACTATGGAAAGCTTGTCTGGGGTGACAGGCACTCATCCCATGAGACTGTGACCCTTTGCTCCAATTCGGCCTTTTGGTGTCCCGCGTGTTTGATGCCCTGTGCACCACATTGTTTTGTATTATAGTGACATTTATTCTGTGCACCTCAGCCCTAATGAGGCTTCGAGTATTACTCAGTAGACAAGTGACTACTCTGTTCATGGTGCACGGATGGCAGAATGTGAATTCATGTTGTCTACATGGATAGATCTCTGATGTTGTGCGCCAGGGCTGATGAGGTGATCAAATCATATTACAGTGTACTTTTAGCTATGCTTGCATGGCATGGAGTGCTTGTTATCTTTCTGGGTAGAGAGTTCCAGAGTTTGGCTGTCTGCACAGAGAAAGAAGTATTGCTGATGCACATTGTTTTGTAGCGCGGGAAGTACAGGAGTGTCATTCTTTTGAGCAGGGGTCATATTGTATATGTATGGATGGAATTTCATTTATGGCTTGGGGGCAAAAGTCTAATCCAAAAGGTGTGAGGTCTTCCATCAGGGCAACAGAGAAAGCGTAGGCGGTGAAGTACGCTCCGCCAGTGGAGTTTGCAGAGTTTTTCCAACTCTGCGCTCCACTTAGAGCGCAGAGTTCGGAAAGAAACATCCGCATAGCGGAGTTTGCGTTTGCCCCAGCCGCCCACCCCTACTGTTAATCTGAATACAGCACTACTTGGGAGTTGTAGTGAGTTGCTATGCAGCATGGCTCAGTGGTTAGAGGCGGCAGACCCGGAAGCTGAGATCGACCGTGGACCTGGGTTCGATTCCCCGCCTCGGCGGGTCTCGGGCTCAAAAATTCCACGGACTCGACAATTCTCCTTCTGGTGCCTACTCGACTCACGGGGTCACACTCTGCAACTCTGGGCAATAGCTTGCTTAATCTCCACTACGGCCCCTCGCGGCGGGATGCCTGGCTTTCACCTTGTGGACACCCTGCCGGGGTTTCTCACAGGGGAATACCAGGACGGGTTCCCTAAGCAAGCGCTTAGATACCGTGTCGGTGATTTGCGCTATATAAATACATGTACATTTACATTTACATTTATCCAGTGGTAAGACAATGACACTCACCAGATTTATCTTCAGGTGCCATCAGAGGATGGCATCCCCAAGGCTTGCCACATATCCCGTGAAGCACTGTTTTATGAGCTTAAACAACGAGCTGCCAAGTTGTCCCACAGCGCCTGGAGGAGGCGCTGAATGCTGTGTACTACCATCGGCCACCAGATGTGTATGGAAGCCTGGTGGGTGGGTGGAGCAGAGGGTGGAAGGTGGAGATGGATAGAGAGGAGAAATTGTACGGTTGGTGTGGCGTCGGTCAGAGTGGATGCAAAGTGGGTTGGGGTGGGAGGAAAAGAAGCTTCAATAGCGAGATCTAGCTGGAAACAAACATCAAATCCCGACATGCAGCTGGAATGATTGACGTCATTTCAGGATGATAAAGGACACAGCTATGGGAAGAGATTTCAGGGGAGACTAGCAACCCCAGTTGTCCTCGCGGGCTATTTTGTGCCACTTCCACCAGAGAGAAGGCGGAAGCGTCGGGCTGCATGCAGCGGCGGTACCCTGCAGCTGTCAGTCGACAATGGCTGGTCCCAGGTGCTATTGAGCATCAGAAGCCCCCCTTCCAGCATGCGGACAGAGCAGCCCCCGGCACATGCACAGACGGAGCCCACAGGGAGAATGGATGTGATGTGGATCCAAGACTGGGTGTGACAAGGGGGCCTGGGAGGGGTAGGTGGGATAGGGCAGGAGTGTCTGTGTGGGCAGGTAATGTCAAAGGTGGGTGAATGTTAGGGTTATTATGAATGTGTGTTCCTCAAGGTTGGAAGGTCTGCTGCTCTCCAGGGTCACAAGGGCACTAGCGGGAACAGCTCCTCAGACACGAACAGGGGTTCAGGGAGGACAAAAGAGGTGAAGATCAGACATTATAGTAAATGACTGCACCTTAGCCCAGCTCTTCCCATAAAGTGGACCAATCTTTCTTCTCAAGCAGTGCATCTACCGCCCTCAAAGCCTCCCCCTACATCTCTGTAGAGGTGGACCTCAGCAAGGCCTACCAGTGCTGGGGGTTCGCCCTCCTCTGCACATGAGTCTTCAGACCAGAAAATAGAAGTTGGCACAGAAGCTGAAATAGTAAAAAGATATTGTATTAACCTCATGAGGTGGAACTACATTCACACAACACCCTTCGGTAGTGTATGAAGTAGCCCAAGGAGTAGAAAAACCATGGGTCTTTTATACCCACACAGGAGCACAAAAGAGGGCGGTACAAGCACACATAGGAGAGTTACATACATAAATGTTCATACAAAGAATGCACAGTCAACAGTAAAGGAGGAGCCAACAGTTGCTGTCTTCGGTAAAAACAACCTGACAGTTACAGACTAGAGCAGGTGCAGAGTAGCAGTGGCTAAGTATAACCAGTTCTTGAGCACAGCTCAAGGGCAAGCAACAGTGAAGAAGAAAAAAGCACATGGCGAGCACATGGCTGACAAAATGGCTGCCGGAAACAAGATGGCTTCAGCGATCTCTGCCAAATTTCAACATCTTCATAGCCATCCCCTCTGCTCAAATCTTGCCTCACCCTTCAGTTATCTCTCCTTGGGGGCATCAGTTGCTCTCTCTCCCCAGGGCTCCTTTGAGGAAACATTCACACTGTATGGTGAGTGGTGACTAGGGCAGAGCGGAACTCTGCGGAATTCCACCGAGTTTTTATGCAATTCCGTGGAGTTCCACGTAGTGCAACTATGCCAACTCCGCCCACCCTTATAACAGAGTCAATTACTCTGTCACCCTGATGAAGGTGCTGCCACTAAATTTAGAAATGTCCGCTGGCCCAGCGGACATTTCTAGCATCAGCAGTTCCTATCAATGCATTGTAAGTTTGCAATATGACATCGTCAACATGACAGAGCTGTACAGCAAACGTACAAAGTTTTTTTTTCTTTTAAAAAGAAAATCCCAGAGTGGGATTTCTTTTTGAAGATACAAAAAACACTGCTCCCTGGGTGTTTACTCCCATGGTGAGGGGGGCATTGAGCATATGTCCAGGTTTTTCCTGGGAGTGACAAGCAATGAAAAACAGCTATATGGGCCGACGTTTAGCCAAACCTCTGATGGCCCTAAGCTGTCAGACAGTCATAGGTTTTTGAGGACGACGGAGGAGGAGCAGTCTCTACCGTTGTCAAACTATGGACCGCCCAACTCTAAATGGGACATGCAGACGATTATGTTGACAGGTAGGAAACTCCATCGCTGTTGTTACAGAGTACCCTCTCTGCCAATGTAGAAATCAGGCCCTTAGTCTGCCAGATTTTCAAGCTTGAATATAATTTTAGGTGTTATCTACATATATGTAATAGGTGAGACTGAAGGACTTGAGGAAGGTAATGGCCTGAAGTATGCACTGAAGAAAAGTGGAGAGATGATGAAACATTCAGGTAGCCATAACTGATGTGGAAACAAGTTGATGACTATGGTGGGAGCGAGATGATCTGTCAGAGAGGTAGCACATGATTTAGTGCAGACTGGTGCCTGGGATATTGAGCACAAATAGAAGCACATGTAGATAAACTGTTTTAAAAGTGGCTAACAGGTTTAGCAATAGTAGTACACCAATTCCATATGTGTATACTGTGGTCTCTAGATAGTCCCAGTTGGAGAATCAGACAGATTCATTTCCCCTGCCAGGTCGTATTCTGTTCTTGTAAGTGATTGGAAATGAAAACTGGGTCATGGCTGCTCTTTTCGTGAGTTGACCAAGCCAGTGAAGATTGAGTGGGAGCTGGTCAGGCCTGTTTCTCCAAGGATTAATTTATTCCTTATCATTTTTACGCAGCAATCTTGAGGTCTTTGGAAGCTGTCTAGTGATAGGGAGTCAATGACGAAGGTTCCATCCATAACGGTGACAGTAGGGAAGAGTATGATGTCTTTTAATGGCTTAGGTGCACCAGGGTCTTCAGAGGATTCTGTCGGAGTGATGGCCTTGAGATGTTCCTTCAGTTTGATGGCTGAGAATAGCTTGAATGTGGCCAGCACAGACTGCATGCCTTGTTGGCTTTAGAGACCTGAGAAATTACTCTATTGGACAACTTGCTCCAGATGAAGTGTTCCAGGGACATGACTGCCAAGATTAAGTGGACTGGCACAGAGGGATTGGGAGTGAAGGATTCTGGCCCTAACATTTCTAGGTTATGGCATTCTGATGGGATTTTGTGGCATTCCTTGGCTTGACATGTTGCTGTGGGGATCTGCTGTGAGCAGTAGTCTTTAAAATTTCTTGATACCAGATTTGTACATCTTTTAAGTTGATAGCTAAGATTATCATTGGGTCTATAGTGTTTTTTCAGAAGTGTTCAAGAGTTTAATTTTCCATGTAGTTTTAGGTTTGAACTTGTGGCTCGCAGTCTCACGTGCCTCTATGTGCCTCTGCAGAGCTTTATATTGCTGCAATGCTGCTGGGCTCTTTTTGAGCTTTGGTGCTATAGTCCATGGTACTTTACATGTAGGCTATGGGGTATTTCGACCCGAAGCAGGAACAATGATGACTATTTGTACTATGGGAATCCATACCAGTGTTGTGGGTAAGGATATTGCTTTGAAAAAGCTGCAACACTATGACCCAGAATTACATGAGTTGGTCTTTGTGCACTCGGAAAACCTTCCTTTCTTTCCATCTGCATCACTACCGAAACTCTATTGCCTCCCTGAACCAGATTGGAGCCACAGAGCGTCTGCCACTGGTATACTGACATGTCAAGCTTCTAGCTGTCGATTGATTTATGTAACTATCATCATTGGGCCGGGCTTAACAATGCAATCAGGGGAATAGCTATCAATAGTGCAGCAGGGGCATCAGGGTCCAGGGACGTGAAAGGTGACTCTGGCGTGGACATGGGAAAATCGAGTCCCACCAGTATTTTTAGAGAGGGGACTCTGTTCCCCTTTGCTGGAGGCTGAAAGGGGCACCTTGTGCAGCTGCTTGCATTTACTAAGGGAGCATGCGTGTAACCTGTTCTCGGTGTATTGGTAAACCTCCAATACACTGGCAACACCACCTTGATTTGTGAGAATAGCCCAAGAGGGTGCTATGCTTTAAGATCTTTTCTGAAAAGGAATGCATAACTCCACACCACTAAACCTTCTATTTCTCAACAAACCGAGGATGAAACGAGATTTATACAGCGCACAGCTATTCCAAGGAGTGTTGCGGAGTTCCATTGGTCGAAGCTACACGGTTAGAACACCAGCCACATGCTGACAGCGGCCCTTTGAGAGCCACACATCAGGTGCATTTTCTCCTCTCAGAGCAGGTCTCTAAAGACCAAAGCAGCACAAGAGAGAAGGCGGTTAGCACAGGGGCAGCCCCACTTGCATTCTCACACCTCTCTCGGAAATCTGTGGCGACAGCGGAGAGGCAGTGGAACGCAAACAATACTTTCAACTCCCATCTCACCTCCATGCTAGGGTCTACTGCCATCCCAGGCGAGGCGACAAAACAAAGGGGAAGTGAGTCCTTCCACTGGGTGACCTCAAAACAGTGGTTAACCACTTTGGTTAACCATTGTTGTGATGTCACTGCAATTAACACCCAGATTTCGATCCGGTTGTTCAGGATAAAGGTTTCTAATGGAAGCCATGTACAGCAATGTAATACAACACAATACAATAATCTGTCTGAGTGTTACTGGGTGCTGGACATGGATCGTTGATAGCTGTAAGCAGAGTTTCCTATTGCCTATATCCTGGCTGTGTTCTTACCGTCATGTCCATACTTACAGAAAATGACAGGACAAGGAATTACAACTCAGGCCATGAAAATCAAAGACATCGGTTAACTTACTCATGCAACATGTGGATGTCATTAATACTCAGTATCCCTGCAGCCATATGATGACATGGAACAGTAAGTGTGCATGTGTGCAAAACAGTCGTTCTTTGTAAAACAAACTGGGCGTTGTTTGTTTTTACTGTAAGATACCCGCATGAGCACGGGGGCCTGTCACTCAGGCGTTGGTGGGACCTCTCCTATGTCTAGTTGCGGATTGCACCACCACTAGTTCAGTGTAGTGAGGTAGGAACTTTGCCAGATCAAACATTGGCATTATTTTCCAGGACCATGTGGGTGGGGCTTTTGTTTAATTATAAATACATGTATTGGTGTATGAGAAAATTGTTGTCAGTGTATTCACTTTACAGTCGTGGTACCAGTTGGCTCACTCTTCACACACAACTGGCTGGGGTTTGAGAGATATTCTGTTTTAGGACGGTTGCCCTTCTTCATAGATGCACACCCAAATGGTAACTTCCGTTATTACCATTTTATGTTTAGTTGTGGGTGGGTGGGCGGTGCTGCTCTGCGAGCAGGGGAGGAGTGGTGTGCTTACTCCTGAGGGCGCATTGTTTGGTTGGCCCTCTGGGGCCGCCGAAACGTGTCATGCGCACTCTGCCCTTTCTACATGCAGGCTGCAATGCAGCCTACATGGAGAACATGGCATCCCTGTAAGCCCCTGGCTGGGCCCCATCCCCACCAATCACAGCGCTGCTGTTGCATAGGGAGGTTTCAAGACAGAGTGAAAGAGAGGGAGGAGAGAAGGAAGGTACACTGTAACAATCAGAGAGAGGAGAGAGAGAAGAGAGAAGAGAGAAGGAGAGAGAGTCGACGGAAGGGAAGAGAGGGGAAGCCAAGAAGACCGAGTGGGGCTGGTTTGAAGATTTTCACCAGCGCTGCTTTTGGTTTTCCAGTCTGGTTATGCCTTTCACAGGAGGCGCCATTACACACACCTAGGGAACTGATGATGAGCAGGAAGTGTTCTGGAGGACATCATAAGAATCTGTTTTACCAATGTCTACTTTCAAATAGTTACAACGACGTCACTTATTACGTTTTACCTCTAATTTGATATTATGAGCTATTGTACATGTTTTACAAAAAATGTAGGGTAATCGCCAGGGGCTGATGACTTTGAAACTGGGGACACTGACTCGAGGCTCGCATTGGCTCATCATCCTGTGACCTGTCATCCCCCTTCCCCCACGGGCGAAAAATATTTATATATACGTTCCTGTGTAATATTACTGGTGCTCATGTAAAGCGCTACAATACCTTCAGGTCGAGTTCGCGCTATATAAACTACAACAAAAAAATGCGTGGCGTATGTACAAGAATTGACTTTTGGTAGTCGCGAGCGCCAAAATTCCGAATTTCCTGGCTTTCCTTTGCCACCGAGCTCCGAATTACTATTTCAATCTACCTTTGTCGTCGAATTAGCCAGATACATTGAAAAGCTCTAGCTGCGTCAGCCACGTTTGCCGTGATTCTGCAGCTGCTGTTTTCCCACTGCTGTCTTCGGGCAGTTTCCTGTTGCCATAGCTGATGGCCTGCCAGCGCCTGCCCGGCCCTTTCAAGTGTCAACACTGTGAAGTTTGCTGTGATGGTCAAATGCCTGTTAATGAGCTCCAGCAGCTGGGTAGGGGTGAACCACTGAGATGTATAATGGAATGCCGCTGGTGCAGGAAGCAATGGCTTTTCAGCACCCTGAAAGCTTACAAATCAAAGAGGTCACGGTGTATTCGTTAATAAGTCGAGATTCCCATGAACCGCGTCGCAGCAAGCCAGCGAAAAATTGCATTAGGCAGGTAGAGAGTGGTTTAACACGGGAAAAACAACACGATAAAAATTAGGCCTAAATTCCTAGACAGCAACAGTGTGACTGACATGCCAAATGCATACGAAAAACCTACTAAAATAATTTCTAGGATTTTTTATTGGTGAATATCAAACAGCACTAACAGCATTAAGCCTCCACAGTCAGGAAATTTTATTCGCATTGTTTTTGGTACATAAAAGTACATTAAAGCTTATATCACAAATGCTAAGCACAACCATTGGTCATAAGACGATCAAATTAAAATTATTTTCTAAAACATCATAAAACAAGATTTAAACCCAAATTCCCCTTGTCTGATTGTTTCCGTAATTCATATATAAATATTTGAACATCTTAAAACCTTTGAATAACAACCAGGGAGTTCCATAAATGAAATAAAAACATGTAGGCCTAATAGTTTATGCTCAAATGTTCGACGCTTCTTTAAGCATCTTAATCTTACCTAGTCGTGGTACATAACAGGGGGTAATAGACAGTCAGTTCAGCTAATACATCTTCACAGGGGACCTTAACTTTTCTTTTTCATAAGTCACACATTCCCTGGGTCTATAATTAAACCTACTCTTTTTTTATAGTTATTAATATTGGCCCCTTGTATCAACACATTTCTTCATAGACACTTAATGGGGAAATACCTTTTGTACACATTCCCCAATGTTGGTCTTCTGTTTCTAAGCCCAAGGACAATTGTAGGTCCCGATAATGTATTCAACGAATTTGGGGTCCATATTAATTGCTTTGAAGTTCAGAATTTATCGAGTGTGATAAACACCACATATCACGCGCTCTACATCCAACATTTGAAATAACATGCATATTTTGGAGCACAAAATACACATGTGCAAGTTAATTTTCACCACAAACCAAGGTTTTAAGTGGGCAAGGCCCCTCCAAGTCTCAGCCCCATTGTAATTAAACATGGGAATTGAAATAGGTCCCTGTACGATCCCATATTCATATCCTTAACTGTACAAGCAAAATACTAGTTGAGTTCTGGAAAAATAATGTGAAGAACATTAAAGTAATCCAGTCGGTGCGTTAATTCTTGTTTATCTTTCACATGTTCTACTTAATCTTGCATTCCCTAAGGGAGTTTGCTATTACCAGAATCACGTTTTTGCATTTTATTGATGTGGTATTTTACTCATGTGTAGTGCCAATAGTTCACACACAACGAAACACTCTCTCCTCCCCCACTTCTGCCCTCTTTCCGCCCATGCCGGGCCCCAGAACTCTCAGAATCAAGTTATGTTGTCCAAGGCGTAGACTTTTTATTCACATCAAACAAGATAATTCACCACAAACCACTACGAGAGTAAAAGTATTCTACTTGGATATATAACATTATTCACAGCATCACATGCCAAAGGCAGTAAGGAAATTAGGCACAACATTACGCTTAAACTTTAACTTGGCGTACACTTGAACTTGAATTTGGCTGACTCTGCCGCCCGAGGACCCACTCTGCTGCGCACATTGTGCCATCTCAAAGAACAGTGGTCCCCAACAGGTCATAGATAGTTGGCGGAAAGTAAATATAGATCGAGATCGGAATCTATATTGTCTGTCCAACCGGACAGGGTTTAATAACATATATTCAAGTATGGTCAGTCAGTCTGTACAATATCAAGTGGGACACGGCCTGTGTCCTACTAGCATATAAAGACAAATATGACATACAAGAAGGTGTGAGGCAAGAACGGGCAGTCTGCATACATTCAAAGTTTCGCAGACGAATAATTCGAGAAGTACAATATTGTGATTTTACATATAATACAGTCAAATCATCTAGTGTAAGGTGTCGACGGCGTTTCGATCCCCATTTTGACATTACGTGATCATCCTCAGGACATTTTGATTCATGCCTTTACATACTAATACCGAAATCTGGCCCAAACATGTAAGGAAAACATATAATCATTTATACAAAACAAGGGGAGAAAACGGGGAAGGTGGTGGGGAGGAAGAGAGATACATCCATAAGTTATAGAACATTGTTAAATAGACAAACAATTTAAAGACATGTCTGATTTGCCAGTGCATCTGTAGAGTGCCCAACGTAACCATCTTGGGCTATCATACTGTGCTGTACAGGGTGATTCTACCGCGAGTATGGGAGTAAACCAATGTGTACAACATGGCCCGGAGTGGTGCGGTGAGGGGAGGGCATGCTGAGCAGGTTAAAATGGATCAAAGCCCGGGTTGTGTAGAACATGGATAAAAGGAGTGTTGGCGCATAAACTTAAAACCGCGAGGGCTAAGTGAGGTCCGAAGCGATAACGATTATACGGATTAAAGGATTAAACCGTGAGAATTAAGGGAGGTACGAAAATTGAGGTGTATTGCTTGGCCGTGCACGGCAGCGGAGTGGGTGATGAGAGTGATGCGGTGGGCACGGCTTACCTCGAAATGTTACGAGGTATTCAGGTCTGAGTGCGAGAGACCTGGGTAGTTACGTGCTGAGATGAACCTGTAATTAAGAAATTAAGAATAAGTCACGGGTTTGTTGCGAATGGTCTACAATGAGGAAAATCTTCCAATTCACTTACCGCAGAGTGAGTCCTGCTGTGGTGCGGGGGACACGAGTATACAGTGCCTGTCGGGGGGGAAAAAACGGTGTTGGTAAATTGCCTACTGGTAGTACAGGCTGCTGGCTCCAGCTCAGCAGTGGGGGAAGGGGTGCCTTCTAATTGCGCTTACCGGTGATGTGTATCGGCCAGTTCCTCAATGGGGTTCCTGGTTTACAGTGAGGAAAATCTTCCAATTCGCTTACCGCAGAGTGGGTCCTGCTGTGGTGCGGGGGACACGAGTATACAGTCCCTGTCGGGGGGGGGGGGGGAAACGACAGGGACTGTATACTCAGAGGATTTTCCTCACTCTAAACCAGGAACCCCATTGAGGAACTGGCCGATACACATCACCGGTAAGCGCAATTAGAAGGCACCCCTTCCCCAATGCTTACAATGTGGCAGCCATCTTGGAAGTAAAGAAAATAAGATCCTAAGATGGCCACCCCCATTATCGGCTGTTCTAATACTTGTGTAACAATATTACAAATATGCTCAAAGCAAACAGCAGCAGCCGTGGGCATCAGAATATGTTAATTTGTATACTTCCAAGATGGCCCTTATATTGCATCTAGAGGTAATGTAACATCCATCTTACTAAAACACATATAACAAAATAACAATCAAAGATGTCTGCCTTCTGCTATTGGCTTTGGCAGCGCTTGTGCTGCAACTCTGCAAGATTTGACATAGTGAATAGTGAATAGTAACATCATACAAGCATTAGAAAAGCAAGAATGATTGGCTTTGGCAATGCTTGGTTCCAATGCAGCACCAATACAAGTCTAATTTCTGGATGGTTAGGCAAGAAAATACCTACTTTCGTCGATTATTGTCCTAAGCCTTTTTGACTGGGAAACATAGAGGCAGGCTTACACCAGTCGCGGGAGCTCCCGGAGCAGCGCGAGACATGAATGGAATCGAGCGATAGATTCAGGAAGATTCAGCCCCCCAGCAATGCGAGACGAAGCACATAAAAAAACAATAGATTGAATGATTAAACCAACTAACCTTTAAAAAGAATACAGGAATTTCTTCGGTCGGTTACATGGGCTGGGACATAGCGGATCAGCAGGGGACCTGGAGGCACGTAGCAGACCTCTGGTGGAGGACGAGGTCAGCTTCAGCACTGGTTGGCTTCCGGGCCGGGGGTGGCAGTGTCAAAACAGTGCGCTGGCCAGGGAGACTGGGGGAGAAGCCTGGGATGAGTCGAGGAGGATGCCCCGGTGAGGAGCCCAGCTTGGATTCTTGAACAGAGGGGGTAAGGCGCAGGAGCTGGAGTAGATTGCAGCCAAGGGAATAGCGGCTTTGTCGATGGAAAGGGACTAGCTCTACATGAATTTGCAGTCTGACAAAGAGAGGGAGAAGGAGAGAGAAAGGGAAGACGCTTCAGCCATAGAAAGAACAGGTTGTGTTCAAGCAGGCTCAGAGGCATTGGGGGGGCAGACAAGGGTATTGTAATTACGCCAACTAGTAAGGGAGCCCCCGCGTACCAGAAAAAAATAGATATCAGCTGAGGTCTCACGTCGAGGCAAAAAATAGAGGTGGTAAAACCAGTGCCGGGGGGACAGGAGATTAGGGAGGTGGTACCAGTTTTGTCCCCAAACAAAGCGACAAAATCTGGGGGGGAGACAAAAGCGGTGCGGCGATAAGGCGATGAGTATACTGATAAAAACTGCTCAGTTTCTCACCTCCTACTTTAAAATAATGGAGCATGTTGCTGCCCCTAAAGTTGGCCAGAAAAATCCAGCCCCTCTACAACTGGAAAATCGATTTGCGTTACTAGCAAATGAAAAAATCGGGGACTGTCAGTGTGACGACCAGTGTGGGATTCAGGAGGCAGTCAACAACACCAATTCCCTCCACAGTACAGCTACATCCCCCACAGTGTTAACAATGGCATCAACCTCAGGTATTAGTCAACCACAAGGTAGTGGCAGTACCTTGGAGGGGGAAAACATGGATAAAACACAAGGAGCAGAAGGGGGAAAGAGTCAGGTAGAACTGATGTCTCTGAGCTTAAGAAAATAAATTTTCTCGAAAGTTGAGATTTCTGAGATCAACCGGAAAGGGATACATGATAAGTGTGAGGTCCTAGAAGAAAAACTAGATGATATTGCTTCGCGAACTGGGGCGTTGGAGAGTGAGGTGTAGATCCTCTCAGAAGCAGTATCTGAAAATACTAAAGATCTAGAAAATTTAAAAGAGCGGAATAGAACTTTGCAGGAGGATATGGAGAGGCTTGAGATGCAAGCAAGACGAAACAATCTAAGAGTCTTCTAAGTCCCGGAGGGCGCAGAAGTCGGAGACATCAAGGCTTTTATATGTCAAATGCTGAAAGAAGGAATCCTGAGGGATAGACCAGATATAGAACTGAAGAAAGAGATTCAGAGAGTCCATAGAGACCCCTTCAAGCTAAACCCTGCTAGAAAGGCTCAGAGGAAAATATTTATTAACTTTCTTACGTATGGGGTTAAGGAGTTGGTATTGGGGAGAGCTCTGAAAGAAACATCCTTAAAATATGAGTCATTCAGTTACCAAGTTAGATCCCATCTTGGGAAAAGAACAGTTCAGAGGCAGTGGGAGTTAGGGACCAGAATGGGCGAGTTGAGAAGTCGGGGGACCCAGGTCCAAATGAAATTTCCAGCCATGTTTAAAATAATGTGGGAAAACAAAATGCATAACATTAGCAGCCCAAAAGAAGTGGACATATTATTGGCGCAGATGTAGGTATGAGTCTGTTACAGATAATGAGGTTAGAAATGGGATTTTGTTGGTAGAGATAGATATTGTGTGTATTAATTAGTGGCAAATAGTTAAAAATAGGGGATTTCTTCAATTTTTTCATTTATGTTGAGGCTTCCTGCTGCGAGAGTAGCGTCTCGAATGGTGGTTTTGAACCGCCAAAGGAGTAAAAGGAGGGTTTCCTGTGAGGGTGGGGAGGACAGGGTGGGGGGAGCAAGGTGAAAAAAAGAAAAAAATGAGTCCTCATGTATGCATTTGGTTCACTATGGAAGAAATCAGGAGGTTATAAAGACAACAGTTTTAAATATGGATAGGTCCAATAAAATCAAACCTTTTTACATGGAATGTAAATGGGTTAAGGAATAAGAGAAAGAAGCCTCGGGTAACAGAATTTTTAAGGAGCAGCGAGGCGCATGTTATTTTCCTACAAGAGACCCATTTGGAAGCACACGAGTGCAAACAGAGTTATAGTAAAGTAATATGGTTCCAGAAGGTGCTCTGTTCTGAGCAAAGAGGGAGCACAAGGGGAGTGGCATTATTTATAAGAAGTAAGGTAGAACTAAAAGTTGGTAAACATGAGACAGACCAGTCAGGGAGATGGTTGGTGGCTACTATAATGTTTCAGGATACACCCTTGAAGATAATCCGGTAGCACTTTTAAAACTCGAAGCTTGTTTGTTAGACACAACAGCACCAATCGTTATGGGGGTGACTTTAATTTAGTCTTAAATAAGGAAATAGATCGCACCTTGAAAGTAAAATATAATAGTCCCCCTAAAACCTATGCAAGTTTGAAAAGTATGATGAGAGACTTAACCTGTTGGATATTTGGCGAAGTAAGAATGGGGAAACTAGAGATTTTACTTTCTACAGCAAGAAATACAGGCACCATTCACAAATTGACTATTTCCTTATAGATCAAGAGTTGTTTACAGAGGTTGAGATAATAAATTATATCCCCGCTATATTATCAGACCACTCAGCAGTAGCCATGACCCTGGGATTGCAGCAAAAAGAGGCGCAGAGAAGGTGGACATTAGATAGGACGATACTACTAAATGAAGAAGTGGTCTGTGATCTAAGGGAAAAGACGGATGAGTACCTCCAATTAAATATGGGCACAGCTAAGGATCAGATAGTTTGGGAGGCTTTTAAAGTGTATCTAAGGGGGATAATCAGGGCCATAACAACAGGGAGGAGAAAAGCCATGAAACAAGATGAAGAGAGCAAAATAAGCGAGATCAAGGGAAAAGAAGGAGAATTACCGGAGGCATCAATGGAAGGGCTAAGTACAGTGACAGTATTAGCGAAAGAGCTGGAGGGCTTGCAGGCCGAGTTTCAGGTATAACTAGACAAGAAGCTGCTAGACAGATGGAAAACAAGTAAGCTTCAGCATTTTGCATATGGGAAGAAGTGTTGTTCCTTATTGGCGTGGAAAGCCAAGGAAGACAAGGCAAGAAGAATCTAATAAAAAGAAGGTCAGGAGAAACCATACAAGCAGATCAAGGGATTCGTGAAGAAGCTCAAAGTTTTATGAGTGAATTGTATAGAGAGGATGTAATGCCAGGACAAGAGAACATTCAGAAGTGGTTAAAATTGATAACACTCCCCCAACTGACAGAGGAGCAAAACATTTTTCTGGAAGGAGGCATTACTTAAGAAGAAATAAGAGAACAATACAGAAAATTGGCAAGGGGAAAAGCCGCAGGCCCAGATGTCCTGCAGTAGAGAGGCTCATATGTATCTTGGATAAAGTGGGGCAAATTTTAAAAATCTTGCTCAATAAAATATATATAGAAGGGAAAAATCCATCCCGTTCATGGGCAGAAGCTACAATCACATTAATTTTAAAACCAAATAAAGATCCCCAGAAGATTGACTCCTATAGACCTATATCCTTACTAAACACAGATTACAAGGTATTCTCAGGCATAGTGGTATCACGAATTGCAAAGGTAATAAAGGGGGTAATTCACCTAGATCAGGGGGCTTTATATAAGGGAGGCAGTTGAACAAACTAACATTCCAGATAATGGGGGCAATAGATATGGCAGAAGCAAGAAAGGTTCCACTAACTGTAGTAGCAATTGACGCTGCCAAAGCATTTGACCAAGTGAACTGGGCATACTTGTGGGAGACCCTAAAAAGTTTTGTCCTTCCGAACAATCTAGTTATGACGGTGAAAAACCTATACATTAGTCCCAAGGCAAAGGTGATCGTGAATGGGGACCTAACAGATTGGTTTGGCATAACAAGAGGCACTAGGCAGGGGTGTCCCATGTCCCAGCTCTTGTTCAATTTGTATATTGAGCGTTTTGCCAACTGGCTCAGGGCAGACTCCTCAATTTCTCCTTTTGGTTTTGGCGGGTTATAAATCAAACTTGCCCTACATGCAGATGACCTGCGTTTTTAAACAACAAATCCTCAAGAAGCAATTCCAATTTTAATGGAGAAGGCAGAGAGATTCGGCGAGGTCTCGGGGTACAAATATATAGGGAAAAATCAGAAATCATGGAGTGAAATCAGGGGTAAGAAGCCAGGGGGTCATAAACCAAATGAGATATTTAGGGGTACAGCTTACTCAGAAACTGGAGGATATCCCTGTAGTTAACTGGAAGAGAGGCAGTAAGGCAATGAGTTTACTTCTACGATGGGCAAACCTCCCCTTAAATATCTACCGGAGGGTTAACCTTCTAAAAATGATTATTTTACAAAAGATTACTTTCCTCTATAACTCTATTCCACTGTCCTTCAGGAAAGAAGATATAGTTAAACTACAAGGAAAAATAGGTAGTTTTATTTGGTCAACGAAAGGCCTAAGAATAGCTTGGAAAAAGCTTAGAAGAGGGCTCGCCGTGGGTGGGCTGGCATTACCGGATTTACTAACCTATTGTTATGCCTTCCACTTTAAAAAATTTAGAATGTTGACTAGCAAGACTGATACTTCATCATTAGGATTATTATTTGAGGATATGTTAAAAGATGTTGTGCAAGGTCAGCAACATTTTCTTTATAAATATGGAGATCCGAAGTTTTATAAGAAAGAAAGGCTGGCGATTTTAAGGACGGATTTAGAGACTTGGGTCTATATTAGAAAGAGAATGAAGATTCCATACTATGCAACACGGGTCCCAATCTGGGACTCCCTAGGCACCCCTGAATGCTTGAGTGCCCAACTCAGTCAGACGTTGAGAACGGGAGGTATAAATTACTGGGGAGATCTAAAAAAGGAATCCAATTTAGTAAGTTGGGAAGTGCTCAATAACCTAACAAGAGGGACATTGACGATGTTTAAATATTATTAGATGTCCTCTTGTTGGGCAACTCATAGCTGGCCTCAGGAGGAGGACAATCCAAAACTGGATCAAGTAACCAGAACAGACAAGTGGAAGAAAGAAATGTCTTTCTGGTATTGGGCCCTTTTGGACACAGAGGATAATGTGGAAAATGAAATTATAAGTCTTTGGGGTAAAGAATACAGAGATGAAGACATCAATAAACTCTGGTTGGATTCGTTTGCAATGCTACAGGCTGTAGTAAAACCAGCATCGCTTAAGAGGAATCACTTGTATACAGCATACAGAGTCTACAGGTCTCCACAAAAGCTATCTAAAGTCACAGGTAACACGTATAACTGCCCAAGGTGTAAGTATCCCGCAGCAGATGATACACATATGTTTATGGAGTATCCAAGAATTATACCCTAGGATGGGGGTATGTAATTTTTTGGAAGAAGTGCTGGGGATACCAACAGAAGTAAGTACTGGTTTGATATTTTTGGGACTTAGGAATGACTATCAGTTGAATACACCTAGTTCAAAGTTTACATTTTATGTGATCATTTTAGCAAGACGAGAGACATGTAGGCTGTGGAAATCAGAAACTCCCCCAACTTTTGCTGAAGGCTTGAAGAACATCATATACACCAGTGAATCAGATATGGTGTGTGACCGTAGAAGTAACGTTAGGATTTGGTCTGCATTGTTGGATTGGAGGGAGAAGGCACGTGAGTCCTATGATTAAGCCAAGTACGCTGTTGGTCCTGACTTCCTCCGTAACTTTCCGGGGTACCCAAAGTGAACAGGAGTGGGAAATGGAAACATTATCATCTCTGTGGGGAAGGTCTGTTCTCTCTATGCCCTCCGAGGGTTGGTACAGGTCGGTATATAGAGATAGGAGGAACCCAAACAAGAGTGTTGGCAGAATGAGGACAATAAAAATACAAGCCTAATCTTTCAGAAAAACAAAAATAAATCTCACACAGCTCTCAAGTTCACATTAGTGTGTATAGGTTATTCAATTCAGTTTTTAATATTTTTTACTTGACTAGTAACTATTAAAAAAGTGATTGTCAATCCCCAACTGTAGGAAAGTAGGATCTGATTCTTATGGTTACCCTCACTTTTTGCTGATGTATCACTGTTTTTGGCCTAGTCTGACTGGGATCCTGCTATCCAGGACCCCAGTCTATCTGCTTTCTCCCTTAAATCGCTATGTATGTACTTTAGGTATACTTCAGATTGGATACTGGGGTACCTTTATCAGTCCCTAGTACATGGTGCACCATGTACCCAGGGCATTTGTACCCCAGAGGCCTCCCATGGGCTGCAGCATGTATTATGCCACCCATGAGAGGCCATACAAAATGACACAACAGGCCTGCTACAGCAGACTGTGTAAAATGGTGCTTGCACCACTTACTGAGATATAGGTTCACTATATCTAAATCACTACACTTAAAAACCTATCAGCCACCCCTATGGCAGGTCTTATCAATCCTGAAGGCAGGGTGCTGGGTTTTATGTTAGAGGGTGCCCCTGCATGAGCAGAGCCCCTCTGTGGCCTTCGGAGACTATTTACCAGGGTTGTCTGTGGTGCAGCCAGACATATATGTTTAAGTGCATTATAACCTCGCGGTAAATGCTAACTTTAAAACGGCTGCTTAGAAACATGTCGTGTTTGGTGTCAAGCACCTTGGAATCATACCTCCACACCAGTAAATGGTGTGGGAGCTATTATTTCACCATTCTAGAACCACTACTGTTGGTCACCGGTCTACCTGGTACCAGCTTTCTCGACCTGGGCAGCACAAAATGGATGCTGCCAGCCACAGACATGATTCTGCGCTCCTGCTGCTGAGCCAAGCTCAAGCAGAGAAAGGCATGACAATAGGCATCCTGTCGCAGGGAGGTGTGACTACCTCCCAGACATGATTTAGTGTATTGGGGCTGGGTGGGTGCACTCTGAGAGTGCCAGAAAGTCTGTAATGGGGCACATTTGGTGGCCCTGTACATAGTCCAGCTCAAACCAGTTCAGGGAGCCATTGGCTCCTGATCTGGTGCAAAACTGGACAAAGGACATGGGTGTAGCCACCCCTCTGTCCTGCCCCTCCCGTAGGAGGGTCCACAGAATCCGTCCAACCCCTTCCCATGGGTATAAAGTGGGTTACCTGACTACAGGACTTTAGATTTTACCTGGACAAGATTCCGCTAAGAAGAAACCAACTATTTTGACTACCTGAACATCGATTGTACGACTGAAGAATCTCCCTTGAAGTAAAGGAGTTACTCTCCTGCAGCAGCAGGCACACAAACGCATCTGACGGCTTGGTTCACCAGAGCTCCAGCGGACTCTGAAGATTTGAGCAACACAGGAGGTGGGTTCTCGAAGGTCCCTGAGGTAGATCTGACCTCTTAGCGGGTGCTTAGAAACATGTGTTTAGTGTCAAACACCTTGGAATCATACCTCCACACCAGTAAATGGTGTGGGAGGTATTATTTCACCATTCTAGAACCACTACTGTGGGTCACCGGTCTACCCGGTACCAGCTTTCTCGACCAGGGCAGCACAAAATGGATACTGCCAGCCACAGACATGATTCTGCGCTCCTGCTGCTGAGCCAAGCCCGAGCAGAGAAAGGCATGACAATAGGCATCCTGTCGCAGGGAGGTGTGACTACCTCCCAGACATGATTTAGTGTATTGGGGCTGGGTGGGTGCACTCTGAGAGTGCCAGAAAGTCTGCACTGGGGGCACATTTGGTGACCCTGTGCATAGTCCAGCTCAAACTCAAACTGAGGTAGATCTGACCTCTTAGCGATTCTGAGATCAGTATCCCTTGTGGGGGCCGTGCAACCCGAACACCTGTGCACCATGTAGATTTGCAAGTGCATATGCTTCTTGGTGATCCCTGTGCCTGTGCATTGGACTCTGTGTAGTCCTGACCCCAAGCAGTATATGCACTGAAGATATCCAGCCTCTCACTCACCCAGTGCTCTGTGGGCTGGTGCTTTGTAAACTTGCTTGAGGTCTCCTTGCAATCCCTGGTCCGCTGGCCTGTGGGTCTTGGCGAGGGTCACCTTGTTTGTTCTTAGGCTTTACTGGTTGCTCAAGATGTGCCCTGACTCTCCAATGCTTGAAGTGTCCCCTGGACCTTGCTGGTCCACGCCGTAACCTGTTTCCTCTGCCCACAAGGGTTGCATTTGCCAAGGCTTGTTGGTGCTCCAGCCGGACATCGACCCCTCAGCACTCTACATCCTTCATGGGACAGCTTACCTCTGGATCCTGGGTGTCCTCAACATCTCCTGGTCCCCGTGGCTGCAGAGTCAAGCCTCCCTTCTTCATCCTGAAGCACCCGACATTGGTGGGCATTCGACAGCCGAGCCCCTGGTCACTTGTCGTGACCCAGACTCTGTCCCCTCTGCTTTCAGGTTCCTCTCCCCTCAAATCCAGGCTTGGATTCCACCGGACACTCTTCGCCTTCCTGGCAGCAGTACTACTTTGCAGCTCTCCATTGAAAACGACGAAGGTTTCCGACACCACTTGACCCCTATGCTCCTCTGGGATAGGTAAAACAGGTACCTCGGTACTCACTGGTGGGATGGCTCTAGAACCTCTTATGTACCAAAGGGTTTGCTCAAAGTCTTCATAGAAGTGTCCTTAAACACTAACTTTCCAACCACGACTTTCCCATAGAATTGTACGGAGCACGCAGTCGTGTTTCCTCACTCTACCCGTCCTCCGTGGGCTCCCTGTGTCACTCCTCTGGGTGGTTCCTTGGGGTCCCAATGATTCTACGTGCTCTTGGCACTGTGTCTATTGAAGTCGTGATTGTTATACCATTTTTTTAGTATATGGTTCGGTCTTCCTCTGGAGCCCACTGTGTATTGTGCTACTTACAAATGTTCTGTTGTTACAGAATTGTGTGCTTTATGTTCTAATCACGTGTAGCGATTATAAGAGATTGTTATATTAATAAATACATATTTTTATATAACTACTGTGTGGTTCTCCGTTCATCTAGTCATTCAGGAGGTGATATACTGGTAAAACAAGCTGCTTTAGATTCCTTCAAGATTAAGCTTGAAGGCTGCTCTCCTTAGCTACCACTAGGATAGCTTTGAATAAGGTTATCTTTGACCCCATACATCAAAGGGTTGTGTGGCCTGGTAGAAGGTGCCCACTTTAATTAGTGGACACCATATACCAACCCACCATCTCACACCAACTGTACGGGTTTATACCTAGCAGAAACAAGACCTTTCATACAAACATGGCTATGTCTATCTTTGATGTTGCTAATACTTTCAGACAACAGGTTTGTATGATTCTCTTTCATGCAGATAAGGCTTTAAATAGGGTGTCTTGGGACTATCTTGGGGCTATTTTAGCTAGGTAATGGTGGTAAGATTTTTAAAAATGAATATAGAGTTTATATCAAGCTCTTGCAGCAAGATTGGTTATTGGGGACAAAGTATCCCCGACATTCAGGATTTTTTATGGCACTCGACAGGGGTGCCCGATGTCTTCTCTTTTTTCTCCAAATATTTGGAACCATAGTTACGCTATATCATACGCAATAAAGATATTGCCCCTATCATATTAAAATGAATTTCTGCTAAGATTATGGCATATGTGGACGATGTGGCAATCTATTTAAAAGAGCTAATACCTGCTATAAAGCACATCAAAGAAGAGGCTTCTCGATTTGGGTCTATATCAGGTTAACAAATAAATACTCATAAAACATACAACTCAGGTCATCCTCAATTACTCATTTGGAGACAAGAATGAATATGTTCCTAACTGTGCAATATATCTTGGTATTAAGATTACTAGTCAGGTCAATAATATTGTACAACTCAATTATGAAGAGCTGTGGAAAAAATCCATAACTCAGCTTCATCATTGACATCGACCCCTCTCACAATTGTTGGGTGTTGGACTATTGTAAAAATTAAACGTTCTTCTGAAATGTTTGCATTTATTTACGGGGATTCTGCTCCGATTTCCAAATATATTTTTCCAACAGATCGATTAAGCTATCAATAGCTTCTTATGGGGATATTAATGGGCACTTTTGATCTCTTTCCAAAATCAAGGTCTTCACTCAAAAAGGTGGCTGGCTATTACCAGATTTTAAAACATATTATTGGGCATCTTTTGGACAACACATCCAATCCCTTCTATTCAATGGCAATGATTTGAAAAAACAACTTATATATGGATGGATCACTTGTATCCTTCCACTGGTCATTTATTTGGGCACTACTTTTTTCTTTGTGTTTAAGCAGTCTACAAGAGTGCATCTTTTTCGCTAGCCCCCTCATGCACTGCTCCTGCAGCGTCACTCATTCTTTCACGTGTTGCATGCCCCACCAACCCTCCCTCCTTCTGTTATCTGTGTTGTTGCTTAACTCCACCTTCACCCTCCCTACCAGATGTGGCTGAGTTTGTAGCAGTGTTTAAGGTGATTGATCTCCATGATGATTAAGACACTCAGATACAATTGTGTAATGCTGAGTAATGGTGGATCTTGACTCTGTCGTTGGCAAAGTAGACTCCAAGAGGTTCCCTGTAAAGGCTGAAAATGGCAGTGAGAAGATGGCCCCTTCAGGCACTGGGTAGTCAACTGTAAGATTACTAAATATTAAAGTGGCAATCTGGTAAGGATGGTGTTGAACCGAGCCATAATAAGAGCAAAAATTCAGTTACTAGGTTTGTTCAAGATTTTCTTCAGAGAGAAGTGCTGTTGTGCCTTTAGAAACCTTGTTACATCATCCCTGCACTCTACTTTCAACATTACACTTTTACCTCTGCACCTGACCCTGTTATCTAAATAGTTCCGTCTTGGCCTGCTGATAGAGTCCATGAGTAGGCTTCACTAAGACCCCTTGAAGAGTTGTAGAACCTTCATGGACCCAGCATTAGTTTAAAACTATTAATTGAAATTTGTAAATGAATAAGAATCTAATGCTCCAATAAAAGAATAAAATATCACTGAAGGGGAAGCACCAGATTTGATGGAAATACTCATAACTGGTGCAGCTGTCATAGGTTGGACCAAGAGGACGACATCAAAAATGATGCTGAGTATAAAGATTTACAAATATCGTAATACAATAACATTCTTCCACAATGATCTGGGTAACTAGTAAATTATTGTTACACCTGCTACACATTAATGGGAGACCCCTATGTGAACAAATTGCATGTCCAACTGCAGAACCACTATACCACAGCTTGAAATACCTCCTGAATAGCTGTCTTCTGGACTAAATCCTTAACCTATTCAGGTTCTACATAAAAGAGTACATGGAGTTTGACACAGTATTTATAATACTCAGGAATAACTAATTGCATAATAGATTGTTTAAAGTTTCAGGATAACTGTTGTGATAATCAACATGTCAAATTATAAGGCCTTATGCAAGACAAAGTGTCTTGCTCACATTAAAACTACACATGTAAATTCACGGTTACACTTTGCAGTAATTCAATTCAATGCAGATTTGTAGAGTGCATTCCTACCCCATCAGGGTTTCACAGCACAAACAGCTCATGAAAAGAACAAGAGAGACACTATTTATAAGAGCCAGGTCTTAAGTATCAGTGCATGAGGGTTGCAAAGACAAAGAGTGAGAGACAAGAAGTTCCAGAACTTCGTCTCCAAAAAACACACAGAACCACTCTAACCGTCTTGCCAATCTTACCCTGGGGATAATGTCCAAGCGCCACAGCTCTCTCTTTGGGATGTTAGGATAAATCAAGAATCGAACACACAGAGGACCAGTCTGATGTATGGCTTTAAACAACACATAGCACAATGACTTATACTTAATGAGTTTAGCCACAGTGAGCCAATGCAGTAAAACAAAGATGTTGAGAGATAGAGGCACTGCGAGGGATATGGCAAAGTAGGTGGGCAATGGCTTCTGCACAATTTGCAGCCTCTTTATCCAGGAGGAATTAGTAGCGCCCAGTAATAAAGCATTCCCAAATATGATTAGGGCTTGAACAGTAGGATATTTATGTCTACGAGGGTAGGATCCTTAGGATATTTCTTAAGCATCTGAGCAGACCTTGGAAATTTGCTGCTCCATATTCAATTTATTATCCAGCCAAAAATCCAGATACTTAATCGCCTGCTTAGGGGTAGAACTGTTAGCTGGCTCCTCCAGCGAACAATGAGAACCCCATAAGTGGGTCTGGTTACCCAACAGTAGAACTTTCGTCTTTTAATAAATTTACTACTTTTGGCTATTCAACATTGCTGAGTCTACATTTGCTATAAAGTGTAGACTTACATGTCCCCACCCCCTGGAACCAGGGGGTTTAAGCCAATGTTATAAGTGTAATGTTACAAATACTAACTTTTCATACATATGCGGAGGTCTCTGCCACCGGGACGTAGATCTCCCTGTCTTTAAAATGTTTATTAAACTTTTTATAAAATGTGAAAATAATGTTATGCTAAATATATTGTGCATTAATTGCATGTAATTATATTAAATATAGAACAAAATAAAAATGCTACAGCACTATTAAGTTAATTTTCAATTAAGTCGTCAATTTATATTACATGAATAATTTTTATTAAAAAATTCCACCTCAAGTTAAATGTTTATATGTATTTATTATGCATTAAACTAGTAAAACAAGGTTATTGCAATGTAAGACAGAAATGGAGGTGTGGTCAGGCAAGTGGCCCTGCTATCCTCTGCCTGAGTGAGACCAGAAAACCCCACAGATCACAATTCAATTAAATAGTAGATTCCAGGGAGGATTGAACTATTACACAAGCGTATTCAATATATAAAAAAATCAGAGATACATTGTATTATAAAAAATAATGTATTATCCCATTAATCTTCTCTCATAATATACCTAGACAGATTTAAATACTCCCAATCACGTATGGCAGTGCCTCAAATTCAATCTGAACTGTAGTCAGTAGTGCTGTCCGTAAAGAATGAGTATTCCCTGTGTTAAGGTAGATACATAGTGGCACGCCCAATCCAGAAACCACAAACCAGTCCACAGTGAGTTGCATTGTTCATCAAAACTTGAAGGCTGCTCTAAGTGCCTGTACATACAGATTCCACCAATGTATGGTTTCTTTCATTTAGGTCAATACCTTGCCTGGTATAAACATTGCTGTATCTGAATATTTTATTGGAGAAAATTCATCATAATAAATGTTTCTTTATGATCAATTGTGTCTCTAGATTTGTTTGATGTTGAATGAGCTTGTGCTATAGTTGAATCCACCCTGGAATCTATCTGTACTAAGGTTATGACAATATTTTGTAATATAATAATATTTTTAATTGTATATTTCTAAATATTAAATTACATGTATACAGTGTTTTAAAAAGCTGAAACAAATACATGTATTTTAACATTATTTCCTATGGCGTGCCATGTAAAGCCTACCTCCATTATTTTCTGAATACATTGCTGAATAGATAAGAGATCTGGAGATAGTATGTTCTGTTTTAGGACATTTCTCTGAACTGAAATTAGTAAGACAGGCTGCAAGTTGGACTGACTAAATATTTAGGGATCAGAAATCAACACATAAGCATGAGTGGATACAGAGGGCTATGTGTATAAGGTAGTCTCATTTTGCAGGACTACCTCCCATCCCGGGTACTAAGCTTCAATATTTAGATATTTTGTTTATGATTCTTGCATCCTCTTTAAGTTATCTTGTGCTGTATCCTAAATAAGATTCTTCCACACCAACGCCTATGGCATTGTAAATCAGACACACAAATGCCTTAATCTCCTCTTGATTAAGTTACAGAAATACCTCAGGTTATTTGGGTCTTCCCAAATATATATTTCAAACACTGCAGAGATTTTCAAATTTGGCTGCCTGGCCAGTACTGGGATTGCCTTGTCTTTCACACATTTCACAGCACCTCTGTGGCCTTCTTAGGTAGTTTGTACCCAAGACATTCCAGTTCAAATCTCTTTGCATGTGTGAAAGCATTATCAAACTCAGGACAATTTTATCTCCATTAATGTTTCCAAACCTTGAATGTATATGTATTTACATGCCATTTCTACATTGCGAACCTTGCCAAAAGTCAACGGTATGCTCTACATGGTCAAAGACAAGTATAACGTCAGTGAGTGGAACGGTCCTGTTGGAGACAGAGATGATACAGAGATGTTGATCCAGTGAATAGCTGTAAAGGGGCTGCCGTTTTTTTTACAGTTGTTGGTCTGCAGTCTGATGGTGTTCTGCCTGTGGATGCGCCTAGACCCACAGGGGTGCTGGTCATGGTTGCTTTGTAAAAGATGCAGTTAGTTTTGAAGATGGAACCGGTTGGCATGGGGAGTCAATGGAATTCCATCAGGACTGGGGTGATGTTCACTCAGCAAGATGGCGGCTGCGTGAGATCTGCGATTCACCACCCATCTGCCTCATGTGGAAACTTGGAGATGACACCAGCGAGAGTGTGTTAAAAACATGCAATGGTCAGATACTGTTCAATACATGAGCTGAGGCGAGTACTGGGGCGCCCATACGACAAAGTGAGCATTTTGGTCTACTTTCTAGTCCGGACGGCAGTAAGGGCACTTACGGCTTCCAGGGTCACCATCCGCAACAAGGCATCATGCTGCCAAATGTGCCCAAGTCCCAACGTGGTTGTGGTGACATGGGGCAACAGGCGACGAAGCGGGAGTGGACACAAGCCAGCGCGGCCTCCCAGCGACTCGAGAGGCACCCGGAGGAAAGAAGTCGGGAGATGCTACTCCCACAGCGGCAGGAAGCTCGGAGATGGCACTCTCGAAAGTGAAAGCACAGGATCAGGGTCCAAGAGTCCAGGAGGGCACTGGAATAATTAAACCACGGTGATTCCGGGAATTTTTTCGGGCCGAGGGAAGACCCAGGAGGGAGGCGAACAGCGCGCTGGAGCTGGCGGAAGTGCTGTGGATAATATTACCGATGGTACCACCAATAATATTTCAAAGACTCAATAAACTCTGGCTGTAGGCCGCAAGGGTCTTGCAGCTTTGGGAACTGTAAGTACAGGACTGATACCCTCTCTGCTCATAAATTAAGACCATGGGGCTATTACTCAGGCAACTACACAGGGGGAAGCTCAACATGCGGAGGCAAATGGTTTAATGGGAGGACAAGGGGGAGGAACTGAAGCAGGTTTCTAAGGATGGAGTATTTGTTAACTCTTGAGCGTCTGTGACACTGCATTTACCAGCAAGAACCCCCGAAGGTGGCGATACATTTTTTTTCCTAAATGAGGACTCTGAGACCTCTAATGTTAGTGTTTGCGCTAGCGGCGATGAGGTCTCTCTGATTGAGGAGTCAGACTCAGACAGCTCCTTCTCTAACCCTAGCACTTTAAAGCGGCATCGGAGCAAGATTAAAGGGGGGGGGAGAAAAACCGGGACGCAATGCAATCTGATTCTGATCAAAGCCACTCAGGGCAATTAAAATGGGACTATTTCACTGCGCACTTTGATATTGATGACGGACCTACTCCTGATGTTACTACTAGAGGAGAGAGTAATTTATCTACCCTAACATCATCCACCTCTGCGGTCTCCCCCTCAATGGATCTCATTTATTCAACTGTCAAACAGATACAAACTGAGGCTTGACAGGAGCATAAGAGGGCTCACCATGCAACCAAGGTGATACAAGGGGCCAACAGGAAAATTAACAAAACTTGCACGGAAATGGCAGAAAGAACAATGGTGCTGGAAGAACGAGTGTTGGCACTAGAGACAGGAGCAGAGAGCATTACCCAACAAGCAGCATCTAACGAAACTAGGATGACGGATGTCATGTGGAAGCTAGAAGATTTTTAGAATCGCCAAAGGCGTAACAATTTAAGGCTAATGGGCATCCTGGAAAATGCAGAGGGGGAAGATATCTGCAGGTTTGTGCTCCGATTGCTGAAGGGCAGCTTACCCGAACTTTCACACTGGGACTGGGACTCAGAAGTAAGGGTGGGCGTAGTTCACGAAGTAGCACTACGCGAAGCTACGCGAAGTGCACTTCGCACTACGCGTACTTCACGTAGCACTACGCGAGCTGCGTAGTAGCATGTTCGCACTGTGTAAGATGCATTTTCAATGATTGCACAGTGCGAACAAGCATCCGGCACTGTGCAATCATTGAAAACGGCATCTTGCACAGTGCGAGCTGTAGTTTTCTGCCGCTCAAGTAGATTTTCACTCGAGCGGCAGCTTTCTCAACGCGAACTGGTAGTTTCTCATTGCGAGCGGTCGCGAGCATGCACGACCACTCGCAATGAGAAACCTGACCTACCTGCATTGAGAGTCTCGCCGGGATGTCATTTTGCTTGCTCGCGCTCGCGAACATGATGTTGAGGACCGCGAACAAGCAAAAAATGACCGCTGCATTACGCTATGCTGCGCTACGCGTGTTCGCACTGTGCTACGTGCAGCTCGCGTAGTGTGAAGTTGCGCAAACCTCGCAAAGTACACGAGCGTAGCGTAGTGCTTCGCCCAGGGTTACTCAGAAGTGCAACGAGTGCATCGTTTCCCACTCATGTTGAAGCAGAGCAATATTAATTTTATTTTTGGCAATTTTCTGCCACGACAAGCAGTTTTTGACAAAGCACCCCCAGAAGCAAGGTGCTCAGCGAAGGGCCACTCCTTTTTTTGTCCGGTCGCACTTTTGCCATGCAATGGTCGAAAGGAGGTGGAGGCTTCGCCAACTTATCTCTCCTTATCAGAAGGCTGGCTGTGAAGTATATTTATTGAGCCCTGCCTGTCTCAAGGTTATTCATCGGGGAAATACAAGGGTCTTCTCTTTGGAGATACAAGCTCAGGATTTTTTACGGGAGCTATCAGGAGCCTCGGCCCAAAAGGACTCTTAAAGAGGAAATACTTGGATATTTGATGTATTGGACTTAATGAATTTAGTTTTTTCTGGTGTTGGCACAAGGGAGTTTTGATGGGTGGTGGTGGGAAGCAGCACCATGCAGGAGGCATCACAAGGGTCTTCGGACCTTTCATGCCGCAAGGTGGGGGGTTGGGGTTCTTTAGGGGGTATGGCTGGTTCACTGGGTTAAGATGTATGCAATGGCATGGAGATCATATGGTATGGTAAATGAAATTCTTTGAAAGTCAATAGAGAATGTTATAAATGGCAAGGGGTATGATTAGAATTGCGTCGGTCAACATTTGTGGTTGGAATTGTCTGCATAAAAAGCGCAGGATCAATGAGGATATGCAGTATTTGAATGCAGACATAATATGTTTACAGGAGATGCACATTGAAGTGGGGAGGCAGAAGGTGGCAGAACTAGCAGGTTACCAGCTAATTTCCTCCACAACTCAAGGTACACTGACTAAGGGGGTAGCTATTATGGCTAGAGGGAAGAGTATTAGCTTCTCACGGCCTAAGGCGGGTCACTTGGGCAGAAGGGCCTTCACTTTATGCAATACGGATTCTTTTTCTTTCACGCTCTGTTTGGTTTATGGCTCGGTTCTTGATGATTCGGCTTTGTTTAATTGGTTAAATATGGAATTCGTTGGGTGGCCATTACCAATGATTATCGGTGGGGATTTTAACATAAATATAGGAGCTAATACAATGAAGCTGGGGCTGAGCTTATACAAAGGACTTAAACCCAAGGTTTTTAAATCATTATTTTTTGATCTTTGTCAGACTCATGGGCTTATAGATGCCTGGACCTCGCAGGATCCTCAAGATGATGGCTTCACCTTTTTTTCAACCCCCCATCAGTCACATGCTAGGCTTGATTTTTTTTGTGTCCCAGAGCTTGTTTGACTAACTGTCAGATTTTTAAATACCCTCGGGTCATGTCTGACCACAATGCGCTAGTTCTCGTGATTCCACTCCAGCCTGTCAAAAGGGAAACACCAAGGTGGACCTTTGATAGAGCACTCTTCTCTGATCAAGACTACATTGCACATATGGAAACTTGGGTTCCGAGATTCATATCCAAGAACAAGGGTAATACGCGGATGGAAATCGTATGGGATGCCCTGAAGGCAGGTCTAAGGGGGAAACTTCAAGGTATGTTTGGAGGACACAGCTAAACTTTATCTACAGGAACTCTATGCTAAACTAGCGGACACAGAAACACAATTGGTCGCAGCTATTATTAATGGGGGAGAGGTGGGCCAGGCACAGACTAGGGTAGCCTTAGCCAAATCTAAAATATTGGAAATCTCAACAAAGAAAGCAGCGGGGAAATTTACAGCTTGGAGATCCAAAATGTACGAATGTAGTGAGAGAGTGGAACATCTGCTTGCAGTGCGCACTAGACAGAAGGTGACTCAGGGAGCTATTCTAGTAATTAATGATCCTAAAAGGGGGAAGTCACTGAGGCCCCAGACATTCGGGCTGCCTTCCAATGCGTATATCAACTTCTATATTCCCAAGATACAATGGGAAGCGAAGAAGAGATACAGGATCATCTAGCAGAGATGCCTGGGGAAGGGCTAACTGGGGAGGAGAGAGAAGCACTACAGGCTCCCATCACAGCAGACAAGGTTGCAGGTGTTATTAGCTCTTTGGCTAATGGGAAGGCGGCGGGCTCCAATCTTATCTTAGGGGAATTTTACAAGAAACTGGCACACTGTTTATTAGAATTACTGGTCTAAGTTTTTCTCAAAGCCCAGTCAGGTCAGAGGGAGCCCGCCTCTTGGGGGTCAGCTAATATGGTGGTCTTTCCCAAGAATGGGAAACTGGTTAAAGAGCTGGGCTCCTATAGGCTTATAATGCTAATTAATAGCAATGTCAAGATCTATGCCAAGATCTTGGCAAACAGGTTAGCTGAAGTGGTTAAAAAACTAGTTAGTCCGGTCCAACATGGGTTTGTTCTGGGTCGGAGCAAAATTGACCATATTGAAAGGGTGATTGCTCTCTTTGATTCAGCCGAGATTACGGTAGACCCTATTGGGCTGATCCTGCTAGATGCAGAGAAAGCCTTCAATAGGGTCTCCTGGCCGTTTTTATGGGCAACTCTTGAGAGAAGAGGGTTTGGCGTTGGCTTCATCAAGGTTGTTTCAGTAATGTCCACGTTGCAGTCATTCTGCGGCATACATTGTGCACATGTTTGCTTCCGGCCCTGAGCTGGGCCTGATCAAAGAAGTCGGTACCATTCTTGAATCCCATTTGGGACAGCAAGTAGAGCTGACTCTCCAACTGATAGTATTGGGGGTGAACAGCTCTCATTTACCTGCCCGGGCTCAAACTTTTCTTTATGTCGCTATGATAGTGTTTCAACTCTGTTTGGCCACCCATTGGCTACAGGGCAACAATGGCTGGAGTGACTCCTAGCCGTATATAGGCCAGAAACAGCAGTATACACCAGAAGAGGGCAAAGATCAAGAGTCACGGGGATGGGTATATGGGTTCCTTTGACAAGATGGTTGGAAAATGTCTAGGCGACTGGTCGGAGAAATTAAGGCTTATATCTCTGGTTGTTTGTGTACCAATCTGGTGCTTTTAATAACTGCTTGCCTTTTTCCATGCCAAAGGCTGAATATGTCTCTGTAGTATGGCTTCTCCTGGTTTTTTTTTCTTTCTCTCACAAGGACCTGCCAGGGTGGGGCCGGTGGAATGATCCCTGGGGTGGGAGTGGGTGGGAATACTGGATATACTTGAATGTCGTTATATGCTGTATACTTTTGGATATTAAAAATCAATAAAGAATTGTTAAAAACAAAAAAAATGATTGGGGTGATGTTATCATGTTTCTATCAGGCTGTGGTGTGTTGGATGTCCCTCAATACTGCCAATGTGGCATCTGGAAGGTGATGGAGGAGAACATGATCACCATCCAGATGGTTGAGGAAGAGGGCATGGACAGCAGTTCTGAAATCGTTTTCTGGAAGAAACAGTTTGACTTTATGTAGAAGTTAGAGCTGGTACCAAGTCATCTTTGTTTTATTGTCAACTTGTTCCTTGTGTGTGAGGTTGTTGCCGAGGTTGAATCCAAATTACTTGGCATTCAGTGAAAGTTGGGGTTTGAATTATCAAGTTTCTTGCACCAGGTGTGTACGGTATCTGGTTTATTATACTTGGCAAATAAAACAAATTTTGTCTTGTCTGGGTGGAGCTTCAGGTCAGCGCTGGACTTCCCGGTTTGGATGAGATGCAAGCAGTGTTTGATCTTGCAGATGAATTGTAGGTGAGCGATGTGGCAGTAGTTTGCGAGGTCATCAGAGTCTAGTGGTTTCTATAGATGCGGGAGGATATGGCGTGTATTGACAGCTTCTGTGAAGATGCCTTGAGGGAAGCATTGACAATGGTAAGTAGTTAATACAATGGCAAGTAGTTAAAACCTTACACCCCTTCCAATATTCTAAAGTCCACCTCTGGGTTCTGTTTGACCATAATATTATGGCCAAAATATTGTCAGTGCTTAGGTCACAATATCAAGGGTAAGTACATTGTTTTTATGTCTGTTAATAATTTCAATTAAAAAAAACAGTAGACTAAAATGTTGTAGAATGTTAAATTGTTTTTACATCTATTTTGTTATTTGGTTAGCTTTTAGTAAATTTAACAGAGAAATATAAGTTCAATTATTGTAACTTAATTTCAATTTTTTTAGGTTGTTGGGCTAATTGGTGGAATCAGGTAGGTAGTGTTTTATTTAAAAATATTGTTTTACATCTATTTTTTGTTTCGTTTAAATATTACTTTTAGGGTTAGTTATTTTATGTTAAAATATTGTTTTGTAATATGTTTTTCATGTGTTTTGTTTTAGGTTGTGGGGTTTTTGGGGTTGAATTAGTAGCCCTTTTTTAGTGATATATTAAGTACAATCAAATAAAGAATGTTAGAATAATGCAATTATTTTACATAGTTATTCTATTATTTAATAATTGAAAAAATAATTGAAAAACATATTGAGATTATTTCTTTTTATTTAAAAATGGTAACAAAGAAAAAACAGGTGTATGTTTTCAGGGTATTTGGGGTTTTGTCTATTATTATTATGAAAAATACTACAAGTACAAGGCGGGAGTTTAATGGAAATAAATTAATTTCTAAATTAATACTAAAATAGTAAATACTTTTAATTCAAAAAATGGGTTCAGTTTATAAGTTAACATATCATTTAACAAAGCAAATCCCAATACATTTTACAAAACATTGGGGTTCATTTTTTGTTTTCATTATTTTTTAGGATTTTTAATTTCAAAAGAAATTGTTTTGAAAAAGCCTAGCTAATATTATTTTTTTAAAATTCTTTTCATTAATATTCATCGACATAAGATATACAGTACAGAGGAATCAGCATAGCCATACGTGGTGAAGACAATAAGCAACCGCTCTTTACGACATTATATTTTAGGTGTGAGTTACGGGGTAGGGGCATCCTGATCAATGCTACATGGTGGACTGCATATATCCCCTAGGTATGAGTTCCACGGGCTCCATATTCAGGACAATTTTTTGGGGCAACCACGGGCCGTGTAGACTGTCTTTTCCCTGTGCATGCACCAATCAAGGTCTTTTTTCCAAGCCTCTACTACGGGTGATTGTGCCGCTCCCCACAGTTGTTCAATGTTCTTCTTTGCCAACATTAATTCCAGTGTAGCCCACTGTGTTTGGTGAGTATTCAGATCAGTAGGTTTCCATATATTCAGGAGGCACCTACGTGCCTCTGGGCGAAGGATGAAAGTGAGTACGTCACTTATTATGTAGTGTATTTTTCGCCAATAGGATTGTACGTGCTCGTATTCCCATATTATGTGAATGAATGTGCCTAATTGGCCGCACATTCTCCTACACTCTCCTCCCTCAGCCCTCCCCATCTGTACCAGTTGGGGCCCTGTAACATATACTCTGTGGAGGATTTTGAGCTGTACAAGCCTAAGTTGTGTTGGGATTGCAAACACTCTCAGGGGAGACACTGCCTCCTGCCATTCTTCATTGTCCAATTCGATACTAATTTGTATTGGGTAGTCTCATGGTGGGGAGGGAAGGTCTCCCTTGAGGACGTATAGAAGTGACTTATTCCAGTTGACGGAGAACCCAGAGTATCTGCCAAATATTGCCAGGTTGTCCAGGACTGCCACCAGGGATCTCCTGGGGGAGGCCAGGTACAATAGTATGTCATCTGCGTAAAGTGAAATGCGGTCCTCCCAATCTGGGGACCAACGCAGTCCTCCGATCCATGCTGCCAGTGGTTCCAAATCTAGAGCAAACAGTAGAGGGGAAAGTGGACATCCCTGACGGGTCCCACGACTTCTCGTAAACGTGTCTGATTTTTGTTGTTGACCACAACCTGCGCCATGGGCTCATGATACAAGAGGCATAACCATTGAGTGAAGCCCAGACCAAACCCCATTTTCGCGAGCACTGCCAAGCGATATGGCCATTCAATAGTATTGAATGCCATGGTAGCATCCAAGAATACAAATATAGCTGGTTTTTGAATCGTGGTTGCTATATCCAGAAACCCATGGACTCTGCGCAGGTTTAGAGCTATGTTTCAGTGCGGCATGAAGCCTGACTAATCTGGGTGTACTAGGCCCTCAATTATTTTAACTAGGCGATTGGCCAGGAGCTTGGCTAAAATTTTGGGTTCTGCGTTTAGGAGCGTGATCGCCTGTACGAGGCACAGTCAGTTTTGGGTTTACCCTCTTTATGAATTGGTACTAGAGTAGCCACCCTTTGGTCCATTGGCAATATCCCCCACTCCATACTTTCATCAAACATGGCTTTCAAATATGGGGCTAATTTGTCGGGACTGAGTTTATATAGCTCGATGGGAATGCCATGGGGAACAAGGGCCTTTCCTAAGTTTAATGATCTGATTGCCTGCGCTATTTCGTCTGTCGTCAAGGCACTTTCTAGAAAGTTATGGTCCTTTGCAGAGAGTGTGGGGAGCTTTATCTCTCGCAATAGCTCGTGAGAGTCCTCTTCAGTATATGGTGCCACGGTTGTGTACACAGCACTAAAGAGGCTGGAAAACCAGTTTGCGATATCCTGTGGGTCTGTTATGGAAATATTACCTGTATCCCTGAGCTCCGGAACCAGTCTGCTCCCCCACTCCCTTTTATCAAGCCAAGCTAATAGATTCCCCGCCTTGTCTCCCAGGTCGTATATTCTGCCCAGTTTTTCCCTCCCCAGACTTTTAGCCCTGTCAGTTACTAGTGCCTTATAGTCGTCTTGTTTGAGGCGTAGCGAGTGGAGTATCTCTGGTGTGATCTCAGTTTCTAATTCCCCTTCCAACCGGTAGATCTCTGCCTCAGCTTTCGATATCTCTTTCTGTCTGTCTTTCTTCATTCCAGATATCAGAGACAGGGCTTGGCCCCGGATCACTGACTTAAAGGCTTCCCATAGAGTCTGGGAAGAGTCCACCGTCCCCTCGTTTTCTCTAAAGTAGTTATCTATGGCTTTGACAAGGTCTTTACGGATTATCGGATCTTGGCGGTACCATGGGCTAATTGGGGCACGTCTCCCCACCCTTGCTTGGTTAAGGACTATGTTCACCCACACCGGGGAGTGATCAGAGATGCCCCTGGCTAAGTGCCTGATTTTGTGAATATGTGTTTGTAGGGCGGGGACTAGGATATAGTCTATGCGGGAAAGGCTGTGGTGAGCCCCAGAGTGGAAAGTATATTGTATTTTTTCTGGGTTGTATGTTCTCCACCCATCAGCTAGCCCCAGAGCCTCAAGAAAGTCCAGCAGCCAATGAGAAGATGGCCCTACTTCACGTGGGGGGTGGTGGTCCAAAGTGCCTAAGACCACTGAGTCAAAGTCGCCCCCAAGCACTAGCAGACCTTCCTGTAGCGAGAGTAAGATAGCGCCCAAGTTTTAAATGTGGTAGCTTGCAGGCCAGGTGGTATGTAGACTGCCTTGAGAGTTCTGGTGTGCCCTTCCCATACACCTGTGACTTCCATATATCTGCCCCGATCGCCCGTCCATGTGGAACTTATGGTGAAGGGGAATGAGTTTTTCATCATAATACCAACACCCCATGAGCTAGTTGTGAACCCCGCATGAGCTACCATTTTGTATCCCCATCTGTGCATCGCCTAGCAGGAGTTCCCCACCAGGTGCATTTCCTGAAGCATGACAATATCAGGGGCCTGCATTTTAATATACTGAAGGACCACACTTCGTTCGCTCATAGATCTCTCACACTGGTTTCATAGATCTCTCTCAAACATTATCAAACCACATCTCACTTCAAACGACTTGAATGCTGGCTATCTGCTACCCAGATAGCCCAATTCCAGCTCCTCACCTTAGTCATCAAGTTGATCCATAGTATATTCCCATTGTGTCTCGCTGACAACTTATCCTGCCATTGTTCTGCTAAAATTCTGCCTTCTACAAACCACCAAACGACCCTCCAGTCTATCAGTTCCCAAACTTCTCCTACTCCCCTTCAAGCGTCCATTCGCTCCAGCCACTTGGCTCAATGTGCTGAAGTGCTCTTAAGCTCACCTCAGAGCCATTTAATTCCTACAAGCTTTCAAGATGGTCCTCAAATGCTTTTTTCTGAATTGTGAGCCTCACAAACTCCCCCCTATGATGCATTTCTACAAATTGTCAAAGGTGGTCATGACTCTGCCCAGCGGAGGCATCCTTATTACCCGTAGAGGCTGTTGGAATGCACTAACCTGAATTTTGGATCAAACAAGAGCAATGTACTTTTCCATCCTTCTTTGCATCCAAAGCCACCCATGAACAATTGTCATGTCATGGTTAGTGGTAGAACCAGGGAAAGGTGTACACTCTAAGAGAGAGAGACAGAGAGACTGGATATCTCAACTCTGACTCCTCATGTTTGTATTTCCTAAGGTCTACTCTGCAGGGGCTAACATCTGCTGGTTCACAATGCATATCTACAGATAAGATTAACATCTTTAGTAGATATCTCTATATAGAGTACTTTAGCTTATGAGTAATAAACTGTAAACCCCCCCCAGATTATCTCTATAACTCAGAATCTCTAGAATATTGTTAGATCGCTGATGTTCCTGGAACTGAAACACAAATACAATCTCAGTGAACACAATGGGGTCGATTCCGATTCGGGAAAAACGCTCCGAATAGCCGTTCAGAGCGTTTTTCCCGTACGAATCGTACCCTGCAACGTCCCGTGCACGTACGACGAAGTACGATTCGTACCAGGAGCCGGACTCCGAACAAATCGTACAGAGACCGTACGACTCGAATCCCCGTACGAGTCTCCGTCGAAACCCGCTGTATGCGCCATCTTAACGGCTCACGGCTGGTTTATACGACCCAGCAAGTACGATACGTGTTGGGTACGCACCGTATGACCCTTTTTTTACGGGAGCTGAAAACAGCCGTTAAAGCAGAGTTCGTGCCGAAACAGGTACGGAACGCCCCTCCGGGTACGGTGCATACCCCCCATGATCGCAGGGGTACGCGCCGTACCCCATGTACCCTGGGTGTACAGGCGTACCCCTGTGATCATGGGGGGTACGCACCGTACCCCATGTACGCTGGGTGTACGGGCGTACCCCTGCGATCATGGGGGTACGCACCGTACGGGGTGTATGTGATTGTGCGCTTTTCCGTACGAATCGTCCTTACCTGACGTGGACCGTACGGATCGCGTCCTGATGCCCCGGTCCGGATCGTACTCGTCAGGTTGTACGGCGTGTGTACGAGTTGTACAGAGAGGGCTCCGGATACGATTCGTACGGACTTTTTTTTACCGGATCGGAATCAACCCCTATATATACGTTTTGTCATATTATCACCTGCTCTTATTACAAGGTAACTAAATTATGTTGTGTTCTCTCTTTCAACCATATATTGAAGATTGTTTCTTATGTTGCAGTATCAATAAACATATTTTAGGATTATATAATTCACACTGATATCCTTGATTTGTCCTTTTACCTAAATATATGCCACTTCTTTAAATACGATATATACATCGCAAGAATGTGTACAGTCTTAAGGTGATGGGAATCAAAGGTGCAACAAAAATATAGTTCATACTCCTTAAAATCGTATCTAATCTCTAGAATTATTCTTACAACATGTATACTTTGTTTACAAGGTACAAATAAATTGCATAGAATAGTTCTGTGTATTTATCTGGTATTTTAAAACATGCTTTCAAAAAATAAAACAAACAGACTCCATGGATTTGACAAATTAAAAACGTAACATTGATACATGGGATCCGTGAATTATATACCCCATTTGATCATAGGGAGACTTGACCAGAAGTTGCTGATTTGAACTGCTTAAGCTCTGTTTTAAAAGAAAGAAAATAACCATTGCAGCAGTGTCGCCATTTTGATTTTTAAGTTTTCGAATTGTGTCAGGAGGAGTGGTCAACGGCATCAAAAGCTGCGCTTAGATCGAACGTAATATCAGTGTCTTGTCCACAACTGTCTGTGAGCCTTCTGAAACCCTCGACTGCTGACGTATTCACCGATTCCCTGCTCATTCGTGGGCACAAACCAGCTTAAACCAGGCTCACTAAATTGACATAGCCTACTACCATTTGCTGTATATGTCTAGCACGCTACCTTTTCTTGGAGTTCTGAGAGATAGGTAAAGATGTAATTGGTCAGAAAATTTCCAGATTATTAGTAACTAATGTAGGTTTTTGAGTAATGATTGTGCTATGATTGGGTTGAATGATTCTGGAACGTGTCCTCTACTATAGAGTTCGCATTAAATAAATGCTTTAACTCATTTTCGTATTTCTCTCAGCGATTTGCTTGGGCAAATATATAGCTTGAATCAGAGGTTTTATTGGTTTCCTTTAGTTTAATGGCGTCTTCAGCAGAGAGACTATGAAATGATAAATATTGAGGTTGATGGTTTATTGTGCCAGTTGTTTTGTGATCTACCTCTAATTGATCACATTTCCTCTGTATTATGTATCCACTAATTCCTGAGAGGCTTTTGTTTAATTTCTGATAACCACTGGTTTATCAAGGGTTTGTAATTTTTTAAATATTTCTCGATGCATTCCATGCAACTTAAATCTTGGTTGAATAAAACATATTTGTTGCTGCCATTACTATTTCATTTTATTTTCTCGTTTATATGAGATACAGAATTTTATCTTCTTGTCAATAAATGTCTTGCCAAGAGCTCCAAAGCTATTAACATTTTCTTTCCCTGAGAGATTTCTTGCTAGACTCATTTAGAGTGCAAGTAATGGTCTTTGGTTTGCATTTATTTAGTTGGTGCAATTTCATCAAGTGCATAAATTAAAAGATTGTTGCCATTCTTCAGATGATAATTGGCTTCTTTAGTCGTTTGTTGTTTGTTGACATCTGAGTTTCAAACATATCCATTCAGTTAAGATGTTCTTCCAACAGAGACTCAGTATAGCCTTAGAATTTTAATTTTCAGATTTTTTAAGTTGTAGGTTCAGAATTTGGAACAGATTGAAGTAGTGGGTGGTAAAATAATACTTTTAGGCCTGGAGTCTGAGCTATTACCACATTATGTGCACTGAGATTAAAGTCTTTGTCTAACTCTGTGTGTGGCATCTAGCATTCCTTGTTGTAGTTTTCATGAGTTCAAGTTTTTATTCAGTTTCTAGTCATTGTGTCAATTGGGGAGTCAGCCATGTGTTGAAATCAAATCCGTAGAATAACTATGTGGTCAAACATGGAGTGACACTGGATGGTAAATTCACCCAGCAATTAAAATAACTAGTAAAGAAAGAAAGAGGTCAATATGTTAATATGAAACCATATTTTCCTTTTGCAGTGTCCATTTCTAAAGCAATAAGAAGAGAATGTGAGCCAGGAAGTTGATTATACACATTGCTCTGGATTTGTAGTGATTCCTCGTTAATTAAGACTTTGCCTCCACCCTTCCTTTCCTGTCTATCTTGGTGGAGGATTTTATAATGGGGAGGGACTAAACCTTCCAGTATGGAAGTGCAGTCGTCATTTAAACAGGTTATGGTAAGAAAAGTAATTGTTCATTATTGGTCTATGCGTTTTCTACATTTAACACCTTTGCTGCGGCGGCTATTCCGCCGCAGTGCTAAGGGGGCGGGGCGGCCACGCGGCGTGCCCATGCTGGTGACAGAACCGCTCCGTCACCAGCCTCGGTTGAGCTGTGCTCATGACGGAGCGGTTCTATCATGTACCCGCCCGCTCAATGGAACGCCCAGCGCAGGCGCGGAATGCGCGCCGCGCAGGCGCGGCGAGCGGGCCATGACGGAACCGCTCAGTCATCAGCACAGCGCCACCGCAGCTGATGACGGAGCGGTTCCGTCATCAGCATCGAAGGAGTTAATAAGCCATCAAACAGCTTTGGAATGGCATCCTTAGTTCTTCGTTTGAGAAGTGAGGAAGGAAATCCGATGTTATGTGTTGCAGAGATCCTCGGTGTTGCATTGATGTAAATGGCAAGAAGAGACCTACTGAGCACATGAAAGAGCTTCTCATATGTTTCAAAAGAAGGCTTTACACAGAAAATAAGAACAATTCCTTGCTGGAAATTATTACACATAAGATTTCTGTGTGAGAAAAAAGTGTGCTTTAGTTTTGACAACAGTGAGAACTACTGAAGCCTGACCATCTGATTTTATATTTAGGACATCTATAGAAATTTGAATATTAGTTGAGGTACCGACCTCAAGTAATAAAAACAATCCTTGTCACTGTGAACCACTAAAGTCACAAATTAAACCAGAGGTCAACACATTGGAAGCTACAGCTATGACAGTGCAGACAGGCCTAACTTAGAGGTACTGTGTAAAGTATTGACGCAGAATTAAAACAGTAACAACGTTGAAGTGCAAAACAATAAAAATCCAAAAATGAATTGGAAAATAGAGTAACGTTTATAAAACAGAATGACACCGACATGACAAAAATCTAATAACGGGAACTAGAGATATGAGTTTTTCAATTTGTAAAGGGATAGTGCCAAGGAGCACAAATCTATGGTCATGGTAGAACAGGACCTAGGTGCAATTTGATGAATACCGCAATGGAGGGTGCACCAGATACACTAATTAGGTTTGTACTTGTCAAAGATTTTACCCTCTGACTTTACCCCCTTTATGTCCCAATCCACCAAAGGAGTACACTTCTCAAGCCTCACTGGACCTCAGGGGGAAACTTAGGGACTCACAAGGTGTGAGGAAGAGGCCACAGCAGCGTCCAGTCGCCACTGGTTAGCTAGGCAGTTGCATGAAAATAACTCTTGTAGCTTGCTGTGTCCTAGTAGCTTTAGCAGGAGGTCAGTATTTGTCCAGGGTATAAGAGATAGAACAGATCCAGTATTCTAGGTTCTTCTCAGGTCTCAGACAGCAGGTTCAGTCATATTCTGAACTTCAACAGGTCCAGGATTGTTGTGAAGTGGATGCCTGGTAGTGACACATCTATGTCTTGAGCTAGCGGGTGGGAATAACATCGGGGATGCCCTAACCAATGGGGTAAAGGTTTCCGGGTCTATAGGTCTATAGGTCTATAGGGGTTATGCAGCCCATCCCAATCAGATTTCAGAGCCAACCCCAGCACCAAGACAGCCCTGATTGCCACAACATAAGACATCCATGCCCTACTCGACAGAGGAGAATCAGCCGCTGTTATCCTCCTGGAACTCTCTGCAGCTTTCGACACCATCTCCTACCACAAACTCATCGATCGACTATGCTAGAATTTAATCATAGACAATGCACCTCAGATGGTTGACTTCCTTTCCCACAGGACGTACCCAGAGAGTTTGCATCCCTGCTTTCACCTCGCAACCCAAGCACACCATCTGCGGCGTACCACAAGGCTCAGCCTCTGGGTCAAGGCCAGCACCCTCCCCAGCACCCTCCTCAGCAGCTCCGCCATCTGATCACCACGCCAGCACAACAAAGAGACCTTCGGCCGAGCAGGGTTCGAGCCAGCAGCCCTTCCCAGCGTCGCTCCCACCTCCCGACCTCTGCTCCCATCCCCCTCCCCTACTTATGGCAACCGCTGTGCGGTCGCGTGCAGCAGACGCACCGCTGGCACACCGAAGGCGCACCTAAGGTGAGCCCATCAGCGCCCGTCCGTGCCTGACCACACCCAGCGCCAGACCCCCTGGCCCCTACGCGTGCCATGACACCCGACGCCAGTATGAAACCAACCTCCTCCACTCACTCAACCTTGGCCGATCTCCCGCCTGCTTCAGGCCACCCCGAAGCACACCCACGGACCATTCACCTGCCAAAACTGCAGCTTCACCAGCCAGTGTACACCAGCATGTCCTGCCCCCCCCCGCAAGGCATACAATTAATAATGGTTCTGTTGGGCAAGAATACTCAGCGGTGTGGTATCCATGCTCTATTACTTCATCAATATATCCCAGTCAGGACACATACATACATACATAGATAACAATTGTTATTGAGATCCGACTGTACAAAGTCTATTAGGAACAAAAAAATAATTTATTGACCTACGAAGACTATTGTGTTTACAGTTGGCACTTTGTTTTATTTTGTCTCATCAATCAATCAATCAATCAATCAATCAATCAATCATAGGCATTTATACCGCGCACTACTCACCCGGAGGGTCTCAAGGCGCTTGGGGGGGGGGGGGGGTCTGCTACTGCTCGAACAGCCAGGTCTTGAGCTTCTTCCTGAAGGAGAGGTGGTCTTGGGTCAGGCGTAGGTCGGGAGGGAGGGAGTTCCAAGTCTTGGCGGCCAGGTGGGAGAAGGACCTTCCTCCTGTTGTCGCTCTGCGGATGCGGGGGACGGCGGCGAGGGCATGATTGGTCGAGCGGAGATGGCGTTTGGGAGCGTAGAAGTTGAGGCGGCTGTTGAGGTAGGTCGGGCCTTGGTTGTGTAGGGCTTTGTGTGCGTGGGTGAGGAGCCGGAAGGTGATTCTTTTGTTGATCGGGAGCCAGTGCAGGTCTCTCAGGTGTCTGGAGATGTGGCTTCGTCTGGGGACGTCGAGGATGAGTCTCGCCGAGGCGTTCTGGATCCGCTGGAGTCTCTTCTGGAGCTTGGCGGTGGTTCCGGCGTAGAGGGCGTTGCCGTAGTCCAGTCGGCTGGTGACTAGGGCCTGGGTGACCGTCTTCCTGGTCTCGGTGGGGATCCACCGGAAGATCTTACGTAGCATGCGCAGGATGTTGAAACAGGACGAGGAGGTGGCGTTGACTTGTCTGGTCATGGAGAGGGAGGAGTCCAGGATGAAGCCCAGGTTGCGTGCGTGGTCTGTCGGTTTGGGTGCGTTGCCCAGGGCGGGGGGCCACCAGGAGTCGTCCCAGGCGGAGGGTGAGGAGCCCAGGATGAGGACTTCCGTCTTGTCTGTGTTCAGTTTCAGGCGGCTGGTCGTCATCCACTCGGCCACGTCTTTCATCCCTTCGTGTAGGTTGGCTCTGGCGGTGGCGGGGTCGTTGGTCAGGGAGAGGATCAGCTGGGTGTCATCGGCGTAGGAGATGATGTTCAGGTTGTGTTGGCGTGCGATGGCTGCAAGGGGGCTCATGTAGACGTTGAAGAGGGTGGGGCTGAGCGAGGAGCCTTGGGGAACGCCGCAGATGACTTCCGTGGCTTCTGATCTGAATGGGGGCAGGCGGACTCTCTGTGTCCTTCCGGCGAGGAAGGAGGTGATCCATTCCAGTGCTTTCTCCTCGATTCACCTATCTATGTATGTATGTTTAGATGTGCACCAGTCCTTCACTAATTCTCATGTCTTGATTTGTATATGGTAATGTATTGTTTGGACAGCATAACTAACGTTTGGAAAATAAGAGAGCATTTGACTAAAAACTTTACCCTCTTTAGCATTGTGGTCTGTGTCTTTGTTTTATGTATAAATACCACTGTATATGTACCCCGACTGGGACATATTGATGAAGTAATAGAGCTTGGATACCACACCGCTGGGTATTCTTGTCCAACAGAACCATTATTAATTATATAACTACCCGCCCAGGTTCTGAGGGTTACTGGGTCACCCTATTATAATTAATGGCCCCCAGGAAGGCAGGCAACAGCCACCTCAGATCCATACTGCTTAACACCCGCTCCATCCACAGGGGACCTGCTCGACTCATCCTCTCCGGACGTCGCGTTCCTGATGGAGACCTGGATGAATACCTCATCGGAGCCCGACGTTGCCATAGCCATCCCAGATGGCTACAAGATCACACACAGTGACCGCATCAACAGACCGGAAGGGGGAATTGCCATCGTCCACAGATATACCCTCAGAATCTCAACCAACACTGAAGACACCCTCAGCACCGCCAAACACCTGCACTTCCAGATCCACATCAATCCCAACACCACCCTCAGAGGAACCCTCATGTACAGACCCCCGGGCACAGTTCATCGACTGCATCACAGACACCATCAGCTCGCACTCCCTGGCCTCCACAGATTACATCCTCCTCGGAGACCTGAACTTCCACCTAGAGAACACCAACAACAGCAACTCCACTACACTACTGCCAACCTTGCAAACCTTGGCCTCAAACAGCTCATCACAACACCCACCCACTCCGGCGGACACACGCTCAACGCCTTTTTCTCCGCCAGCAACCGCGTCTCCATCAGCCACACCACCGGACTCAACTGGTCCGATCACCACTGCATCCACTTCTCCTTCATGAAAACCACTGCACACAACCACCAGCAAAGAATCCCCCCCCGCAGCTGGAACAAGGTCACCGAAGACCAGCTTATCACCACCCTCACCCGAAACCCACCAACCGACCACACAGACACTGACACAGCTACCTGAAAACTCAGGCAATGAATCAACGACTGAGCCAACACCCTCGCCCGATCAAGAAACCCTCAACAGACGCACCAACAAAAGAGCCATCTGGTTCACTGCCGACCTCCAGTCATCCAAGCAGACCTGCAGAAGACTAGAGAAGAAATGGCACCACAAACAAACACCGGACAACCATGCAGCCCTCAAGAACGCCAGCCGCAGACACCACCAATTCATCCAAACGGCCAAAAGGACCTCCTTCAAAGAACACATCAACAACAATGCACACAACAGAAAAGAGCTCTACAACATCATGAAGGAACTCTCCAACCCCAGCTCCAGCTCCAACGACATCCCACCGTCACAAGACCTCTGCGACTCTCTAGCAAACTTCTTCCACCGCAAGATCGCAGACATCCATGACAGCTTCAACTCCCAGACCCCTCCAACAGCCACCGACATCCCAGACCCACCACCCCCCAGTCACACCGGCTGCCTGACCTCCTGGAACCATGTCAACGACGAAGACACCAACAAGACCATGAACACCATCCACTCCGGCTCACCATCCGACCTCTGCCCCCATCACATCTTCAACAAAGCGAGCTCCAACATCGCACCCCAACTCCGTAAGATCCTCAACAGCTCATTCAAGACCGCTGCCTTCCCAGAAATCTGGAAACACGCAGAGATCAACGCCCTGCTCAAGAAACCCAAGGCATACCCAAAGGACCTCAAGAACTTCCGGCCCATCTCCCTGCTCCCGTTCCCGGCGAAAGTCATCGAGAAGATCGTCAGCTGACAACTGACCAATTCCTCGAAGAGAACAACTCCTTTGGATTCATCCCCATCCAGATTCCGCAGCAGCCACAGCACCAAAACTGCCCTCATTGTCTCCACAGACGACATTAGGGCCCTGCTGGACAACGGCGAAACCACAGCCCTCATCCTCCTGGACCTCTCAGCCACCTTCGACAACGTCTGCTACCACACCCTCCGCACACGCCTCTACAATGCAGGAATCCATGACAAAACCCTGGTCTGGATCACCTCTTTCCTCACCGACAGAACCCAGAGAGTCTGCCTCCCTCCATTCCGATCTGAAGCCACTAACATCACCTGCAGCGAACCCCAAGGATCATCCCTCAGCCCAACCCTCAACGTCTACATGACACCACTCACCAACATCGTCCGATCGCACGACCTCAACATAGTCTCATACGCCGACGACAACCAGTTGATCCTCTCCCTCACCAAAGACCCCAAAACCACGAAAACCAACTTCCACGAAGGGATTAAGGCCGTCACCGAGTGGATGAAGAGCAGCCGCCTGAAACTGAACTCAGAAAAGACGGAGGTCCTCATCCTCGGCTCCATCCCCTCCGCCTGGGACGACTCCTGGTGCCGGCCTCGCTGGGAGCTGCACCGACACCCACTGACCATGCACGCAACCTGGGGTTCATCCTGGAGTCATCACTGTCAATGACGTCGCAAGTCAACGTCGTCTCCTCCTCCTGCTTCAACACCCTCCTCATGCTTTGCAAGATCTACAGATGGATCCCCACCGTAACCAGAAGGACGGTCACCCAGGCCCTCATCACCAGCAGGCTGGAATACAGCAACGTCCTCTATGTGGGAACCACAGCCAAACTCCAGAAAAGACATCAACGCATACAGAACACCTCTGCCTGCCTCATCCTCAATATCCCCTGCCACAGCCACATCACTGCCCACTTGAAATACCTGCACTGGCTCCCCATCAACAAGAGGATCACCTTCAAGCTCCTCACCCACGCTCACAAGGCACTCCACAACACTGGGCCAGCATACCTCAATAACCAACCCGCCTTCTACAACCCGAACCGCCAGCTCCGCTCCGCTGACCTCACCCTCGCCACCGCCCCACGCATCCGCAGAACGATCGCTGGCGGCAGGTCATTCTCCCGCCTCGCCGCCAAGACATGGAACACCCTCCCCACCCACCTGCGACAGACCAAGGACCTGCTGACCTTCAGGAGATGTCTCAAGACCTGGCTGTTCAATCAGTATCTTGAGACCCACACGGGTGAGTAGTGAGCTTTACAAATTGCTGATTGATTGATTGATTGATCCTTCAGTCCAACCCTCTTCAACATCTACATGACACCACTCACAGACATCATCAGATTGCATGACATCAACATTATCTCCTTCGCCGACGATACACAGTTCGTCCTCTCTCTCTCAGGGGACCCCACCTTGATGAAGAACAACTTCCACAACTGTATGAAGATCATCTCGGCATGGATGAAAGACAATTGCCTGAAGCTCAACACTGACAAAACAGAAGTTCTGTTCTTTGGCAGACACACCACCCTCTGAACAACTCAAGGTGGCCGGCAGAGATTGGACCAACCCACATCCCAAAAGACTATTTCTGCAACCTCTGCATCATCCTGGACAGTGAACTTTCTATGAAACATCAGGTCAATGCCGTTTCCTCAACCTGCTTCCACATGATCCCCAAACTCTACAAAATCTTCAGAAGGCTACCCATCATAATAGGAAAACTGTGACACAGGCCCTCATCACCAGCCGACTAGACTTTGGCAACGCACTTGTAGGCACTATCACCGAACTCATGCAAGCACTCCAGACAATCCAGAATGCAGCAGCAAGACTGATCCTCAATCTGTCCAAGAGGACACACTTCACCCTTTCACCTAAAGGCTCCCCATCCAGAAGAGATGCCATTTCAAGCTTCTGACCCATGCCTACAAAGCCCTCCATCACCAATGACCAACCCACATGAACCACCGCCTGCACTTCCACTACCTGACCAGGAATCTCCTCTCCACACATCTCGCCCTCGCACAGTTGCCACGTATCCACTGCAGCCACTCTGGAGGGCGCTCCTCCCACCTCACTGCCAAAGCCTGGAAAGCCCTCCCCTTCAGCTCCGCACCCTACTCTCGCTGAGCCACTTCAGGATGGGACTCAAAAGCTGGCTCTTTTACTGATACCTGCAGCACCGCACATGGATACCCTCTGGGGTGATTAGCCTTGCTATACAAGTACTACTTGATTGATTGACTGTGTAGAAGCAGGACAATTGTGCGTAGGGCTCTGCCCAGCTCTGCCCTCCCATCCAGCTAGTGGTGGCCCATCCAAGCACACATATTCTCTCTATTGTGTGTGACTGTCAAGGAGGAATACCCAAAGTCCACCAGTGAGCTACACTCGGTCATGTGACCCAGAGACAGGCTGCAGGCACTAAATGCTAAAGCAGGATAATGCCAACTTTCTGAAACTTTACAAAAATATGGAACCTGGCGACTAATTTGCAAAACTGATAGTTATTTTATCAAACTAAGGGGCAGCGCATTTAGTCACTGTCCCTTACTTCATCACTTGAAAATATTTTTTTAAAACAATTTATGTAACCATTTTACTTTTTATTGGAATATTCGAAAGACACATTCTTCATTTTCCAGATAAAGGTAAAACGAACATGTAAACAATATTGTGAAAGTGCAACAAATAACATTAAAAATTGTGTGCATAACAGTAGAAATCTTGGAGGTTGGTCATTACCCTATAGCATGGAAAACTGCTTCAATTCTGCCACTTATTAAAAAACCCAATCCAGAACCCAGTGCTCCTAACAGCTACAGACCTATCTCCTGTCTCCCCTTACTAGCTAAAATATTGGGGAAGGCCATGAACATGCAACTTAGTCGGTTCTTTGAGAACAGCAATACGTTGGATCCGTCTCAGTATGGGTTCCGCGCAGGACACAGCACTGAGTTAGCATTGATCAAAACCACAGAGGAGGTTCGTGATGCTGTGGACCAGGGAGGCTCAGCCATCTTGATCATGCTGGATCTGTCGGCAGCCTTAGATACGGTCCATCACAAGTTGATGATGGGCCGTCTATGGAAGGCGGGGTCCACGGCAAGGCCTGGAACCTTTTGAAATCTTTTCTGTCCAACAGAGTACAAATAGTGGATCTAGGAAGGGACAGATCAACACAGTTCTACTTCCCATGTGGAGTGCCACAAGGGGCTGTCCTCAGCCCAACGCTTTTCAATTTATATGTGAGCCCGCTGGCTGCCCTCATAAGATCTTTCGGGCTATTATTAAACTCTTATGCAGGTGACACCCAAAACGTGCTGTCCCTTCAGCGGGGAAAAGAAGCTGATAAGTCCCCTAGCTGCCATGACTGCATGTTAGCAGTAACTGACTGGATGTCCGCTAACTGCCTGAAATTGAATGAAGACAAAACCAAGGTGATTATTTTTTAGAAGAACCCCAACCTCTGGTCTCCAGCTTGGTGGCCCAGTGATATGGGCAACCCCCCACTCCCTTCGCTGAAAGTCAAGAATTTGGGGGTAATCATGGACAACATACTTACATTTGGGGACCAGGTCAGCGGGTGGTGTCAACAAGCTTTGTCATCCTGAGAACCCTGAGGAAAATAAAACTATTCCTCACTGAAGAAAGTTTCAGAACAGTTGTCTCAGCCCTCATTCAATCCCGTCTGAACTATTGTAATACCCTGTATCTGACTATTAGTAAGAAACATCTTAACAGATTACAGATGGTGCAAAATGCGGCGGCCAGGCTGCTTACGGGCACTCCAAGGTTTATGTCGGTCAGAAATGGCCTACGTTGTCTTCATTGGCTTCCGATAAAACAACAAGCTCAATTCAAGACTCTCTGTAGGTCTTTAAGTCCTTGATGAGGAACGGCCCAGAAGACCTAAAAAAGCGCATTCAATGGTATGTCCCTCGGAGAATGCTGCCCTCAAAGAAAGCAAAGCGGGTGATCGTTCCCAGAGCTAGAAAGGCTAATTGGGGTTGAAGGAGCTTTGTTCTAAGAGCCACCAATGCATGGAACTTGCTTCCATTATACCAGTAAGAAACTTGCGAGGCAGCGCGAGCCTTTAAATATACGACTTTTTCGGCAGCCGTTACTCTGGATCGTGACTTATAGCAGGAGGATATTCAGGCTGGCGTCTACACTAGGAGGAACAACCCCACAGCACATTGTGAAAACCAGTAACTCAAGACAGATGTGATCGATGTCCTCCTAGAAAATAGTACACATAAAAGAGCTGAAGAAATATTTGGGTACTACCATATGAAGAAAAGCTATAGGACCCCTCAATAACAGTAACACCAAATCATTAGGGGGGGCCTAATTGAAGTTCTCCGGTCCAAAAACATACAGAAGAAATTACACAGACCTAAACTACTGAACTTTCTTAAAACAAACAGAATCAGTCATTTGTGTGTTTTTTAATATCCCCTGGGTATATGAGCTTGTGTATCTGGAAGAGGTCCTGAGGAAGGTGGCCTTGTGCCGCCGAAACGCGCGTCGACCAGTGCGAGGTCTCATACATTGTATTGAGACTCACGAATTGGCAGGGTGCCCCGGTCAATTTGTTTCCAGTTTCCTCTTTTCAGAGGTTGTAGTTATGACTGTGGTGATGGTATGAATGTGTGAGTATGTGAGGATGGATGGTCAGTTACCAGGGGTATAACCATTTGTGTGGAGTGATTTTTTTGCTTATAATTGTATATTATGTTTATATTGATGTATTTCTTTTTTCTCTGTTTAAACTATGAAATTGTCCTTGTACTAAATATTTAAAAAAAAGTTCTTACTATAAAAATGAATGTATTATCTTTGAGAAAATATAAGGAAAAATAAGTACAAAAGAAATGATGACTTGAAAATAATAAATACAACTTTAAGACTTTTTTAGAAAATAAATGAGATTGTTGGTTGTTTGTCACCCATGTTGAAATAAATATTGGATGTATACCCATATTGTAATATTGTGGCCATTGAGGGAAAACAGTTTTTCTTGCTGGTTTCTTATTCCCCTCCTTTCCCTGGCCAAATTTAAGCTTGATGGGGTCCCAATTGTGTTGCTACTAGCTTCCATTATATCTTAGGACTGCCACGGAGCTCCTGTCGTTCAGGAAAGATCTGAAAACGTGGTTGTTTTCAGCTTAGTTCTCCGTCTGAGTCATGGGCTGTGGGTACCACGTAGATAGTGCTTAGCGCCAGGACACCCTTGGGTAGCAGTGCGCTTTATAAGCCTATATAACATAACATAACATTGCAAATAATTACACCAGTCAATAATTATGATACATAAGCTCTCTTTAACTGAAGAACTTATACTTTTCTACTTATTAGAGACGAGCTGTCAATGGGGAGAATGGAGTTTGAGGGTCTCTCCTAGGGCATATTTATACTGGCAATCTCTCGAGAGTCCTATTTAATAACAATCCTTCATAGATGAAAAAGGAAAATGCAGACGCGTTTCCAATCCCCATGTGACTTTGGGGATTATCGTCTGGGCTGAGCCACGGTGTAATCTGAAAATTCAAAAGGGAGGGACATTTTTAGGATCTTTGACTTCCTACTCTTCTACATTGTCTTAGTACGTAAAAAATATAGTGTACCTGTACTTTAGAAAAGGTTGTCCAATCGGAAAAGAGTTTAATATGGTGGCGGTGTCTGCTAGACACCGCCATCCATACTATGAAGGGGGCGGACACATGCCTCCGCCACGGAAAGGCCTTCCGGAATCTCTTGCGGGTGCCCATTGAGGGCCCCCAGGGTCCTCTCGGGGTTGCACATGGGGGTACCTATGGTACCCCCCTGCATATCAATATAGAACGTGGCAGGTACCGCGCAGTGCCTGCCACGTTGTGCATTGAAATGCATGACGTGCATTTTTAGCATTGCGGCGGGCGGTGCTTTCATCACTTCCTGCTGCAATGTTAAATATGCGGGATGCGCCCGCCACTGTGGCAGGCGCATCCTAATGGCCCCCACAGGACCCCTGCCCTTATGGTGGCCGGTCCCTTTTTACGTCAGGATGGCGGGCGAACTTTGTTCGCCAGCCATGCTAATGTGCCCCTAAGTATCATTCTTAAGAGCTGCGGCTGATGATTTGTTTGGATTACGTTCTAGAACGTGATGGCCGCCAGTTAGGAACATCCTTCTATTATCAAAAAGGACAGATGTACACCAAGCTGTCCAATTAAACTAAATGGAATACTTTGAAGATCAACAGAAAGACCCGTGTTCCAGGTTTATAGAGTGCCATCAGTAGGCCCATATGGTTTCAAGGCGAAAAGCAAGTTTCAATTTTTCAAATTCAGAAGCTCTAAGGATAACAAAAGTATTAGTCCACAAATAGTAACATTCTTTTATTGAGAGGTGAGTAACATCTTATATACTATGTTCTTCTCTAGAGTTACCAATAAATACACTGCTGCTCCTAATGTCTCGTTCAAAACTGAGTCCTGCTACTTTACTACAAAAGTATTTTGCACAGTTGTTGGAAATAATATATAATACCTGTACTTGTACAATATTGTATCCATATGGCTGGTTCATGTCTGAGGTGGCACAGTGGGCTAAAAAAAGATCGACTGGCTTGCAGCTCTAATTAATCACCAGTGCTTCAAATTAATTGAAGCACTTTATCCATCACTTATGGTTTTCCTCATGGCAATACCAAAGGAGCAAGTGTGTGCCCAGACATGGGTCCCATGCCCACCGTGACACAGGAACCAAGCTATGCCTCTCTGCCGAGGCATTCCTAGGCCTGAAGCAGTCTGGGGTTGCTGGTTTTCTCAGTCAGAGGAGACCAGTACTAGCAGTTTGGGCAGGCTTAGTCCTATTGGACCAAAACAAAGGCTGACGGCATATAGCTGGGTCCTGCCTGAGGTGGTTTAGTGGGCAAAAACGATGGACTAGAATGTGGCCACAAGTAATTACCAGTGAGTGAGATTATTTCAAACATTCCACCCATCACTCTTTGCTTTCCTCATTAGCAGAAAATGAAGCAGATGTCTCTTTCCCGAGAGCGCACAGGGGGTCAGAGGTGATTGATTCAAGATGCTGTACTAGAATAAATGGTAGCTTTTCCAGTATAATGCAAGAAGAATAAAGATTGTGCGCACACGCACATTGTCAGGGTCAGGCATCGAGGCAGTGGTGCCTTCTGTTTCTCATGTTGTGGCCAAGTCAAGTTTGTTTTCACCCCCTCCCCCCCTCGCCCCCACCCCCAAAAAAACGTGGCATGAGAGAAGGGAACACACTTGCTCTATGCACTACAGAAAGACAAGTGAACATTCTGCGACAAAGTTAGTATATTACACGTTCTCTAATGGATGCTTTAGACTTGTATCTTCATGTGTGATGACTACATGTCCCAGGAGGCATAGAACACGGAATCTTTGGTGGTGGCTTGCTATGAAAAGCAGGCCTGCTCTAGGCCCATCGCACGTTATCCTGAGTCATCCAGATAAGTGGCAAGCTCCGGTCGAGCTTCAGCCTTCAAAGGAAGATATTCATTGGAAATCAGAGACCGGACTGTTCTCCAGGTAGGCGTGCTCTTGTAACCTTCCAGTTACAAATTCTTAAGGTTATTCAAGGCAAGTACTGATTAAGCTCTCTCGAGTAAACAAAGGAATTCGAAAATACTTCAATTAAGTTTTTTTTTTGTGAAAGCAAAGGAACAATGTGTTAAACAGTCTTGAGAGCAAGCTTCAAATAACTCCAGAAATAGTCACTGAAAGGTTATTTTGACAAAAGTATGAATGAAGACAAAATAAAATTCAAGCCAAGTTCGTTTTAATTTATTGGAGCTCAAAAGACCTTCCTCTGCTGTGAACTATGAAACATCTTGGAGCACTTTTTGTGATAGGTCTGTGTCAAGTATTTGAGCATAATGATTACTTTAAAGAATATGACTGTCTAGAAGACATTGTTTGAATTAGAACACATTGATGATATTCTAGACGAGGGCCAAGGTGATCCTGGCTGTTGATGTGATTGGAAAGAAGAGATTCAGCTAGGTTTCTTCTTTTTACAGATGAAAATCAGATCGTGTATAGATAGGTAGAGTGGATTGGTTTTAAAGAGCGATAACCCTTCTTCTAACTCTATTATTGTTTTTACAGATCTCCTTCCCTGCTGTTCTCTCCCCAACCCCCTTCCCTCACCTGGTTACACAAACGATCTGAGCTATAATAGCATACACACTTGGTGATCCTTGGGGGTGGACCTTTTGAGCATCAGTATTCGAGCATGGTGACACTAAGGGGCCGATTAGGATGGCGGACGGACTTGCGTCCGTCCGCCATCCCAGAGGTGGAGGGACCGTCCACATGGACTGCGGAGGTCCCTCCGTGCAAATCAGGATGTGACCGCCACCCTGGCGGTCACATCCTGGATATTTAACATTGCGGCGGGTGCTGCTTCAAGCAGCACCCGCTGCAATGTTAAAAGTGCATGTGTAACATTTACATGCACAAAGCGGCAGGCACCGCGCGGTGCCTGCCGCTTTGTGCATGTAAATGCTGGGGGTACCATAGGTACCCCCCATGTGCACCCCCCACCCGCCTACGCCCTGGGGGCCCGCAACGGGCCCCCAAAAGCAAAAGTACACATGCTTTTCCACGGCGGAAAAACCGCCGCGGAAAAGCATGTTTACTAATGCTTCCTAATTTGGCTGGCGGTGTCTGATAGACACTGCCAGCCAAATGAGAGCTTTTCCACCGCGGTTGTAATCCGACCGCGGCGGAAAAGCAGCGGACAGAATCCAAGACCCACCAGCCATCGTAATGCGGCGGTGGGTCTTTGGTGACTCCGCAGAGGATTTTCCGCCTCCTCCGGGCCGGCGGTGGCTTCCGCCGGCCCGGAGGAGGCGGAAAATCCTCTATCATAATCGGCCCCTAAATACAGAATAGATGCAGGTAAGAATATTTTTTCACATGTTATTTCATCCAATTAAAGTGATACATAAGGTGTGGTTCACAACACAAAGCTTTCTATTTGTTTGTGCAGTACTGTACATCATTTTTCGAGGTCTGAGTCAGAACAGCAGCTTATTTGAGCATCTCTAAAAATACACAAGTGAAGGTGCCTGTATGGAGAACATCCACCGCTGCTCACTGGTCCACGGCTACGAGCAGGTCAAGTGGAACCACATCCCTCATTCCCAAAAATAGGCACTCCACTTGTGCACCCACTGGGCCTGGCTTCCCCTGCACTTGATTCCTCATTCCTAAAAATAAGCACTCCCCTTGTGCACCCACTGGGCCTGGCATCCCCTGCGCTTGATCCCTGATTCCTAAAAATAAGCACTCCCCTATAAAATAAAATAAATGTTTTTCAAATGGGTCCATAAAGTAAAAATCTTTTATGATTGGAGCACTGGTCAGATACAACAAGGTGGTTCATACCAGTCAAATATTTTAACTTCTGACTTTGTTATTTTTAGGGAGTTCAAACTCCTCCTGCATAACAAGCCTGAAGATATATATTACAAAGTTGCATCAGAGTCAGATATCTTTGCTAGGCCACTTACAAGTTCCAACTTTTCATGGCTTTTTTCAGCAGCATCTCTGACTCACTTCAAAGGCTCCCAAGACTTCAGGGACAATACTTGCGGGCTGGGTCTTACTCTAGCAGAGATCACCAGCAAGGTCCAAACCAGGTCCAGTTGAATCTGGTTCCGTCAGGAAAAGGGAGTTTTACATATTTACATATTTTTAGGTCCTTGTAGCCACAGAGGAGCTCATTCAACTGACCCTTGGAGTATCCTTATTTTCCCTGGGTACAAGAGCATGCAGGCCTAGCCCTTCAGGGCTATCTCAGGTCACAAACAGCAAGCACAGTCCTCCTCTGATTTTTTGCAGGTCCAGAAAGTGTTCCTAGGGGTCCCTTGGGGTGAATGGCTCTAGCTAGTAGGTGACTCTTCCATAACCAATGGGGCAATAGTTCCTGGGGGACAACCATACCTACTTTTACCTGTTTGCTTTATAGCAATTAGTCACAAAATGTCATGTGCCACAGCAAGGCCAAGCTGGCCAAAGGCTTCAGCTAATCTAAACTTGGGCTCTGAAGGCTGGGGACCTGTAGAGGATCGAAGTAGGGAAATGAACAATTGTCCACCTTCAAGCACCACTAATATCCAGATTGAAGCTGGCCCTGCATGCACAACAAGCCAGGAGACAGAGTTCTGATAAGACAAAAGAAGAATCCCTCAGCACTAGACAGGTTATACACATGAATGCATCTGGCATCCTATTTGCAAAAGTGTTACATGTGGCTCAAACAGATCTGTCAGGTAGAATTTTACATTGTAGTGCTAATAGGATGGCAGCCCCCTACGCTTCTGCTAAACTCAAAGTAGTCATGCCTGACCATTCAGGTTGACCTCTCAGTGACAGTGACTTATTGTGTAGCTCTTGGATGGAAAGGTACACCTCAATCACACCTCATTCAGGCCAAGTGCTGACTGGGAGTTGCTGTAGAGTTAATGTGGATTAGTCTCCAGGGACTTGAGGCATGGAAAGGATAACTTTCTAAAAGTTATTTATTATTAAAAATCAACTTCACCACTGAATTGGAGTTTTGATAAATAGTAAAAAGAGTATTTGACTTACTTTCCTAGCTTGTCCCATTTGCTAGTCTAGTTTTCATACATCACAGCCAGACCTTCCACAGAGAAAATAGTTGTAGGGGATTTGCCACTGCAAGGGCTTGGTAACATTACATTTCCTCAAGTCCCACTTTTAAATACAATGAACCCTGCCTTGTGGGCTACAAGGCCTACATAGGATTCATTTATGAAAAATTAAAAGGAATGTTAATCCCCTGCCCAATGGGTTATTTTGACAAGTCGCTATGCAGGTTTAAATTGCAGCAGTCATGTTTTACTGACAACCCTAGTGGATAGAACAACAAGTACTGCAATCTACAATTGACATTTAAATGTGCATACTGTGGGTGTAGTTTCTACACCAAATACCATGGGTTTATAGGAAAATTAAATGCACCATTCGGGGATTAGCCAATTTCTATATGTTTTAGCGGTCAGAGAGCATACACTGGCCATTGGACAGCAATGCCCGAGTGTCCAGAATATAGAAGCACAAAGAGCAATCAGCATAAAATGGGGTGTCCATGCAAAAAGGGAAATTTTCTCACAGGGAGCATAGCCGCTTTACTGCACTGGGATCATAAAACCAATGAAATAGTATTCTAAAAAACTAAACAATCTAGAGAAAAGGGAGTTTTGTTAATCATGTGGCATATTTTTAGACATTTTATGAACACAATATATTTTCATAGAAAAAAAAAATCTTTATATAAAAAAGAGGGATAACTGAAATCTTCTACTCTGGGAATTGTGTAAAGAAATTAAAACAAGCATTTACAATGCAACGGTTTCGCCTTTGGAAAAGTTAGAGCTATTGGCAAAGTAAATGACAATGCCATTTATTTATCTGTTTTCAAAACCAACACATAAATACAAATTTTGTCATTTACAATGCCAATAGCTCAAACTTTTCCAAAGGCGAAACCGTTGCATTGTAAATGCTTGTTTAACACTGCTGCTGTCCAAGTTACTTATTGGTGACTACCTTTGAAATAATCCAAAATACCCCAATGCTACCAATCCGTGTTATTCCAAACCATTCTCTACCACCAAAGTAGTAGCATCACTGCTGTTGTAAATTCTGTTCGGGCCCAAACTGCTAAATCCCATTCATCCTGAAGTCTATACTCCAATGATTATCTGCCAACCCCAAAACTGTAGATCCCTCGCCCCACCTTGATATTGCATTGGTGGAATCGCAAATGCTCTCAAAATGACACTCACCCACATCAATAATCCGAGTTCTGTTGGGATATGCCCAAAGACAAATTGTAATGGTATTAACACAATTGCAGCCTTTTGGGGTTAGACACAAACTAGAAATATCACCCCCACAAAATCTCCAGTTAACTGGAGTTGCAAGACTCTTTCAAAGGCTAAGCCCCCTCCCAACTCTTAATCTCTACAAGTAAATCTAGGGTGCACTACTACTAACATGCATTCTTTAAATTACTGATAATGAACACCCATTCAAGAGTAAACTTCATTACAAAGTTATTGCGTGCTGTGGTGCTCAAATATTATCCCAACTCAGTCCTACTAATTCCTCTTCATTCCAGACCTTGCTGGAGGCCCTAAATGTCCACATCTATATAGTACAGCGACCGATTATCCTTAACTTATTTGTCTTCTAACATACTTTAAGGCTTTAGTACCAACAGACTTTGTCCCTTTATGCCACTATACACCAAAGATGACCCACCAACACATCTGCCAGGAATCTAGCCCCACTACACTGGGTGATCTAGAACTGTCCTTAAGCAACCGAATTAACAGCTTATTGCTCCATTTATCCTACTACAGCCCATTAGACCCACACTACCAAACATTTATTCCCATGAAGTCTGGGTGAAAGTCCTCATAAGTATGAGAACTCAAATGCTGCAACACTCCCCTTTTAATAGGATGGTACATACACCAAAATCGGTATTATCCACATTATTATAAAATATTATGAGGCTTAACCTTCCCCAAAAAATGCACTCCATACTGGTCAATTCGTTTTTGGGACAATCCTCAAAAGCTTCTTTCCCTTCTACTCTAAGATAGAGGACAGGTGACATTTCAACAGAAATGCAACGAACATTAGTCTACTGTCGAGTACCTCGTCGAATTATTCAAATTGTTCTTGTGATGCTCACGCAGCAAAAGAGGCTAAATGCCATTAGGAGTTGTGTGTTTTTGCCACATGGAAAGGACTGTGAAATCACAAGGAATCCAATGCGACCACTGTCAACGAGTGTGAGTAAGCCATTATGCACAATGTGTTATTGCAATGGCTTACTACTAATTTGCAGTGCACAGTAGCCGAAAGTTGGCTGAGAGTTAAATGTTTGCTCCTGACATCTGTGAGATCTGCAAGTCACGAGATCAAATTTTTGTAAAGGAAACCCAGCATGTCATCCTTCTAAGTTCGGGAATGACAAAATCCTTTAATTAATGCCTTTAGATCGAACTTCAGTGGAATTTTGCTCTGCGATTTATTTGCTATAATACTATTTAATGCTCATTTCACAAGCCACAACTTAATTTTGTAATCCTCTCCCTGTTTCTCTGGATAAACTGGGGTGGCGCATGTCCCTTAAAACACCGCCTCTGTCATACCAAGACATGCAGGGTACCAACGCACGTCACTTAACACCTCTAGTCCCTGTTGCAACGCTCATGTTACTAATGGTGCAACTCTTTAATTAAATGTGAAATGAGGTAAATGCACAACAAATCTGTACCAATTTCCTCAGTATTTTAGACAAACCTTGAGATAACCAAGAACCTCTATAGATTATCTTATTAACCTATATTAAATGTAAACCTTGCGATGATGGAATCATAAAGCCCTGGGAACCCCAACGCAAGAGCTGCTGGGCTGATAAAACATCCCCAAAAAGTGCGACTAGCCCATCATTCTAATACATGCTTCGCCGGAAAGGCCTTTTATTATTTAAAGACTTCATGAGAAATGTACAAGCATCCACTGCTGTTCCCTACCCCTTTTCTGTATAGTGACAGGATCGTCTACATATCAAAAGCGGTTGCCTACTTATTATATGACGCACTGCAGAAATACTCACGCCAAAAGCTACACTTTTTGCTTTACATATGCCTAGACAAACGTCCCACCGCTGCAGTCCAATTATTGTATTCACTTAAACACTTGTAGGACTCTGCGCAAAGATGTAGGCGCGTTTGGAAATAAGGTTATGCGCTGGGGTCCATCTAACAGCTAAAGTTCTTAAACATTGCTAGGTGCATTAATTTCCCTCAACGGTAGCCCTTCAACTCTCAGCAATACTGGGAGCCTGCAAACCACAATTGTGAGTACACCCACCCTAGCCGAACATTCTATTGCACCACTGGAATGGATACATATGCGAAAACCTACGGTCTTAATTGTATGCATTGATGAAACCCCAAAATATTATGAAATCTAAAGATTGAGCATTATAAAAATTGACAGGCTGCCACAAGCCCCCACCTCATCGTTTTACCTCCCCCCATGACAGGCGTCAGTGCCCCCTCGCTATCACATCCCGAAGCGTTGGTACAACCCAACATTGAGCCCGCCCCTTACTCCATTCAGCGAACCTCTGTCTTTCACCTCCAATCCACTGAACCCCACGACCCATAGCCAAGTGTACACCCCCAGTACCTGCCGCCTCTCCCCCGCCCCGCGGCCTCCGCTTCCTGCCGGCCTCACACAGACAATATGGGAGCCACACACCGCTCAGCCGACAGCCGCAAGGACCACAGCGAGGCCGGACGGAAGCGGAAGTGTTCCCGCCCGCCATTTTTCCCACGTCTAGCGCCAATCGCGCCATATTGTGTTTGGAAGAAGTCACGGGCAAGGAGAATATTTGAGCTTAAGGCCGAACCACAGGTCAACCTATGTTGCGGAAAATATACAGCAGGCAGTAGAAGCTGTCACAAAAGTAGATCGGACACCGGTTGCGAGAAAATACGCAGACTCCGGCCGTTGGCTCGTCTGTTGACCTTGCCAGCCAGCAAGGCCAGCAATAGAAAGTAAAAGAAGACAGGACTGGGCCAACCTTCTTGCTGTGCCTGCTGATTCTTATGCCATCGCGAGTGGTAATACGATTTCTAAAAATGAAAGCATCTAAAATGCTATAGAATGGCGGATTGCTTCTATGCGCAAATTGTACGAGCATGATCCTAGTTTTAATTAAACACTGGTACTATGTTGCTCATTTCAATACATTGATAGGTTATACACGTTTTCTAAACGAGTGACACGTCTACCAAATGTTAATTATTTTGCGAAGACTAACAATGCTGCGTAATATTTAATTTTCTGGCGCCTTCCCGTGGCCTGTCTAGCCGGTCATTTTAAAGATGGCTGCCGCGTATTCTTTCGGTACGGAGTGGTTTCAACCAATACTTGACAGGTACGCCCTGATTTCGTTTACTCTGTTCCTCCGTCCTGAAGGCTGGGAGCCTGACGTGCGTGAGATGAACAGAAGCGTGCTGTACTTGTCAACTGATCCCCGGAGGGTAACGGGAATGGTAGTGCGAAAGTTCCTGAGAGCGGATGCCCTAGATCCAACCGTATCCATGGCCTTGTAGTGTTACTTATTCTAAAATGAAAGTGTCTTGTAATGTGGGCAAACTCCTTACACTTAAAACAAGTCAGGTCCCGGGCCGCGCTGTGATTGGCTGACGTCACGGGGGTGCCCCGGGCCGGCAGCCAATCACAGCGCGGCCCGGGAATGACGTCACGGGGGTGTCCCGGGCCGGCAGCCAATCGCAGCGCGGCCCGGGACAAAGGGGCGGGGCTTAAAAAAAGCACCAGAAACGCCCCCGAATCGCGTTTTCAAGAGAAAGCGCGATTGACAGCCTCTGTCTCCCAATGGCTAGCCTCCATTTATGGAGCTAGCCAATGAGAGGCAGAGGCGGTGCCGACATCCCTACTGTAGACAATAGTTTTCGATCTGGGAGTGGCACTGCGTGCCCCTCGCCAGGTCGAAACCTAAAAACAAAGCCCTTGGTGGTGGAGTGGGTAATAAACATTGTCCTATCACTGTCCAAAACATCACTCATATGCCTCCAGGCATTGTCCTGGATTTCCCAACACAAGTAGCTATATTCTGCTCTTGGGTTCCATCCACCTGGTGCTGAAGTTTTCAGGTTTCTGGGCACCTATTCCTTATTAGCGGGTGGGATTCAAGGAGAAGTAGGTGCAGGTGTAAAGGTTCCATTGGTGTCAGAGGAGAAGTAAGCTAATCTTTCTGAAAGGTAAAAAGGGCAAAGTGCATGCCATTCAGGATTGTGATTACTTGTGTAAGTTGTCGACTGACACGATGAATTGCAGAAATGCTGTTTAAAACTTCAAAGGCCTCCTCTGAGACCAGTGCAAGGTTGTTGGGGACCGGGGCAAGAGAAGAGGTGGACAACCTCTCATTCCTTAGCTTCACAAGAAGCACACATATGCACATATCAGTTAGAGAGTACCGAGGGAATGTAAAAATGAAGACATATCGAAGAGGTACAATCATAAATTATTTGACATAAATAAACGTTATTAAAGCCCTGATTTAGAATTTTGCTTGATGATTCACAGATATCAAAGATATTCCACTAGCCTTATAATTAGTCTATTCCACTTTTTGTAATGTTGCGAAGATATAAGTAACCATGGTGATGAAGTAACCCAGCAAAAACAACATAAAACTGCATAAAGGTGGCCCATACATTTTGTTATTTTTAAAATCTGTCCGTATTACCCCTGCTAACCTAGAGTAAATGTCCTGTGCTCCTCTTTAAAAATGGTTAGATTGCCTTTTTGCTGATTGATATATTGAACTTGATGATTTGTGCCTAGTATATGATGATGAAAATGCACCCAGTACATGGAACTCAAAAGTCACTTGTGGACTGCAACACCTATTGTGCCATTGTTAAAAATGAATATTTCAATTTGTGGTGGGTGAGTGCTCACCTCAAGGAATAATAACAAATCTTGTCAGGCTAAAAGTGCCAAATCATTATGTTATGTTAGCTCAACCCCATGGTGGCTCTAGCACCAAGCAGACAGGATAAGCTTACAGCAATATGTAAAGTATGTATGTAGTAACAACAGTAATAAAGTCAATACCATAATGTAGAACAATTCAAAGCTGTCTCAATTTCACAGAACAAAATTAGACTAAAATGGGAAAAATATGCAGAGATGATTTTTTAAAATTTATATAACTAATGCTCCAAAAAGGGAAAAACGCCAATTACAGTAGGACCTAGGTATGATTTGATGCTGACTGCATTGGAGCCCTGGTCATAAATACTGAATAGATTGATCCCAAAACAGCCTAAAAGTTAAAAGAGTTAAAAAAAGTTACTAAACCCCAATCCAAAAAGGACTGTCATTTGTTTTCTACTGAACGATTCTTTTTAGGGTGGGATAAGCCTGAAAATGTATCCGCTGTTGTGGAACTCAAGGTCGGATACTTCAACCAGGTTAGTTCGCTGAAGTGCTGGATAATATGAGGATATAGGTTAAAATATTCTAAGAATGCAGAAAGGGATTTTGACGTTTTTAAAAATAAAAATAAAGACATTTCTTCAAAGTGCCTTCCTGCATTGGAAGTTAGATTTCTTTTTCAAAGTTTTTGACTTAAAGACTTTCAGTGGAACCAATCCACTAGGTGTATCCAACCAGGGCTCCATTGCGGTCAGTCTAATTGTTGCTAGGTCCTGGTCTAATTGGCACTTAGACCTTGTTGGCTATTTATTTATTGGCATTTGCACATTGTAGACATAAATGTATCTGATGACATAAAACCTCTTTGCTTTCTTGTGGGTGGGGATTGGTGGCCAGCTTCATGTTATATCTGCCAGTATAAACCCACAAAGTCAGGATTGGTTATGTCTACCAATATAGTGGACCGGGATTCCAAATTCCAAATTTGACACAACCATCCGCCATTCGTGATGTTGCTTCCATCAAAGTCAACTAGAATGCCTCCCATACAAAATATAGAGATAAACCATCCACTCTGTAAGGTATTGATGGACAACCCAAATAAATATTTTCTTTAAAAAATAATTTAAAAAGTTTAATAATAAATAATTGTGGATTTTGTGCAAACATACATTATTTTCACACTGTATTTACATTTAGCAGATATGTCCCGCAGCCAGTACCAGAGAGAGGAATAAGAAGGCAACGTCAAGAAATAGTGTACAAAGTACTTCCTGATCTGGAAACTATGCAGGAAAGGACCATAATTAAGAAGTGCAGGCTGAACCGTGCCACAATTCAAGCTTTAGCTCAAGAATATAAATCAGACCTGTTGCCGGACATTAGAAATTAAACTACCATTCCACCCATTGTGAAGATATTGGCAGTGATACATTTTTGTTATACTAGCTATTTTCAGTACATTGTTAGCGATTTCAATGGGATGTCGCAGTTGACTTTTTGTGCTGTCCTAAGCCAAGTTATGGATTTTATACTCAGATGTATGAATGATACATCCTAGTTCCTACAGATAATGCTACATTGAACAATATCAAGGCTGAATTCTATGGTTTGTCAGGCATCCACATATTTTTGGTGCCCTAGGTGTAACTCACACTGCAATGGTGCCACCTTATGACTGGAAGCAAATGTACCACAATTAGAAGCATTTCCACTCCATGAATGTGCAGGAGGTTTGCAAAGAAGATCTACACTTCACCAGTGTTTGTGCAGGATACTTGGCTCAATCCATGACTTGCTAGTGTTTCACAACAGCTGCAGCCACAACAGATGGCAGACCATGCGGCAATGAGGACTTGGCTTGTTGCTAAGTGTTAACATTAGTGGTGTACTGATAGTATTTGCTCATATGTTGGTATTCAGACATACTTAAAATTATGTTTGAATTTTGATTTATATTTTCCAGGGGACTCAGCTTATCCCAATCGAAGATGGCTTTTACCAATACTGCAAAACCCAACAACACCAGGCAAAGGTCTCTTTAATGAGCCCATGTACAAACAAGGGGGTATGTGGACAGGCTTTTGAGCTCCTAATGGTCTGGTTCTGGTGCCTGAAAAAGTCTGGAGGGACATTCTTCTAATCTCCTGGTAAGATATGCAAAATAGTTATAATGTGTTGCATGCTGCACAACATTGACCTGCAGAAGAACATCCCCTTCATTCATGATAATGACTACCAGTGGGAACCCCTGGGTGATTTTAGCGAGAAGCGGCAGCATGATGACAGTGATGAAGATGAAGGCAATGACCTCAGGCATGAACTCATTGAACATATCTTTGTCTGATGAAAAGTACATTAAAGTACAATGACCATAAATAACTTAAAATGTGCATATCGTTTTTTACAATGTATGCTACCAATGCTATATATATTTTCTATAGGGTAAGTATAAAACACATTTTGTACACAAAGAAATGCAGTTGAATTGTTAATCAGCAAAATGATATACTTGAAATGTGACATGTGAAAATGAATGTTATGAGAGATTGTAAATTTTATAGTTCTTGTTCTTAATTGATTTATATAAATTCCTCCTCAACAGACAAGAGTTATTTACACACATATTAATATATCTGCTTAATCCTTAATAGGCCATCAGTTTTAATGGCTGGGGTTGTCGCAGGAGCCAGGACACTGGTGGCCACAGTTGATGGTGGTGCGGGTACACAATGGGCCAGGTGGGAGCACAGGTGATTCTAATGGGGATAGGACTCTGATTCTTGATTTATATTTAGTGTGTTGATACAGGACCCAGTGGACCTGGCTGCTCTTCCACATATTCTTGATTGGCAGGAGAACTATTCCCACTGATGGCTTCATCTGGTGCTTCTTGAGACCACGTGTCCCCCAGATTAGAAGTTGTTGTATGTGATCTGGATAGTTGACCTTAAAAAAAACATTTGTATTGATTGATACTCTATTATTGAAACAATTATTTTCTATACTTCATAACATATATCCATTGGGTCTTCTTGCAGATTTTTTTGTGGTATTAAAATGTTTATTGAAAATTCATAGGTCCTGATTTCAAGTTAGGTGGAGGGTCACTCCTTCACAAATGTGACTTATATCCTGTCCATATTTTTACAAGTGGCATGGGATTACATGCACTGTTGGTAATGGAGAATGGACATCCCTTGTGTCTGCACAGACAAAAGTCACCCAACATACTGTATATTTGCGCTCTAAATGTGGTTTATAGTGAATGCTTCCATTAGAAATATGGTTTCACAGTCTTGGGCTGCAAGAGTGTGTTAGATCTTTAGAAGGTCTGTTCTGTTGTCTTTCCTGTCCCAGGCTTTATTATACTATTACTTAGTAAAATTCTGTGAAGCTGAATCCCTACATTTTTTGTAAGGTCAACATTACTATTTGTAACTCATCCTAACCTGGTTATAGATTTTAAATAGGACATTGCATACCATAAAATAGTAAGATTGATGTGTCTGAAAATGTAACAACCAATGTAATATTAATGTAGGAATTTGGATTCTTTGGGATGGATAACTGCCCACTTCAATAAATAAAAGCACTTCTTGTCAGGGTGAACCCTCAAAATCACTACATTATTCTGAACGCAACCTCCTGGTAGGTATGGCCTCAAGCACAGAGGCTTAACTGAAGGCGATGTGTAAAGTATTTATGTAGTACCTAAACAGTAATAAATTAAAAAGCATCAACAATAAAATATCCAAAACAATAAGTACAACAGAGTAAATTTCAATTAACAAAATAAGACCAGTGTCAAATAAATCCAATAAGTAGCAGCGGCGATATGAATTTTTTATGTTTTTCACAAATATAGTGGCAAAAAAGGGAAACACACTGGTTAGAGCGGGACCTAGGGGTGATTTGAGGCTGCCTGACTATAGAGCCTTCGTTGAAAACACCAGATTAATCTTGTTGAAGCTCTGTAAATTTTGAATTTTTGTTGAAAATATTTCTAAGTCTCAATACAGAAAGGGAATTTTCGCAAGTGTAGGGACCTTTCAGTGGGACAAATCTGTAATTCAAACCGAAGCTGTGGAACTGCCACTCAGACACGTTTTGTGACAGGTCCTCCTGAAAGTATGGAGTTCTTGAGGATTTATTTGAAAACATTTTGCAAGCCCCAACACAGACATTTTTATCTTTTGAAGAAATGTATTCAAAGTTTGTTTCTGCATTGGGACTTCAAAATGATTTTCTACTTTTTGACTTCAATACTTTCACTGGGAACAATTCACTTGGTGTATCCAACCAGGTCTCAAGTGTGTTCGGCCTCATATCACACCTATGACCCAGTCTACCTAACCCATAGGCTGCCATTGAAGGTTTTAATTTGTAGGTGCTATTTTCAATAAAATCTTTAAAAAAAACTAATCTCCAGTTTCCTTTCTTGAAATTTTGTAATTTTGTTGTCACCTAAGTTTCTCTATCTGTAATAATTTGAGTGGGGTTTTAAGTGTGTTGTGTCTTTGACTTTTTAAATGTTTTGATACTTATAAATACTTGCCACTTTTTTAAATTAAGCCTATCTCCTTTGTGCTATAGTTATCAGGGGCTGAGCTCATATTTATGTTATTGAAAACCTTGACTGGAAATAACAGGCATGGGATTTGGGGCCAGATGTACGATACTATTTTGCATGCACACTCGCAATTTACCGGCCTCTTCAAGACCCCTTCCCCTTTGTGAATGCAGGGGAAAATATTGGTATGGGGCAGGCAGTGGTCCCCATTTTTGTTTTTTTAAATGCATTCCATTTTCCTTTAAGGAAAACGGACTGCATTTAAAAAAAAATGCTTTATTTAAAAGCAGTGCCAAACATGGAGGTCTGCAGAGCCCAGCAGGCCAACATACCTGGGAGGGCCAGCCATTCCCAATCGGGTCGCAAATTGCGAGTGCCTCATGAATATTGATGAGGCATGCAATTTGCGACCTCATTGGTTCATTCTACTGCTGGCCAATGTCTTCTTATGAGAGACTGCTATCGGAGAAAGCATTCACCTTCTCCAATATTCTGTCCCATATTTACCTTCTTTGTTTCATAGTTGATTTCTGTACCAAGGCTCCAAACAATTGCGGCTCAACCCTAATGATCTCATCCACCATAACTGTTAAACCATTTTTCTGAAAATCTAGAGACTCTACTACCAGACATTTTGGTAAACCAAAAGAAAAACCACTGAAGTGGGTGTGCTGCTGCTGGTGTGAAGTAAGTGTGGAATGTGGTTTATGTGATTAATAGCTTTTATAGTGTGAGGTGCAGTTATGATTGATAAGTTGAAATAGAGCGGCTGTGCTTGTTGACTGACACAGCTGTCAACACAACAAATGCATCCACCATCAGAAAACATGTCTGACATTACTGTACTAAGTCATGATGGCAGACAACTATAAATTTGATGGCCGGATGGAAACCATACCAATGCTGAGAGAGTTTTATCCATCAACAGTGAACTGGGAACCATCATAATGATTGGCGGCTATTCAGCACAAACTTTAAATTCGGAGGACAGTGTTCCTTTACCCTGACGGATGGATCAGTTCTCCTATGATGGAAGAAAAGCCTGTACTCCAAACTCAAAATCAGACCCCTAGTTTGGTCAGGTACATTTAGGTTTGTGGGAACACACAATGTTTACAGGCGTCATTTAAATATATTTTTGACGGCTGTTCTACGTCTCCGTCTTTAACTGTTTTTAACCCCTTGAAACTACATTATGCCTCAAATTACTAAAACCCCATACTTCCCTCACACTTTTCACCTGCTAGTTTCATACCTGTAATAATATCACAATGCTCATTTATTTAAGCCTGCTCCTCAGGAAAGGCCTAAAATTCAACAGATCCTATTCCAACAAAATGATGTTCAGGACTGACTTAATGTTGTTTTGAATGACAAATCAGTAGCAGTGTAGTTGTTCTTTAGAGCTCTTTGGTGAAATTGCAGTTGATCACTAGGGAGTTAACTAACAGACTGCTGCTGGTGTTGGAAGTACATGCTTCACTCTGCATGGTCAGATTTTTTACTGGCATGGATGATGAAGATATTTGAGAATTCATAGAAAATGTGTCCTGAATTCAATTAGATTAGTTCTTCTTTTTATGGCATTAATCATAATTTCCAGGAAAAAAAGAACCCCTCATTTCTTCATTCACTGCAGTATTTTCTATAGGAAATGCTTCAATTTTTACAGCTTTGAATGCATCAAGATGGTGCTACGGTGTACGATACATTGGTGGTGAATACTGAATGTCAGCTTTCTAGCTGTTCATTAGAACACTGTGGTGAACATACAGCAGAACATTTGGCATTCAACTGACAAGCTGCTGCTGGTACTGGAAGTACATTTCATTCAGCATACCAAATATTTTTTCTGACATTGATGAGGAAGATATTTGAGAATCTATAGAAAGATGTGTCCTTGCTTTAGAACTAATCATAATTTCTGTGACAAAATGAAATGCCTTATTAAGTTAATTTCTACAGGAAATGATTTTAGTTTAACAACATGGAGCCTGATTTCGATGTCGGTCGGAGTTGCCTCTTACCAACACAATTAAGATGAGGGAATCGTCCGGCCATAGGTCGGTGGTTCCGCACACCTGGTTATGATGTGACCGCACCTGGTGCTGTTGCAAACTCCCATTTTTCTGTGGGAGCTTGTGCGGTGGGCAGAAACCGCCCACAGCCCAAACTCCCATTGAGAAATGGGAGTTTGTGAAAATCCCTGCACATTGTGGCAGGCACCTCACGGTGCCTGCCAGACGGTCCAGGGATTTTCAGGTGGGCACCAGGGCCACAACCTGAGGGCTAGGGGTAAGGGGGCCCTGCTAGGGGCCCCCAAAGTCACTTTATGACAGTCTTTCGAGGTCGGAGTTTAAACTGGCCGGGAAATCCGACGCGCTTCCAATGGCTCAAGGAGTCCGTCGGAATGGCCTCATAATCCCTTAAGGACGCCGTTTCCGATGTCGGGATTAAGAGGCCATTCGGACTGGCTGACAGTTCAAACTCCGACTGCTAACATTGTAATACAGACTTTATAGCTACAATATCGGTCAGAAAGGGCTTTCTGACCGGCACTGTAATTAGGCCCTTTGTTTCTATCAAGATGATATCCAGATGGGCCCTTTCTGACTAATCCTTTTGTCATAAAAAATGTTTTTTCATTGAAATACTGTGTTGTAGCAAGAGCAGAATAATTGAGAATCAACTGACAGGCTGCTGCTAGTATTGAAAGTACATGTTTTGCTCAGCATACCAGACTTTTTTTTCTGATACTGAACAAGAAGATATTTGAGAATTCATAGAAAATGTATACTCATTTTAGCATTCTAGAGCACTAACCATAATATCTATCACAAAAAGAAACCCCTCATTTTGTTCATTTCGTGCAGTATCCTTTGTAGAAAATGCTTTTAGATTTACAGCTTTTTCATCAAGATGGTGTTCACAAAGGCAAAATGTTAGTGCTCTAGTAGTTCATCATAACACTGTAGTGAAGCTGCAGTAGAACACTGGGGAAAAACCTCACAGCCTGTTGCTGCTGCTGTTGCAAACACATATTTTACTCGGAATATCAGACTTTCTTCTGAAAGAGAAATAGCGTGAAGTTATAGAATATGAGCCTGTTTCACAAAGGTGACTTACACTTTTGAGTAATTTACACTTTAGAGTGAGTTTACTACTTTTCAGTGTCCACAAACTCCAACTCTGAATTTACTAGAAAAGTGTAAGTTACATGCTTCCAGCCCTGTGTAAAGTTATTAGAGTACTCTTGTGTCGCTGGGTCATGTCCCAATCTACCCACATCCCTGACCACCCTCCAAGCCCCTCTTACTCCTTCCTAATCCCCTCCCCATTTGTAGTAAGTCTACCCCTTTCTCCACCAACTACTTTCACTCCCTCTCACATTTACTACTAAATCATGTACTTACATGTGAGAAGATTCCACAGTCGGGCGGAGAACTATGCACATACAAGTATAGGTAATGCTGAGGCGTAAGCTCACCACCAAGGTTGTGAAAAGTGATTTGTAGTACATTTAATTGTACTGAAAAAACGTACTATAACGTTCAGTTACAGTTGCCCAATGCATTTTCGTTTGAGCTTCTGTAGCATCTTCCATAACCTTTACCAGAAATTCATGCAAGAAAAAATATTACTCTCAAACATGGTTCACCATTTTTTACAGGTTAAAGAAACCTCAGAACACACCACAATTCTTAAAAGTAGCATGGAACCATCAACAAATGATTTTCATTGTGCCTAAATTCTGTTGTCGTCCTTTCATATGTGTTCCTTTTGTGACTCTCAAGGCAGGCTTTCTCTACAAAAATTTCAATGGGTATTGCCCAGAATCCTTTAATTGCTGCCACAACATGATGTTCATGTTGTGGCCAGCCAATGAATGGGAGTCCATTTGGGACCACCTTCCCCACATTCCAATGGGGGTCAGGGTGTGCTCATCTTGCCCCCTTGTATGTTTTTTAATTCATTTTGAGGATATAGAGGCTATATCCCTGAGTTCTGTTGGGCTGCACAACATATTGTTTATGTTGTTGCCAGCCAATCAAAACTGACTGATCCCCTTTAAAACACCCCCCAGGATATAGCGGCATGGATTAGCAAATTTAGATGCACAAATATGGAAATTTAGCAGCACAAATAGGGAAATTTAGCGGTATTTTTGCGGCACTTTATTTTACTCCTAATCATTCATTTTCAGCATTAAAACAATGGAAACTATTTTAGCAGAGTATTCCACTTTGAAATAGGCCCTGTGAAGTCATTTACTTTGATGTCCCTTCCACTACCCCTAGCATTTTAGTGAATTGACACCCATGCTCTAGTTGGCCATGTAACCCCCTCACCTTCCATGTACAATGTGCCTGTATTGCATGCAATCACTAACTCATAGAAGCAAAGTCATCAACTTCAGAAGAAAATGTACTGTCAGGGCAACAAGTGATTGGGGAGAGGTGTCTGAAGCTACCTCTGGTGACCGTAAAATTAGTATTACCCGAGAAACGACTACACAATGGTAAAAAAAGGAGAAACCATGTTACTCAAAGAGTCCTCTGATATAAGATCACAACATCGCCCAGTGTACAAAGCTATCCAGTTATACTGTGAGGCTTCAGTTGGTACAGTGAGAAGAATACCGTTACTACGAAGAGTGAATCCTCCATGGCTAGGGGAGATCACATCAGCAATAGCCATGTCTCTCCCCCACCAGTCAATTTAGTCTTCTTTAACGAGGTACTTTCCAAAAGGTTTTTATTCAAACGTAAAGCGTCAGGTTATTGCAGTTCAATGTTCATCTTATTGCACCAAGTCTTTTTCTTTAGTCGCAATTCTTCAAAGCTGTCTGAAAGCCTACAGTGGGTGAGCTGGTACTATGTAAATTAAGGTATTGATAGTATGAAGGATTTGATCAAGAAGGAAAGATACAGGAGAACTAGCATTTGAGAAATAGTGTGTAACTACGTTTGCTAGCAGAGGATTATTATTTTCTTTACAATAGTACTCACACACCTTGACCTAGTTCTACGTGATGAATAATCAGTAGCCTTTCTGGGAGAAAAAGCTACCGACGAGCGTGAAAAAAAGGACATCTCATTTATACACCGCTCTGTCGCCATTTCCAACCCCCACAAGAAAAAAACTACAACATCCTATGCATACTTGCCACGCAGCCATTGTAAAATGAGGGTTAAATACACCACTGACTGTTTAATACTGTTACAAGTAGAAACCAAAAGACGCCACTGACTCTCCAACGCACTCTCACATCTAAGGTCCCAAATTGTAATCTAAATTGGGTCAAACACACAGTAGTGAATGCTGTGGTCTGTGCAGCGTCAGACAATTTAGGGCACAGTCTAACAGCAGTCACCGTGTGGAGGTGCAGTCCCTTGTACTATGGCATACCCTGCCCCCCTATACCATGAGACTCATTATCCAGAGACTGTCGCTGGGCCCCTAATTTCTTTTTTTTTTAAATGTTATATAAAGCGCAAAGTAGACGAGCTGCAGAGCGCACTGCACAAGTAAAATGCAATATTTAAAAGGCAGTGAAAAAATAATTATGCATTCTTCATAAAGATATAATCTGCAAATGAGGCCACACTCCCCACCTCCTTAATTTTCGCGGGTACTTTTGTAAAAATGCCACGATTTTTACATAAGTGCCGATTTCGCTGGCACTTTTGTAAAATTCGCGGCATTTTTACAAGAGTGCGGATTTCGCGGCAAACCGCGAAATCCGGGAGGGTCTGTTTAAAGTGGCCAAGCAGAGCATATCGGGACACCAACAGTTTAGATAGCAATATCTTTTTAACCCCTTCATGACCACCCACACTCATCTTTAAACATGAATTTCACAACTGGACTGAATAGATTTACATAAAATAACAAAAAGCACACTTTCTAAGTAAAGTTGTAACTTTCTGCCAAATTTGGTGTAATCCTGTTCTGCCATTTGTTTCTCTATTGGTTCCCAAAATTTCCAATGGGAATTAACATGGGAATCAAAATTTTGGGACCCTGCTTTTTCTTGACCATCACTTGATGGATCACCCCAAAATATTCCAGGACGGAGTTGAATAGTTTTGTGAAGGCTTGTCGAACAGCAAAATTGAAAATGCTCTTCCTATGGAAACTCTGATCTAACTATAACTACACAGTGGCATTTGCCATATATCATGCCCGCATCATGCACAGTGGTGTCATCAATGATGTCATTTCAGTGATGTTATCAATTCTATCATTGAACATGTCATGTCATGTCAATAGTGATGTAATATGAGAGGTCATAAGCAGTGCATGGCAAGGGTGTGAGTTATAGTTACTTCAGTTAACTATAACTGGTGAATTTCAGTGTTTTTTTAGTTTCATATGTTACGTCTAAACTGAAATTTTCACCTAACTATAAAACCACTTTAATCTTTGTTTTTTCAGAGGATTTCTGAGGTTTTTGTTAATGTAAAGTAAGATTTTTTTTACCATACCTAACTATAACTTCACTTGAACCTTTGTTTTTGACAGGAAATGTCTAGGGATATTTTATATATATAAAGTAATATTTTATTATCATACATAACTATGCAAACCCTCGAAGGCCTGCATAGCGTGGGGTTGGCCACTGGACGTCAATCCCCATCCCTATCTCCCACAGATGGCCACCCCTTGATACGCATGGCAATTGAGCGTTCGCAGCTTATGGTAGAGGGTGTCTAGTGCCTTCTCAGGGCACCCACAAAACACTATGGGGCCCATTAGGATGGCGGGCGGATTACCACCGCTATATTAGGAAGGCGGGGGGGACCGCGGCGGATAGAAAGACCGTCTGCCCCTTTTCCACCCCGGTCGCCTTGCGACTGGAGCGGAAATCGTTTAATATGGTGGGGGTGTCTATTAGACACCGCCAGCCATATTATGATGGGCTCCAACAGATGCCTGCGGTCTTCACTTCGGGGGCCCCCTGCAGGCCCCCATGGTGAAGGAGGCATGGGGGTGCACAAGGGGGTACCTGTGGTACCCCCCTGCATTTGCATACACAATGCGGCAAGCACCACGCGGTGCCTGCCGCTTTATGTATGCAAATGCATACATGCATTTTTAGTATTGTGGCGGGCGGTGCTGAGAGCACCACCTGCCACAATGTTAAAAAATGCATGATGCGCCCGCCACTGTGTCGGGCGCATCCTAATATGCAGTGCGGGACCGCCGCTCAGCTCGCGGACGGTCCTGTTTTCCGCAAGGGTGGCGGGCGGGCAAAGTCCGCCCGCCATCCTAATGGGGGCCTATGTTTGGTGCATCAGGAGCCTGCAATGCTCCCACCCAATGGTAGCAGGTGTTTTTCACTGCTCTCTTTGGGCAGGAGCAATATGAGTATCCCTCCCCGCAAGAGCATGGGTAGTGAAACATATGTCTACTCCCAACCAGCAGGAGCATTTTAAAGCTCCCTCTGGCTGGTATGAGACAAGTATTCCCTGTCTGCACTGTCGCTGGCAGGAAAACTACTGTGTCCTGGGGGTGGGACACAGTGTCCCCATTTTATCCATATTTACCTTGTTTTCTGGACTCTGGACTGAGTCCCAAGACCTAAGATGGCTGCTGCCACATAGTTGCTGATGTGGTGGCAGACAGCTAGATCTCATCTTGAGATTGCTCGGGTCTGTAGATCCACCATGATGTTAAACATACAATTTGCCGATCCTTGATGGCTCAAAAACAACAGAACAGATTTACACCAAATCACAAACAACTCACTTTCTGGGCCAAGGTTTAGCTTTTTGCCAAATTTGGTGTAATTCTGTGCATCAATTTTTACGGTATGACAGTTCAATTTTCCTATGAAAATGTTTTGGGGACAATGTGTTTTGGGACCTTTCTCTGCCTTTACTTGACATATGCTTCGTGGTTTATGGCAGTTTATGTTATCATCAGAAACCTTCGATGGCAGTATTGGAATATATTACTATACAGTTTTGTATATATAGACTTCCATACAAGATTTATTATATTCTTCCATTTCCAGTCTGCTGTCTGCTTTAAGTGCCAAACTGTCTGACCTTTGTAAATTTTCCATTCCTTCTATAATTGTCATATTCTTCAGCTGTTTGTAAAAACATTGATCATGCACATCTGTCAACGTGTGCTCGTCTTCATATTTTCTCTTTTTCCTGTTCATTCTCAGGGTACCTCTCTGCAGTAGCACACATTCTTTTCTGAGTTTCAAAAAAGTAAAAAAGCAGTGTGATTCTAATCCTATTGTGTCAGGAGAGGATTCAAATTGCTGTGAGCTCTACCAGACCCTTTTTTCAGTTATCTATTTATCAGAGGTTTCTTTGCATTTACCATGCAAGGGAAATTTCCTTGATGGATGTTATGTACAGTAAGTAAAACAGTTGAGGATTTGAAACACATGGCAAAACTCTAATTTTAATATCCAACCTGGGCTTGCAAACATAATAACATATGTGTTTGATTAGTAAACTGTTAACATTTTCAGATTTCATGGAGCTGCTGTCATCGTCTCCAGTTGACCTTGGTTTTCAAGTGGCCCTGTTTAAAGATCCATTATGATGTCTACACATTTGCGATGTAAGTCAGTGCACAACTCGGGGAACCTAAGTATATTGTTTAATAGCAACTGCATTCACACGCCCACCCTCAGGGCAATATTTATCAAGGGGTTGCTTCGCTTTTGCACAATGCCAAATGGTGCAAAAGTGTCCCAACCCTAAGATGTGATTTATCAAGCCACGCAGGGTCCCATTGTGCGGCGGCCCTGAGTGGCTTGATAAAGCCAGAGTAACACAAGGCAACACAAATTGCATTACTCTGCCCCAGGAAGGCGTTCCATTGGGTGCTGAAGGGAATACTGCTTTACATTTCAATAGCTTTGTTTCCAGAGTCCTTAAGATTAGCATTCCATAAGGAGAATATCTGAGGGCAAAGTGAAATGATAGCACAAAGGGCTTTATAGGGAAGAAAAGAAGGTGACAATGACCCAAGACAAGGGGGTACTCCGATAATTTCTGTTACTATTTAAAAAAAAACAAAGAAAAAGTACTATGCTATTTTGTTATTGTGCTAAAAAATCAGAAAATTAAAACTGCGATCACTTGAATCCAAATATATAAGAGAACTAGGCACTGTAGAGCAAGCAGGTCTAAATATGAGTGAACAATTGGCATCAAACCCACGGGACTAAATGCAGAAATTGAAATGACTTCTTTCTCAACAAATGTAATTAGCTGTTTGACCATTATATCTTTTGTCTAAGATGGTGGGCAAAAAGGATTACAAATGATGAGGTTTCTTTTATGATGTTGGTATATTTGATGATCTTATGTGGGCAAATTAATTGGCTAGCAATGGACTTGAACCAGGTAATGAGCACTATGAGTACTGAAAGTTGTGGAAAGAATGCATTTGCAAACAGGAATGAATTAGAGCCATGAAACAATGACTACAAGGATTGTCAGATTTGAAATAGTTACATACCATGGAGCACTGATTAAGAACTATAAGATTCAGTTATGAATGCCTATTGGAGTTTAATTTGTGGGTAACTCTTTAATGCTAATTTTATCAATAAATGTTGGTGGTGTAGCATGAAATTAATCATTTAAGAGATTGTGAGTCCTGTCAGTTTAAACAACCATTTGTTCAGCCATTAGTTGACACTTATGATTGAGATTGAGTCATCATTTACAATTATTAGGGATTAGGACCAATACCATTGTGGTCAATAAATAAACGCTGATACTGACAGCCCTATTTCTATTTCTATATTTCTCCAAACGACAAGCGGTTTGTGTAAAACAACCTCAGCTTTGTTCTTACTCATGATTTGCTAAAGTATATGAGCAAGATTATCTAGATGATATGGAACTTCAAAATTGAGCAGATTGTGTTGATCTCACTGTTTCTTTTCTTTCCTTTGCTCTCTTATAAGTATTCTTCATATGTCACCACCTTAAACTGATGTATCCGTTTTCACTGTTTAGTGTTTCACATACTCAAAAGCAGACATGTGGGGAAACAAACTTGGTTGTGATTAAGAGGTCTTGCTGATATGTGTAGACCTTGTTTGTAATTCCTGTTGAAAGAACACACTTCTGAAAAGACAGATTGATTGACATGTCATCTGATCTGTTGTGAAACTGAGGACTGCACAGGTGTGTGGGTGTGTGTGTGCGTGTGCATGGGTGTGTGTGTGCGTGTGCATGGGTGTGTGTGTGTGTGTATGTGTGTTTATAAACGTAGGCTGTAAACAAATCTGAAAACACTATTTAATCAATTCAGAATTGGGAAATTATGAACAATATTTCAAATATTAAAATTATGAAACCAAAATATGTTTAACAGAAATATATATCAAATGTAATTAAAAAATGTAATTAATACAAAACCAACAGAAATAACAGTAAAATCAAAAGTTACAAATCATGTACTTTTATAAATAAATTACAATAATAATAATGATAATAATAGTTAAAATACCAACAACACCAATACAAATATTAGTAATATCAACAACAATAACAACAATCCAAAATACATAATTGTAAAGAAAGTGTTGGAATTTGAAAGAGGATAATTTACTTTTCTAACTCCAATGTAAAGCAAAAGCAGGTAATGTGTTGGACTTTGGAGCGGTTACATTTACTATTCCCATTCCAGTCTTAGCAACAGCAGGGAAAGTGTTGTACTTTGGATGGATTAGATTCCTAAAGGTAAAAACAAAACATTTACATTTGTAATGAAATAAACATATTTTGATATATTTCAAATGAAAAATATATTCATTAAACAAAATGTAATTAGGTGGAAAAATACAATGTCCTAATGTGATATTACAGGTATAACTAAAAAGTATATAGAACATTTAAAATATTTAAAATACATACACTTCCCACCCTACTACCAAAAATTATGTTTTATAAAAAACATTCAAAATGAAAACATTAGATAAAGATTTTTTTTCAAAATATTATAATTAAACTGATGAATGAATTAAAAAAATAAAAACTGTAATCAATTAAAATAACAATCGCTCAATTAAATAATTTGAATAATTAATTGATTAATAATTTCATCCACATAAAACACTCAACAAACCCATTACCTGCTACTAAATTAAGAATTTCTAACATAATTTAAAAAAATGTAAATGTCAAATAAATATTATCAAACTATACTAAAAATCATAAACATAAAAATATCTTTATATTAATACCTACTAATACTATAATAACTAATATATATCTAGAAATGATATTTCATGCAACTGTATTAAAGAAAAAGATACATATAACTATACTATGTACCTAAAAAAATATGCAGACCTTCTCTATGATGTCCAGCAAACGTTTTTGCAATGGCGATATTTTTGACACGGTGGCCCTCATCATTATGTCGGGCAGCCCGCCACCGACATTACGAAGCAGGCAGTCGGAATGATAATTTTGGGGGGAAAGACCGCTGCCTCCGACAGGATCAAAGATCCAGCTGGGATGGCGGTTCTATTCCTAACCATCCTATGGAGGCGGTGCCTGCGCAGACAATGCCGTAAGGATTAGGATATTGCTTTCCAAATGCCTGTTCATGGCGGTCCCACCGCCATGAATAGGCAGACGGAAAGGGACTTTGTGCTCTCCAAGGAGGACCCCCTTCCCCTGGTGCCTGGCACAGGGTGCATGGTTGTGCACAAAATGCTAGTGCGTGTCTGCAACCCTTTTCTTGGGCCACAGCACAAGCCGCACTAGAAAACAGTATTTTATGACTGCCTGCATGGCGGTCGTATCCAAATAGGGTGGGCAGGACCGCGACTCATTGTCGGACGGTTCCTGCACGCGGCGATGGCGGTCACACACTCGTCCGACTGCTATTGTAACCATGCCCCATGTTCTTTATCACAATATTTTTTCTTGTATATTTTGGCAGAATATCATATTCCCATAGCCCAAAGAGTACCAAAGGCCTTATCATATAACTGGTCATCTTCAGATTCTATATGGAACAATTTTGAGTGCTCTAGGCTGACAAGATCATCAATTTTCATAAATACATGTTGAAAGCCTACTCAAAGCTGCAAACCTGAAAACTTAGTTTGCTGAGATGCCAACAACAGCAGGCACATTTTAGCACAATAATGTCTCCTGGAAAATAATTTTGATCAATCCATCCCTCAACTGTCAGACAGTGGCTTGGTTTAAGATGCTCATTGCTTTGAAGAATCAGACAACTTTCCACCTTCTCTCCCTTGTTTGCAGAGTAACTGTGCACCTCCTTGAACTGGTTTCAGAATGGCAATTTTAGAAAGTGTCCTCCACACCACCACATCACTCATTGAGGATCTGAAAAGAATGATCTAAATAACCGTGCTCCTCTGCAACCCCATTTGATCTCACACCTCCAGATCTGCTGCATCACCTGCAGGCCATGAGGTCAAACATGTCTCTGTGATTAACGTAGAATGCTTTAATGAATAGCAAATTCAAAAGACACCGACCGTTGGCGGACTAGTCCATGTATCTTATGCAGTTACAGATAGTGTAAGTCTGAAGGATGCAGAGAGAGACTTGCATTGTGAGAAACCCTGAGAAACTATTGAGTATGTAATAGTATAATTTCGCTTTAACCTGATTGGACAGTCTTCTAGAGAACTCTGTTGTGTGGGTAAAATTTTAGAGTTTGTCTTTAGAAAAGTTCAGAACAGAACAGAGCTCTAACTTTTTCTTTGTCTTTTCGAATATATACCATTACATCACCAGGTGGTCTGTAAATGAGGGTTCCTCTGAGGGTTGTGTTGGCGTTTACGTGAATTAGGAAGTGTAGACGTTCTGCGCTATCCAGGGTGTTGTGGGTGTTGGTGGAGAACTTGATGGTGCTTTTATGTATGATGGCGATACCTCCTCCTGGTTTGTTTAGTTGATCTCTACGAGAGATTTTGTAGCCTTCTGGGATGGCTATGGCTATGTCAGGTACGGATGATGAGTTCATCCAGATTTCTGTAAGGAAGGTGATGTCAAGGGAGTGTGTTGTGATCAGGTTGTCCACTCCTTTTGTGGAGCCTAATATGCTTCACATAGTATTGAATGTATAATTTGTGCTGAACAGGCTTGCACCATCAAAATCAAACTCTTTTTGGGGATTAACGCCGCTCACAGTCACTCAGATAGCGCTCTATGATATCTGAATTTGTCAACCAGTAAATTTTTAACAGAATTCAATGCATACTTCTGCAATGTACATCCCAACTACAAATAAGTGCATCTGCTTTGTCCCTATCAAGATTATCATAGAAAGATCATCCTTGTTAACTACAAGTACCGGAGGGAACTGCCTTATGTTCTGATTGGTTCTGTGCTAACTATGGTTCTACTAGTGTGTCATAGGTTGCATGGCAAAAATGAAGACCTGAATGTATTGAATGACCAGCGTGAAGTATGGTATCTGTATATGCTGACGAGATGCTGTATATTAGTGATATGGCAAGGAGCCTCTCAAAAGTAATGAGAAGGGCAGGAATGTTTTGTTCTCCTACAGGCCTCAGAATTGACAGGAAAGAAATCATATTTGCTTCCACTAGGCTAAGCAGAGGATAACAAGGCAGAAAGAGTCCTCCCTTCACTGTTGGGATGGATCATCACCACTTTTAAATATCTGGGGATGCATATTTATCCTGCTGGGTCTGGTTTGATTGCCAGAAATGTTTGATGTGTTTTGAGTGGTTTCAAAAGTAGTTTGTTTTCAGAAAATAATACTGTTATCTGTATCACTCAGTGTCTTTCTTGCTAAAATGCTAATTCTGCCCTCACTATTGCATTATTTCACCAATTTGCTGTTTTATTCCCCAAAAAAAACTGAGGTACGTGCTTTCATGGTTAATCTAGAATGATGGCAGCCACAGATCATCCATCGAAAATCTGCCTTTGAAAAGAGGAAGACTAGTATCCCCAGTTTACAAGCCATACTGGTTAACAGCACCAGTATAACATGTTTCAAAGTGGGACCCTTTGCCAATTTCACAGGAAGCTACATGGATGGGCAACATACTAACATACCACATCCAGAAGATCATTGGGGCATGTTAATTAACCATCTAAACAAGATCATACTGTTTTTAAATATATTGTAATAGGACAAGAGTGCCAGTGTATGCCCTTCAGTTGTTATAGCGATCAAGATTATCTGCACAATAAGGGAATTACGCCTGCTGAGAACCTAATTTGGGCAAATATTAGTGTGCCCCAGAAAATTAATGTTTAAGATTGCTAATGCATGGATTGTATAGTAGTGGGACACACACACACATTTGACAAACTTCTTTGTAACAGCAGCTTATTGTGAGTCTCTAATATAAGTACAAAAACTGGATGGAGGGACTTAGAAGAATGTTCCAGAGAAAACGCTGGCCATATGCAAGTTGTAATATTCTTGTGAGTGGTATTTTCAACACACTGAAACTCTGGAAGCCTTTGTCTTTGTCTCTCTTTTTGGATATTCAAATGTCAGCATATGACTTAGCTGTAGCAGTGACTAATGGTAAAGTGAAACAGCCACTACAATGCGGGCATCACATTGCGATGCCCTTACAACGCGGTTGTTACAACGACCGCGTTTTTACCATGCATGCCACTGCCATTACTACGCAAGTCATTACATCAACTTGCAGTAGATGGCGTGCTAACATTAGAAATAGTATAGTTTACTATTTCAACACCTTCCCTATTGTTACGTAGGCTGGAGTTGGAATAGTAAATTATACATTTCTAATGTCAGCACGCCATCTACTGCAAGTTGATGTAGTGACTTGCGTAGTAATGGCTTTGTGTGGTAACAACAAGGTCGTTGTAACAACCGCATTGTTATGGAACACTTTGTGATGACTCGCGTTGTAACAAGTCATATTCAATGGTAAAAGTAGAAAGCATTGTCAGCCAAATTGACCAAACTGTTGTGCACTGTTTCTTGCATAAGTGTTCCCAATGAACGGCTACTGTGTTTGTCTGTCAGGATGTTTACTTCACAAGGACTGCCAATTACTGTAACCAGGAATTTATAATCTGATACCTATTCCATTTCCTACCATCGTTCTCATACAATCCCAGGTTATGTGTGGTAAGATACTGTTGTAAATATAAATTAAATCTGTTGTTGGTATCTTCTGTCCCCCCTCCTTCCCGCCCCTGGTGGTTTGACCCTGTTTACTGCCAACATTCTAAGCTGCACTCCTGCAGTTGTCATGACTGGTAGGGTTATGGATGTCGTTGATTTCATACCTCAATAAAGAATCTGAACCTAATTGTGTTGTGGTCACTTATTACACTGGCGACGATCGTTGGGAGGAGGCCAATGTGCGACATTCCCTCCCCTCGTTACCCAGGACAAGTGAAGTGCAGAAGTGGAAAGAAGTTATGGAATAAGGATGAAGTTTCAGCGCAGAGTGAGTAACAAGAACTATTATGAGTAAAGAGTGGACTAAAAGGAGATATCTATGAATGTAGAGGAAGTAATTTAAGTAATAAGCAACGTGGAGGAGGAACTACCTGGGTAACTCATCGTGAATCAGGTGGGAAGAAAGGATGAGGCGTGGTGAGGAAGGATGTGAAGAAGCGCACATATCCAGTGACGGATATCTAGTGAGATAGGAAAACATCTGTGAATGTGGAGTGAAACAGCGGACTAAGAAGAAGTAAATTATCTTGGCAGGGCACCGGAGCTATCAGTGGTAGAGGCCGAGAGGAAGTGTCGTGAAGCATGAATAATTAGCAGCTGTCCCCCTGAAAGGTCGGAGTGAGCGCGAGGCAGCTTAGAAAGTGGAGCGGTGAAAGGAGATTCGAGGCAACTCGCCTAGTAAGGGATTTGGAGGTCAGCTGCGAGGAGGTTAGTCAGCTGGAAGTTGAAGGGCGGTGATAGAAGGAAAAGAAAAAAAAACTTACCTGACAGCGTAAGCAGGAGCAAGCGGCTGCTTATCAGAGAGGCGACTGTCGTGGCAGCATATACATTGCGGTGAATGGAACCTTGAAGGAAAATCGGAGACTCACACCTTTGGAGTGTGCGAGGCAGCGTCGGAGCAGCTCTGAGGAGAGAGAGCATCGCGATGTGAGGGAATACTTTTCCTGTCAGCGGCAGATTCGACGAAAGGAGCGGACTGTGTACAGTAAGGGCGGATTCAACAAGAACAAGTCCAGGGAAGCAGTGCAAGTCGACGAAGGAAGCAGATTTTACAAAAGTGAACATAGATTCCACACAAGGATATTGAGGGAGTGTGGAGTATAACATTAAAAGCACTTTGGCATTTTTTGGAACTGAAGTGAAAGTGAGGGGATTGTTTTGAGGTGAAATGTATTTGAAGAAATAAAATGGTGATGCAGTTTGAAATGCAATAGTATTTAGATGCTCACAAGGCGTATATGGCACAATTTTAACAAACAGGGAATGTATTAGAGTAGGATTGTACTTTTGAATAAGTAATTTTTCTCTGAAGTGAAATTTTGGGTGACAGAGGTGAAAAGTGAGGAGTTTTGAGTGAAAGTAAATCAAACATATGGTAATGAAATACATGTGCAGCAGTGAAAAGAGATAGTCTAGAAGCTGAGAAGAAAAACAAGGCCAGGTTAAAAGACAGGGAAGTGTACCAGAGGAGTAATTGTACCTTTTGCTTATAAGCATAGTAAGTCATTAAAGAGATGGTGGCTGCTAGCATGAATCAACCGTCGCCTTTCCTAACAGAGGAAGGGGAGCCGGTGCTGCCATGGAAAGATGGGAGAAAGGGGGTTGAGTCATATCTGATTGCCATAGGCACAAGCGGGTTTTCAGCTATTAGGAGACAGAATATACTTCTGATAAATCTAGAAACAGAAGGAAGGAGAGTTTTTGACAGCCTACCTGATCTGGAAGTGGGAGTAGGAGAGGAAGTGGATAGGGATATTTATGACCAAAGCATAAAGAAACTGGAATTGCAATTTGTAGACAAAATAAATGTTGTATTAGAAACGCACACATTTTTTGGCAGGGTACAAGGGAAAAATGAAAAAGTAGGAAACTACAATGCATGTCTGAGAGGGTTGGCTAATACATGTGAATTCAATGATTTAACAGAGTCACTCATCAGGGACCAGTTGGTGAGGTGTACCAACAATAAGAAAATCCAGGAAAAATTGTTGGTGGGAAATCCAGATTTGAGAAATGCAATAGATTTGGCAAAAAGTGTAGAACACACGGCAGAATGTGTGAAAGAGATTAACATAAATGAAGGGAGCAAAGTAAATGAAATAGGTGATAGGAAGGAGGATAATAGAGAAGTTTATGCTGTAAAGAATATAAAGAAAAAAGAATTTTACAAAGAACAAGCCAGAGAGAAATACAATGAAGATAACAGATTGAAATGTTTCAGATGTGGCAGCACAGGACATTTAGCGAACAGCATTCGCTGCTTGGCAAGAACAGCGACTTGCAGAAATTGTAACAGGAAGGGACATTTTGAAAGGGTATGTAAAGATACTTCAAAGAAAGCTGTGAATCTGGTAAACAACAGTGATGTAAGTGAGGGTGGATATGTTCTATGCATAGTTAACAAAGAAGAAAACTTAGTCAGAATGGTTAATTTACCTATGTGTGATATAGATCTGAATGGTGAAATGATAGAAGTTTATGCAGATTCTTGTTCACCTTTTACCTTTATCAATCTGAAGACATACAAGGAAAGAATTGAGAAAAAAGGGGTAATGTTGGAAAAATCTGATGCATGTCCGGTAGGTTACAACAGGGACCCTATACCGCTGGAAGGCATAGTCACCATGAAAATATCCTTCAAGGGAACAAGCACAGTAGGGAAAGTCTATGTGGCAAAGATGGGGTCTAACCTGCTAGGATGGGCGCACCAGAAGGACTTAGGGATAAAATTAGATCCAACAGCAGAAGAGCCATTTTTTTTGGCTTTGCAAAAAAAATCGGCAATTGCCCGATGGCCGCATTGCTCAAACTGTACCAAGCAAAAAGCGTGGCTGGTGCCTGCTATGGGAGTGAGCTCTGGGGTTATCGTAAGAGTAAAGACCTAGAGGTCACAGAAAATAACTTTCTAAAAAAGATTCTGAGACTCCCCAGGGGTACTGGGAACTACTCGGTTCACGAGGAGCTGGGGATCCCCTACTTAGGTGATAGAATAGCAGTAAGCCCTGTTATATGCTGGCTGAATTGCTGGCTGAACAATGACATCCCATTAACACATGCTATAATGAAAGAAGCCTTACAGCTAGATGGGAGGTTTAAAATACCGTGGGTGAAGTACATAAAGGACAGCCTAACGGCAATTGACCGACAGGATCTGTTTTATGCCCCAAATTTAATTACAAAATCAGATGTTAGCTTGGTTAAGAATGCTATACTACTGTTAAGAGGTATCGACAGAGAAGAGGTTGAGATGCAGAAGGCCAGTGTTAGGAAACATTTTCTATTAAAAACCTGCTTGCAAATGGAACCTTACCTAACATGGCCTATGTCTAGTTATGAAAGATTTTTGTTAACAAGGTTCCGCTTTGACCTCTTGCATCTTTTACTGGCAGTCCCCAGTGGGGTTCAACGGGGAGAAGTGTTGCCAGCTTGTGGCTGCGACGGAAAGTCTCCACAAGACCTGGCACACTTTCTTTTCATTTGCCCCTATTATTCGATCCCACGGAAATTATATCTCAAACCGTGTCTCAAAAAGCTGAGTTTTTCACAAATTAAACCTGCACTTTATTATTTACAACTACTGAATAGCGATTGCACTTTATTTGTATGTAATTTTCTTAAAAAAGCCATCAGCTTTAGGAAAAGCATGAATGGCTAATTACACTGCAATTTCTTTTTAGGTGATTTTAATACTACAGTTATTTATATTTTTAATCACATGTTGCCCATGCTCGTACTGCCTAAAATATTGTACTGTATACTGTGTCTCTATTTGCCATTTGAAGTGAATTGTTTCTAATGTTATTTTTATTGTGTGTTTTTAAATTGTACTTTTATGATTGTAAAACCTACAATCGAATAAAGATTTTGAATTGAAATAGTAGACAGAAGTGTGTGTGGTCTAGAGGTGGTGGAGGAGTTTAAAGAAGTTTTCACTGACAATATTGGGTGTTTGAAAGATTATCAACACAAAATAAGACTCAAAGAAAATGCAAAACCGGTGGTGCACAAGTGCAGGACAATTCCATTTTTAGCGAGGGAACCACTTAAAGAGGAACTAGAAAAGTTATTAAGACAGGAAGTGATAGAGCCTGCAGAGAGCTCAGAATGGGTTGTGCCTATTGTGATAACGGCAGAAGGTAATTCAAACAAAATAAGTCTCTGCATTGACCTAAGGGAATTGAATAGCAATATATGGGTGGACCGATTCCCTTTACCCAATATAAATGATATGATAAGTCAGGTCAAGGAGGCGGAAAACGTCACCCTTCGAGTAAGGCGTTGACCACTTTTATTACCCCATTTGGGGCTTATAGATTCCGCAGAATGCCATTTGGGTTGGCCTCCGCTGAGGCGGTCTTCCAAAGGGTGATGCAGGCCATACTGGAAGGGCAGAAGCAAGTTCTGTGTTTCCAGGATGACTTATTGATCTACGGGAAGGATGCATAAGAACACAACAGAGTGTTGAGGGAAGTGTTAGTGAGGTTAAGGGATGCAGGACTGACCTTTCAGAAATCCAAGTGCCAAGTAGGGGTAACTTCGGTTACGTATCTGGGACACGTGATTTCTAGGGATGGTATCAAGCCAAAATCTGACCATGTGGAGGCAATCAAATTTGCACCACGGCCCAGCTCAAAGGAAGAAGTGAAATCTTTCCTCGGACTGGCGGAGTACTACTCCAAGTTCATTAAGAATTTTGCAGAGATTACTGCTCCCATGAGGTCTCTACTCAAAAAAGGAGTGAAATTTGATTGGAGCGAAGACTGTAGGGGGGGCGTTTGAAGATTTGAAGTGCAAAATAATGAATGCACCTTTTCTTGGCCAATTTGATACAGGAAGGAACACTGTAATAACGACTGATGCTGGCACAAAAGGAATTGGGGCTACACTCAGCCAGGGAGTAGAAGGGGAAGAAAGGATAATTGCTTTTTCTTCAAGGGCCCTCACTGAAGCGGAATCACGGTACTCAGTAGTAGAGAGGGAGGCTCTGGCCTGCTATTGGGTGGTTAGACACTTCTGAGTTTATGTGTGGGGATTGCCTTTTACTATCCGCACAGACCACAAGCCTTTAGTAAATGCTTTCAGCACAAAGAATCTGGAGAGAACCACTCCACGAATAGCAAAATGGTTCTTAGGCCTGGAGGGTTTCAATTACAGAATGGTGTACATTCCAGAGAAATTTAATGAGGCGGCAGATTGCTTATCTCGTCAACCCATAGAGAGTAATGAGAAAGAAGATAAATATATTGAGGAACATGTAGTGGCGGAGATCAAAGAAGGAATTAATAGAAAAGAGTGGGAAAAAGCGATGGAGGAAGATGTGGTGTTATCCAAATTGGAAGTATTAGTGGCTAGTGGTTGGCCAGAGAAAATTTCAGGACTAGGAGAGGAAGAAAAGGAATTTTGGGAGGTCAGACATGAATTAAACTTCCAAGAAAGGAACATGTACAGAAGGAGGAAAGTGGTGCCACCTGAGAACATGAGAGTGAAGATTGTAAGTTTGGCTCATGAGGGCCACTTAGGTTGTAGCTTAACAAAAAACAAAGTCTGTGCGCATTACTGGTGGCCAAGTATGGACACCATGGTGGAGAGATACGGTGCAATAGTTGTGCCATGAGTGATAAAACTAAAAGAAGCATGAAAGGTCCCATTTCGGCAGTAGTAGTACCAACTACGCCGTGGAAAAAAATAGCTATGGACATAGTAGGACCCCTAGAAGTAAAGGGTTTGGGAGGTAGATTCATCATCTCCCTAGTAGATTATCACTTCAAGTGGGTGGTAATTAAGATTGTGGAAAATGTGACTACCAGTTCAGTAATAGCCTTTTTGCAAGAAACCTTCAGAACTGAAGGAGTACCACAAACATTAGTGACGGACAACGGGGTCCAGTTTGTTTTGTCATTAATGAGTGAGTTCTTACACAGTTTTGCTATAACTCATCAACGTACTGCATTGTGTGGTCCAAGAGCAAACGGAATGATTGAGAGAGTAAATCGCATGATCAAGGAGTGTATACAGTTGAATGGAAGTAGTGGGATTAATGTGAGAAAAGCCCTGGACGAAATGATCTGGTCATACCTAGTTACTCCTCACAACGTGACTGGGATATCTCCATTTAAATCCCTTAAATGCAGAGAACCGGGCACCAAGATGAGTCTCTTGTGGTTGAGGGGAAAGGATGAGGAAGAGGTTGACAAGAGACCAGTAGGAGAGAGAATAAGGAAATATCAGGAAGCGTATGTCAGGAAACACAATGAAGGTCTAGGGAAGCTGGGCAGAACATGGAAGGTAGGAGACAAAGTAAAAGTCAAACTTCCGAGATCAGTACACTCGGGATGCTCGAAGTTCTCAGAGAGAAAAGTAATCGCAAAAATATTGAAAAATGTAGTGGTTCTTAATGATTGTCAGACATGGAGCATGGATCGCATTGTGAGGCACAATGGAAATGGAACTGACGCAGCGGGTGTCACTGTTGGGGAAAGGGATGGCCAGGAAAAGGACAGCACAAGGATCAAGCATGATCTTAGGAAGGGGGAACACAGACCAGAGTGGCAGAAAGACTACTACATAATGTGGTGACATAAAACATTCTGTTCAGTTCCATTAATAGGGTAGGAGATGTGTTGTAATTATAAATTAAATCTGTTGTTGGTATCTTCTGTCCCCCCTCCTTCCCCACCCCTGGTGGTTTGACCCTGTTCACTGCCAACATTCTAAGCTGCACTCCTGCAGTTGTCATAACTGGCAGGGGTATGGATGTTGTTGATTTCATACCTCAATAAAGAATCTGAACCTAATTGTGGTGTGGTCACTTATTACAGATACCTTAGGTCCAATGAAGAAATTACTTGAATTGAGATTGGCTAGGACCAGAAAATTGCTTAGTTACACCAGGAAACCCATTATATCAAGGTTCTCACTCATGGTGGCTAGGTGCTAGACATGCACTATGCATGATGCAGGTAAAACACTTTGATATTTGCGGGACAGTCACTGAAAGTAACAATGGCTTTTAAAGAGTTTAAGGTATAGAGTACAATAGAAGATATGCATTGCAGGGACTGGTCATCTGATTCAACATACAGAACGGTGTACTTTAAACCTGCAGTGAAAGTGGAATTCATGGTGATGGGCAGGTTTTAAAATAGCAAAATCCTCACCTTAATTCCTGGCACAGAATAAAAAAAATAACTAGCTAGAGAAAAGCAACGTTTATATTTCATTAAGGGCAGTAGTGGCCACTAACAGAGTAAATCGGTGGGAAGCATGGGGGACAAAAAAACATTAAAGAAAACTTACCTGCAGCCTGACACCCGCTACCTCTACAGATCCGACGATGCTCATACATGCTCTCAGACTCTCTTGCGCCAATCCTGACTTTACTCACATGCTGGGATTACCCAGCATGAGAGAATCGCAGGGATTGGGCGGAGCAGGCTGGTTTTACAGCTCTTGAGCCCTGCTGATATGTCCAAGCAACAGCCTGAAGATATCCAAGTGCGCATGCCGGTTTGGCCGTCCCATGGCGGTTGACCAAACCTACATGCGCCCTTACAGTGCCTGGATGGCCCGCCCTGAAGACTCAGCAGCTGCTCTGGAGTAAAATAAAATGACAATAAAGCAGTTTTATTGATTGCTTTATTATTATTTTATTTTACATGTGTCTGCTGGTACCAGCAGTGAGGCGACGATCCTCCACTATAACAGAGGACCTGCCCCTGATTAAGGGCACAGAGGTAAGTAAGTATTATCCCGTCCTGATATAAACAGTTATGAATTCTGTGTATCTGTCCCACTGAAACAATTGTATTCGATGGGCTAATATTTATATCATTGATTGATTTTGTTCATGGTATTTTGAATGCTGATAGTTTACAGATTTACAAGTGTGAAATAAGCTTGCTTTTCTTCTTTTTTCCAGGTCAGTGAAGAATTGGGAGCAAGATGTATGGAATGCCCGTGATGGCTTGACTTAAGATTCAAATCAAAGAAAGAGGAAGTGGAAGTAGTTTCAGACCAATTCGATGATTCTTAGTGACTCTTGTTGTGTATGTTGGGTCGTGGTTTGTTCTAGGTCTTTGGGGAAATATAATCCCGAAAACAATTTGAATTTGGGCTGCTGATTTATTAAAGAAAAGAAAGCATAATCCTTGCATCTGTGTCCTTAACAGAATCTAAACGTTCCTTTTGTCTAGTGGGCCTGTTTTTTACTTTGCCTGAAAACACATCCCTAAAACAGGAACAGAGTCATTTGGTCAAAATTGGGTGGGAGAAAGCTTTGGAACTATAGATTAATTCCTTCATTGTCCATTGGCATTACAAACCTGTGTCACCCTTTAAATTGCAATGTTGTCCGTCTCTTGGTAGAGAGCTGATCAGAACAGAAGAAGAAAAAAGATTTGCCTGTCTATTACCTTGAAGACTTTCTATCTCCCTGACAGTGGCCTATTGAGCGATTAGTGCTTGCTCTGTTTTGAAATTACGGAGCTGGATAGCTTACCTGAGGCCTAGGAAGGCTAGGCTGTTGTTGACCCACAAGGACATAGGAGTTGTAGTCCTGTCAATGAAGGATGCGTGTCCTGTGGAACTTCTTGCCTGTCACTGGCGAGTGTAAACAGCTCTGAAAGAAAAGGAAACTGTTACTGCCTGGAAGATGGCCAGTGGACCAGTTACAACTGGAAATGACTCCTGCCTTCTGTGTAATCTCTACCCGGCATCTGGGTTGTGCAGAAAGTCATGTGGACAAAGGTAGCTGGTGGTGCGTTAGAGAAATAATCCTCTCAATAATTTCAAAATTGTCATTTGGATGTGGACCTAAACTGGAGCTGTTATGGGCCCACCTGCTTCTAGAACACAAGGGGCCAGATTTACTAAATTCTCATGCAATGCAGCAGCCAAACATACTGCACTGCATTGCATGAAAAGGAGAGAGCAAGAGAGTACCATCTCTACATAGATCTGGCTCTCTTCTCTCCTTTTCTTAGCTCTGGCTCAGAATATTGCTGCAGGGCGCCACACACACACCTTTATGCAAGAGCGCAAGAGTGTGTGTGTGAGACTAGCATTAGTCTTGTACCGGAAGGGTTTCCTTCCAGAACAAAATACTATGCCTAGACAACTATTAAAACTTTTCCTACTTTGTATGTGTGCTGCACAGTGCACCACATATGCAAACTCGGAAAAGAAAGGAGAATTTAAAACATGTTTCAATTTAACGCCTGCTTTAAAGTGACGTTAATTTTTTACATGAAGCCTGTCTCAAATTTTTGATAGATAGGGTTTGGCGTCAAAGCACTTTGTGCTGCTTTGCGTTACTTTTATGCAACTTTCATGCACAAAACAAGTTTTGCACTGGAAAAGAAATAACAAAATATTAAATATTGTGTGCCGATTTGTGTCACTTTTTTGATGCAAACACAGCACAAAATGTTTGTAAATCTGGCCCAAGGATTTTGGCTAACAAACATCCTCTGAAAGGTTGGAGTCTTTTGATATTATCGAAGCAGTTCTTTCTAAAAGTTAGATATTTGAAAACAATGAGCTCTGGGGGGACTGGGACAAGGTGCCAGCCTAAATGGTACAGACTCATTCTCAGTGGCTTCTTCACAGTGTTTTTGCTAAGAGCCAGGTGCGGCTTGGTCAGGTAAGGGTTGGGGCAATGGGGCAGGCGGGGGTGTGGCCGGGCTATTTGACAGACAACTGAATAGGTGAAATCAAATAAATAAATCCACTTACTTTGTGCCGAGTGCAAGGTAAGTGGTTTTATTTATTTATTTATTTATTTAATTTATTTGACCTATTCTATCGTCTGTCAACTTCCCCCCTGGTCCCCGCCCCTTCAATTTTACCTGAACTGGCCATACCTGCTAAGAGCTTCGATTTATGGCTGGACTGCCTCACTATCGCAGTGCAACAAGGTTCTGATCTTTGAGCCCTCCATCGCCAGGATACCCCCTCTTAGTCGTGAACCATTTCAGGCCTGGAAAGACATCAACATTCCTAACCTCAAGATTTCACTGGACAGTACTAAACCAACTCTGTCTAATGACCCAGATAAGGCCATTAAGCAATACCAAGACTGGTTAGGTCAAGCCATTAACAAACTAGTACCGATCAAACTAAGAACCAGAAATAGGAACATCCGCTCAGCACCATGGTTTTCTGAGGAATTAAGAAAGCAGAAACAACTCTGTAGAAACAAAGAAAGGTACTGGAGGAAAAACTATGATGAGGAAAATAAAAAAAACTACAAAGTACTGTTAGCTCAGTACAAATCCATGATTACAGAGGCCAAAAAAAAGTATTTTAGCGAGCAAATAGAGAGTGCAAAAAATTCCAATAAAAAGCTATATGATATAACCAAGCAGCTGGCAGGAAACGCCCCTGATCTTAATCCCCCGACTTCACAAATCTTCTGTGACTCATTAGCACTATTCTTCTTCACAAAAGTAAATGACATTTACTCAGCCTTTTCCTCCACTGCTACTCACAGCACTAATGATATACATACTGCCCCCCTTAGCAGTGCATTCTCACAGTTTGTGGATATTTCAGAGACCCAAGCTAGAGATATCATACGCTCCATTAAATCGGGACTGGATCCATGTCCCTTGAAAACCCTTGTCCCGATCATGGATTCTTTGATTCCAGCTATTACACAAATCTGTAACCTCATGTTCAGTACTGGAATCTATCCGAGTTTGTTAAAAAAAACCCTCTTGAAGCCCCTTCTGAAAAAACCAGGCTTAGATAAAACAGAGCTGAGAAATTATAGACCGATTGCCAACCTTCCATTTTTGGCTAAGGTGGTGGAAAAGGCCATGAACACCCAACTAGCAGCTTTTATCGAGGAACATCACCTACTCGATGAGACCCAATTTGGGTTTCGCAAGTTCCATGGAACAGAGACTGCTTTGATTAAGGCTGCGGATGACATCAGAGTCATCCGAGACCAAGGAGGCTCAGCACTGTTGGTGCTCTTGGATCTCTCGGCAGCTTTCGACACTGTCGACCATCAGATTTTGGTCGACCGTGTCGCGAAAATGGGTGTGCAGGGCTCAGCTAAGAACCTACTGGCTTCGTTTTTGAACGAAAGATCGCAGGCGGTGATGCTGGGACCATTTGAATCGGCTAATCTGTCCTTGCCGTGTGGGGTACCTCAAGGTTCATCCCTAAGTCCGACACTATTCAATATCTATGTGTCGGACCTAGCTAAAACCATCAAAGCATATGAGATGAACCTTACCTCATACGCAGACGACACACAGCTGGTGCTAGCCATTAAAAATGATGGAGAAATAGTGGCAGAGGGTTTTAAAACAGGTATGCTGGCAATCGGACAGTGGATGTCTGCAAACTGTTTAAAACTTAACTCCGGAAAAACGGAGGTGGTAACTTTTGGACATCTATCTCCTAGCTGGTCCCCCGTCTGGTGGACAACATCTTTCGGAACCCTGCCGAAACCAACTCCCAAGGTAAGGATCCTGGGTGTTATCTTTGATAATGACCTTAATTTTATTGCTCATGCCAATCAGACTGCCGCCACAGCTTTTTACAAATTACGTCTGGTGAAAAAAATCCTTCCTTTTCTTCCAAAGAGTGCAGGCAAGACCTTGTTAAGCTCCCTCGTTTTATCTGCATTAGATTATTGCAACAGCTTGTTTGCCAATGCCCAGACCAGGGTCATCAAGAAAATGCAGACAGTACAGAATGCAGCTGCCAGACTTCTTTCGGGAATTCCTAGGTATAAACCCATTGCCAACACCATCAGAAGTTATCACTGGCTCCCCATTAGAAACCGAATTAAAATCAAGACCTTATGCATAGTCTACAAATCACTGCATCAACAAGCGCCTCAATTTTTGAGAGACCAGCTAATTCCATACAACCCTTCACGACCACTCCGCTCTTCTAACCTTAACGACTTGGTGGTGCCCCGCACTAAGTTGGTTACTTGAGGAGATCGTCGTTTTTTGGTTGCGGCTCGAAAATTGCGGAACACACTTCCCCAAGCTATTAGGACTAGCCCAACTCTCATGTTATTTAGAAAACAACTGAAAACCTGTTTGTTTAACCATTAAATGTCTGAAGCCCAGCAATGGAGAAGTCTGCAATAGTAATAGCGCCGAGACGCCTGCGGGCAATTGTTCGCGCTTTATCAAATATCAAAAATAAATAAATAAATAAATTTGGGGCTCTGGGCGAAGAGAGGGAATGTACATAATCAAGTATTTTGGCTACCACCATTCTTACCGCCAAATGCAACTGGCTGGATTCCTTCATTCTTTCCCGTAGTGGATCCTGCTGGGTGAGAGAAATTGCTGTTTGTGAAATTATACACCCTAAATAATTCAGAGGGTTACCCTGTCCATGTAGGAATGGTCCAGTCCAAAGAGGTATTTTCAATCAATTGTTGCCTACACATTACCACTCTTCTTAATATAGACGTAAATGGTACAATAGTCTGATTATTGCACATTTTCACCATTTCAATAGCACGCTAAACCCAGGAGTGTCATCGGATGAACTGAACGGGGTAAGAACATGCTCATTTATAGCACTCCATGCTTGTTAAAAAAAAAAAAAGAATAAACATAAGGAAATGTAATCAGGAGACATTATCCTAGATTATACTCTTTTCAAGCTATCCTGAAGATATAATTGCTGCTATGTTTTGGCTCATATCTTTTATACTAAGTTTTCTATCTTCAGCATAGGACATCAAATGCTCATCATTACGCTATACATGGAAAAAGAACATACACTGAATTATTAGCATGAATGTAGCGACGCAATACATATTTCTATTTGTATTTTTTGTATCCTACCATGGTTGAAGTATGCGACTGTTTTAGATCATCATTTCATGGCACCAGGGCAGACAGCAGGAGCTGTGCTGATTCTGATTGGCTGATTGATCGTAGAAATCATGTTAACAGTTAATCATTCGAGCTCTCGCCCTCTTTTTGATTTTGCATTAAATAAGGTCAGCAAACAGGAGAGAAAGATTGAGTTGGACAGCATGGTTCGATTTCTTTCTTTTGTGATTTGGCTGCATTTTATACGGACCAATGTTCTAGTTTCCCTTCCGGTAAACTGGGTTGCGAGTATTTTTTGATGGTGGTTGATTTATATTTATTGCTTTATATTTATTTATTGTTTTCATTAGACACACAGAATTTTTTTTTAAGTTACCATTTACACATAAACATACATTAAAATCACTTTACATTGCCTGTGCAGAATTATCTCATATTTGTTTGGGAACAGTATTTATGTTGTTTTCAGCATACTTCAGATCAATTCATAGACTTTGATGCTGACCATAAAATGAAACCATATCAATCAGACACAAAACCAACACAAGGCAGTAGAACAATATCGTCCTAATGCAATACGAATAATAAGATTGTTTCAAGGTTAGGTGAACATAGACCATAAACTGAAAATAACACAACAGGATATAGACTGGGTCAAGGCAAAATGGGAATGGTGACATTTGTATTCAAAGAGAGAGGCAGGGATACAAATTTAAATAGGAATGTGAGCACAGTGGTCCCTTTTAACGCCAACCATCAGGGTTGTGCATGGCTGGATTGGCCATTCGGTCGCTTTGGCATTTCCACTTCTAAGGACTGCTGTCAGACCTGAATGAACTGCTTTAACACAACCAGAAAAACACCCACCTTAATCCTTCATCGAAGCACTGTCTCTATTGAGGTACGTAGGGATACCCAGAATGCTTGTTGGTTTGGACAACTGCAAACCGTATGGCCATCATCTAGACCTGTTGCGTCACATTTTGCACATCTAACTGGAGAATCTTATTAAAGTTTCGGTAGCTTTTCAGAGACCATTACAATCTAAAATCCGTAAAGAAATAAGGGGCCTCATTTATGAGAAATGACGCATCGCAAGGGTGCCTGCACTGGGGATAGACTGCATACAGTGCTGCTAGTGCAAGGAGAGCACAAAAATGCCCCATGTATTTGCAAATATGGAGCAGTTCTGGTCTTTTCCTTTCACGCAACTCAGCACAACAACTTTGCTTGCTGCCCTGCGTTGCTTGAAAGTTTAATACATATGCCTCTAAGTTTGTTTTATTCTGCATCTCAGTAGAAGAAATTAAGACATACATACTCTTGTTTTTTAATTGCAACGTTTGTTCATAATCTGAGTTCATCCATTTTGGAATGTCTCAGCATGAACATAGTAAACATTGAACAGATGCGATTGTTGTTTCTGTTGATTCTCGTGCTCTGGTTGCCTCAGGTCAGCCAATTCTTAAAATGCATGCTAGGGTCTCTCCTGCCCATCAAACTCATGCTGTTCACATGGCTCTCACTTGAACATTTCAAGAGCGTCTCTATTGCTTTCACATCATGTCGGCATGCACTACTGAGTATGCTCTACTAAATGATATCCAAAAAAATCCATGTAAAGAATTATGGGTCAGAAGTACGAAGGGATTTTGAGGTTGCAATTGCTCAAATTTGCAAAGTATATCGGTTTGGGACCACAAAATTACCTTTTGATATGAAAAAAATCCAAATTGTGATTCCATAACATGTTACTAAATAGCTAGCTAACCCTCCAGATGCATCAAGAACCCATTTTGCTATTCCTTAATAGCGAAAAATAACGATTCGCTATTAAGGAATAGCAAAATGCAATGCATGAAGAAATCACAATAAAATAGCGATTTCTTAAAATTCCTTAATTGCGACTCGCAAATTGCGACTCGCAATTAAGGAATACCACCCCATTCATTCCTATGGGCCTAGAGGCTGTTAGGAATGAATGGGAAGACATTCTCAATTTGCGAATCCCAATTAGCGATTCGCAAATTGAGAATGCGATTTCAAGGGTGTCCAAAGGACACCCTGTTGCACCCCTGAAATTGATCTGTGCACATATGTTGCACACACACATGCCCTCAGGGCATGTGTGTGCGCAACATGAAACTTTGAAAAATGCACTTTAGTGCATTTTTCAAAGTTTTTGCAAATTGCAAATGACCATGAAGTTCAACTTCATGGTAATTTGCGAGCCCTATTAGCGAAATCGTTATTTTTTAAACTTTAATGCATTGCATTTAAGAAATCTCAATGTGAGATTCCTTAAATGCAAGTAATCGCAATTTTGCGATTTCTTAATTTGCGATTTTTGCATTTGGGCCCCTTCACCTTAGTGAATGCTGATGAATTTTTTTGGGGGGAGAGTAGATAGTGGTCACATGGACCACTGCCTAGTCCTAAAAGAAGTTTGTGAAACGTAATTTTTTTTTTAAACACATATCGGTTTCCTTTAAAGTCAAACAGGCTGTATTTAAAAAAATGATTGCTTTATTTAAAAGCAGTCACAGACATGGTAGCTTGATGATCGCAGAATGTGACCACCCCTGTTATGGCAGTGAATTGGAATTTGTGACCTACCTCATTACAAACTCTGCTGGGAGCTGCCTGCTGACTTCACCTGCAATACCCTGGTGGGACTCCAGGTCCCAGGGTCCAACAAGGAAGGCTTTTCTCCTGCAGCTACTCAGGGGGAGGCGTGGTCGACTCACACATATAGCGATGCCTTAACCCCCACAGTGTGGCACTCATGCAGGCCATGCCCGGGCCAAGGGCGAGACCATCCATGCCCATCAGAGCCCAGAAGAGGCCGGGCCACCCACTACCTTTGAATCTGGACACCAAAGTATTGTTTAAATCTGTCATCACGTGTAAACTAGCAAGGGATGAGCTGTGTGTTTTTTTACTTTGCATTGTATCCCTTAGTAAGTAGTGTCCTGGTTTACAAGTGAGGAACTGTGTTTCTTCATTTTACTTACTAGCAGCCCGCCCTGGCGTTGCCCGGGGGCAGAAGGGGGCTGGGGGCTGCATTTTGAGCATTTGTTTGGTCCCAACTCCGCCCGACCCGACCCGACCCGACATTGCCCGCCCGCCTGCCTCCCACCCGCCTCCTGCCTCCTACCTCTGCCTTACCTCAGCCGCGCTCTACCTCAGCCGTGCTCGGACTTAGCCTCCACTCCCGGGCCCCCGCCCGCCCCGACATTGCCCGGACCGCCTCCCGCCTCCCCTTACCTGAGCCGCCGCGCCACTCCTCACCGCACGTCACTCCTCGCAGCACGTCGCCGCTCGTGACCGCTCCTCCCCGCTTGTCGTCATCAAGCAGCTGTAGGTCGCGGTCAGCGCTACGTCGCGGCCGGCGCTTGTTTTAGGGGACTACTTTGTTTTTAAACTTTAATTTTTTAATTTACGTTTATTTTTTATTTTATGCAGCCTATGTCCATCTACACACCCTGATGATTACATCAATGTATTGGGTGTGTGGATTGGCGCTGTGGTTCCCGAGTTTACCTTGCCAAAAGGTGCAAGTTCTCTCTTTATAATAGTAGTATAGATAAGTGTATAATCTTTGCAACACAGTTCATGACCTATCAGATGTTACATCACATCTTTTCACCATGTGTGTGTATACATAATTCATAATTCCAAGAAAAAACATCCTTCAATGCTTCCTGAGCTTTCCCAATGCATTTCAGGCTTACAAAAGCCCTTCGTTTTCACAAAGACAAGGGAACCCGAAAGGTATGCCATAGGGACCTTGGGCAGTATCAATTTACAAAAAACAGTGGTCCCTACATGTGGACAAGATAACATACAAAAATCATTAATCATACACCTGATAAGTAGTATGTCTTTTGTCCAGCCGGACAAGAACATTTATTTTAAATGTTCTGGTTGATAAAGTGAATTTTAAGAACCAAAAAAGATAACAAGTGGGCACAGCCGTGACCCACAACAATCAAGACAAAACAACAAAGAAATGGCCAAAAAGGCAAAGTGAAAATCTGTCTACTGCCCTCCACCAATAGATCACAACAAATATCATGCTCATAGGTAATGCGCATACCTAAATAGTCTCAGGGTTGCTTCAATGTAACTACTATCAGCACTCAGGATAAAATCAGAGAAGCAATAGCTGGCTTAATGAACTTTATGAAGGAGGTTAACATTGGGTAGCCAATAAAAGCATAGGTCACAAAGTGAAATTCACTAATATAAGAGATCAAGGAATCTAAGCTGGAGTCTCCATGTGTGATCTGGAGGACAGCTGGCAAATTCTTGAGAAATTTTATGACAAGCATTTATACAGACACTACACAGGATCATTTGGCCAGCTATCCGGAAAAGCGATACAAAAGGGGACGATGGACGGAGCGTTTGAACAAATCAAACACTCACCCCCAGTCAACTGATCTGGGCTTAATCCATCACCATTCTTTAGTTCACTCAGCCACCCCAGTTCAGACATGGCTATATGCAAATCAGTCTGACCCTGTGCCTTATGGGAACAGTCCAGCCCGAACTGCCAAGCCATGTCTTCCCTGGACCGGAAACAAGCATCCTGGGACCGGTTTCGGATTCATAATCCTCATCAGCCAGGCTATCTTGAATCCAGTGGCCAAGTGAACCAGGGACTCACGTCTGAGTATACCCTGCCACACTTAGCCCGAACAAAGCGATACAAAAGGGGATGATGGACGGAGCGTTTGAGCAAATCAAACACTCACCCCCAGTCAACTGATCTGGGCTCAATCCATCACCATTCTTTAGCCCACTCAGCCACCCCATTTCAGACATGGCTATATGCAAATCAGTCTGACCCTGTGCCTCATGGGAACAGTCCAGCCCGAACTGCCAAGCCATGTCTTCCATGGACCGGAAACAAGCATCCTGGGACCGGTTTCGGATTCATAATTGATTTCTTCAAACGCTCCGTCCATCGTCCCCTTTTGTATCGCTTTGTTCGCCCTAAGTGTGGCAGGGTATACTCAGACGTGAGTCCCTTGTTCACTTGGCCACTGGATTCAAGATAGCCTGGCTGATGAGGATTATGAATCCGAAACCGGTCCCAGGATGCTTGTTTCCGGTCCAGGGAAGACATGGCTTGGCAGTTCGGGCTGGACTGTTCCCATAAGGCACAGGGTCAGACTGATTTGCATATAGCCATGTCTGAAATGGGGTGGCTGAGTGGGCTAAAGAATGGTGATGGATTAAACCCAGATCAGTTGACTGGGGGTGAGTGTTTGATTTGCTCAAACGCTCCGTCCATCATCCCCTTTTGTATAGCTATCCGGAAAAGACATGGGGCCTCATTTATGAAGCCTTGCGTCAGTTTTGCGCTTCCGATGTGTCACTTTTTGTGATGCACCGGTGGCATAAAACATGCCTCCTGTTGCGCACTATTTACAAAGTGATGCATCTAAGCAGATGCGTCACTTTGTAAATCCCTGCGTTACATTATACCTGCGTCAGGTATAATGTATGCACGGGGGGCGTTCCCCCGCAAAAAGCCTCGTAGAAGTGCACGGTTGTCTGCGGTATAGGCTAGATTTCTTTTTGCACTGGAAGGGACACTTTTCTGCACAAAGACAATCCTTAGAGACATTTTACTTTTTCTGTGTATGCGGCAGAAATAGGAAATAATGAGGAGAAATAAATGCATTTCTCCTCATTAAACTTGGGAAGGCGTAGCATTTTGAAGCATTTCCAGGTTTTACAAGTCTTTGTAAATCTCAGACTGCGCCAATATCCATGGGTGGATGCATGGGAATGCCCATGCTACACCCATGGAATGCCTCCCAAGTTGAAAAGCTGCTTTGCATTACAGTTCTTTACTAAGCCACGCACAACCACACAAATCAAGCCATGTGTGGCTTTGTAAATATTACTGAAGCCCTTGCCTTGTTCTTACGTCGCGTTGCGTCACGCAATGACAACACAACAGCTTTAAAAAATATGGGTACACGCATATATTCCTCCAGTTTTATATTTTAGGAGTTCCTGCCTATGTTTTTGCCACTGTTGTGCTTACAACAAGGTTTGAAAGAAAAACTTCGATTGCTAGAATTCAATAACCTAAAAGCTACAAATCTGTGATGCAATGCACTCTGCAATAGCACCTGCTATTCAACTATTTGTCTTCCTTTGATGTCTTCGTTGTGAGTTGGACTCCAAAACGGCATTGTATTCTCATTGTTGAAACTACCGATACTGCTGGTACCAGTAATTTTGTGTGTCACCGATACTAGAGCATTACAAGTTTAAACCTAATGCACACTGAGAAACAAGGGATGTACTCCATGATTCGTCAGGAAGCTCATAATCAAATGCTGTGGTAATTCATTACATTTGAGCTCATTCAATCTGGAAATTTCACTTGACTTTAAGGAGTGGGTGGGATTACTACGAATACTATATTCCTGCATCTCTTTAATTCCCAGTTACACAGACCATATAATCACGACCGCAAATATTTAGATACTGAGTGCTCTGGGTCAAGGCTGCATGTTTCATTTGACAGTTTATTTTAGCAGACTAATGCCCAAATGTACTAACGTTTTGCATAAGGTTTGGTTCCTTTTGTAATACAAATGCAAGGCAAAGTGTTAAGGTGGGATGTATTATCCAACGCAAATCTGGATTTGTGTTGGGTAGTATCCCAAAGTAACACAAAGTTGCACAATTCCCTGTCTTGTGTTACTTTGCGTTAAGGGGCGTTCCGTGGGGGTGCATGGGCATTTCTGTGCAATCATCCATGAGTTTTGATGCAAATCCCTAGCTACAAAGAATCATAGATAGAAATGTGTACCAAATTCCTATGCCAGTACTTTGCATGTGTACTGCATTGTACAGCACACGTAGAAAGTAGGAAGAGCCTTAAAGTACAGTGGCATACAGCCCTGACAGATGTCAAACAGGCTAGGGACAGGTGTTACTAAAAAGGAATTTCACACCACTAATCCTTGGCTGGTCAATAACTATAATAATAATACATTTCTTTATTCGGTTTTTCACAAAGGAAAACCATAAAAGCAGCATTTAAAAGTACAGTTAGGTGTTTAAACAGATGAACAAGTTAAGAAAATACAGTAAAATTCATACATAGACAAGTTTATATATGTTAAAACAGAGTGTCAAGTTATTTCATTTGATCGACTCGATCTAGATCCAGAGTACTTTTTACAGATTTTTCCTGTGCTTCATAACGCATTTTAGGAAATTAAGGACAAAATAACAGACATGTTCAGATTCCAGCATTTGGAGACGTAGCATTGCAGGACGACACTGTCTAAATCCCCAACGCCTTAATAGTGGTAATAGCCAAATTTTCCTATGTGGGTGATGGAATTTACAGAACATGATTGTGTGTAAATTAGACTGTTTAGATTCCTCATCACAGTGACAAGGAGGGAGGATTAAGTCCCAACTGTTACTCACAGGAAATGCTACCAATCTATAGAAGATATCCAATCTGAACCTTGTCAATAACATTCTCTCGTGTGTACTAATCTGTAGTGTTAGGTACGGCTGGATAGAATGTGTAGCCTGAATTAAATTCGCATGAAGGACCGAGGGTTTTGACGACTCAGAGGTCAATCTCAGTGACTCTAAATGTCTGAGGGCCAGTTGTTTTAGGACTCCCTTGGGTAGGTCAATGATGGCTTCGGGTTGAAGGTAATATTTCTCAAGACCGAGGTCTTTAAGAAAGTTTCTAATATAGCAAAGCCACTTTACTTTTGAGGATTGATCAAGAGCCATTGTGTCTGCCACGATCGTCTGTGTCAGCGCGTTTTTGACCGAGGTCCAAACGTGCCGCCATAGCATCAATGGTTGGATCTTGAGCAAATCCTCTAGGTAAGGGATTCCGAGTTCCAAATGAGAGGCATAGATTGAGGTGCCTCTCGGAGTAGCTAAAAGGAATCTAAGGAAGGTGTTTTCTGCTACCTGAAGGGCACTAACATCTACGTGTCCCCAAACGCCCGCTCCGTACAAGGGAATGGCCTGACACTTAGCGCTGTAGATTTTTAGTAGCTCCACTGGTGCCCTCCTCCCCAGTCTCTGGGAGAAGCTCATCAGGGCCGCTATGGATCTTCTAAACAAGTGGCATCTTGCCTCTACTGCTGGCCTCCAAGACAGCCTTTCGTCTATCATGATTCCTAAATATGGATACTGGGCGGTTACCTCGAGTTTTTGATTATCGAGATAGATGTCCTTTACTCGTTTTTTCCTACTACCTCCTATCATGACAAACGTTTTTTTAACGTTCACGTGTAGGTCCAAACCGCCCATGAAAACCGTATATCTGTTCAGGGATTTCTGTAATTCTCGCGGAGTGCGTGCGAGGATGACGGCATCGTCTGCATAAAGCAGAGTGGGAATCAGGCGCTGTTTTACTCGTGGGAGGTCCTGGGCCCCCCTCAACATCTCCAACTCCAAGCCATTAGTGTACAGTGAGAAGAGAAAGGGGGCTAGGACACACCCCTGCCTGACTCCACGCTCTACTCCAAAAGGTGCCGTCAACTCTCCATTCATGCCAAAGCGCACCCTTGCCGATGCTTTAGAATAGAGCTCCCTCAAAAAGTCTAGGAGAGGGAGATCCACTCCCATTTGCCTTAAGACCGTCCAGAGTTTTGCGTGTGAAACGCAATCAAAAGCAGCAGACAGATCTACGTAAACCATATAAACCATGTCCTTCTTTGCCTGGGTGTATTTGCCCAATATCATGCTAAGATTAAGGGCCTGCTCTACCGTTCCGAACCCCTCTCGAAAACCGAACTGGAGGTCGGAAATTATGCCTCCCTACTCCGCCCATTGATGGTGTCGCTCAAGTATTACTCTGCCAACAACCTTGCCCAGAGAGTCCAGCAATGAGATGGGGCGGTAGCATTTCACATCCTGGTGGTCCCCTTTTTTAAAAATGGGGACCATGATGGACTTGGTCCAGGATTATAACAGTCCCACATTTGCAGCTGCTGTACACACTCTAGTGAGGATGGGGCCCAGAGATCCAAGTTATGTTTAAAGAGATCCACTGGGACCCCATCTGGGCCTGGAGCTTTCCCATTTTTTCTTGTTTCCAGTGCCACTAATAGATCGGGAATATCAAAGTGCAGCGATATTGGATATTCGACTATTGGGTGTATGATTTCTGTCCCACCTGCTGTTGAAGAGTTTTTAAAAATATTGGAGAAGTGGGACACCCATGTGTCTTCGTCTATAGCCATTTCTATCTTAGGACTGTTATTATCTGTCAAGTAAGGTGATCTGACAGTTCGCCAGAAAGCCTCACTGTTTTTAGATACGGCACTCATGTGCAGGTCTTCCCAAAGTTTCTGTTTCAATTCGTAGATTCTTAATTTGCGTTCCCTTCCGTAGTGCCGCCTAAGGAGTTTAATCTGCCCCACGTCTCTAGGTGTGTTATGCAGGGCCAGCTTCAGGTTGGTTAGGGCCACGGTGCAACTGTGATTAAACCACCCTTTACTATTTGAGTTCTCGGTCCTCGGTTTTGCAGTGAGAAGACCTTTGATTTTCTCTAATATTTGCATAAAGTTGTTTAAAACTTCTTCATCAGTTTCCGATAGATCCAAACATTTAATTATATTAGGATATGCCACATTTACCAGTTTTTTTGTTATTTCATTTGGATTCATTTTTCCCCATTTTAGTGTGTAGCCATTTTGTTTGCCTGGGTAAAATTTGTTCTGGGCAAGAGTTTTTGCTATAGCTGTATTTCGGGGCTTGGAATCAGTCATGTGAAGATCCATCCTCACAGCGGAATGATCACTAAGTGAGTTAGCCATAACCTGAAAGGCTCTAGCTGTATGTAGCAGTCCAGGTGACAGGAGGATGTAATCAACTGTCGTTTGGTATCTCCTGCCCACATAAGTCGGTTGAGGGGAATTTAGACCTGAACTTAGGGTATTGGCTATTACAAGATCCAAGTCAGATAGCAAATTGTTCATAGCAATCCCCACCTTAGTATGAGCAAAATGCACTAGTGGAGCGTCAAGTTCATCCACTATCCCACAGCAGTTTGTTTTAGCCTGTGGGCATGGATGGAGGTTAAAGTCCCCTCCCCATAAAAGATGAATAGCCCCTTGTCCAGCCTTCAACCGGTAAAGCTGGGTTAATCTCTCCTGAACATTATGTAAAAGAATCAGGAATTGGTCATCCTCTAAGTTGTTATAAATATTAATCAAGAGGATGGACTCCTTGTTCGTAAAGGAAAGAAAAAGTATTTGGAAATTAGGGTCGGAGTGGACTATGGACACTTTTAAGTGGTTCATGATGTTTGCAATATACGTTATTAGCCCTCCTTTAGGTCTACCTATTGTACTATGGAGGTCTGGGGTAAAGTATGTTTTATAGCCCAAGAGGTGAAGCTCAGTCGTAGACCATGTCTCTTGGAGGCAAATTATTTTACATGGCTCCAGGAAATACAAGGCAGTCCCATCCTCAATTTTGGGATGTAAACCCGCAACGTTCCAAAAGAGGATAGGTATGGGCTGTGGCTCTACTTTTGGCACTACAGATTTGTTAGTTGGAGAGATTGTTTTGATTTTAGGAATTAACTGGGGTGAGTTAGAATTAATAGATTCGGTGTCCGTTAATGGTCAGTCGACCATTTCAAGGCCACTAAATCTATTCCTCGTCGGGATGCTAAACCAAGGGTCCCAGCGGGGCGGTTCTCTATGAGCCGTTCTCAGCATATGTGGACCCCATTCTTCCCATCCTCCTCCCTGATAACGCGAACCCACTGTGTGCCAGGAACTATCATAGTCACGATGACAGGGGCCCCCAAATTGCCTTGTGTTGGCGTATTCGAAATGACGAGGGGATGGTGCAGCCCAAGGGGGGTCATGGTTATGGAAAGGGCTGTTTGATTGTCTTGAGGGGTAGAAAAAAGAAAGTGGTTTGGTACCTATACCTCCATTTACACTCGTGTGGTCCCAAGAGCAGATATAGTCTACTACTCGGGGGTCTTCGAAAGTAATCACGATGCAGTCTCCCGGAATTGTTTTTCTGCCATTTCCCACCCATGGGGTCCTACGTACCGTCAGATTCCTACCTTGCCAGGTTGGCGGAATAGGACGATTGGAATTTAGCCAGTGTTGGGCCTTATTTTTCAGAGACCACATAGGTTCAACATTGTGGTCCACTAGCTCAGGCACACCAGTCATTACCACTACAAAAGGGGATGCATCCGGTGGCATGTCAACAGGAAATCGGTGGGTCCCCTAAAGCCATCTCTGTTGAATGCTGTGGCCGGGGATTTAGTGGCTAAATTTTGGGTCACCGGAGTTTTAGATGCCACTTTTCTTGGTACCACTGTCTTAGATACGGGTGTTGTTGTTGACAGGGCATTTCCCTGTGACAAAGTCGTGGCAACATTGGTGGATGGATTCACTGTGCTCTTATTATTCGTTAGTTTGGCTGTTACAACTAGAGGTAAAGGTGCATTCTTTTGACTATTTGCAGACTTAGGGAGGGTATGTGCAGGCATAGGGAGAGTTTGTTTATTCTGTTTGTTTCCCCCTATTTTTTGAGCCCCTGACACTTGGTTAAATTGTGGAAGATTGACAAACTTAGATAACTGAATCTCCAGTTGCGCTAACTTTGCTTCTACTGGTTGAAGAAAGGATTCAATAGATCAGCGATCTTGATTAGCAGCTGGGAGTTATTGCTATCAAATGATTCCTTACTGTAGGATAGAAGAATGGGCGATTCCAAATTGATAGGGGCAGGAATGTCATGTGCAGGATGATGGACCATTGCGGAAACTACCAACTGTTCTGCTCTAGGGGGTGGATTCTGTGGACTACTAGAGATTTTCCCGATGTCATTGAGAATGGGATTTTTCGATCGGTATTTCTTTTCCTTATTGCACCCTCCCTCCTCCCTCTTGCTTGCCTTCTTTCATCTGATGTAATTTGGGGAGACGTTTGAGGTATTAGCTCAGGTGTTCTTTCTAAATCTGAGCTTATCTGGGAATCAGAGAGCTGGGAGGCCGACAGGTCCACATTGTTTGGCAGGCTATGCCTGCCCTCACAAAGGGCCCTATGCCCTACATTGTTATCAGGGGCGGGGGTTCTAGCGTTGGCCAAATTACCCATGGAAGATCTCTTAGCGAACGCCAAGTCCAAGGAAACCCTTTCCTCCATCAAAGAAATACTTTGATCGATGAATGAGTTTGCCTTGGTATTAAAATCATCCATGGGGCCTAACAGTTTACCCACGCTCCCAGGGGCCTTGGTTTTATTTCCTCTGGTTAGCACCATTTTTCATATTATACGAAGACAGGGGAAAAGGTTCTGACATAGGTATAAAAAACAGCCAAACAGAATATCACAAGGACCACGAGAGCAAAGTCAATGGAAAGACAGTACATACGTTTCGAAATGGATAGCAGAAGGTGGAGATTAGAGGGGTGGCCTAGTCCAGTCTCTCACGTCCTCGAACGGCCTCAAACGGCCCGCTCTTTGCCCAGGCTTAGCCCCGGGCTCGGTCCCGTGCGCGTCCCGCTTACGCGGTAAGCGCGGGATTGATATAGAGAGGAGGAGGAGTCCAGGAAGAGGCGACAGGTGTGCGTGATGTGGTGAGCGCAGGAACCTGTGGGCCTCGCAGTCCCGGACTCGGAAATCCCACGCCGGTTGTCAAATCACCCCAAGAGTCCCAGGCACACATGAAGTGACAGCAGCAGGGGCACTTCCTCACGGCTCTCAGACCAGGAAACAGGGCAGAGTCACAGTTGCGACTACGAGCGGCTCCCACGTAGCGGGGGCCGCGAGTCGCTGTTAAAGGTGCCCAAATCAGCTGGGAGGAGTCCGGGAAGAGGCAACAGGTGTGCGTGATGTGGTGAGCGCAGGGACCTGTGGGCCTCGCAGTCCCGGACTCGGAAATCCCACGGCGGTTGTCAAATCACCCCAAGAGTCACAGGCACACACAAAGTGACGGCAGCAGGGGCACTTCCTCACGGCTCTCAGACCAGGAAACAGGGCAGAGTCACAGTTGCGACTACGAGCGGCTCCCACGTAGCGGGGGCCGCAAGTCACTGTTAAAGGTGCCCAAATCAGCTGGGAGGAGTCCGGGAAGAGGCAACAGGTGCGTGTGATGTGGTGAGCGCAGGGACCTGTGGGCCTCGTAGTCCCGGACTCGGAAATCCCACAGCGGTTGTCAAATCACCCCAAGAGTCACAGACACACACGAAGTGACGGCAGCAGGGGCACTTCCTCATGGCTCTCAGACCAGGAAACAGGGCAGAGTCACAGTTGCGACTACGAGCGGCATCAAAAGATGCAAAAGCAAATAAAAATCTGGAAGCGATTCCAACAATTGACAGAACTGTATCTGGCTACTTCATCAATTTCGATGACTTTTCTTAGGATCCAAGCGAGCTTCTTCTGGGCGCTGAGGCGGCTCGGCTCCGCCAGGGCTTCTGGGCGCTGTGATACTGAGGGATCAATAACTAGGGGCTACACAGTCTGGGGAGTTTACAGGTAGAGCAACAGATGATTTTTTAACAAACATCTGCCTTGCCCAAATAGGGATTTCTTTTCATTCTACCCAGCCCTCCCCTAAGGGCCTGTGAGCGATAATTTGACACCTTCACTCCTGCCTTACCCAAGGTTGTGAGGAGACTTTTTTTTACCTACATTGCTGTTTAATCCTCCTGGCCTTCATTTCTAAAGCGGATGGCGGTAGTAACAACAGAACAAAGACAGAGCACAGGCACAGGAATACAGGGACAGCATGACAGGGAAAGAGGACAGAGAGAAGGGACAGAAGGAAAGGGATAGACATAGAGGAACAGATAAAGTGTGACAGGATTATGGAGGAGTACAAAGGGGAAGGGATACAGGGACAGAGGGACAGGGACAGAGAGCGAGGCGTAGATGAAAAAGTTCACAGAGATATATAAGGACAGGTAAAGAGAGACAATATAATAGAGAGATAGACATGGTCAAAGGTAAAGAGATACAGGGACAGAAAGACATAAACAGGGGGTTAATACATACAACCATCAGAAGTCTACACCCCACCATCATGTGACCACACACCTACCATCTTACAGTCACATAGCCACCACCATGCACTCACAATTCTGCACTTATGGCATGTTATGTCAAGAACAAAATTCTGATTCACACATGTTAGATCACAACCGTAATTACATATTTACAGCAAAAGATTACTAGTTCCATTCTTTAGCCACGCCCCTTTTATAGATCCTGGTGCCTTTATGGATCCCACTTAAACCACTGCATCTGTGAAATCCTGTGTGAAGTAATGAGCAGGGAATGGGGGAGGGCTGTTTCGCGCATATAAACACAACGGGGAGATATGATTGGGTTCTAGTTGTTGTTTCATAATCCTAACGTCAATAGAACAATTTTCACAGAAAATTCCTGAGATTTTTTTTCAACATACATGTATCACCCACCAAGCCCTACTACATACTAAAAACCCCAAATATGTAGAAATAAACTATCGAGAGCAGGAAAAGGCCGGGCTCTGAGATGCTCCAACTCTCTTCTTCTCATTCCTCCTAAACTTAGAAAGACATCATTGCAGGCACGCTCCTTCTCTTGAAATGCCCCCAAGATTTGGAACTCACTCCCAAAGTGCCCACGCTGCAACCCCTCCTTATCATGATTCAAACTGGGCCTCAAATCTCTAGTACTCAACAACAACTTCGAAAATATTCACTAGTTGAGATACGGCTCCCTAAAACCAAACCCTCCTAAGAAAAAAAAAATCCGTCTAAAGACCTCCTAATCCAACTGACTATGCAGGACCGAACCAGCATTATATAAAACCCAAATATATAAATAAATCATTTGAGCAAAAAAAAAAGCCATTACTTATCCTTAACAAAGGTTCATCAGCAAAGCTGCAGATCCATTTGTGAAATGTGCCTAGTTCACGGCTAAATCCCAGGTTCCGCCTTTTGTTCAAGTCTATATTAAGCTTTCTTCAACCTGGTAATCCCCAGAGGGACATGTTTTGTGTGAACCAAAGAGCGGTTACCGACAGTGAGATGGTGCATCTGTTCCCCATGTCCTGAGCTGATCATATCTGCTCATGTTTGTCCCGGTCAGGTGGCGGTGTCAGTCGGGCTATGTCCTCAGAGGCCCTCAAACAAAAGTCATTAGGCTCTTTTCAGCGGCTTCTCAAGTTGACATTGTTTTGAGGGAACAATAACAAAACAACTGTAGTTCAAAGTTGATGAAAAATGTCTCCACATTACGAACCACCTGTGCGTTCATCGGGGAGAAGCAAAACATCCTGTTTATGGAAACAGGTCCCCTCAGAGAGGTCAGCCTATAGGAATGTTCTCAATTGTGTATGGTAAAATGGGGGCGGGAGGGGGGGGCATACCTTGACAAACAGGAAAGGGACGGTGCCCCCCTGTGCCCGTCTGCCCTCCGAGGTAAACCCCCTCTGGTAAGCGAAAACATGTTAAGTATCTGTGAAAGCACAATGGAGAGAGCCTGCAGCAGGTGTTGCAAACAGGAACTGGACTTAAAATAACATGCAAACTATTTTAACAGCCACCGTGCAATTATAACCAAATCCGTGTCTGCGCTAACACCTGCAGTGACTTTTAGGAAAACACTCTCTGAACTCACAGGTCATATGCTGCTCACACAAAGTCCAATTCACAAAACTTTTTTCCGCAAATTGCACTGGTTTAGTCAACAAAGTAAACCAATTTGAGCCACAATATTTTGTTGGTGAATACATAATAGAACTTGAAGACAAGAGGAAATACATGTTCTCCTCTTTTTAAATGTTAAATATGAAGCATGTAAGGAAAATCACACTGTTACAGTTTTTATTATAAAGGGAGCATAATATTGAAAATGCAAATTGTTTTTACAAAACTCCCAAAAAATTAATCTCGGTTTGGTCTTTGATTTATTTAAACAAAGTTCTAATATTCACCAGTGCTTCGCGTTCTCACCTGGGGTATGAGGCACTGTTTACATAATGCAACCAGTCCGACCAGAAAAGCATTTTAGATCCTACAAGAGGTGAGGAACGTATATATGAATACTCATAGCATGAAATAGTATAACATTACATATGATTTCACAATCCATTTCCATAATCTTTGTCTGGAAGAAAAAATCTTACTGTGATATGGATTGAAATAAAGCATGTTCGCCCATTTCATATTACTCAAGCAGCAGAATAGCGTTAACGGATTTGCCCAGTGTTTATTCTTTTGCACCAGTGCAAAACGTTTCTGTGACTACAGTGGAAATGCACAAACGTTCACTTTTCTTAACAGCTAATGGCTTCGCCAGTCTTTGTTTGGTAAAACAGACACTAATGTATATATGTCAGTTTTAAAAGTGCAGGCCTCCCACTGTAATCACACGGTAGTTCTGCAAACTCTGATCACACGTATAGAAAAGGAAAATATAGGAAGCAGTCGTGCAAACTTCTGTTGCACACTTAACAGCCACAGACCAGGACAGAGGCACGGAGGAAGTGCAGTGCAGGACACGGGAGTGTGCATTAGCATCCCTCATAATCACTGCAGGTATGCCACAAGCAGTAGCAATGTATACCTTTTTCACAGGGTCAATAGACAGTGTGCAAGCAGGAGCGTAAACATCTAAGTTACACAATCAATAGACAGTGCACAAGCAGAAAACTGCAAGCCTCTCCGAGCGAAAGAGCGCGTACAGTACATTTACCAGCACCGCAAACCCCCCACATGCAGAATAGGCACAGCACAATTAGTAGTTCTCTTCAGTGCCAAATGATGCTTCACATGTGCATGCCAGTGTCTTTGGTACTACACATAACCGCTTCCTCTTTGATTGCTCAGTAGCCAGTGCTTAATTTGAGCCGGTGGTTTCCAGTGCTCAGCACCGGTACTTAATCATCAACACCAGCGCTTTTCATGAGCACCAGTTAAGGATACATTCATTTATTTACAGGGAGATTAAGTGTTTTGCCCAGAATCACAGGATGTTGAGCTGATGCTGAGATTCGAACCTGGTTCCCCAGCTCCAAAGTTGGCATCTCTGGCCATTACACCACATCCTCCCCCCACTTTCATGGTTAGTAGTTGGTTCTGTTTTAAGCTGCACTGAAAAAAGAAATGGGCTGAGGCAAGCTGCCTCCTGATGAGAACCCACAGCTGGGTGCCCAGGTGTATGCAAAAATGTGACTGGTAAGGATTTGAACATCGTCATTGTTCACATAGTGCCTGGAAATGTGCACAAAACCAAACTTACACACACCTAAAGCCCACTCACAGAAACTTCCAGTGAAATGCGTGTGTAACTAAGCATAGATTTTGGTTGTGGGTGGCTCAATCATACTAAGCATTTGCATGTAGTTAATTTTGCTTATTCTCTGTCTCCACATCCCCTGATTCCCGTTCATCTGATGACCACTCTGCCTCAAACAGGGTACAACAGAACCCACACAAAGATAAGACTTCATAGAACACACCTGTGATCTCTTAAATTCATGGATCAAGATGGTTTGTTCGTACAGGTGTGTCTGGGTGTGTTACATTTTGATCAGTATCCTACTGCATCACGCTTTGCATATAAAACTCACACTGAGCCTCCATCACATTCCTTCTCACCTAGCTGTACCAAACACATGGGTAATGGGATAAACATCAGGGACCAGCTTGTCATGTCCTTTTTCAGCGGACTTTCTGCTACTGGAGGCCTGTCACACTGGTTGGACAGTGTTGAGTCAATGATGACGTGTGGCTGTAAGCATAACCCCCGAGACACCATTGACTGCTTGTTATCGTTGATCTCTGCGAGGGTATCCTGTGTATTGTGGAAAATCCTATCACCAAACACACAACTGCTAATTCACTGTGTCCTCCATTAAATATCTGTGGCAACGTTTTTTGTCATTCATGGCATATTTGCCTTACCTACACAGTACATACATCTTCAAGGTATCTACATGTGGAGTTAAGAATAGTAAACCTATACTTCCCTATATGCTCTTTCCTTTCAATATTTTGTCCATCCATATCTGTCCTCGATATTAGTATATCACAATATTGTTGGTTTTGATATTCAGTAGTACAATCCTTTGTTTGGTTCAGCCTCTGTCAGCAACTACTTGAAGAAAGTTTCACTCAGTTTGATTATTTTGAATCAGCCCAGAGGAATATTTCTTCTTCCCTTTCCAGGTGCCATTTAATTGGTAGGTTAGATGTGTAGGTCTGCATATGTATTGATGCATTGTGTCTGCTGTGGTCTGCCAGATCTAGATCCCACAGTGGGATACAGTGTCAGAACTGTCATTCCTATACTGAGGGGGGTGGGCAGGGGCAGGGAGCGGTGCTGACTGCTGCTAAGGGCGTTGAAGCTGCTCCACTCCCCCTCAATCGGAAGAGGTAGAGAAGCAGTTATCCCCACCACTTCATTAGCAGGGTTGGATGGCCTGTAGGGCAGTCAGGCAGTGGCCAATTGGGCTGGTGTGGCGTGTCAGTGTGTGGGCAATTTTGTGGCTGTTTGTGGGTCTGTTTATTTATTTATTTTATTTATTTGAGTTTTATATAGCACTGGCTAGGGCTAGACCCGGAGGTATCAAAGCGCTTTACATAAGGAGAAAGCAGGTTACAAATTACAAAAATATTCATGTTAATTACAGAATGAAAGCATATTCAAAACAGGAGTTTTTATCCAAAAAGGAAAATCAAGATCCAAAAAGGGCCAGGAAGAGCTGGGAGTCCACAGGAAAGAATAAGCAGGGGAGAAAGAGACGAGATATATGTCCAAAGTCCGGCTGCGTAGGTGACGGCCATAGCGGGGTGCCAGAACCAGTCTCCCCTATAGCTGAGCGGAGCAGCTCCACCGGGAATCGGTCATAGAGTTCGGATAAGAGAAAGGATCAGGGTGGGACCGAAAGTCTTGAATCCAGAGACGTGCGAGTGGAGATAGCAAGGGTGGCAAGATAGGAAAAGGAGTGTTGTTTGGCAGCCATCTTGAAGTCAGGCAAAACACGTTCGTAGATGCTTAGGAATTTTTAATGGCTTTGACTTCAGTGTAGTCCCGGCTCAGGCGCCATCTTAAGGTCAGGCACAGCCTCTAATTCTTCAGCGTTGTTTAGGGTCAAAACATCTCCAGACCCAAGGTAAACACATTTAGTGGGGGGTCGGGCTCGACATGCCCAGTAAAGATTCCAGCTAGTGTCAGTGTTATGGGCATGGTGAAACCGTTTTGTGGGCCCGAATCCGCCATGTTGAAGTCAGGCAGAATTAAAAGGGGCCTCCCACTACCTAGTTGCTGCTTCACGGGCCCCTCATGTCCTCCAGATCCCTCCTGCATCTGATTTGAGGTTGGAATTTGAGGTAGGGGACCTTACCTACATTAACCCTATCAGTGCCGTAGTCGGCCGCTGAACGTTCGGAGCACTACCCGGCTGGTGCTGCGAACGTTCAACGGCCGACGCGGCCCGCCCACTCTCTAGAACGCCTGCACTGCACCGAAATAACAGCCGGAGTAAACGGGTTAAGTGTGTCAGGAGCCTCTCGTTAAGTGTGTCAGGAGCCTCTCGTAAGCACCAGAGCCTCTCGTTAGCACCGGATCCGAATCAGACGCTACGCCTCTGCTTTCAGTGCTGAGCCACCTGGCGGTAAGTGGAATCGCGAGCGTCCACTAATCTGCATCATCTCCGCAAATATAGGTGGCGGCACAGGGAGTCTGCACCAAGCTCAAATTTGTGCGGTCTTCCATACCTTGCAAAACACTTAAACAGGGTGTCTTTACAAGTTCAAAACTGCCTCAAATTGTGTCATGGGCCACTTTTTTATCTATTTAATGCACTGATGGGGGGCACTTTTATTTTGGTGCCCGTTACAAATTTCTGTCCCAGTCTTACCCTGCCCATTTGGCTTCTGTTACCAGGTTGGAACATTAGTTCCAAAACATTGGTAGTGTTTAGACTATTCACAGTGCTCTTCGTGTAGGGAAAAGAAGAGAATGGGACAGTGGTAGTGGATTGACGGGTGAGGGACAGGGTAAAGGTGTTTGTGACAGAAAAACAATACACAATATATACAGATTGACCTTTCCAGCCTATTAAAGGTCAGTAAGTTCCTACATACACATTGCCCATAGGTATATTTGCAAATGATTAATTTAATTCTATGAGCACATGGGTATTTCGATAGGACGGTCTACGTTTTGACCCCAGCAGGGTGGAGGGTGAGTGGTGTCCTCACGACGGGGTCTTCATCAGGACAAGTACATGGGGTGAGCACCTAAGAGTAATTAATATTGGTTCAGTACAAAGATAATTAAAGAGTGGTGAACATGTCAGGTAGGTAAGGCAATATGTACCTACTTGGGTAAGGAAGGACGGGCAGCGTGCGATCCTTAATGGGCTCTCATAGGGCTCCCAATTGTCTAGAAAAGAGACATGCTAGTTTAGTAAACATGTCAGGGCATAGCGTTTCTCAATTAATAGGAAAGCCGGAGGGATAGTGCACTTACTTCTCTTGTTATTCTTGCAAATGGGGTTATCAATCTCACGAAAAAAATAGCACATGTAGCTGTATTTCTAATATATTACCACATTGTTAAAGTATGTGTATCATGCTACCATTACAGCTTTTTATGACAATTTGTAGGAAATGGCAAGCATTGGGAATTTTCCGGAAATGTGTGCAAATTGTGTTTTGAGAGCAGTTACTAATAGTGCACTTGAGGAAAACTGTAAAGAATATAATGTGATTATGCATGGAGTTGGCAGTTCTCCACCAGAGGACTTTTAGGAAAATGTGTGGCAAATGTTGCATGTCTAGGTTCTTTTTACTAACAAGCATTGGCATAGCCAATAGGTCTCGCTGTTGGGACCTTATAAGTATTTAGTTATGCAGCACAATATCCTTGTTGCAGCAACATCAACTGTTGCATGGCTCAACACTTATAAGGTTGCAAAGGCGAGACCTATTGGCTATGCCAATGCTTGTATTCTAATGTGGGTGCTTGTTCCTCCCTAAGACTTTCCTGTCTTGATAGTAAGTATTCCCCATTTTCAAACCACTCCCCGTCCCTACAACGTTTACTACTAAAATGTAGGCATACATGTGCAGACAGCTCTGCAGTCAGAGCACAGCTCACCACACAGTAAAGATAGGAGAGGTGGAGATGTCAATTTCTGCATGTACGTTTGTGAAAGGCATTTTGTAGTGTGTGACTAGTGGGACTGTTAAACATACTTCAAAATGCAGTTTGTGAATAGTCCCCATTGTCTTTGATGCCATGCAAGTCTTATTCATTGGACTTGGAAACCTAGCTGTGAAAGGGTGATAACAAAGACAGAGCAGGAGAACAGATTTTAATGTTACATGTTCCCCGGAAATCGCAGCTTGAATAGACCTGGAGATCTTTAACTGCTGCTATTCAAACTGTTAGGAACTTAACTTCTCTGAAAGGATGTTATCTGCATCAGGCTAAGCATCCCCAAATAGTGCAAAACGTTGTATTTTTTAGTGTTGCCCAATGACTATATAATTGGGCTCGCCAGGTTTCAGTACTAGATATTCATTTAACACCTAAATATATTCTGTAAGTTGTAGATCTGGTTCATCTAAATTGAATCAGGGTTCTTTATTATATTGGGTTGTTGAAGGGAACAACGCAGTGCCATATTATGTCCCTGATGACATGAATTTAGTGGTAGTCTTGATGGTTGTTGACATTATTTTAGAGCAATTTGATGTAGGAAAGGGTTTTCATGTCCTGTTTTTTTGGACACCAGTGTACTGCCTCTTGGGACCTGTAGTTTTACTTTTTTGGTTATACTTATGTGCTGTTGTGTCCTGACTTGCTTGATGTTGTTGGCAGGGGTGGTGGAGGGGGCAGAGCTGGCAGTGGGTTGATTATGTGGCGTTTGTCTCTTGACTGCAATGTAGATGTAAGTAATTCTACAGTACCTGGTCCTCTTACTCCACCGGGCATTTCCCGCATGAGCTGGAGCGCTTGGAGGCTACTTGTGAAAACCCAGAGCTGCTTCTGGTTCCTCCATCACTTTCTCAAAATCCTGAGGATAACTGCTGCATGCACCAGGACCCTTCAAGGACAGAAAAAAAGATGGAAAGAGGAAGAAAGTGTAGAGAGAAAGATCAGAAAGAGAGAACAGAAAGAGGAGAAAAGGAGCGAGAGAGAGAATGGATGAATGGAAACAGAGAGGTTGCCAAGGAGACAAAGAGAGCTGGGTAGTGTGAGCCTTTTTGGCAGGGCTTCTTCTTGTTCCCCAATCCAGGCCTGATTGTAATAATTAAGGAAAACAGGATATCATCATGTTTGTGATCAAGTACTCATCCACCAAACTCTAATTCAGGCCCTTCATCTGAAGTGTCAGCTGTGAGTTCGCATAGATGGGTTTCATCAAACTATTCCCATAATTTAACAGAAAACACAAGATACACATTAGTAAGAACAAAAACATGAATGCAGAGACCTACAAATGCAGCCATTGACATGCAGACACAGCACAATCCAACTGTTAACTTCAGAATTCCAAGATGGAACAGAGGCACAACATTCTTTTCACATACAATACACTGTAAAATGGTAATCACACAATAATGCCTCAGATGTGTGGCATTGTAAAATTAAAGTCAGAAAAAACACAAAAGTGTGTTGTTGCAAAAAATGCATTCTGCATACTAAAAAACCTTGTAAAAGTTAAACCCTGAAGACTTAAAGATAGTGGTGCAATCACTAGTCCTAACCATGCTAGACTATGGAAACGCAATGGTCGCAGACACTCCAAAATCTTACCTAACCCCATTGAAAGCTACTCTACATGCTGCGGCCAGACTTATATTAGGGGAAAGCTCTTTGACCACACCACTCCCACCCTCAACTACTCAACTGTCTGCCATTAGAGACAGGGGCCATTTTAAAAACTGCTCACATAACTCACAGAGCGCTCTACACTGAATAACCAATCTATCTCACAAATGAATTATCAAAAGCCGGTCAAAAGAGACATCTTTGAATCTCAGTCTACTACTGATTCCACCAAAATTAGGAGACAGAAATCTCACACTTGCTCCTTCTCTGGGATCACTCCTAGAATCTGGAACTCCCTGCCCCCGGACCTGTGGGAAAACTAATCCTAACATTTCAAGAAGAAACTGAAACTGAAACTGAAACTTGTACTCTGCAACAAATACCTAAATCCATACCCATGAGCACCTGACCAGCCTGAGGGCACTGGCTTCACACCCTCTAAGTAAATCGGTGAAACACCATCCCAGGGAAAACGGTGCCTCTAATCTCCCTTGCCCGCAGGAGTCTTTATCCCAGCTACCTCAGAACTACATCATCCATCCCAAAGACTGATCCGTCTTGCTCTGCTGTTTTTTCTTTACTATTACTATGTACTTTTCTTTTAACTACCACTCCAGCAAGGTCGTACAATTGATGCGATGCACTGTAAAGCGCTATATATAATTATGTGTACCTGTAATCTATCTCAAAATGTATATACCTTGTCGCATACCAAGCATCACTTTCTGTCACTATGTATATGTATCTACTCCAAACGTATTCTCAGGTATTTGCTGCTTGTGTCAATCTTCGTAAAGCACTCTGATACCCTCAAGTCAAGTCTGCGCTATATTAAACTCTATAAATAAAATAAATACATTAAATAAAATGTACATAATCTTTACTTTTTCTGTACTTTCTGTACTTTCAAAGTCTTGATCTTCATGTCACTCTAAGGTGGGGAAATTGTTATTCCTCTTTTGATTTACCACCAAGCTCTACATTAGGCCCTTAGTTTCTAACAACAAACTACATTCACCTAATTTCTAGGGACCTTTTGCTAAAATAATGTTTTCATAAACCAGAGAATTTTCTTACTTCAGAGACAGCAATCCCGAAGAATACTATGTTAGAAAGTCTACCACAAACGACGTTATGGGTCTAAGGTTCATATTAGAAGGTATATGTTTTATAAACAACATTGTTAAGAGTGGCATAGTATAGCATACAAAATAGAGTTATTTTCAAAGAAAATCCACATACATTTAGTAGCAAAAAACATGTGGCAGGCCCCTACTGGCAGCTGAAACTCCAATCCTTCCCTTATGCAGTTTCCGCCCAATTCCTTGGAGAAATCCCTTGCCATAATGAAAACCCTCAAATCCGGCTCCCCTACAGACCCCTGTCTTGCCAAAGTTTTGTCTTCTATTGCAGAGGTGATTAACCCCATGGTTTGTCGTGTCCTGATAGTGGGGCAGTCGGCACATCAAGCACAGGACAGCAGGTTGATGTGTAAACACTTCTTTATTATATGTATCGGAGCGAGTCTTGGCACGCCCGTCCTCTGGTCAGTCCTGGGCTTCTCTGCCGTCCTTCCCGTCCCTAACCAGATGTGGTGTCTGGTGACCTGGTCACCTCCCTCATGACTCACAGGGTCCTAGTGTCCTCCTGTCCTGTCGTCCTATATGTCAGGTCACGACATCTCCCCCTTTGTTGCAAACAAATGTTCATGGTGCAGTTCTACTGATCATTTCACCCCCTCACCCCTTTACAGCATTTACTCATTGTTGTGGTGAGAGAGATAGAGAGAGAGAGAGAGAGAGAGAGAGAGAGAGAGAGAGAGAGTGTCCATAGGTCTGGTCGACCCGTCTCCCCAGTCTCTGACTCCTACGTTTCATCACTTAGTCTCTTTGTCCCTTTGCATTCCTCCCTTGGTCGCTGTTCTCTGCCATCAGCTTTTGCTTCTGTTTGTCGGTTGTCCTCCTTCTGCTCTCCTCTTGCCAGCCTCTCTTCGTCTGCTTCTAGCTCCTTGCCATGTGCCCAGTGGTGTGGGCCAGCTGGGACCATCTCCATGGGCTCCTCTCTTTCTACTGCCACCTTTCGTAGTGATTGTTCCCTCAGTGATTCTTTTCCGCTCCTTTCGTCTTTCTCTGGTCCCTGCGTCTTCTCCTCGCCTACACTCAGTGTGTCTTTCGTTTTTTCCGTGTCATATGTCATGGTTATGAGACCCATGGCTTGGGCGGTGCTGTTGCCCAGCAGGCATGGTCCTGGGACATCGCCTTTCAGCACATGGATGTCTTCTTTGTTCTTTTTGTCTTTGTACCTCAGTTCCTCTGTGAACTTTCCCAGGTTGATTACCTGTTTCTTTGACCCCCAGGTGAAAATCTCAACCCTGGACGCTCTCAGTGACGGCTTCGCTTTCATCTTCTCGTACTCTGATGCCCACATGACATTGCATGTTGCACCACTGTCCAGTACAAATTCTGCTTCATGTGCTCCCACTCCTATCGTTACCGAGTCTGTCTTTTCCCGTGTGCTTCTGTCTGTTCGGTGTGTTGTTTCTCCTTTTTTGTCTCCCCCACTCAGTTCTGTGTGGGCCTCCGACATGTGATACAGCCTTTCCACTTCCTTTTCTTCCTCGTCTTCGCCTGACCCTCATGATGAACTTCTCCTTTCTGTTTGTTCTCTCCAGTCATTCCTCCACCGGCCGGTGCGATAGTTGTTTGTCACGTGGTGTGCGTTTTCGATTTCGACGTTCTTCTCTCTTTCCATTTCCTTGGCCTGTGTCGTTGCTCTCGCCAGAGACAGGATGTTCTCCAATGAGGTCGGTTCTTTTAGGATCCTTGCCCTTAATCCTGTGTCACGACAGCCTTCAATGATCCGTAGCCTTATTGCTTGTTCGTTATCGAATTTGTTGAACTCACAATGTGTCACCAGTTTTCTCAGCCTTGTCGCGAAGTCATCTGGCGTTTCGTCCACTTGTTGACATGCAATAGTGAATGTGTATCGTTCGAAGTCAACATACCGTTGTAGGTCAAATTTGGCCGTTAGGCATTTCTTTAGTTACTCATATGTCTTTGTTTCTTCGGTTGGCAGTGTCACCAGAAGTTCTTCGACGTCATCCCCTGCTAGGTTCAGCAGTAATCCTAATCTCTTTCCGTCTGTTACATCTGTCACTTCCATATATCTTTCAAACCGTCTGATCCACTTCTCCCTCCTGATTCCTATTTGTGGCTCCGATAAGTTGACCGGCAGTGGCCTCCTGTGTTGTGCGCTGGGCTTTGGGTCTGCCATTCTTGCCTTCTTGCCTTTATGCTCTTTCCTCTGTTTGTTCTGTCGCTTCTTTGTGTGTTGTTCTCTGATTCCTTTTGTTTTCTTACCTTTTATGTTCTACTTTTGCCTTTTGTCTTCTTTTCTCTTTTGTGATCTTTTTTTTGTCCCTTTTGTTTTTCTTTTTATTCCTTCATTTTACTTTATTTAGCCTCTTTTGGGCTTTCTTAGTCCTTTTTCCTTATATTCTCTTCTTTTTCCTTGTATTGTGCTTGTTTTCTTTTATCTCTTCTTTTTATTCCTTTATTTGACTTTATTTAGCCTCTTCTGGGCTTTCTTAGTCCTTTTTCCTTTTATTCTCTTCTTTTATTTCTTCTAGTGAAAATGTATCAGGAACTTTTGTCGTCTCTTGTGCTTTCTTTGTCTCTTTGTCTTATTGCACCTTTATTTCCTCTGTTTGCTATTGTATTGTAGTGATCTTGTCACTTTCCACTTCTCATTCCTTTATTCTCACTGGTTGCTATTGTGTTGTGGGGATCTTTTTGTCCCTTTCCTCTTTTTCCACCAGTTTGTCTTTATTTCTCTCTGTTTTGTTCTTATTATTCTTTTCTTGCTAGTGTTTTTCACTTCTCTTTTTGTTCGCCTGGCCTTAAAATGGCTGCCCTCCTCTTCTTTATGGCTTTCTTTGTTCTTTGTCCCACACAAAATGGCTGCCGTTAATCACGCGAGATTTCGCGATCCAAATCTCGCGATTCCTGTCCTTAAAATGGCCGCCTTGGTGTTTCTGCGCTGCTATTGGCCCTAGCTGCCTGATTTCTGAATGGCCGCCGAGATTTGAGATCTCGCGAGACCTCGCGCTTTGATTTTCGAGCGCGGAGACCTCGCGCTTTGATTTTTTTAGTCACTCGTGCTGTTGTTCTGACGCTCTCCTTACCGCGATCAGCTGCGCTTTTTTGGACGCTGTCGGGGTGCGCTCCCGTGTTGCTCCTTGCGTCTTCCTCTTCACTGCTGCTGCGCATCCAGGGTGGGCACCTGGTTTCCTTCGATGATGCTCGTCCCGGACACGCGACGCGATGTTCCACGCGTTTGTTCGTTATCCTTCGTCGCCAGTTGTCGTGTCCTGATGGTGGGGCAGTCGGCACATCAAGCACAGGACAGCAGGTTGGTGTGTAAACACTTCTTTATTATATGTATCGGAGCGAGTCTTGGCACGTCCGTCCTCTGGTCAGTCCTGGGCTTCTCTGCCGTCCTTCCTGTCCCTAACCTGGTCACCTCCCTCATGACCCACAGGTCACAGGACAGGGTCCTAGTGTCCTCCTGTCTTGTCGTCCTATCTGTCGGGTCACGACATGGTTAACTCAGTTCTAAATACTGACATGCAGGTGGGCAAATGCCTAAAACCTGGAAGGATGCAAAAATTCTTCCACTTTAAAAAAAAGCCACAGCTGATCCTTCTATCGCTAGCAGCTATAGGCCCATATCTCTTCCACCCTTCTTCGTCAAGGTTCTAGAGAGGTATGTCAACTCAGTCCTTACTGATTACGTGGAGGCCAATCATCTTTTGCTCTCCAGCCAGTCGGGTTTCAGAGCTAATTTTAGCACTGAAACATCCCTTTTAGAAGTAGCTGAGACCATTAAAATAACACTAGACAAAGGGGGAAGGGCGGTTCTGGTGTTGCTGGACTTCTCTGCGGCCTTCGATACCGTCCCCCACAATGGACTACTTAGAAGGCTTGAAGAGGGTGGTATCGGAGGCACGGTACTCACATGGTTTGGTTCCTTCTTAAAGGACGGACAGCAAACTATTTGGTCCCTGACTTTCTCGGCTCCTATTCTCCCCATGAAGGTAGGGGTACCACAGGGCTCTATTCTGAGCCCAACGTTGTTCAACTTATATATGGCCCCTCTTGCGCGTGTAGCCGAGAAACGGGGGCTAAAATAGTTTTGTATGCCGATGACACACAATTGCCATTTATCTGTGAGAGGGGCACTGAGTTAAATGGGAATGAGATCAACACCTGTCTGTCTGAAGTATTCTCATGGCTCAGGCACTTTCAACTAAAGTGTAACTCCGAAAAATCAGAGATCATGTTCTTTGGTTCCCATCCCGGTGCAGCATGGCACAACTGGTGGCCACAAGACATGGCCCTGCCCACTATGTCGGTCAATGTCGTGAAAAATCTGGGGGTCAAATTTGATGACTCTTTTTCTATGAAGGCGCAGATTCAATTAGTAGCTGGGACCTGTTTTGGAATTCTGCGAATGTTAAGGAATTTTCTCCCCTTGCTTCCGGTCTCCCATAGGAAGATGATAGTCCAGGCTCTGGTGGTGTCTAGACTTGACTCCGTTAATGCATTGTATCTTGGCCTTCCTGATTACTTACTCTGCCGCCTACAGGTGATTCTGAACGTGGCAGCTAGAGCCATTTTTCTGGCCGGGCCTAGAACATATACGTCCCCTCTTCTAGCCTCCTTACACTGGCTCCCGGTACGGAGGAGGATTCATTTTAAAGCGTTGGTGCTTGTTTTTAAAGCCTTCCATAAGATAGGTGCCCCGTACCTTGGAGAAAGATTCTAGCACTATATTCCACGTCGAACTCTGAGGTCTTCCGCCAAGTGTCTGACCATCACCCCAAAGATACGTCTCTCCCAGATTGGAGGCAGAACCTGTGGTGGCATCTTGACTCTTGAATGGCCTGCCCATCGCTCTCAGACAGGCTCAGGATCTCCTCGCTTTCAGGAGACAACTCAAAACCTGGCTTTTCAAACTATAGTTTCCAGGGGTGGCATGTGTGGCTCTGTGTTGTCGGGTTTTTGAGACTTAGCGCCAACACACACAATGGAGTAGCCGTGCGCTTTACAAATACCGGCTAACATAACATAACATTTAAAGGAGTGAACAGTATATTGTAGCAAAAAAACTTTACAGTCAGTAATGAAGAAGTGTAATCTCGATCCTATCTGAAGATAATGTAGGAGTACATAATATTCACACATAGTCAGCACTCAATTATACTCTGGCATGACAAATGTACTAAAGAGTATTATATGCTAAAAGGTGTTTTTTTTTTAAATACTTGTATTTAGAATGTGATTAGTTAAGTTGTGTGACAAGTTATGTATTAATGCGACAGGAGACAATAACATGAAATATAGCATTATGAGATAATTAGGATTTGTGCAACTAATGTTTAATGTTTATACACATACTTTGAATTAATCAAGTGCAGATACATTTACGCTGAAACATTTATAATTCATTAGATTTATTTGTGCTTTAAACAGTTGACATTTTTTTTGTAGAAAGATGAACACATTCTGTAACCAAGTGTACATGTTAACTTAGCGAAACTAGGCCTCAAGAAGAATTTAGTTCTATTGCTGTTCACAATAAAGTTTGAAATGTAATCCACATTTAGCCTTCATCATGGAATGTATGAGTTGTTTCTATTGCAGGTGTGGATAAGCTTCATTATTTAGAATAAAGGAGCATTGTGCAAAGAGACAGCAAAGCATGAGCAGGAGGAGAAGGCCGAGGAATCGCGGTAACAAGTGAGGAGAGGAGTTCTCATGGGAGAGGAATGGTCTAGGACGAGAAGAGATAATGTGCTATCTGGCTGGGAAAGGTGCTGAAAGTATCCAGTTGTGCCGGAGCTCTGTATATTTCCCAAGGACGAGCCTCAAGAGAGTGTCACATTGACGACAGATGATATTATGTGCTGTGTTTAGTTAGGAAGAGAGTCCATTTTGTGTTTCCTTAGGGAGCTAATGCTTGAGTGGCTTTAAGCTACTTGACCCATTGCCAGATGTTTCTTATTGAAGACTCTGATGGCTGACACCTTTCTTCTTTTCTTATTTGATTATATCCTTATTCAAATGCTTTAGTTAGAATTACCCTTATTAAAGTACTGAAGGGAAAGTTAGGTTACTCATGCTCGTTAAAGGAAATATCTGATGCAGTTTAACCCTCATTTATTCTTTCTGATTACCTTAGTTATTTTACAGTTAGTTATTTGCTTTGTGCTATATAGGGTACATCTCTTAATGAGATTTGAACCTACTTTGATCTTTTTGTAATTTTATATGATTATACTGAGACTAATCTATATTGATTTGTTTCTGAACTTATAATTAAATCTACTAAACTCAGATCAAGGAGTCATGAGGATTCATGTGTAGTCACATTGGGTGCACTGTATTGAAATTATAACTAGTGATTTGATTCCTTTCACTACGCGCTCTACTAGAAAGACCTGTCCCTTCTGGAGAGAATAGTGTAAATGGGCCTAGACTTTAACAGTAGTAAAGAAAATAAAGATATAAAAAAATATTTTTTTTTAACCAAATGCTACGCTTCAGTGCAGATATTTGTGTTAAAAGTTTCTTTAATGTCTGCAGAAGTGAAGGTTTAACTGCTGATCTTGTGACAATCAGCTAACAGACGCTAGCTAGCTACATGGAATGTTTTTATGATTGTACTTATGCTTGTGTTTACGCTACTTGAGTATAGTAGCAATTAGACATACGTGATGCTTTTGTTTTGATTATGAGAATGGACCTTCATGCTTAGAGAAGAAACAGAGGGCATGATTTTACTTTTGTTTTTGATTTGAAGGATGTGAAAAATCCACTAGTGCAAAACCCACTACCTTATTTTCATGATGGCAGAATAAATGTGGCCCTCATTGTGATCAGAGTCAGGACATTGGCTTCCCTTTTGTTGAAGTACATAATTGATAGGAGTAAAGTAATTAATTGTCAAGGATGAAAATATTCCTGTGATATGTGGGCATTAAAGCTGTTGTTGCTTGTGCAATAAATATAGACAACATGTAGCATGACACTTCAAGGTACATGCCTGTAGCAATAAATGTTTTTTGAATGCTACTCATATAGACTGCTCATACTAATTTCTTAGCGCTACTGGTCACATAATATTGAATTGCTGCATATTTCACAGGCATGTTCAGCTTATGCTCCTATGATGGGGACACATTCAGGCCTGGGTTGGAATAAACCATGAGTTTAGCCAAAATTGTTCGATCACTCCCCACCCTGCAGTAGGCTGTCAGCAGAATTAGGCCATGAGAGCACAGTTGGTTCAAGGAAAACTATACTGCTCTGAAAACATCTATCTAGCCTGGAGTCAAATGCTAGAGTCTCAGAATGGCTAGTTCAGTCTGAAACACATTGCCCCAGTCCATCTGACAAGCTCAGTCTCTCACACAAATGAAAGTGTTTTTGCCTGATAGCCTAAAATCAAAACAATTAGGGCACTAAACACCAAATAATAAACCCTCCAACTCACAAAGAAATTGTGGTGTTTCACATTTAAAATGTGAAAATAGGTGTCTAAATTTAATGTGCAGGGGAGAAAACTGTAGGCCTAGGGATTTATTCTGTAAGTGGTTGATACATTGTACTACAATGGTGTTAAAACAAAAACTAATTTTAACATCTAGACCTCGTGCTTAAGGTGCAAGCATGAGAATATAGGAGACTGGGATGGAGCAGTTTGGATTTAAAGCATATTAGAAGACTATATTCCATTTTGTTAAACAATCAAACTTATTTGCCTTTCGCACTGAGCCCAATCCCACCCTTATTAGCCTACACATTACAAATAGCTGGGCTCCCTTGGACACGGAGGAAATTTATTTTTTAAGTGAAGAATAGTTGTAAGATTGTCAATAGCAGCAATGGAAAGCGTCACAACCCCCAAATTTATATGATTGTGTAAGTATGTTGTATAAAATAGAAATAGAATATTTATACACTTGTAGGATATGTTCAATAACAACATTTTGATTTGTGGCAATATATTCTGGCTACACTTCGAATTTCTATCACTTTGAAACCAAGAAGAATTTAACTATGTGTACTAGGATGTTTGTTGGCGTTTGTATTTTTGCTCCCTGTTCTGTATTATGCACTATATACTATGTACTATGAATTCTTCTTTTTTTCAATATCAAATGTATTTTTAAAAAAAAAAATACAAAAGGGTGTTGCTTATCACAAGTCTCTGACCTGCGCCAATTAGATGCATTCTTTTTTATTTATTATGCCTGTTGTTAGCCAAGACCTTTTGATTTTACTAAACTTATACATATAATATAGTTACTTGTAGGGGCTTTCAGGCAGCCCTCCATCCATTAGTCTTTTGTCGTGTCAGCCAGGTTGCTGTTGTGCCCACTACAACATAGGCAAAAGGTCACTCACCTTTAGACCATTGGTTAACTTCAGTTGTGGGGACGGCCTGCATCTTTTTTACAAGAGCACATCCACAAAGTAGTTCCGTTCACAAACAAGTTACGTTCTGTGAAAAGAACTATGATGGCAATGTGTATTTTTAGGCAATACACATTTTATATAGGCGAGGACCTGGCAGGTAGCCCAACAACAAAGATTAGAACAACAAAACAAGCACAGACAAAAGGCGGGATGATGGCAGCCGAAGGGCGACCTATTGAATTTGTCATTGCTTGTTTAAAATGGATTTTTCACTCAGACTTTCTGCATTCCTCCAAGACTTAAATTCTTAAAAAGTAGAAGTATTTACCTTGCGGCTTCTTATTGATTTGGTCCGGAAGCTTTGCGTTTCCTTACCCATTAATGCGATATTATGCCGCTGTAAAGAGCAGCTTGCCACTCGAAGCAATACTTTCCTTATCAATAGTTATTCGTTAACAAACGTGGTGATGACATATGCGTGCGCGTGCACAGGCCATTAATCCTCAAGTAAGTAGGGCAGAACCGGCTGCGTCCACTAATTGGTTCTAGACTTCTTGATATGAAACCACTTAGATCTGAAATGCGCTGCCTTTCCCATGCCTAACGGGTGCTGTGGAGTTTAATTGTTAAGTGCGGGCGGATGACATTGTTTTCACTAGCAGGGTAACGCTGACAGACTTCCACAGTCAGTAGTACTTCTTATCAGGGAAGCCGGTTTATTACCTAAAATGGAAAACAAAACAGAACCTGGCATCACACCTCTCGGAGGCCTTCCTGCCTTGAGCATGGAGAATACAACGACACTGACAAAGCCAATTGTTTTGTTTTTCAGTAACACAGAGAGGATGAACAGCATATAGCAGCAGAATAAACTGAAATACTAAACAGGTAGAGTGTAGCCAGCAACAGTCAAGCGTCTATCACACACCGATACACACATACAGTACACCTCAGCTGCTGTGTCCCTCGTGCACAAACTGGACAGCAACAGCAGACCAGGCTTCAATAAACAAACACACAGAACTGGTGCAGCTAGTAGGATACACCTGGAGCAGGTACAGTGCATCAGGCTCCAGAACCTGTAGTACCGCGTTTACCCCCCAATAAGAGGCTGAGGCAGGTTAGCAGGTAAGTACCTATTTTAATCAGCGCATTGAAAGCGCGCCAGGAGCCACGTCTGCACTCCTAGCGGGCTCCACGCTTTGTGTCCAACATGGCGGTTATGCTCCACGTCGCTACGTCACTTCGTAACGACTAGAGCGCAACACTACATATCTCCCTCCTTTATTGACTGTACAAACAAAGAAAACTTAAAGTCCCAAAGTCTAACTGCTTACTCACTCGTTAACTTCTCCCATCTCATAGTATCTATACTTCGCCGGCCTTACCACTGTTCTGCCAACTAGGGTACGTCTCACAGGGCTACTGGAGGCATTCTCTGCTGCTTCACGGGGAACTCTAGACTCTGTTCTTCAGCACTCATCTGAATTTCCCTCGGTAGTGCTTCACTCGGGCTTCCCTGGTGTTCCCTTTTGCTCTGGTCGTCCCTTTTCCTTGGCTGCTCTTCACTCTCGACTTCTCCATAGTTAGCTTCCTCTTCCCTTGCGGGGACAACATCGGTATGGTGATCGTTGTGGTCTTCTGGATAACCTTCTTCTTTGGTCCACTGCAGTATCTTGTTGCATTTGGACATCCTATCCTGTGACCAAACTTTTCCATCACTCAGTAAGGCCGCTCGGCTGTAAACTTCCTTTACTTGCAAGGGTGCACTGAACTTGCTGTCGCCCTTTCTTCTCAGTTGGGCCAATTTGACTCGGATCCACTCTCCTTTCTTTAATGCCGTCTCCTTGACATTGCGTCGTTTGCTGAAGTGTTCCATGTATACGTTTTGAGCTCTCTCCAAATTGTGGTGGGCTACCGCAGGGGACCACTTGCTCGTGATGGTGCGTTCCTTCCATGCAACATTGTCCTTAGTGAAAGGGTCCCGACCCCTTAGGATTTTGAAAGGGCTGTATCCTGTGCTGGTAGGGGTGATCTTGTAGGCCCTCAATGTGCTTCTCAATTCCTTTTCCCAGTTCTTTCCTGCTCCGATCGCTGATTGCACAGAGCCCATGATGACTCTATTAAACCGTTCAGCTAAGCCATTACCGGCGGGATGGTATACCGATGTATGCTTGATCTTGATGCCATTCCTAATCATGTAGGTGTTCCACTTTTCCGACGTGAACTGGGGGCCATTGTTGCTTAGGATGGAACTGGGAATACCTTCCCGTAAGAAGGTGGCTGTAAGGAATTTCAACACATTCTCCGTGTCCATGTCCTCTTGTATGTCTATCTCCGGCCATTTGGAATAATTTGGAATACCTGTCCATGAGCACCACCACATATTTTGGGATTCCTTGGGCATCCAGCAGTGGACCAAGAATGTCTATCGACAACTCCTCCCCCGGGTTGGTGGGGTTGTTGAACTTGCCCAGGGAGGGGCACATCAAGCTTTGTGACTTATCCACATTTTGGCATTGCGTGCACGCCCGTACATGCCTTTCTATCTGGCCGTCCATTGCTGGCCACCAGTACCTTTGTTTGGTCCGAAGTTTCGTTTTTTCACGATGTCTAAATGCCCTTCATGTAGAATGGTGAGCAGGTGCGGCACCAAGGACGAGGGAGAAACCACTTTGCCTCCTCTTAGCAGGAATGTCCCTTGATCTCCGACTGACAACTCCTCCCCCACTTCGAAAAACTTCCTTTGCTCTGCCTTCAAATGTCTCTTTTCCGGCCACCCTTATAGTACAAATTGTTTCACAGTCATGAGGTCTATGTCATACTCATAGGCTTACTTCCATTCCTGCCGACCTATCACTTTTTCATGATCATCCATGTAGGCTATTCTGACATCCTCTTCCTCAGTGTAGAGCAGAGCATCCTCCATGGCTGACGCTATGCTGAGATAATCAGCTACTTTGTTTTTCGTTCGCGTGTCTGCCAGACGTGAGTACTTTGACCAGTGGCTTGTGATTCGTCGTGAGCCTGAACCTCGTGCCCCAGATGAATTTGCGAAACTTCTCCATGGCCCATACTGCCACCAGCATTTCTTTTTCCACTACGCTGAACTTCTGTTCTGTGGGTGACAAGGACCTGGACGCAAAGCTGATGGTGGACACTTCCCCTTCTTTTGTCTCCTGCATAAGGGCTGCTCCCAGTCCCTTCTCACTCGCATTCGTAGTCAGTATAGACTTTGCTTGTTGATCAAATCCATGTAAAGGGACTGCCGTACCGATGTCCGCCTTAATCCTCTGAAATTCTTCTTGTGCCTCCTCCGTCCACACGAAGGATGTCCTATCTTAAAGAAGTTGGCATAGGTGGTGAGTCTTGGTGGCAAAGTGTGGCACAAACTTACTATAAAACTCAGCCATCCCTAAGAACGAGTGCACCTCTTCCTTGCTTTTCGGTGGTGGCGCGTCACATGTGGCTTTGGCATTGGCTTGCTTGGGCGTGATGCCCTGATCGCTGATCTTATGGCCCAAGTAGGTGACAGACGACATTCCGAGATGACACTCCTCCCATTCTGCCGTAAGTCCATTACGTTCCAGGACGTGCAACACTGTGTACAGCTTTGCATCGTGGTCTGCCCTGTCCTTGCCCTTTATCAGGATGTCGTCTTGAAAGAACTGTACCCCTTCAGTGTTCTGTAACAGTTTGTGCATAAGCTTCTGAAATACGGCTGCCGCTGATGCAAGTCCAAATGGCATCCTGTGAAACTGGTAGCACCCAAACGGGGTTGTGAAAGATGTCAGCTTGCGGCACGAATGGTGTAAGGCTATTTGATGGTATGCCGAGGTGAGGTCGATGGCGGAAAACCATTTCACCCCCTTCGTCTTGGCCAGCATTTCATCTATTCTTGGTAGTGGAAACTTCTCAACTATGATATTTTTGTTCAGTTCCCTCAGGTCCACACACAGGCAAACCTTGCCATTGGGCTTCCTCGCTACCACCAGTGGTGCCAACCACTCCGCACTATTTATTTGTTCAATGATACCATTATCTTCTAGCCTCTGCAATTCCAACTGTACCATCTCTCTGATTGCTAATGGGATGTTCCGCACCTTGTGGCACACGGGCTTGGCGTCTGCTCTGCGCTCGATCTTGTGCGTGAACTTTGTCCGTTTTCCTACTTAGCCTCCAAACACTGTGGGTAAGTCTTCCTTCATGTGGGTGACCTGTGGCTGTCGCTCTGGGCTGGTCATCAGAACCTGCGTGGTGCCTCCCAGATCCAGCTGTATGCCTAAATCGTCTTGGTCGACCCATCCTAGGACCGAAGGCCCTTTCTCAGCTACATATAGCTTGCATTCTGCACTGCAATCCTTAAACTCAAATTTCATGATTTGATACCCCACCATGGGAATGGGCTCCCCAGTGAACGTGACTGGTCTGATGTCAGGAGGTTCCAGGTGAGACCCTAGGCGTTGTTTGAAACTTTCATCCCACACCTTGCGTTGTATTATAGTATACGGGGATCCCGAGTCTGACACCATCTGTATCTGTACTCCTCGTATGTCTATGTCACATTGTGGTTTCTTTGAGCGGGTGCAGTTGATGCCTAGTATTTGTTCCTCTATGCATAACACGTTATCTTCCTCTTCCACTCCGTCACCTTCCGCATCAGGCTCTTGTGCCACATACTTGATTGTCGGTCTCCTCTGCTTGCGGTGACACACCTTCTCATAGTGCCCCATTATTCCGCAGAACATGCATTTGGCGCGGAACGGTGGACACCGTTTGTCATGAGCAGCATGAGATTGGCTGCCTCACCTGTAGCATATGTTCTTGTTGTCACTTGTGGGTTTCTTTACGTTTGAGGATCTGGGCGTCCATCCAGTCTGGGTCTTTGTGTCCCCTGCCTCTACCTTGCCCCTGTCCGGCGGGTCTGCTTCGGTTACTTTGTTAACCATGGTCCTTGTGGTAGTTTCCTTATTTGCTGCCTCTGCACACCTTTTGGAGAGTTCCGCTTTCTTCACCATGGCTATGACTTCCTTCAGGGATGCATCTCCATTGACCCATAGCTTGTCTTGGATTGCCGAGTTCGTAGTGTGCATGACGATTTGGTCTTTAATGAACTCGTCATGTAAGGTGCCGAACTTGCACGTGATTGCCAGTTTCTTCAATGCTGCTACGTATTCTTCTATAGATTCCCCCGCTGCTTGTTTCCTCTATTGGAAGTTGTACCTATCAATGGACGTGCACACCGCTGGCCTGTAGTGGTTATTCAGATCGTCAACCGCATGTTGGAATACATCATCGTCAGCAGCCTGTCGTGGTGCGGGAACTAGATTTTGGAACACTCTGATGCCTTCCGGGCCTAGGTTATGGAGTAATATCCTCTTCCTTCTCTTGCTGGGAAATGCTTCGCCATTCTCATCTTCTAGCGCCTCTAGATAGTTCATGAAATATTCTCTCCAATCTTCCCACTTCATTGAAGGATCCTCTGGTCTGGGTAGGAAGGGGACTGGTGTTGTGAGCGAGGAGGATTGGGCGCACATCTCAGCTCATCTCTCGGGTCAGTCTTCCTCCCCCCTGGGTCTCCCTGGTGCACTCTGTCTGTGTTGGCGTGTGGGGCTCTGTTGAGGCACTGATTACCCACCGTGCTGTGCTGTGTTCGCTCCGCCAGGGCCCTGATGGATTTGCTGGGCACCTGGAGCGTGTTGACTAGTGTAGCCTTGCGCCCATGGGTGTTTTGTCGACCCGCCCTTCTATCCCCTTCTGGGCCTCCTTACTCCCTGTAGATGCTGCCCCCTTTGACGCTCGGGGGTGCACGTGGGACCCGTGTCTGGGTATTGATCCTGGTGGTTGGTCGAGGCCTTCCCTGCCTTGTGTGCTGCTGGGTGCGTCTGTCCCCACACAGACCGTTTCGTGTGCTGCCTACTCCCGATCATGGGATGGACACTTCTGGGCGGTGAGGCTGTGGTGGTTGCAGCGGCCCTCCACTGCCATGCTCTCTTTTCTGTGCTGTGTCTGCGATGTGGCCTGCTGCTGCCCCTATGTCGTGGAACTCGGTGGGTTGCGGGCGAGGCTCACCGGTTTCGGGAGCCTCGCGGTCCTGTTTCTGACCTCGTTGCCAATTTGTAGTACTGCGTTTACCCCCAATAAGAGGTGAGGCAGGTTAGCAGGTAAGTACTTATTTTAATCAGCGCATTGCAAGAGCGCCGGGAGCCACATCTGCACTCCTAGCGGGATCCACGCTCTGTGTCCAATATGGCGGTTACGCTCCACCTCGCTACGTAACGACTAGAGCGAAACACTACAGAACCTTCTTCCTCACAGAGCCACAAACAAAACACGTGTATTTGTAAAGAGCACGTTTACCCGTAGGCATCTTATTGCTGAATAACGGATGTTTATTGTTACCCAATGGCACTCATTTTATCGACCTCAGATTGATAAAAAGCTGAGTGGACCCACCAGAATTTGAACCTGTGAACACGAGGTCAAACACACGCCCCTGCAGTGGACCCGTTAACCCACTGAGCCACCAGACCCAGCCACAAAAACACAAACAGGCAAAGAACATAAAATGGTTACTGTCCAGGCATTTGCAGCAGACTGCAGAGAAAAGTTTCCTAGCATACAGAATAGGTGCAGAGCATGGTGTGCACCACTGCAAGAATCCCTCAGACCCAAAACAAGGCATGGCGCATGAGGAGCACAGGTCAGATACAGCAAATAGACACCAACAATATAACATTCCTCAACCACAGAACCACAGAGATAAGTGCACTAAACACTGGTTGTAGTAGGTCTGAAAATGTCCAAATTATTGTAGTGTAGTTCCTATCATCCCAATAGGCTCTGCGCATTGGAATAATACCTTCAATAGTATAGGCCTAGACCAGACGTTAACTAGGTCTACTACTGTCGATATTAGACTTAAAGTTTTGGGTTTGCCAGCTTAGCTCAGAGTTCACTAGAAACTTTCTCGAATGTTCAGGAAAGAATTAACTCCCCTGATTAGACAAGAAGGGATTTAGTTTCTGACAACCATAGAACATGACAACTTTGCTCTCCCCTAATCAAGAGTATATCTCGAGAGTCGTGTGAACAAAAGGCAATTTATTTTACTCAGTCAGTACGTGCATTCTTAGTCTCATCAGATTGTAGAGAAAAGGAAGAGATGGGCGTGTTCAATAAAAAGGTGTTATTTATTGATCAGTCTCTTTTCTCATACAAGAGAAATGGATCGATATTATTGCAATACTTATAGTTAAGTAAAGTGCATACATTAAAAGCAGAAGTATAAAATAATACTGTAAAAACATTGATATGGTTTCTAAGCCATATGAAGGTTTAAAATGATTAAAATATATTTATACACATATACATTTGACTAAACGTACTCAACTGGTGTTTCTAAATACGCCTACCCCGTGTACCTGACCTAAGCCTAATACGTGGGCGGGAATAGAAAGTTACAGTTTAAGTTAAGTTTGTTTTTGCCAAGTGAATAACTAAAGAATTCTCTGTGAGGGGTTATTCAGTTCTGTACCTGGAAGTTAGGATGAATGAGGGATGGTATCTCTCTCTCTGCTCTCGATATTCCAGGCTGCCTGCGAGGGCTACCCAGAAACGCCGGTGCTGGATTTCTCGGCAGGAGAAAGCAGCGCGTCTCCCAGCGCGTCAGGAAGGCGGGGCTGCGCCAGCGGGGTCTGCTCTGCTCTTCGCTTCGGCAAGTATGGCTGCTCCGTCTCGTCACCACCGCGTGTGTTTGCATAGGGCAATATCGGTAATATTTATACCTTTAAGGTGCCGAGATTGACGTAAGGATGGACATAGATACGTCAATAAGGATGTCATACGACTTGCTCGTTAGCACATTCTTTTGCTGAAGTTCTCGGTGAAATCAAAACAATGGCCACAGGGTTTTGCCCAGGTTGTCATAGGTTTGATTTGTTATGAGAACTCCTTATGCCTTATCAGGGGCTGGAGGAATATCGCTTGTCTAATTAGATCGCAAGCGTTATGACCTAATCAGATAACACGTTCCTGTGCCGTAGCGTGACTGCGTCAGATAACGGTATCTGCATCATGGGGGTTTTCTGCCTCATGGGCTGGCTGCTAGTTAACTTGTTAGTTTGTTTAACCAGAATAGGGTCAGGAATAGGGGGATCGATTCAGAACCTATAGGAATACATCACACCCACTCCACGCTAACTATGGCCATATTTACTAATCTATGCATAGTAAAACATAGTACAACATACTATAGAGTATTGTGTATACCTTACCACCCCAAAATACATAAATGCATTTTGAAATTTTCAAATATACGGAAAAATTGCAGTCATATGTATTGTATGCACTCAAGCTGTAGAATAATGCCAAAGTAATCACACATTTGTATACATTATTGCTATTTGGTATATGAGAATTTACACATGAAATGGCTCTTAATACAGAAAAAAAAGTTCGAGACCATTCCATCACAGAATAAAATTTTTATGAACATACCAGCGGCCAGCTAATGTCTATAAGCTATCTAAAATTAGGAATCTTAGTTCTTTAAGAATAGTTTCTTACTTTAAGCAGAAGATAGTGTCCCGAAAAATATGCAAAAATATTTTGGGGCTGTTGAAAAAATTGCTGTCCGTGAACTGGAGGGAAAATTGTTCATGTGACTTTATTTTTAAAGTTGAAGGCCGAATTCAGGGAACGCCGTGTGCGAGCTTGCTCAAAAGTCTCTATTTCTGCTCTGGTGAGAACATTATATCATTTAGGCTTTCGAAAAAGCTGTCAACAGCTTCCTGGGAGAGTTCCACTAACTCGGAAATAGGTGTAACCATGCATTCGTGCGCATGATTGTCTCCATTGACATTCTGATTTGCATTACTGACAGAAGGTCGTACCTGTTCGATGCTGCTTTCATCTTGAACTTCACTACCCATCAATCGTAGTGGTGAAGCTTCCACGAATGCCGTCATCAGGATTGGTAGCCTTTGAGGGCAGTACAAAGCGTGAACCTTGATTGGGCTCAACAATGTTTCTGCATCCATTGGCGCATCCGATTGTAGCGTCAGACAGGTGTCTAACACGCATTCTTCTCCGCATAGCAGGCACCTTAGTACAGGTAAAACACATCGTTGCCACATTGGTCGAAATGATAGAAACCAAGTCATGTTCAGGTCTCTAAGCCGGGAGAGTCCCAGGATTTTTGATATCCGGTCCCGGTATCCAATGGCTAGGATTGTTTCTTCCCTTGTCGCAAGAGTTTTGTCTGTGACATGGGTTGCCATAACGAAAAATAAGGACTAAGAATAGGATTCCTGCAATTAGTCCCAAGATCAGGGGAAGTCCGCCAAAAATCGAATGGACGAAATCTGGAAAAATACCCAGTATGGCTTTGAATGGTGTTAATGCCATCGAAAATACTGTCTTAAATACCTTTGAGACCCCATTGGTATCAGAAATATTTAAGATTTCATTAAGGATTTCCGCGAAATGTATGGGGGAATTAGTTGATAACAATGAATGTATCTCTGCAGTCGTCCTTGCGACTTGGAGATCATATGTTTCTTTTGATGACGAGAGCCTGGTAGGCGTCTGAAGAAGCACTGTTTTCATTCTGCTTAAAGTATCTATTCGAATAGAAGTAATTTTCAAATTGGGCCATGCCCTTGCCTCCCTGTCTGGAAAGGAGCTGGGGAACAATGAGCGTCCACAGCACTTGACCTTCGCAGTCGTAGTTACGAGATAGGAGTCCCGGGCATAAGACTACAACATCTGCGGTCTACAATTAGAATGTAACTCCCATTATAGAGTCTTTGAAAGAATGGTTCTATCTCTGTTGCAGGTGCGCCTAGTTGGTGACATGAAAGGTTATTTGAGTTCCCTTCACAATCTCCATGCAAACTAATTCCGTTACACAGAAGTGTGCCGCTTAGTGACATCGCACAATTATTGCCACTAAGAAACACTTTCTGTCCTTTATTACTGACACATGCATGTGAATAGGGCAGGTTCCATGTTGTTTTAATGTACCCCTTTCCCAATTTCTCGTACATGCCAGCCTGTATATATTTTTGGCAGTATTGAAACCTGAAGGTTGAAATTGGAATATTAATTATCCCATGTATTATCCATTCACTGACAGGTCGTTCTGACATTGTCACTGGTAATCTTTCGAGTTTTTCAATGCTCAAGATTGTATAATCAGCACCCTTTTGTGCCATACTGATTTGTCTATCAGTAAGGTTAAAGATTTGGAATAGTGACGTTGTGTTGATTAAACGCCAGGGCACATAGCCTGAACGCAGATTTTGTAACGTCCAGCCAAGCTGTACAATAGAACGCAATTGAGACTGACCGTGTTGTAGCAACAGTAAGTCTTGCGATAATATGTCGATTGCTGAAGACACAATGCTGTCCAAAGAAAAAATTCTGGAGGACAGAGTCATTAACCCATTGTCCACTACAGAAAGTGATTTTTCCAAATTAATACGGTCAATTTCCCGTATTCTCTCTGCTGTTTCAATTTGAGTAACCTTCCAGGCCTCATTGTATGCTGCATATACAGAGGCTGCTATGAAACGCTTTTGACGCTGTTTGCGTGGTCCCATAATGAAATCATGCAAGTCAGCACCATCAGTAAGTAAAGTTAGGTGTTGCTTAATTTCTGCCAGTGTGGAAGTTTGTAGCCATTGAAGGCATAATTTGCCCACACTGTAGGTGGTTATTATCCCTGGGTGATGTCTTTGGGGATATCTAGGGTCTGGCCTGGTCATTTTGAACCCCTGTGTTTTGTTCAGGAATCTGTCTTGACAGTTATTAGTATCTGTGGGCCAGATCAACCACTGTTTCCAATCAGGATGTGTTCTGTTTTGGTTTAATACATAGTTTACGTCTATCTCTTCATCTGTAGAGCTATTGCTGAACATTGTTGGCTTTGGAATAGACGGTTTATTTAAATCTTTGATTTTGGCTAGGCCAAGACAGGTAGTTTGTTGAACAGTGTCATTTAAAAATATAATTTGTTCTGGGATCATGCAGGCTCTAAACAAAGATTCTATACCCTGTACTTGCCATTCTTTTGTGCCCCAAACACTTTTCAATTCAACATTTTTGTCCCAATAATCAAAACCAAAAGTATTCATTTTTTCAAAGAATGAGTCTGAATAAATCAATTTTGTGTTGGTTATCATGGTCTTGGTCCCTGTCTTGTTTGACAATTTGAAATAAAATGTTTCAGCATTACTTATGTTAAAACCTGAAAAGTATGAATATTTGTCATAGAAGGTTCTTGAGCTTCCTTTTGGAGGAGTTGCACAATGTTCCCATTGATTATAATTCAAAACATTTCTTGGTTGTGCAGATTTATGTAGAAAATGGTTACCATAGTGGTTATAGCAATACATACTATCATAATTTGTAGAACCCTGCAAATAATCATGTTTGGTAAATTTAGCAGACATTACTAAGTCAGACATCATATTGTTAATGCTTTCGAAGTCCCAATCATCAGCAAATGAGCTTGGTTTTGCAAAGTCACTCAATGAGATCTTAATTTGGTGTGGATATTTCAGGATTTCAACCGGACCATAGATTTCGTAGTCAGTGTTGTCCCATGCTACCCCACCCGGTATAGGATTGGCTGTGAAGTTGACTGAAGAAAGTTCTCTTTTCTCGACGTGTGAAGATGTGTGTGGTTTAAGGATCAAGTTGATTTTCTGACTTGCTGTGTCCATTTTAGCATATTTTCCCTCAATGAAGCGTCCCAAAGTTAGTACCATGATGAGCCAAAGTATGAGGATAAATGCACCAAAACCCACCCAAAATTCAATCCATGGAGAAATCAGATATGTTTCTTTTAGTTGTTTCAAAAGTTCTTTAGCTTTATCTTTAAAGGTTTTTGATGATGGCTGTGTCTTTGATTCGTTGAAGCCTTCAGAGGAATCATCGACGTTTATGAAGTAGCCGGATGCTGTTCTGTCAATTGTTCCAATTGCTTCAGGATTACTGTTTCTTGCATTTTCACTTGGTACTTCATTATAGATTGGTGTGTCTCTGCTAAATGTTTTTATTTGGGTTTTAAGAGGTCTGAGTTCTATTGCATTGTTGCATAGTCCTTGTTGTTCTTCTGTAGGCGTTTCGAATGTGATGAGCCTCTTTGTTAAGACCTCTGTACTGGTAGCAAACCTTGGTGTTCTGCTACTTATTGGGAGTCCACTTGGCCTACTGTTTGTTATCGGCCACATGATTGTGGTTTTACCAGGTCGATGGATACAACTCGGTTCTCCTTTTTACCAGCAAGCGGCGGTAGTACAACTGATCTTGTCCCGTTGACAGACAAGACAGGAACTGCTTTTCTGTAAGAAGGCCCAAATTCCTTCTTTACCGCGATCTTTTCCCTGACTAGATCCCCGACTTTTGGAATCCAGACAGGTCTTGCTGGGACAGGTGGTGGTTCTTCAGTGGTTGTTGGCTGTTGTTTCAACTTTATGTTGCTCAGGTCTTTTCTTGTTTTGTTTAAGTCCTGCAAAATAGCCAAACGGTCTTTGATATCAAAGCTTTTTTCTTTCACCACTGAAGTCTGACTGTCAAGGTCAGAGATCAACATCCTAGTTCCAAATAATAATTCGTACGGACTGAATCCCTTCAGAGAATTTCTTGGCAAGTTATTTAGACTACGTTGGACACTTATTAGATGTTTGACCCACCCAGCTCCCGAACCTAATATCCTTTCCGTTATAGATTGCTTTATGCCTTGGTTTTTTCTTTACACCATCCCGTATCCCTCAGGAAGGAAGTGAGAAGATTCCCGCTGTGCTATGCTCATTTGGCCATGTTTCCCATCAGGCTGGAGGGCTAGAGTGAAAACAATGGTCAAACGTAGCATGCTCTTAGCGTATATGCCATTTAGACTCGCAAATCTCTGTATAACAGTCCAGACGTCAGCCGAGTGCTGGTGATCTACATTATAAGTGGAAACTAGCCTGTATATGTTAATCGCAAGCCTTGCTTTTTACTGGTGCTTTTTTCTGGAGTGAAACGGCACGGTATTACACTGTTTCTCTCCCCACTGCGATTTCTGTTGCAGTTCGGGCAGTTTTTTACAAACATGTGATGTTGCAGGCTCATGCCTGGCCACCAGTACCTTGATTGTAATTCTTCCAGAGAATCTTTTATTTTGAGGTGTCCAAGACCCTCGCCCATATGTGCGTCTGCGATTAACAAGTTTCTCCTGTCCATGTTTGGAATCACTCTATCCCCCACTCCAGGGATTCGAGCAAAAGGGACGGAGTTTGCATCGATTATGTATGTGTAATTGAGTGGATAGTTGATCGGTAACGCTGAGCAGTCGCCTTTTGATGACCTTTTCACCGCCAGCACTGTTTCACCGTCAATGTATTTTAATGTACGCTTTTTTCGAACTACGGGAGCCGGTTTAGTGGCTGCCGTTGTGGCTGTTTCAGCCAATGAATTCCCTGCAACGTGAACGCCATCACGCTGATGACTCAGTGAATGTGTCACGTGAGTCTTTGGTAGTTCTTTTTGTAAAAGAGCTATTTGTTCCAAGAGCAGTTTTTGCTTTATTGGTGCATCTGTGTCATCTTTGTAATCGTTTTGAATCCATGTCTGCAAATCCTTGTTATATGATTTGACGCAGTAATATGAATCTGACACTATAAGTGTCGGGAATTCGCGATCCGCATTATCTAGCGCCATTTTCAATGCTATTATTTCAGTCTGTTGTTCTGAATTAGTTTCAACTGAGTGTGTCTTTGTTAATAGAGGTCTTAGTTTACCTCCGCGCCACACTTCTTTTGTAATCCCACATGTGTGGTTGTATGCTTGTTCTCCCCAAACGGGGGGTTGAGCATGTCCGTCTGTATAGATTACACAGGCGTAGTGTCGTAAGGGTAGAATGTCGATTGGCAGAGGGAATGTTTTTTCATATTCTAAATTTTTCATTTCTTCTAGGTGCTTGGAGTACGGCACATTATTCTGGAAAATTGTCAGCCAGGCTATACTTGATAATTCATATCCTACGAACAGGACTTTCAGATGGGCAATTCTGGATTTTTTAAAGTTGAATTTGTAACCCTCTGCTGCGATCCCAAGTATTATGGTGTTCACTCTTTTCAAGTGAGTATCCAAGTCATCATCTGTTAAATAAATGTCATCGACATAAGATAATGCTTCATCATCATATATTTGTAGTAATTCTGTTACTCTCGCTGAGAATACTCCCGGGCTGTTCTTGTACCCCTGGGCTAACCGACAGAATTGTTTTTGCGTGCCATTTATTGAGAATGCAGTTAAATATCTGCTCTCTGGTGCTATGTTTTGACAAAAGAATCCATTAGAGATGTCTAATGTTGTTTTGTATTTTTTGCGCACTATGTTATTCATTAGTGTAGCACTATGTGAGTTATGCACTGCAAAAGTTTTGCAACATGTGTTAAGGTGTCGGTAATCCAAAACTAGACGATATGAATTGTCTGGTTTGGAGACCGGAAACAAAGGGTTGTTCATTTGTGAGGTGCAAGTTTCAATCACCCCCTGGTATTCTAGCTGATCTAGTATTTCTTTTACCTGTTTTTTAGCTTCTTGCTTAATTGGGTACTGCCTTTGTGCAGTAGGTTGTGATTTTAACTGGATTTTGTGAGGAGGTGAGTCCTCATCCCATCCTACGTGATTTTTATATAAAGCAGGAGCTAGAGCCACTGCCCACTTTCTAGCAAGTGTATATTTTTTATGAATTGGGATATGATTTGAGAAGGCAGGCATAATTACTTCTTCGCCATGAGGGCAATCCCTGACAAACTCTGGTGGCCAGTCTTTTTCAGCTAGAAGGATATCATAGCCCTTGGAGAGATTATCCCAAAATAGTCCCCTTATTTTTCTAGTCTTATCCCCCTCTATACGCAATGTTATTTCGTATATTTTGTGGGGTTTGCTAACTCTGGTGTCCACAGTTTCCACTTGAAGATATTCATTCGTGTCCACTGTCTCCAGATGATTCATAAGGACTTTGCGAGCTATGCTCACTTCTGCTGCGCTGTCTAGCATTGTCTGAGCCCATTCTCCGTTTTTCAGTTGTGTCCTCAGAATTCTCGGCATTGTTAACTATTTTAATGCTGGCTACCTTCTTTTTTGGAAATTGTAATTTCTTTTTTAGCTGAGCAGGTTCCTTGTCTTTGGACTTGGCGTGCTCTTCTCTTTGTTCTGATCGTCCTCTTCTTTCCGATTTCTGCGAGGAAGTCTGAAAAGATTGAGAGGGACGTGTATCAATGTCTTGATATCTATCAGGCTTTTTTATATTATCCCTATTTCTAAGGTTATATCTTTTCCCAGAGGGGTCACTCTGGGGTGACCTGTGTCTTTGGTTCGGAGATTTTTCTCTCCGCCGAGGAGACCTTCCTCTGGACTGGAATTTCTTTTCTTTAGGATTGGATTGTTTGTTTCCATCCCAGCTCTTTTTCTGTGATGTTGAATTATTATTAAAAAATATTTTTTCAGGACTTTCAATCAGTTGTGGTTTTACTGGTATTCCACCTAAACTATCTCTACCTAGTTCCTCATAGGATTTTTCTATGATTCTGGCAATTTCAGCTGGTTGGTCTGCTATATCTGTCTCTTTTAACCTCTGGCGGATCGCCACGTTTGCTGCTTCACCCTTTATGTTGGCTAACAATATAGCCGAGACCTGCTTGAAGTCTTTTAGTAATTTCATACCAAGAGTTAAAGCGGGTTCTGGACCGTATTCGTCTTGAATTTGTTTTAGCACATCTGGTATTACCGAAATGGATGGAACACCGTGCGTTTTTGTGTAAATGGAAGCAAAGACTGTACCCCAAGTGTCACAGTCCTCAATGTGTGGTGCGATTCCCATTGGAAGACAGATAGTCAGAATCCTGTGTTTTTCTAACGGGGTGGTGTCAGGAAACACCGCCTCTATTTGGGTGATTTTCTGTGCCAACCAGAATGGTATTTGTTCCCGTTTAGCCGGTACTTTACCTAGGCAGGACTGGATGTTCTGTGGTGTAATTTTATTTGTGTTCCCCTGGTGAGGGGTCAGCTGTGGGAGTTTAATCGCTGGCTGAATTGTTGAAGTCCGCATCACATACTGGACTAATTGTCTGTGTATTTTTATTAATTGTTTTAGCTGTGTTAACAGGTGTGGTGCAGACATCCCATCGATGTCTGGATGTGGTGTGTATCCGGCTAGGACCGGCCACGTTGCTCCTGGTCTACCTAAAGGACCGAGCCTGGTGATGTGATTATTGTGTATTAGGGCGCCATTAAATAAGAGCAAATGCTCTTGAAATTTAAGTGGTACTTCCACCTCCTCGAAAGGAGTGTACATTTCAGGAGGTTCCTCTATTTTGTAATAGTGGAAGTACTTTGTTACAGGATTTGCTGCTGGAAAATTTATCCATGAATAGTATACCTCTGTCTGCCGATATTCGTGTGCCTCAATTACGAATATGACTGTGCCACCTCTAGGTGTCAGTCCATTTTCTATACGTTTTATGGTTATAGATTTCCTTTTGATGACCGGGATGAGTATTATATCCGGGTCTGCTTCCTGCATGGTAGCATCAGCTGCTGCGAGTTCAGTTGCTATTCTAACTGTCTCTCTTTCATCTTCACTGTCCATTTTACCGACAGGAAGGTTATTCTGTTTGTTTGCAGATCAGGTTTCTTATGGAAACAAAGATTAGATGCACAATATTTTGGAACAGTGTATCCTTCAACGTTGACTAAACCAAGAACCATACATAGGAGTTCCCTCCTGCGAGGTTTTGGAGGATATTACCTTTCACCCACTCCAGACGTCTTTGGAGTATTGTGGGGAAAAAGGGGTCTGAGTGAGAAAGCACGACTGAGTTACTCTAAATGTCTTACGTTAGTTTTATCGCCCTTTCCAAACGCGTTGCGCGCCATGTAGTGTAGTTCCTATCATCCCAATAGGCTCTGCGCATTGGAATAATACCTTCAATAGTATAGGCCTAGACCAGACGTTAACTAGGTCTACTACTGTCGATATTAGACCTAAAGTTTGGGGTTTGCCAGCTTAGCTCAGAGTTCACTAGAAACTTTCTCGAATGTTCAGGAAAGAATTAACTCCCCTGATTAGACAAGAAGGGATTTAGTTTCTGACAACCATAGAACATGACAACTTTGCTCTCCCCTAATCAAGAGTATATCTCGAGAGTCGTGTGAACAAAAGGCAATTTATTTTACTCAGTCAGTACGTGCATTCTTAGTCTCATCAGATTGTAGAGAAAAGGAAGAGACGGGCGTGTTCAATAAAAAGGTGTTATTTATTGATCAGTCTCTTTTCTCATACAAGAGAAATGGATCGATATTATTGCAATACTTATAGTTAAGTAAAGTGCATACATTAAAAGCAGAAGTATAAAATAATACTGTAAAAACATTGATATGGTTTCTAAACCATATGAAGGTTTAAAATGATTAAAATATATTTATACACATATACATTTGACTAAACGTACTCAACTGGTGTTTCTAAATACGCCTACCCCGTGTACCTTACCTAAGCCTAATACGTGGGCGGGAATAGAAAGTTACAGTTTAAGTTAAGTTTGTTTTTGCCAGGTGAATAACTAAAGAATTCTCTGTGAGGGGTTATTCAGTTCTGTACCTGGAAGTTAGGATGAATGAGGGATGGTATCTCTCTCTCTGCTCTCGATATTCCAGGCTGCCTGCGAGGGCTACCCAGAAACGCCGGTGCTGGATTTCTCGGCAGGAGAAAGCAGCGCGTCTCTCAGCGCGTCAGGAAGGCGGGGCTGCGCCAGCGGGGTCTGCTCTGCTCTTCGCTTCGGCAAGTATGGCTGCTCCGTCTCGTCACCACCGCGTGTGTTTGCATAGGGCAATATCGGTAATATTTATACCTTTAAGGTGCCGAGATTGACGTAAGGATGCACATAGATACGTCAATAAGGATGTCATACGACTTGCTCGTTAGCACATTCTTTTGCTGAAGTTCTCGGTGAAATCAAAACAATGGCCGCAGGGTTTTGCCCAGGTTGTCATAGGTTTGATTTGTTATGAGAACTCCGTATGCCTTATCAGGGGCTGGAGGAATATCGCTTGTCTAATTAGATCGCAAGCGTTATGACCTAATCAGATAACACGTTCCTGTGCCGTAGTGTGACTGTGTCAGATAACGGTATCTGCATCATGGGGGTTTTCTGCCTCATGGGCTGGCTGCTAGTTAACTTGTTAGTTTGTTTAACCAGAATAGGGTCAGGAATAGGGGGATCGATTCAGAACCTATAGGAATACATCACATTATTTTTCATTCATTCATTCTTAATTCTTTATTTTGGTTTGTACACTATAGAAGAACAGACACAGATAAGTACAAACAATACTAAATCAGTTAAAAAGGCTAGGGGTCAACATTAAATCAATTTTAGGTTAAAATTATTTTTAAGATTAAAACAATGAGAAGGTCAATCACATAGCCCAGCCCATGGTTAAACTTTACGAAGATTCATCCGTGTTAATTTTCATCAGAATCCTTAAACAAAAGTACAATTCCATGGTGTGATGCAGCATTGATATCTCAATTAATTACTTAGTGGTGGTCACCACTAGTTATAACAAGGTCTGTGTTTCCTTAGAAAGAGTTATTTTTTGGTTTGCCTATTACTTTGGTGTCATTGACGAATCTTTACAAAACTTTCCACAAAAATGTCTGTCCACCTCAGCTCATTCCTGGAAGGTTTCAGAGTAATCCTTTTTGGCCGATCGGTATTTCCAGGTATCTGCTCCCCCTTTTACCTCCTGTGCCCACCCTCTCCACTGTGCCATGCCCCAGGCCTCTGAACTGATCCCCACTCTATTTAATATTTAATATTTGCATCCACCCCCTGTCCCTCATGGCCGAAGTCCAGAACATCGCCCTGGTATCATACGTTGATGATACTCAGCTGGTGTTCACCTTCTCCAGCAACTCTAACCAAGATCAGGTGAAATTCCAAGACAACCTCACAGCTATCTCTGAATAGATGGCGGATAACTATATACAACTGAATTCCACCAAATCAGAAGTGCCCCTGGTGGGCCGAGATACTCATCTGTGGGGCAGTCAATGGTCGCCCTCGGCCCTCAGAATCTCTCCTTAACCCAAATCTGTGGTCAAGACCCTCTTGTTTGAGAGGGACGCTAAGATAGTTACAGGTACTTGCTTTGGTCTTCTACGTGGCCTAAAGCCCATTTTGGGCTTTTTGAGGCACCTACTTAACAGATGATTGCCCAATCCACTGTGCTGTAAAGGCTAGACTACTGAAATGGGTTGCTATTGGGTGCTATTGGGTGTTAATAAATCTGTGACTAAAAGACTTCAACGGGCACAAAACGCAGCTTCTCGCACGCTCTTTGCCTTACCTAAGTACTGCAATGTCTCAGACCTTCTTCGCCGGCTACACTGGCTATTGATAGAGCAAAGAGTCTACTTTAAAGCCCTGTGTACGACTCATAAGATCCTCTATGACCTTGGTCCTCAAATCTTGAGCGAGTTGTGCTCTTTGTATGTCCCTGCTCGGGCTTTGCGTTCTTCAGATCTGCACCTGGCTTGTGTACCACGGGTGCGCAGGACAAGAGCAGGGGGGCGCTCTGTCAGGGCACTGGCACCTGCCCTCCAGAACTCCATCCCTCTTGCTGTCTGCAGCATGCAAGACCACTGGATCTTTAGGAAAACGATCAAGGCTTTTTTCCAGTCATTAGGTTCCTTGTTTATCCGCTATGGTAGATATAGCGCTGGGATGCCTTGATGCAAGGGCTGCCATGCGCTTTACAAACCCGTATAACATAAGATAATCCGTCAAACGGGGGCCAAGAAAAAGGGGGTCCCAAATAAAGAATACCCAATATATTTTCCATAGATATTTTTAGGAAGCACTGCTGCAAAATCTGCTGAAGGCAGTACACTAATTTTGGCAAGAAGCACGATTGTGTGCTTTTTGTTATTTGGTGTAAATTCGTTCAGTAGTGTTTGAAATATTAAGGTGCAAAAATATTTGGATGACCGGGTTTGAGTAATTCTCAAGAGTCCCTCAAACCCAATTAAAAAAGATAGAGCATTCTGGTTTGTCCACTGGGCTTTTTTGCCTTGGGCTAATTCGCTCCCACAGGAGACACGCTCCAGCGGGAGCAAGCGCTCTCATCCGCTGCCTGCAACATGGAGAGAAATGTTGAAGGTAGCATTTACAGGACTCAGGGACTTAATACACTGTCCTGAGATTTAAAAAGAAACCTATATAAGTGAGCAGGTTAATGGTACTCTGCCTCTCTAGCACCTGTGGGAGACCCCCATCCGGGAAGCCAAAAAACAATTAAAAAAAACAAATTGTGATCCCGCAGAGCTCCCATGGGATTGCAACTTGCCCACCAGCATTTTCAATTAAATACATTTGACCATACTGAGAGCGAGGGGCAAGATGGCCGCTAGAGAATTGTAGAAGGCAGTCGCATCTATACCCTCTCCTGTGCAGGATGCTGATGGTCGGGAAATACGGGCATGCTGTGGAGCTCTGAACCCCAGACAAAGGAGAAGGCAGCCGTACGCCTAGATCAGCGATTAAACCAGGGGCTCTGCTCGCTACTTCTATTAGTGAGAGCCTGGTGGAAAAAATTCTATTGTGGTGCTACTCATTTCACCGCAGTGGGAGAAATAACACAGCGTTCGAGATCTGAGAAAGAAAAGCTGCTACCAGTTAAACCTAACGCGACGAAGCCGTTGGGGCAGCGTGACACCCCGGGACCGGCGAGTAACGTGAGGAAGCCCAACAGTACAACGCGATCGGCAGCAACTACCAGTACGGCAACAAAGGCACAGCTCAAGAAGCTAGACAAAGGAAAGGGCTCGGCTCGAAAGAAAATGCAGAATGCCGGTGACAGCAGTGAAATGGCATTAAGGCAACCTACCTTAACGGAAGCATTCTCTGTGAAACCATCTGCAGCCGGGCCCGATCAGAGACAGTCATTGCTGCTGGTTGACGCTGACCCGGGGAAAGCCGTCCTCGAGGACGTAAGCATCATGGTTACCAGGCAACCGCAAGAGCCGGAGTCAGGCATGGAAAACGCTCCTCCCGACGAATGCACGCTGGCAGAAGCTCACACGGACAGTAAACAGGAGGTGAGCGGAGTGGGTGTAGAAGGGGGGAGAGACTGCGATAATGTGATACAGGGGGTAGCGCACCCTGTAGTGAATCTAACTATCACTAACACTAACACTGACATGCTGGACGCGCTGCTGCAGGTCGAGGCGGGACTCAACTGCAGGAGGGTGGAAGGAGCAAATAAGTGGGGCAGCTTGGCAAGCCTAGTTTCACAAAGAGAAAAGGAGGAGAATAAAGGGGCCAGAGGTAGTGGCTCACCAGAACTGGACAAGTTCTATTCGGTCAATGAGGAATCAGACTCCCTTTCCACAGATGAGACAGGAAGCGCTTTGGGGGGTACCTTGGACTCAAACTTAAGCTCTAACAACTCTGGGGGGAAAAGCACGCAAAGGAAAAAAAGGAAGCCGGTGCGAGAGCAGGCAGGAGGTGCCTCCCCTGATAGTATGAATAAAAAATTACTGTGGGACTATTCAGCCACTACTAGTGTGTATCAAGAAGCTAACTTCGGAAATGGGACAGCAGCCGCGGGGTGCAGCACCAGGTCCCCCCCGCAACATGCCACACTTGACTTAATGTTTAACACGCTAAAGCAGATGCAGGGGGAAGCCAGAGCAGAGAGCCGGAGGGCTAGGCATGCAACGAAAAAAATCCAATGCTCCCTAAGGAAGATGAATAGGAAGTTTGATGAAATGGATGAAAGAGTGACCCAGGTGGAAGAAAGAACGGCCAGACTAGAAGATGACGCAGCAGACTGTCAGACCGTTAAAGCAGATCAAGTGAAGGTGGTGGAAGATCTCCAGTGGAAGATGGAGGATTTCGAAAACCGTCAGAGGCGGAACAACATTAGACTTCTTGGTTTGGCGGAAAGGGTTGAAGGGCAAGATCCAAGGGGCTATGTTATTAAATGGCTGAAGGCCGCCTTTCCTGAGTCCCATTGGCACTGGGAGACGGAGGTCCAAAGGGCTCACCGGTTCCCGCTTACACTCAAGAAAGAAGGGATGGCAGTCAGGATAATCTACCCAGGGCCATGTTGGTGTTCCTAGGAAATGTTTTGGCAAGGCAAGAGATAATGGATAAAGCTAGACCTAACTCCAAGATAACAGCCGAGGGGGTCACCTTCTTCTCAAGACCAGACTTCTGCCACATTACGGTGGAGAGGAGGTGGAAGCTTAGGCAATTAATTGCCCCTTTCCAGGGTCTGGGCTCAGAAGCCTATTTGCTGTTCCCAGCAAGACTTAAGGTCATAACGAAGGGGCAGGTCAGGATATTTTTCTCGGAAATAAAGGCTAATCAGTTTTTAGAGAAACTTGCTGACATTGGAAGGGGACAAGGTAGTAGAGGTAAAAGACCACCTCAGGCACCTTAGGGGTAACACAGCAAACATGCACTTGGTCAAGGCAGGAGAGGGTCGCGACATTACAATCCACTACAGTCACACATAGGTCATGCTTGACCTACTTGCCTGTAAAAAGGGGGGGAGGGTTCCACAGGGGGAGGGGGGTTTGCAGGGGTGGGGGGAATAGGAGACAGCGGAAGGTACACCACAGCACAAAGACAATAGGACACAGAGACACACTTTTTTGGGGTGACTAAGACACACAGGAAGATAGGAGTAAAACTGGAAAACACAAGGAAACTTTCATGACAGTAAGAATAGCCTCGATAAATATCTGCGGCTTGAATGAGGGAGGCAAAAGGATGAAAGTGGCCGCTATGTTGAGATCGCTTAAATTAGACATATTTTGCCTTCAGGAGACTCATGTGGAAGCCAATAATAGCCAAATATTGAACCAGCTAGGATTTGAGGTACTTGCATACACGAAACAAGGCACCAAAACAAGAGAGGTGGCCATACTAGCAAAAAAAGAGGGGTTTACGGTCCTGAGGAAAAAAGAGGATCAATGGGGACGATGGGTGATGGTGGAGGGGGAAACAGAGGCCGGAAGATGCACGCTTGTCTCGGTATGCGGTTCCACGGACGATGAACCAGATATCTTCCAATTTCTAGATACAGAGCTGGCGGTTTGGCCCGAATCTATAATTTGCTGTGGGGACTTTAATATAAACGGCATGGATGTAATAGGCCTAACGGACGGGAGCCCATACAGGGGGAGGAAAAAGAAGACTCCCCAGGCTATTGTTAACTTTTTAAGGAATAATGCATTAGTAGACCTATGGGCTCAGAAGAATCTACCGGGTACAGGGAGCACATACTATTCTGCACCCCATAGGATGGTGGCCAGGATAGATTATTTCTTTGTTTCTAGCTCACTAGTAAGCGACAGCCAGCTAGAAAGGACTCCAAGAATAGTATCAGACCATAACCCACCCATTCTATCACTAGCTCGCAAGAACAAAAGCAGGAAGGAGAGCACTTGGACCTTTGAGAGGGGGCTTCTTAGAGAGGAAGGCTATCTCGAGCATATGCAAAAGTAGATTGCTGTATTTTGGAAGATAAATAGGGGAACAGCTTCATTGGGCACAACTTGGGATGCATTTAAAGCTTCAGTGAGGGGAAACCCTGAGTTATACATTGTATGGAGATAGGCAAGAAAGGAGTAAGCTAGAGGAAAAGATTAAAGAACTGGCAGATCTAGAAGAACTTCTTATTGAGGCTATAGTAAAGCAAGATCCGTCAGAAGAAATCTTATTAAAGATGGAAGTAGCCAAGACAGAAGCCACCGAAAACATTGCGAGGAAGGCCGCCTGTAGGTATCTCGCCAATAAAGAAAAATGCTATGAGTACAGTGAGAGGATTGGGCATTTGCTTGCAATCAGAGCAAGGCAAAGCTCAGCGATGGGCGAGATAAAAGAAATCAAGAATGGGACAGGTGTGGTCACAAATAAGGTGGAAGAGATTAGAGAGACCTTTAGTAATTTTTATGAGGCCTTATATAATCAGGGCCCCCCCCCAACACGGATGTCGAGATTATGGAACACCTGTCCGAGACACCACATGTAGGGTTAACAGAGGAGGGGAAAGAGGAGCTAGACCAACCATTAACATTACTAGAAATTCAGGAAGCTATACAGAAACTCCCCTCGGGTGAAGCCACTGGTCCGGACCAACTTCCGGCAGAGTTCTATAAGACTTTCTGGAATGTGTTGGGGGAAGATATGCATAGGACTCTTGGGCAGGCACAGCAGGGGTCATCAGTTCCCCCCTCCTGGGCGGGGGCAGATATTATAGTTATACTGAAAAAAGATAAGCCTCCACTAGAACCAGGGTCATATAGACCAATCACGCTCATGAATGCGGACGCTAAAATCTTCTCCAAATCACTAGCGCAAAGGCTGAGCAGGGTTATTGAGAGCTTGGTGAGTGACAGCACGGGTTTATCCCAGGGAAGGGAACTACTCAACATACATGCCAAATGATCACCATAATTGATGCCGCGGGAGTTGCGGGAGACCCTGTCGCGGCTATTTTTCTCGACGCAGAGAAGGCCTTCGACAGGGTCTCCTGGAACTATCTCTGGAGGGTGATGGCCTGGTCTGGGATTGGTCAGGGGTTTATTAAAGCAATTCAGGCCTTGTACACGGGACCCATGGCAAGGATCAGGATTAATAAAGATATACGGAGATGGTAAGGATAGGGCGAGGAACCCGGCAGGGCTGCCCTGCTTCGCCCCTTCTATTTGCTTTATATTTAGACCCTATTTTACAGAGGCTTGCAGGTAATAACAATATCGCTCCGGTTAAGCTGCACGATAGGGAATTCAAAGTGTTTGCTTATGCAGACGACGTGCCAATCATTACACCAGACCCAGGGAGGGCCATCATGGAAATTGAGGACGAGGCAATGAAATTTGGTAGGATTTCGGGATATTCAATAAATAAGGGGAAGACACAGATTGTACAGAATAATAGCACAGTATATCAGGACAATAGGATAGTATCAGAGGCAACTTACTTAGGGATTAAAATCACGACGGATCTGGATAAGTTGGTTGAATTGAACATGGATCCCTTAACAACAAAAGTGAAGAAAAATACCGAAAGAATACATAATTTGCACTTGACATTAATGGGTAGAATAAATATTATAAAGATGATCACCTTCCCCAAATTTCTCTATATTTTTAGGGCCATCCCGCTTTTCTTTGAACACACTTGGTTTACTAAATTGGAATTAATCCTCAACAGACTTATCCGGGCGCATGGGAAAACGAGGAGAGCGCATCGACACATCACACTACCGAGAGAGAAAGGGGGCTGGGGCGCTCCAGATTTGAGACTGTATTACTGGGCAGCAGCCCTGCAGTACTTCCAGGGGATGATAGGGGGAGGGGGTCAAGATCAAGGGCACACGAATTAATTTCACGAATGTATATACTGCACTGATGGGGGGGATGCGAAGAATGCCTTTGTAAACACAGTTGATTTCAGTTATTTTAAACATACGAGGTTCAAGACTTTGAAAGCAGCCTACAAGGTGTGGACAGCAGTGTCCAAAAAACTAGGTTTGGGGAGATACAACAGGTACACCCGACTGTATACAAATCTCTCACTACCGGGGGATATATTCAGGGATCTAGTTATGAGAGAATGGGAGGAAAAGGGCAGTAGGAAAATAGGGGATCTCTGCGATCAGGGAGGCATTCTTCTGTTTCAGGAGTTACAAACAAAGTATAAATTAGACGGAAGGAGTCTCTTTAAGTACCTGCAGATGAGAGGGTACTTCATGAACAAACAGGGAGGTACACTGGGGTTTGGGCAGTGCAAAATAATGGAGTATGTACAGAGCGGCCAGCATTGCACGATCCGGCAGCTGTATGCAGAACTGTATACATTGAAAGAAGATGACAGGGGAAAGTATGCCGCAAAATGGGGGGATAAAATAGGCTCATCGCAAGAGAACTTCCAGGATTCAATAGACTTAGGCTGCACGGTGTTATGCTCAGCCACGCTTCAGGCACAACACTACAAAACGCTGTATTCACTTTATTATACCCCTGCTAGAATAGCACAATGGGGGGGGTACCTCGGGAATAACCTGCCCGCGATGCGACTCAGCTAATGCAGATATAGTCCATATGTTTGCAGAATGTCCACAACTCTACTCATTAATAACGTCAATAAAGTCATTTGTAGGAGGCACATTAGGAATTCCAGTAGCAATGTCTCCGAAACTGATACTGCTTGGGCTGACGATGGAGGGAGAGGGAGAGGGACACCACATAGAGTTTATGTTTGTCGCCATGGCAGTATTACGGATCTGCATAGCTAAAGCCTGGTTGGATAGAGCTCCGCCAACCTTTCAAAGCTGGCTATCTAGGTTACTCTCCACCTACAATTTGGAATGCGCAATACATGGTAGGAAGGGGCGGAGAGCAAGAATATTAGGCGCGAGGATCTGGCAACCTATAGAATTATGGAAAACCAGAATAGGGAGGGCAGTAAACTTAAGATAGGGATGTATCAGGGCCTTCTTTTTTCCTTTTTTTTTCCCTCTTTTTTTTTTTATTATCTATTTTATTTACTGATATTTACTTATATCCTGTGTTGTCGGATTTTCAAGTTGTAATATGATATGTATGTCAGCTGTAAACAAATGTGCTGTAACATTTGCGGATTAATGTTGGTAAATTTAAAAAACTTTTAAAATAAAAAAATAAAAAATAAATACATTTGACCATAAGAATGGACCAGGACCGGGCAGTCTTCAATATATCCATATATATGTTTGTGAGAAGAAGTTGAGCGTGGGGCCCCATCCCCCAGCCCAAAAGATTATCAAAGGGGGCATGCAGCCCGCTTGTTCCTGTCCCCTCATAAAAATATTAACGGTGTCCTGCTCCTTTGAAGGAGTGACCCACATGTTCTGCAAGGTCTCTAATTTCTATATTTTTTTCAGCTTATTGGTGTCCCTGGAAATGGGAGGGACACCGCCAATCTTTTTGCTTATGTCGGTGGGGCTGCTGGGAGGCCAGAAGCCTACCAGCAATAGCACAAAAACAGTATGTCACCTGAGTCATTAAATCCATGACCCCAGGGGAACTTATCATTCTTTTTGAGCATATAGCTGGAGCTATATGCTCAACAGGTGGAGTGCAAGAACCTCTTATAGCTATGTTTATGCTTATGATTGCATTTTGTGAGATGAGAAGTGTTAAAAAGAAAGACTAAGAGGCATGTTGGGTTTATTTTTATTTTTTAAAACAATGTTTCTGACTATTTCTTTTAATATTTTTAACTCAACAAATGTACAATAAAAACTATGTAAAAAGAAAGTCACAGACTTTTTTCACTAACACTTTATTAAACATTTGTATAATAATCAATATTAATAAACATTACATTCAGTGAATTAATCAAATATACAGTTGATAAAAAAACTCAATTTTTGAAGAGAGATGATAGAACTGTTTTATTTATATTGATAAGCCCACCCCTTGATAAAGCCAATATGCTCACTTTTCAAATTTTGGTGTTGCAGAATGCTGTGTGTAGCGTAGGGCTGGCTGCTCGCAGGTCAGGCCTTAATGGCAACCCCTTGCCGGGCACTGGGGGTTGACTGCCTGTGGGGTTTGTTGACAGGCCACACACTGAGACCAACCCCCCGCTGCATGCAGCCAATGGCCCGGATGAGTTTTGACTGTACATATGTATGTAATGTAACTATAATTCGTGCCTACTCTATGAACTGCTTACACCATTTTATATTTTCTCACTTATGAAATCTTAAATATTAGTATTTACATGAACAGTTATCCCATCACAAATTAAAGCTTTTGTAAAAACACAGTACATAATAGAGTGGTGATTTATAGTTAACGTAGTGTTGTAATAATTTGAAGGTGTTGAGTAAATGATAAATTAAAGGTATAAGTATATGTTTAGAAATGTTACTTTTTTGTGTAGTTTAAGTTCGATTTCTATATAAAGAATAAATCAAGTTATATTAATTTACAAGTGGTGCATAAATTCTAAATTAACAGTATTAGTATAACTTAGGAATTTGTAATGTTTGTATATTTTAAGTTTGGTTTATATAGAAAGAATAAATAAAGGTTTCCTAACTATAACAAAAGACTGTTGGTAAGTAAACAGGACATTAACACTTCATTGCCTTTCGTTATACAATCCTTACAGGTGAGGATGTGCCAAAAAGCTCCACCAGACAAAAGCTCTAGAAAATCCACAGCACAAACAGAACACAGTGCCAAGAAGCTCAACCAACTCATACTAAAAGGCTACCATGAAGGGACCTGTACCCACGAACACAGAAAGCATATACAAGGACATGTGGAGCTTCAGTGAGGATCAACAGAAAATCCCAGGGCATGAGGAGGACACACAAGACAAGGCCAGAATTAAAAATATATATATATCTGCACAGTTGCATAAATATAAAGGACAGTGACAAATGCCCGACAGGGAGGTGTGGAAAAGACAACTGCATGATACATGGACCAGGGGGAGCTGAGAGCCAACTGAAGGCCCACCAGGAGGGCAGTAGGTATTACAAGAAACTTTTGAGGCGATATTACCAACAATTGGACAAACCTAAGGGCACTAAACTCCAAAGAGCAAAACGGCCCCTACAGAAAAGAAGTGTACAGCCACAAAAAAGCCAGAAGGTGCCAAACATCCAATGCAGAAGAGCAGTCAAACAGAAGTGTGAAAAAAATTAGGAAGCCAAACCACTAGGTTCACAAAAGCCCTGAATGACTATCAGGAAAGCAGACCCACTAATTGCACATCAAAGTGGGAATCAACCAAAAAGAAGACTGAAAGCCCTACCAGAAAGCAGACCCAGCCCAGGACCCAAGCTCCTATGGTTCAGTGTGACAAAACCAAGAAACAATTGGGCAAGAAATTAAAGATGGAAGGAAACATATCTTGGTAGAACGAAGGTGGTCCCTCATTACAGAACCATCACCATGAGAATCTGAGACAATGGTCATGGTAAATAGCACCCAGGCCAACAAAAACTCCAGAAAAGCCAGAAAGAAAAAAGAATAGGCGAGCCAGGAATGTGCAGGATGATTTGGACATACAGAATAAACCAGGAGTAGCCAAAGTCAAAGGACAGAAAGTGGCAAGCCTGAATCATGATAACACTACCAACGACCCCAATCGGCAGGTCACAAGATACTCACACCCTCAGGAAGAGACACTGTGCCATACAGCAGAGACCTAAGAAGCACAGCAAGAGAAATACCAATGGTACAAAGCAAAGAAATGACATTATCAGGAATAATCGCCTGCCAGAGCAAAGGCAGCCCACTTCAAGACACCATCCTCCACATGGGAATGACAACTTCTGGAAGAACAGTGGGAGAAGAGCAAAACATAAAAGGTGATCCATGGATGGACTACAAAGGCCACAGGGGTAAGAAAGGAGCATGAGAGTCAATGACAAAGAAGACACCCATTAGGGGCAACGATGGTCCAAAAGTCTACACTATGGTGCATACAACATATATACACAATGGGGCATATTTACAAGGCTGTATCACCACAGGAACATCACTTCTAACCACATTTCTGTAGCGATAGGGGCTTTGCCTTATTTACAAGGTGGTGTTAAGCCACTGAACGTGGCTTAACGTCGCCTTGTAAATAAGGCACCTTTGCACACTATATTTACCATGAAGGGGGTGGGAAATTGGTGTTGCAGAGGGCATTCTGCTGCAACACCCATTGATTTTGACGCTGTCCCCTATTTATAAGGGTGGGATAAATAGGAGGCAGCCCCAAAATTAAGACCAGGGAAATTCTGGTCTTAACATGATGAAATGAGGAGAAATGCTTTATTTGTCCTCGCTTTTGCTGTTTCTATGTGTACTGCATTGGGCAACACATATAGAAACAGCAAAACGCAATAAATGATTGTGTATGTGCAGGAAGGTGTCCCTTCCTGCACATAAACAATCATAAAAAAAATTATGATTTGCAACTTGTAGGTGTGCTGCACAATGCAGCACACCGAAGTTTCTAATCGTCAATGTAATTATTTATGTGCAGGAAGGGACACCTTCCTGCTCATAAACAATCATTCTCTCATCGCAGGCACTCTTGCACTATGGTGCAAGGGTGCCTGCATTGGTGCTAGGCAGCTTAATTTAGCGCCAGTGCTAGGGAAAACGCAGGGATGTGCCGTATCTTTGCAAATGCGTCTCATCCCTGCGTTTTGTCCCAATATTTGGAAGACAGAACATGAATCAGTGCTGAAAAAGAAAGAAAAGTGTAATCACATGACCCCTGCTCATGCCAAAAACTGACAGACTCCAAGCAAAGGTCACCCATGTAAAATCCCAGTGCAAGTCATGATCATATCACAGGCAAAGAGTTCTCCATGGTGGAAATTGAACCTAAAGCCCAAAGAAGAAAAGAAGACAATGTAATGTACAGGTATGTCAATCTCACTTTTATTACATTCACAGGATACATCTCTCAATGTCCAAAACACAACAATGTGGGTGAGGCAATTTCATCCAATATTTTGAATGTGACTCCAACTTCATCAAATTACATCCTTCAACAAGTGTAAGGGTGGCTATTACTATGATATTCTTTGGATGTTGGATGTGTAGTTTGGAGGACATATGGTAGGGACATGACCTCCTTCCCTCCCTTGGTGTGATACAGTACAGCGCCTAGAGCCAATTTAACGGCCTGCCCCTTCTCGTAATGCTCTACATCCCTACTTGTACTTTTTTGTCTCCCCTCTGGATCTACCTCACATCACACTTATCCCCAGAGTGTTTTCTGTTCCTTTGCCCAGCTGGAGCATTAACCAGTGAACTCATTGTCTTTCAGATGGTTCCTTTACATCTCCCCTCTGTCTGTGAAATAAGGCTTCTTCTTTCTACAGGGTCACATTTCTTCAATGAGTCTTGTGGATTTTTTGAGGGTTCTACGTGATTGTTGAGGTGGAGCTGTGCTGTCCTCTGGGATAGGATGACTGGTGCAGTCCTTGTTATCTACTACGTCTTCAAACTCATGTTCAGATACGGTCTTTTAGGAGATTTCCTAGTATGTCTTAAAGTGGGAAATAGCTGTGCTTGTTTCTCAGCCCTCCACCTTCACCTTCATCATTATCATTGAGCCCCTCCGGGCCATGATTTACATTGACTCTGGCTTATATTTCCTGTCGATCTTTGTGGTTTGTTTTTGTTTTATCAACATCCAATTACCCTTGTTAAGGTCAGGAGTGGTTGCTAGTCTTTTCTCATCAGTGCATTCTTTCATTTTCATCTTAGGGGCTGATTACGATGGCATACGGAAGGGCTCCGAATGGGATTCGCATTATCCGAATCCCACTCGGAACTTATGTTTCTGACCCAATCGGATACAGTTCCGAACGACTGATAATGATTCAAGGAAACCATTCAGGCTGTCCGATTCGGGTCCAAGCGGCATTCAGACAGCCTGAGTCGTTTGGAGCCGAATCGTACAGTTCTATGGACACGGTTTCTGACCAAGTGATTATGATGTCCGATTCTAACAGCTGTTCCAAATCGGTCTGACCGACATGAAACAGCAGTCGGAATCTGACTTTGGAGGCCTGTAGCAGGCTCCCTTCACCCGTATGCCTCTGGGTGGGGCCCATGGGGGTACCCAAGGGACCCCTCTTTCCAACTATGCACAGTGTGGAAGGAACCATGAGGTGCCCACCACAGGGAGAAAGGTTTTCCCCAACCACCCCTTATTAGGTCTTGGATAGACAGCGCTTGCGCTGTCTCTTTGAGACATGTTGTATTGAGGTATGTACTTGAAGCTCCACACACTCTCCGCCCTTTTTTTAAATTGGCTGCTGTCACTGTCCTTTGTAAATATTGGCTTTTCATTTGTTAACAGGCTTGTTAGTCCCTCCTTAGTACCTCCCTGTCTCCTAATGTCTCCTCCTACGAGACTGGCTCTTTTAAATGTGTTGTTACTCAGTAAGCTTCATTTACGGTCTGTCTGCACTATTTTCTGAAACAAGATTCCCCTACCTGCTGTTCCAGGCACACGTTTTGCTTCCTAGTTAACACACAGCATTTGTATTGTGCTCATCAGAGCGTCTGGAGGGCGCCTGCTCTGTTCCCTGCGCTTAACAACTCCTGCCCCCCCACCCTGCATGTTTTAATAATTGTTTACATACTTTATCAGCGCTGGTGTGGTTTCACTTTTATGGTTATGCATTTTTCATCTCTTCTGTCCCACTTCCTGTGCTCTCTCTCCCCCTTCCCAATCAGTCAGCAGGTTCCAGGCAGAGCCAGACCTCAGACCAGGGGGCACTACTGTCTGTGCCTGCCCTGCTCCTCGCAGCTGCCCCAGCTGTGTACTGGCTCTGGTCTCCAGGAAGAACAGCAGGGCATGAGCTCTTTCTATGGGCTCTTAGGGGCATATTATCAAGAATGGGCATTACATTATCGCCGCTTTTATCAGCAGGAAACTGCCGATAAAGCGGCGATAATGTGCTTGATAATATGCTCTACGAATTCCAATCGAATCCCATGTTAGATGTGAAGACATCTAACATGGGCTTCGATTGGAATTCATAGAGCATATTATCAAGCACATTATCGCCGCTTTATCGGCAGTTTCCTGCCGATAAAAGCGGCGATAATGTAACGCCCGTTCTTGATAATATGCCCCTTAGTTTCTATCAGCGCAGCACCCTTTCAGAGCACCATGCTGGTTAGCTTTCACTCTCCTGTCTCCCCTCACCCCTGTTCCTCTACCCACTCTTTCTGCTCTCCCTCCCCCTCCCTTCCAGTCCGTCATGGGGCCTGCCTCACAGAGGAGCTGATGGAGGGCTGTGCTGCCAGATGAGCATCACAAACAAGGCCTAGTTTCTGTCAAGCGCTGACACCTTTCTTTCACATTCAAAATATTCTGTGGCACTAATTAGAGACACCAATGCACTTTGACATGTATACTGAGACAAGAGTAGAAAGTAGGTATGGAAAGTATACACCATACTTTCCCTGCTTTGGAGTCAACATGATGTTACCTGACTTAACATACATAACTTCCCTCCTGTTTCTTTTTCTTCAAAAGACTCCTTTTCTAGGAAATCTTAATTAGGATTTTATTCACAATTATGTATTTCTGTTGCTAACGTGCTGTTTGTTTGCTAAATTAAAACGTATTTCTGATGTAGTTTTCATACATTTTCTTTATTTTGTTCACGGTTTTTTGAGACTGTGCTTTGTAAAGGGCGTGTTATGTAATATGCTGTTTGTCTTCTACAACAATCAGAAGTGAAAGTTATCTGTGTTATATTTTGCATTTATTTTCCACAGCATTGCTTTTGTTCGCGATGTGTAATAAATATGCTGTGAATTGATTTTTTCAGTGTACTGGGTGAAAATGTATTGTGGCTAAAATTTACTTTTGACAGTGTGCACTTTTTTTAACTATGTACAGTTGTAGGCAATTGAACTTTGATATCTAGCTTCAAAGTCAGCACCTTTCTCTCGTTTATTTTGCCGATATTTTTTTCATCCTAGTTCTATCATATACTGTTTCTTTGCTAAAATAAAACATATTTCTACTCTAGTTTAGCTATATATATATATATATGGTGACCAAAACATGTACAGGCATATGCATCTAAGTAAATACCGGGAGCAAAGGGGCAGATTCTCAGAATCTGCCCCTTTGCTCCCGGTATTTTTGCATTTGGGATGCATCATCCCAAATGCAAAAATCACAATTTAAGGAATCTGTAAATTGAGATTCCTTAAATTGCGATTGCATTTAAGGAATCCCAAATTGAGATTCCTTAAATGCAATGCATGAAAGTCAAAAAAATAGCGAATTCGTTAATAGGGGGAGCAAATTACCATGAAGTTGACCTTCATGGTAATTTGCTAAAACTTTGAAAAAAGCACTTTTGTGCATTTTTCAAAGTTTCATGTTGCGCACACACATGCCCTTAGGGCATGTGTGTGCAAAATATGTGCAGAGATCATTTTCAGGGGTGCAACAGGGTGTCATTTTGACACCCTTGCACCCTTGAAATTGCATGAGCAATTTACGAGTACCTACTGGTACTCGCAAATTGCTCATGCAATCTCCAATACATTCCTATGGGCCTGTAGGCCCATAGGAATGAATGGGACAGCATTCCTTAATTGCGACTAGCAATTTGCAAGTAGCAAATAAGGAATGTTTAGGAATCGCTATTTTAATAGCGATTCCTACATGCATAGGCTTTTGCTATTCCTAAATAGCGATTCCTTAAAAATCGCTATTTAGGAATAGCAAAACGCTATGTTGATGCATCTGCCAGTATGGCATGTAGGAAAGGGTAAAATAAACATTACCAGCAAGAAAAGTAGAGTTTGTGCTCTGTTGGAACCGTCCTAGCACTGGGACAGCGGGAGTGATTTAGAACCCGATATATATATATATATATATATATATATATATATATATATATATATATATATATATATATATATATATATATATATATATATATATATATATATATATATATCCTTGCTTCCTTATGTTGCCAGGTTGCGCACTCTGACACTGTGCTTTCTTTGTAAAGGGAGAAAGGGAAAGCCTGGATATATATATATATATATATATATATAGATATATTCACTGAAAAAACCATAGGTTATAGACCATATATAGTTAGGAATTAGCATTATCAAAACCTTATTTTACTCACACAAAACCATTGAAATTCGCATATATAGTTAGTTGCACTAACTATATATCGCGCACCCGCAATCCACTGCTGATGATGTCACATATTACATCATTCATGACATGGTCAGTGACATCACTGATGACATCACTGATGACATCTCAAATGACATCACCGATGACATCTCATTTGACATCAATGATCACATCACTGATGATATCATTCATGTGATAATACAATGCATCTCCTCACACTCTAATATAACCTCTGTTACACCCAGTGTTAAATACAGAGTATAATTTTTGAAACCATTGACACACCATCAGTGAATTTCAATGGTTTTTTAATAGCAAATATCAAATGGTTTAAAATATTTTCTTCTTTTAAATGAAAAATATATTTTATATGTATCTAATTTAATTTTTTTATGGCTTCCCGTTAGCTCAATTTGGTGCCGCGACACGATCCGTGCACCGGGAAACGTTCTGTTAGCGCAACTCCCGCGATCGAACACAACATCGTGACGCATCGCGTAAGCGCGACGTATCGCGTTGCCGCGTAATGCGTCTTATGACGCGCCGCGTTAGCGCACCCGTAAGCGCTTCGGTCCGCGTCCCGAGGCGCGAAACGCAACACCCCGGAAACGAACCGGGCGCGTAACGGGACGCGTAACGTAAGCGTAACAGGTCATGTTACCTGAAAATCACACTTTTCATTGGTTCATTACATTTTTTTTTCAGAAATGATGAAAGCCCCACCTTTTTTCCTCACTCTGACTTTCATCTTTGTGAGAGGAAGACCTACTTTCCATATTTTCTAAAATGGCAAGTGTTGTAGCTGCAGCTGCTGGAGCCAATCCACCACCACCACCACCACCAAAAAAGGATGGACCACCTCCTCAGGCCATCCTTAATCAAGAGGAGGAAGAAGAGGAAGAAGAGGAAGAGGAGCAAGAGAGGAGGCAGTTTTTGCCTGAAGAGCCAAGGAGGTCCCATGTGAAGGATAATTATATCTGGCAATTCTACACATTTCCCCGGGGCCAAAAAAAAGTAAATGCCCGCTACGTCACATGTCTGATCTGTGACAAAGTTCTGTCCAGAGGGACTAATAAAAAGTACAGCTTCGGGAATTACACCATGCATCGGCACATGGAGAGGTGACACCCTATAAATTATAGTGCTGCGCAGGTACGTGACCTGCAGGAAAACCCCCCTCCTGTGGCCAGTACATCAACCGAACAGGCAGTGACGGGACCAGAGGCGAGGGAGACGGTCCCAAACATCCAGATGAACTTCGGGGAGCTGAAGCATGTCTGCATTTTTTGCGGCAAATTAATTTGCTATGGGGAGAGAAGCATAAATCTAATCAACAGAGCTTTTGAAAATCATAAATGTACAAAACGCCCCAGAAAGTAAATTATCTTTTTTTTTGTTGCTCCTGTTGAGCCCTTTATAATGAATGATTTTCCTTCCCCCCCCAAAAAAACAAAAAATATATAAAACCGTTCAAAAAATACAAAAAATGTAAAAAAATGTTCAGAAAAAAAATAAAAAAAATATAAAACAACAAAAACAATAAAAAAAAAGTTATTTTCAGAACTACCTCCCATTTATAAAAAATTGCTAGAATGTTTAGCACTCTGGCAACCTCTATTTCTTTTGATTCGCTTCCCGGTTCGCGCGCCGGTACGCGAACCGGAAGCGAAACAGAAACATTTTTTTTTAAAAAAAAGGAAGAGTGAGTATAAGAGAAGGAAACAGAGAGTAATGTTAAAAGAAAGACAGCTAGAAGGAGTAACACAGAGATACTGTTTAATAGATCTATTTACCAAAGAAAAGATGTAAGAGGGTATAATTGAGAAAAACAAAATAGATAAGGAAGTGAAAGAAAAAAAGGAGAGTAGAACAATAATAAACAAGAGTTTCTTGGAGAATGTGAGTGAATGTTCAAATTAAGAAGAAAAACAGTAAAGGATGTGGAATGAGAGGTAGGGATAGAACCGGACTAAAAGAACAACCCTGAGGGAAAGTGTTAAGAAAACAGTGAGCGAAAGTAAATAGGAATAAAACAAGATGTATGACAGTGACTAAGGTTAAAACATGTAGAATAACAGAGAGAAAAAACAGAAAGCAGAAAAGAAGAAGTGACAGAAAAGGAATAATTGAAACAGCAAAGAAATGTAAATAACAAAGTGTGCTTGAACTACAGGGAGAAAGCATAATGAACAAGTAGTGAAAGAGTGATGAGTCAGAGACAGTGAGAGTAATAGAGATGGACTGAGTGAACAGGAGTGAGGAACTATGAGAACAGAGGGACTGAGAAAAGGAGTGGAAGGAGTAGAGTAAGTAAGTAATAGAAAAAGGAATGAGGGAAGTAGCAAAGGCAGGAAACTGAGGGTTAAAGAAATGAAGCAGTGGAACTAATAGAAGTTAAATGTGATAGAGATGTAACGGAAAGAGTACAAAACACTTACCTTATAATTGTCGTTAACTTAGTCACTTGTTATTTTTATACTTTCAATCTGTGAAAGAAAGAACAAAAATTTGAAAAATATTAAAACATGTATTTAAAAATTAGAAAAGACAAGGGAAAAGATTGAAAATCATCCCATTTTACAAAGAAATAAAGTTAGAGATAAACATGCAGAAAGAAAGAGAAAGAAACGGTGATAGACAGACAGAGACAAAAAGAAATTGTAATAGGGTAAATTACTAAGAGAAGAAAAAGAAGATACTTTCAGTGACAGAAAAGAAGGATAGAAGAGAAAACTAAATTGAAGTTGTGTAAGCTACTAAAAGAAAGTGAGTAAGGTAAACTATATAAGGAAAGGGTGAATAAGGAAAAAAGAGTGAGGGAGAGAGGAGACAGAGGAAGTGAAGGAAAGAGTGTCAGATACAGACTGAGTGAGGCAACAAAGAAAGATAAATGAGTGAGGGTGAGTTATACTAACTGATTGCACTAAAAAAGGAGAACCCAAAAATATTTAATTTAGAAAACAAAGGGAGGAAAGATGGAAAAGACAAGCGAAGCAGAGGGTCTAAAAGCTGGAAAATGGTGCAAGGGAGAAAAGAAAAAAGCAGAGTTGGAATAGGGAAACAAAGGTTGAAAGATAAGTGGAGTTAGAGAACAAGGGTGAAAAAGAATAAAACAAAAGGCAATGTGAGTATGTAAAGAGGATTGATAGAAGGTAGTAAAAGACGAGTAAGCATGAGACAAGACGAGTACAAATTAAAATTCACAATACAAAGTACAGAATTAATTATACATGTTAAATGGTTTATTTTTGCTGTTCTCAGAATATATCAAATTTCACTAAAAACAGTGAGTTGAAGGTATTCATCATATAACAGTGGGGAAAAAAAAACACAATCATTTGTGTTTAAAAAACCCATATAACATAACCAATCAGAAATCAGAACTCCTCAAAAGTAACTTACTTTCCATGACGTCGAAGGATGTCCTATGAACAGCTTATACTCTGTTGTGCTGTTATTATTTTCTGCCCGCCACTTTCTGAAAGAAAAGCTCCATCGTTTTGACAAATATGTTACATACAATAAATGACTTCTCGCTCTCTACCGCACTTCTCCTCAAGGCCAAATAGTGTAAGAGCCATTTATAACTCTTGGAATTCTTCTAAGCAAATCCCGTCATTTTCTTTTTCCACAACTTTCAGAAAGAAAACGTCCAAGATCACTTTCACAATCCTGTACTAGTAATATCTCACCCTTCTTGCTCACTCATGTTCCACATTTCCTATGACACTGATACTGCTTACTATGAGGCACACTTACACTACCTCTATGACTACTACAATTATTTAATTCTCTTGATCACTGTTAATCACAAAGCAATTTAAAACAGTACATAAAATTATATCAACTCCTAGAATCATTATAGGCCAGTTACCTACCCTAAATTCTCTCTTCTGAAAACACAAAGTAAGAATATTTTAAGTCAAAAGGCAACATTGTTTCATAGTCAAATGGGAATCATTTCCGAAACACCAGCTTTTTTTACATTTTAAATAAGCTGTGTAATAAGCGGATGTTGTCAAAGGACCATCATGTCATATAATAGCTGCAGTTACAAATGTTCTTCCTAAAATCAACGACTGTGTAGCCACAACATTTGTAATTAAAGTTGAAAACTTACTTTCATCAGGTTTATATAGTTGGAATTTTAAAATGACATTTTAACCAAAAGTTTGTACAAATAATGTGGACAGCATTGCAGACTTACATTACCTCTACTCCATGTTTTGATTGGCTGCTTGAATTAGCTTATTAAAAGAAACAGTTTTTCTGAACTCATTCAAAGTGCAGTTATTTTTCCATGACGTCAAGTGTTATGGTAAGAACACCGTTTGCTTTGGGAAATACTCTGTTGTCCTTTAACTAATCCGTGCCCACCACTTTCTGTAAGAAAACCTTCTTTTTTTTCAGGAACTACTTTAAACTCAAAAATAACTTTTCACTCTATACTACACTTATCCTCAAGGCCAAATAGTGTAGGAGCCATTAGAACCTCTTGAAATTCCTCAGAGCAAATCCCGAGATTCCTTCCCTAAAATTTTGGTTGTAAAAACACCAGGTAAGAATTTTTAAGGTCAAAAGGCAATCTTTTTTTGAAAGTTAAAACAGAATCATTGCAGAATGACCAGCCGTTTCCATACTTCAAATAAGCTGTGTAATGTCCTGATGTTGTTGAAGGACCGTCATGATATATAATTGCTGCAGTTACAAAAGTCCTTCCTGATATTGACAACTGCGAAGCCACAAAATTTTTAATTAAAGTTGTCAATTTTGTTCCATCAGGCCTACATCGTTGGAACATTAAAATGACATACTGGCCATATCTTCGTATAAATAATGTGGACAGCATTGCAGACTTACATTGGCTACACTCCATGTTTTGATCGACTGCTTTTACTAGCTTATTAAAGGACACTGATTTACTGTCTGGCAAAGTTAAATATATAAATCTTTCTGAGTCTACACTAGTAGTACTTGATACCCTACAGTTCTCGCAGTCATGCTGCCATTGATAAGAAAGGCCAAACAGATGATCTACATCTACACCTTCATCTTGCAATACATCAAGCATATACATTAAAAACTCCTGACAATCTTCCTGAATATTTTGAGAGATTTGCGTTTGACCTGAACATTTGTGTAACAGATTTCGAATTTCAGACACACTTTCTATTTTTGTTCTATCAGTGCTACATTTCTCTAACACAGAATTCAACAAACAGCAAAAACTTTGATCCGAATTGATCACAATCTGTTCTTTTAAAGTTTCTAGAGAAAAGACAACATTAACCACTACATTAGCATAGCAGTTGACACCAGAACTATTTTCAAATTGAAAACCAACAACATCTTCAACAGAATACATTTTCTTTCTGCTTATAATTTCGGGTTCATCGACTTTTCGTCTTTTTGCTACAACCTCCCTACTATTGGTCACATTTCTTCGTTTCCGGCCTACCACACGTTTCTCAAACAAAGGATATTGAGGCAAATGTGGCGCATACTCTCTTCTTAACCTATTGTATTCCTTAACACAATCTAGATCCGCACAAATGTTTGTGACATCACACTCAATCAAGTACAATCCCGATAAAGTTCTGACTCGTGACAATGCCACATATGCCATACCCTCCTTGAACACAGAACTGCCAATATTCACCAATGCACTGTCTACACTTAAACCTTGCGATTTATGGATTGTCACCGCATATGCCAAGCAAACAGGAAACTGCTTACGGCGAACATATAAGTCTTTTACAAGCAAAAACCTAGCAGAGCAACGACCAATTAGCTGTACTTTCTCAATGCCATCAAATTTAATTTTTAAAAATTCAATTCCATCTCTATTTCTGTATTTCTCAAAATCAACAACATTACCCATTGATCCATTTACCAGACCTCTTTCAACATGTAAATTCCTTCTCAAAATGATACGGCAATTTAAGCACACATTCAGAGTCTTTTCAAAACCAGCAGTTTTAGATATAGTCTTCTCTAATGAATCCAATTTAGATTTCAAATTCTCAGACAAAATAATTGTTGCTCCCATATGCTCTATTCTGTCAATAGCTTCCAGTTTCACAATCTCTTGGTTTTCTAAATTCAACATTTTGTTGTTGAAGATGGCACATTCTGCAAGAGTTGGCATCAAACATATTCCAGATTTCTTCTCAGTAATTTTCCGAAAAATATTTTCTGGCAGAATGTCTTCTTCTGGATACAAATTCGACAGTAATCGTGCATGTAAAGCTTCTTTCCCATGCTCGGTCACTTTCCCGATTCTAACATCTTGTAGAATATTCTTGTAATCTTCATCCTTCGCCTGATGCATATTTTCACGCAGCTCAGCATAATTGAAGTTTAACCATATGTTAACGTTTGCCAATTTATTTAAAGAAGCAAACACCATTTTGTCCTTCTCATAAATGTAAAAAGCATTTCTTTTTTAAAAAAAACGATTTTCTGGTCATAATTTGAAAACACAGCACAGCTCTTATGTACAAGCACACTCTGTCAGTACTAATACTTCACATTTTCTCCAATTACAATTTGTCAAAGAAGCAAAATCTTTTTGGAAAATATAATGAATACACTTGACACAAAACAACATTTTAAATGCACAGCTGGCTTCCTTATTTTCTCCATAAACCATACTAGTCTCTATCTAGAGTAAATGAATCTTTTCTCACCTTAGCAAATGCTTTTTGAGTTTGAAAACAGTCTCAGGCACACACCAATTTTTCTTTAGCAGAGCAAAAGGTATGATCTTCTGAGTCTGCAACCAGCAATGGCACAGAAATCCTGTAATTCTTCACACATATCCCTCATGTCAGCCAATCAAAACACTTCCCTCATTTTTTTCAAATGAACACCCTTCCCCCCTCTGCCCTTTCTGCCTTTTTAACATAGCAACTCCCTCCACAGACCTCTCATGTTTACAAGTTCACACAACAATGTTTCAACTGAACTCTGAACTCTCGGTGCACCTGCTTATCCAGTGCAATGTTTCATACAATTATTCTTTCTTAACCATTCAAATTACATCTTTCAAAGAACACACTCATGCACCCTAACGTTCTGTTTTCAGCAATGGAAATCCACCAATCACCTCTAGTGTATAATTAGTACTGAAACTCCACAGTTTTTTTTCTTTACAAACTCCTACTGTTTCAACTGCCATTTCATTCCCACACTTCATCTGACTGCAGCAGAACCTCCTCAGAATTTAAGACTGTGTATTGGTACCTACTTATAAGTACCTAGAACTTACACAGAACCCAAAAGCTCTTTTCAGAGCTACCTTAACTATGATTACTCTTTAAAAATTTCAAATGTTCGCTTCCCGGTTCGCTACCCGGTACGCGTACCGGCAGCTAACCTCGCGAAAAATTCAATTTTTTTTCTTTTTCGACATATATGAGCCTCCTCAGCCACCCTTAGAAAACCTAGGGGGTCAGGATACGTCTCCCGTGCCCCCTTATACCCTTTCCCAACATTCTTTATCCTCCATCTTGTGTCTAAATTCGACCAAAACACAAGATGGCGGACTCCCGTTACGCTACCGGTTAGCTACCCGGTTCGCGTACCGGGTAGCGCCTCTACCGCGAAAAAACAGAAATAGTTTTTTGGGGTTTTTTTGCCCCGCGGGACCCTTTAATAGCCCCCTCATCAATCCTAGGGGGTCAGGAGGGGTCTACCTTGCCCCCTTTCATTAATTTCCCCCTTCGTTTTTCTTCACCTCTTGTCTCTCGATCCTACCGAGAGACAAGATGGCGGCCGCTCCGGACTGTTTAGAATGTTGACAGACACCGGAGAGCCAATCAGCTTCGGCTTCGCGAAGTTCCGTTTCGCGTCAGGTACGCGAACCGGGGCGCTAACCGGAGCGCTGTTACAGATATATATATTTTTTTGAACGTTAATTTATCAAAATCCACTGGAGCACATATATTGAGACCTAGCAAAGGCACATCGGGCAAACAATATCTACAATTTTGCCAAGTTTCGTGGAAATCCATTCAGCCGTTCGAGCTAAAAGTGAGACCAACCGCCCTATGGAAAATTGCATGGGAAAAACGCGTTTTGGGACCCCCCTTTTTTCTAGGCCCCCCCTTGACGAAACCCCCCCAAATTTTCAGGGGCTGCTCAGAAACGAAATGTTCCATTTTCCTGAACATTTCAGCCAATTCGGTCCTCAAACGCCAAAGTTATTCGACATAGAATTTTCAAAAATCCCATAGGAAAAAAATCCTAACTATATATATATTCACTGAAAAAACCATAGGTTATAGACCATATATAGTTAGGAATTTGCATTTACAAAACCTTGAAAATTCACTGAAAAAAACATAGGTTAGAGACCATATATAGTTAGCTGGACATTTTATTGACATAAAACCAATGAAATTCCATATATAGTTAGTTGCACTAACTATATATCGCGCACCCGCAATCCACTGCTGATGATGTCACATATTACATCATTCATGACATGGTCAGTGACATCACTGATGACATCACTGATGACATCTCAAATGACATCACTGATGACATCACTGATGACATCTCAAATGACATCACTGATGACATTATCTAGTGTCTGTGTGTTTTTGTAAAGTTTAAATATGTTTTACATATTGAAGAATGAGTGGATGTATGGAAGACTGAGTGTGTGTGTGGCTGGCTGGGAGGTGTGTGACTCTGTGCATATCAATGTGTACTTGTATCAGTGATTGTATAAGAGAGTAAGTATGTGTTAGTATATGTGTGAAAAAGTATGGTGTTCTGTGTTTAACTGTATAGATGAGGAAATCGAAGTGTGATTGATTCTTCACAGGACTGACTAGGTGTATGAGTGCATATGATAGTGTTGTAATAATGAGTGACTGTATGTATGAGTGATTGTATGGGTGAATGAGTGAATGTGTGTGTAGACGTAGGAATCAGTGAGTGCGTATGTAGTAACTGGTATTGGTGTGTCATGATGTCATCAGTGATGTCATTTGAGATGTCATCAGTGATGTCATTTGAGATGTCATCAGTGATGTCATCAGTGATGTCACTGAAGTATGGTGTTCTGTGTTTAACTGTATAGATGAGGAAATGGAAGTGTGATTGATTCTTTACAGGACTGACTAGGTGTGTGAGTAACTCCATGGATGAGTGGCAGTGTGTGAGTGTCTGCATAGGTGTATGAGTGCATATGATAGTGTTGTAATAATGAGTGACTGTATGTATGAGTGATGTATGGGTGAATGAGTGAATGTGTGTGTAGACGTAGGAATCAGTGAGTGTGTATGTAGTAACTGGTATTGGTGTGTCATGATGTCATCAGTGATGTCATTTGAGATGTCATCAGTGATGTCATCAGTGATGTCATTTGAGATGTCATCAGTGATGTCATCAGTGATGTCACTGACCATGTCATGAATGATGTAATATGTGACATCATCAGCAGTGGATTGCGGGTGCGCGATATATAGTTAGTGCAACTAACTATATATGGAATTTCATTGGTTTTATGTCAATAAAATGTCCAGCTAACTATATATGGTCTCTAACCTATGGTTTTTTCAGTGAATTTTCAAGGTTTTGCAAATGCAAATTCCTAACTATATATGGTCTATAACCTATGGTTTTTTCAGTGAATTTCATTGGTTTTTTAAAAGCTAATATCTATAGCTGTAAAATATATTTTTTATTACGTGACGTATCACGTAGCCACGTGAGACGCCTCATGACGCGTCACATAACCGTGACGTATCGGCTCTGCAGCGCAAACAAAACCCGTAACGTAAGCGTGCCGGAGCACGCTTACAGATATATATATTTTTTTTAACCTTAATTAGACAAAATCCACACGTGCACATATCTTGAGGCCTTGCAAAGGTACATCAAACAAACAGTCCCTACAATTTTGCCAAGTTTGCTGGAAATCTATTCCCTTCATTTTTTTTTACTGTTTCTCTTGCTTTTCCCCTTGTTACGCTTACCGGGACGCTACCCGGTACGTGAACCGGACGCTCCAAAAACACAAGATGGCGGACTCCCGTTACGCTGCCGGTTAGCTGCCCGGTTCGCGTACCGGGAAGCGCCTGCACCGCGAAAAATCGCGGGGGACTTTAATATCCCCCTCATCAATCCTAGGGGGTCAGGAGGGGTTTACCTTGCCCCCTTTCCTTCATTTCCCCCTTCTTTTTTCACCACATCTTGTCTCTCGAACCTACCGAGAGACAAGATGGCGGCCGCTCCGGACTGTTTACAATGTTGACAGCTACGCTGCCGGTTAGCTGCCCAGTTAGCTGCCCGGTGAGCTGCCCGGTGAGCTGCTCGGTTCGCGTACCGGGACGCGCCTCTACGGCGTAAAATCGCAAAAAAAAAAAAAATTTTTTTTTTTGCCCCGCGGGGCACTTTAATATCCCCCTCATCAATCCTAGGGGGTCAGGAGGGGTCTACCTTGCCCCCGTTCCTTCATTTCCCCCTTCGTTTTTCACCACATCTTGTCTCTCGATCCTACCGAGAGAGAAGATGGCGGCCGCTCCGGACTGTTTAGAATGTTGACAGACACCGGAGAGCCAATCAGCTTCGCTTCGCGAAGTTCCGTTAGGCGTCAGGTACGCGAACCGGGGCACTAACCGGAGCGCTGTCACAGATATATATATTTTTTTAAACGTTAATTTTTCAAAATCCACTGGAGCACATATATTGAGACATAGCAAAGGCACGTCGGGCAAACCATATCTACAATTTTGCCAAGTTTCATGTAAATCTATTCAGCCGTTCGAGCTAAAAGTGAGTCCAACCGCCCTATGGAAAAATGAATGTGAAAAATGCGTTTTGGGACCCCCCTTTTTTCTCGGCCCCCCCTTGACGAAACCCCCCCAAATTTTCAGGGGCTGCTCAGAAACAGAATGTGCCATTTTCCTGAATATTTCAGCCAATTCCGGCCACAAACGCCAAAGTTATTAGACATAGAATTTTCAGAAATCCCATAGAGAAAAAATCCTAACTATATATACCCACTGGCTATCGCCAGTAGGTAATATACATATATAAACATATATAATCTGCATATCTATATAAATATAAATGCATGCATACATATACATATATGCATACATATGCATGTTATTTACATGAAAGTTTTAAAAACACTAATAAAAGCAAAGCTAAAAAGCCACCTCATTACAAACAGAATGGCTTTAACTTAAACGAGGGCGAGATCTATTGCATTTTCACTGCTTGTTTACTTTGGTTCTATCAAGAAGGCATTCAGATGTGTCACACATTTGCCATAAATTCTGAATGTTAGCACTCTAGTTGCTCATTAGATCACTGTAGTAAAGCTAGTGCTCACCAGGGAAGTCTGCTGCTAATCATGGTTTGCAGCCATTTGCCCGCATTTTTTATCCCGCAGACTTTCAGTCCGCATACCATTATCCCGCAAGGTCATTGACCTCGCATACCATTATCCCGCATTTTTTCAAAACGCATGTGCATTTATCGCTCATGCCTTTACAAAGAATTACGTTTTAAAGGCATGTATGGTAAATGCATTTGCGTTGTGAAAACCACGATGACGAGAGAGGTAAGTGGGTTTGTGTTAATTTTTTCGTGGGTTAGTGATTGTGTAGTGTAGTGTTGTGTAGTGTAGTGTTGTGTTAGTGTAGTGTAGAGTTGTGGTGGTTGTTTAGTGTAGGGTCATGCTGGGGGTAGTGTTTTAGGGTTTAGGGTTGTGTTGTAGTGTTTGCGTAGTGTAGGGTCATGCTGGGGCTAGTGTTTTAGGGTTTAGGGTAGTGTTGTAGTGTTTGCGTAGTGTAGGGTCATGCTGGGGGTAGTGTTTTAGGGTGTAGGGTAGTGTTGTAGTGTGTGCGTAGTGTAGGGTCATGCTGGGGGTAGTGTTTTAGGGTTTTGGGTAGTGTTGTAGTGTTTGCGTAGTGTAGGGTCATGCTGGGGGTAGTGTTTTAGGGTTTAGGGTAGTGTTGTAGTGTTTGCGTAGTGTAGGGTCATGCTGGGGGGTAGTGTTTTAGGGTTTAGGGTAGTGTTGTAGTGTTTGCGTAGTGTAGGGTCATGCTGGGTGTAGTGTTCTAGGGTTTAGGGTAGTGTTGTAGTGTTTGCGTAGTGTAGGGTCATGCTGGGGGTATTGTTTTAGGGTTTAGGGTAGTGTTGTAGTGTTTGCGTAGTGTAGGGTCATGCTGGGGTGTAGTGTTTTAGGGTTTAGGGTAGTGTTGTAGTGTTTGCGTAGTGTAGGGTCATGCTGGGGGTAGTGTTTTAGGGTTTAGGGTAGTGTTGTAGTGTTTGCGTAGTGTAGGGTCATGCTGGGGGTAGTGTTTTAGGGTTTAGGGTAGTGTTGTAGTGTTTGCGTAGTGTAGGGTCATGCTGGGGGTTGTGTTTTAGGGTTTAGGGTAGTGTTGTAGTGTTTGCGTAGTGTAGGGTCATGCTGGGGGTAGTGTTTTAGGGTTTAGGGTAGTGTTGTAGTGTTTGCGTAGTGTAGGGTCATGCTAGGGGTAGTGTTTTAGGGTTTAGGGTAGTGTTGTAGTGTTTGCGTAGTGTAGGGTCATGCTGGGGTGTAGTGTTTTAGGGTTTTGGGTAGTGTTGTAGTGTTTGCGTAGTGTAGGGTCATGCTGGGGGTAGTGTTTTAGGGTTTAGGGTAGTGTTGTAGTGTTTGCGTAGTGTAGGGTCATGCTGGGGGTAGTGTTTTAGGGTTTAGGGTAGTGTTGTAGTGTTTGCGTAGTGTAGGGTCATGCTGGGGGTAGTGTTTTAGGGTTTAGGGTAGTGTTTTTAGTGTTTGCGTAGTGTAGGGTCATGCTGGGGTGTAGTGTTTTAGGGTTTTGGGTAGTGTTGTAGTGTTTGCGTAGTGTAGGGTCATGCTGGGGGTAGTGTTTTAGGGTTTAGGGTAGTGTTGTAATGTTTGCGTAGTGTAGGGTCATGCTGGGGGTAGTGTTTTAGGGTTTAGGGTAGTGTTGTAGTGTTTGCGTAGTGTAGGGTCATGCTGGGGTGTAGTGTTTTAGGGTTTTGGGTAGTGTTGTAGTGTTTGCGTAGTGTAGGGTCATGCTGGGGGTAGTGTTTTAGGGTTTAGGGTAGTGTTGTAGTGTTTGCGTAGTGTAGGGTCATGCTGGGGGTAGTGTTTTAGGGTTTAGAGTAGTGTTGTAGTGTTTGTGTAGTGTAGGGTCATGCTGGGGGTATTGTTTTAGGGTTTAGGGTAGTGTTGTAGTGTTTGCGTAGTGTAGGGTCATGCTGGGGTGTAGTGTTTTAGGGTTTTGTGTAGTGTTGTAGTGTTTGCGTAGTGTAGGGTCATGCTGGGGGTAGTGTTTTAGGGTTTAGGGTAGTGTTGTAGTGTTTGCGTAGTGTAGGGTCATGCTGGGGTGTAGTGTTTTAGGGTTTAGGGTTGTGTTGTAGTGTTTGTGTAGTGTAGGGTCATGCTGGGGGTAGTGTTTTAGGGTTTAGGGTTGTGTTGTAGTGTTTGTGTAGTGTAGGGTCATGCTGGGGGTAGTGTTTTAGGGTTTAGGGTAGTGTTGTAGTGTTTGCGTAGTGTAGGGTCATGCTGGGGTGTAGTGTTTTAGGGTTTTGGGTAGTGTTGTAGTGTTTGCGTAGTGTAGGGTCATGCTGGGGGTAGTGTTTTAGGGTTTAGGGTAGTGTTGTAGTGTTTGTGTAGTGTAGGGTCATGCTGGGGGTAGTGTTTTAGGGTTTAGGGTAGTGTTGTACTGTTTGTGTAGTGTAGGGTCATGCTGGGGGTAGTGTTTTAGGGTTTAGGGTAGTTTAGTTGTTTAGTGTATGCTAAAGGCATATTCGTTCTAAAAGTTTTCTTTTTTTTAATTTGCGGCCTAATAGTACATGCAGGATTTTTTTTGCGGACTGATGGTATGCGGGATTTCGTCATATATTCGCTAATCATACTTTCTATGGCAAAATGAACCCCCTCATTTTGTTCCTTTTTAAATTAAATGTTTTAAGAGTTACCACTTTATTCCAATCAAGATGGCTTCAGGTGTGCCATACCTTTGTAATAAGTAGGACTGTTAGCACTCTAGTTGTTCTTTAGAACACTCTGGGACATTCTGTCATTGGGCTATAGTTGGGCTACATCTGGCTGATATTTGGGCTACATTTGTTTTTTTTGTCTCTGGTGGCCATCTTTGGGCTACATTGGGCTACATTGGGCTACATTTGGGCTCCAACATATATATATAGCCCAATGTAGCCAAATATATATTTTTCAAAGTTGATTTTCGTAAAAACCACTGGAGCCTAAATCTTGAGACATAGCAAAGGCACATCGGGCTACCAGTCCCTACAATTTTGCCAAGTTTGGTGTAAATCCATTCAGCCGTTCGGGCTAAAAGTGAGGCCAACCGCCCTATGGAAAATTGCATGGGAAAAACACGTTTTGGGACCCCCTTTTTTCTCGGCCCCCCCTTGACGAAACCCCCCCAAAATTTTCAGGGGCTGCTCAGAAACAAAATGTTCCATTTTCCTGAACATTTCAGCCAATTCTGTCCTCAAACGCCAAAGTTATTCGACATAGAATTTTCAAAAATCCCATAGGAAAAAAATCCTAACTATATATACCTACTGGCTATCGCCAGTAGGTAATATATATATATATATATATATATATATATATATATATATATATTCACAGAAAAAAACGTAGGTTTCAGGGGCATTATAGTTAGCTGGACATTTCACTTGTAGAAAACCATAGAAATTCGCCCATTATAGTTAGTTCAGCTAACTATAACTCGCGCACCCTCAATGGACTGCTGATGACGTCACATATTACATCACTCATGACATGGTCAGTGACAACACTCATGACATCACTGATGACATCTCAAATGACATCACTGATGACATCATCCAGTGAATGTGTGTTTTTCTGAAAATTAAGTATGTTTTATATATGTATATGTCAAGGTCAATGGAAGAATAAATGGGTATATAAGTGTCTAACTGGATGATTTTTTTTGTAAAATTGATTGTATAACTGACTGATTAAGTGTATCTTAGTGAATACATGGGTTAGTGAGTAATGTTTAAATATGTAAATATCTGTATCAGTCTTTCACTTTGTGTATAAGTGGCCGCATGGGTTGGTGAGTAGCTACATGAGTGTCTATATGGGTTATTAGTTGGTTTTTTGAGTATCAGTATGACTGTCTGAGTGTCTGTATGGTTCGGTGGGGTGTATTACTTAGTGCATAGATGCATGAATGAGTGACTCACTGTTTGTATGTGTTGAAGACAGCACGTGTGCAGGACTGTATAGGTGGATGAGTGTGTGTGTGGGTGTGTTAGTGAGTGAATGACTGTCTCAATAGTGTCTTTATGAGTAACCACGTATGTTTTAAAATAGTATATGTGAGCATTGGTGTATATAAGTGAGTATATGTGAGAGTGAGAGATGGGAAGAGTTCCTGTACAAGTAAGTAGGTGTTTGTATAAGTAATTGTATGTGTACGTTTCTGTAGAAGTAAGTGTGGTAGTGTGTGTATAACTGTATATGAAAGTAAATGGATGTTTGATACATTGTTTGCATGTGTGACTATGTGTGTGAGTAACTCTATGGATGAGTGGCAGTGTGTAACAGGATGTATAGGTATATAAGTACATATGATGAGTGAGTACATGTGTAAGTGACTGTATAGGGTCTGTAGTTGAATGAGTGGATGTGTGTGTAGATCTTGGAATTACTGAATAGGCGTGTTGTAACTGGTATTGGTTTGTCCATTGTTTTGAAAATGATAGTTTGTATTTTTGAGTGTGTGTATCAAAGGTTATATTAGGGTGAGTGGAGGTCTGCCACTCTATCACAAGGATGATGTCATCAGTCATGTCATCAGTGATGTCATTTGAGATGTCATGAGTGATGTCACTGACCATGTCATGAGTGATGTAATATTTGACATCATCAGCAGTGCATTGCGGGCGGGCGAGTTATAGTTAGCTGAACTTACTATAACAGGGGAATTTCTATGGTTTTGCACGAGTGAAATGTCCAGCTAACTATAACGCCCCGGAAACCTATGTTTTTTTTCAGTGAAGTTCTAAGGTTTTTTAAATGCTAGTTTCTAATTATAACCTATCTGAAAGCTATGTTTTATCCAGTGAATTTCAAAAGTATAATAATAGTTAGATCTATTTTTGGTACTGATTTTCTACAGTTTTTTAACTGTTTATTTTTAATATTTAATTCATTAAATAACATATATTTTTTATGAAAATTGCAAAATAAATTTCAAAAATTCAAACTAAAATATTGTTTAATTTTTTTGTTTTATTTTTTTAATTTAATATATTTGTTATTTTTTCCAAGTTTTTTATGGAGTCACGCACCAAAAGCTTACCCATCACGATGGGTGTGTGGATTCTAGCCACCATTTTAGAAAAGTCATGAAGGATCCATGTACGTTGAGCGACGGCTTCATGTTTTTTCAATTCTGTCATTTACATTTAACATTACGTGATGTGCGCGATAGGTATGCGACGTATCCGCGACTTCTGCTCCCGTGCATTCACAACACAAGCGCATTACGGTCTGCGACACTTGCGCGTTGGCGGGTCCCATGTGACGTCATATATGTGCTGGTGCGCACTGGATGCGCAACTCCAGCGAAATTTTCTTATATCTCAAATTATATATATGTATCTTTAATATACATATTAGGGCAAAAGATTATCTAAGATACTTATAAAAATAATATATTTGTACTTAAAATAAACGTATATTACTTTTAAATATATTTACGCGAAGTCGCGTTGGGTGCGTGCTTGGTGAGCGCAGGGTGCGCGGATGCCATGTGACCTGAAAAAAAAATATTTTATTGGTTAATAACATTTCCCATTGTAACTACTGAAGGACCCCACCCATTTCAATCATTCTTGTTGGAGCTTCTGAAGAGAGACTTCTCTTGTCCCACAAGAACCCTTTTTTGATCATTTGTTTTGGTATTCATCAAAAAAAGAATCAAGAACATGGCTTCCGGACAGCAGCAGCAGTAGGAAAGTTCTTCTTCAGAAGAATTTTTGCAGGAGGCACCACGTCCTCAAAGGCCTGAATCCATCGTCTGGAAGTTCTTCACTTTTCCACCTCGGGAGAAGAAATGAACGCTAGAAAGATGACTTGCAGAATTTGCCAACGAGTGCTGTCAAGAGGTAGTGACAACAAATATTCTTGTGGAACTGCCTCCATGTACAAGCACTTAAAAACAATACATTCTCTAAATCAGGCTCGGTAGGTATGTAGGGAGCTGCAATGAACCCTTCAGCTGAGGTGCCAAGTACATCTGGAACATCATCAGACACACCTTCACCAGACATTAGGCCAGAGATTGTCTTCCTAGAACATCACTGTGTGAAGTGCAAAAAACTGATATGTTTTGAAGAGCAGTCTGTGGAAGCAGTTTGTGGTGCGCAACGGAATCATTGTTGCTAATTTTTTGTTTCCTTTGTTTTATGGAATGGTAAATAATTCCAGAAGTTTTGTGTTTTGGGATTTTTTTTCGTTCTTTTTTTGAAAAAAACACCCAAAAAATACAAAATTATTCAAGAAAAAAATATATAAAAGAAAAAAAAGTTCTTATCAGAAATACCTTATCTGGTTAAAGAAAGAACTATAATTGTATGGTAATGTGTGAAAGTTTGGTTGAATATATGTGTAGAGCATGAATGACTGAAAGAATGTATTAGTAGTGTATGGTGAATTTATAGGTGAAGATTTATGAGGAAGCACTGCAGCGTAACAATGCAAGCTCTTTAGCTGCATTGAGCTGTGGCACTTCCGAAGCACAGAGATGTGATATATGTACATAAATATGTTGCAACTCTATGCTTCCTTCAGCACTGCTGTACAAACTGCAGCTATGCAGTGACACAGGTACCCTTGCATCATGGTGCAAGGATGCCAGTGTCATTGGGAGATTGTTTTTGTGCAGGAAGGGACACCTTCCTGCACAAAAACAATCAGTAAAGGCATTTTCCTCTTTCAATGTATGCTGTGGAATGCAACATGCATTGAAAGAGGAAAAAATTAGGAGAAATGAAAACAATTCTCCTCGTTGGGCCTTGCTACACCAACTCTAGGTTGGCGCAGCATTCATACACAACTCCAGATTTACGATTTCTCATAAATCTGGAGATGTGTCTTGTTCTATGAGTATTGCATGGGGACACCCACAGCAACGCCTATGGAACGCCCCTTCAATGCAAAGTGTTGTGTATGAAGGGGTCGTATTTACAAGGAGAAGAAAAACCACGCAGGGCGGCTTTCCCCTTCCTTGTAAATATGAATGAGTGCCTGACGCCATCACTACGTTAGAAAGAGTGACATACTGGTGTTGCAGGGTGCTTGTAAATCTGCCCCATAAGTGCTTAGGTATTGGCAGACTGATACAATAAGAACATAGTGCTGTATGGGTGATTGAATAATTGCATGAGAGTGACAGGAGGTATCCTATGCTGCATGGGTACTACTTCGGTATTTAATGGAGTGGACCAATATTATGTATCTGCTTAGAGATTTGTAGGGATTATGCACAGAATATTGTATGTGTACTTGTGTTGGTGCCTGGGTCATTTTATAAGAATACGACTAGTAACTGGAATGATGAGAGTGCTGCAAACAGAGTGAACACTTAATTTATAAGTGCTTACATATTGGTGGAGTGATAGGATAAGTAGATACTGGTACATAAGTGATTAAAAAGTGCATGGGATAGACAGGACGATTCCTACACTATATAAGTACAAACTGGGTATTTAGAAGAGTGTATCAATAATATCTAGCTAGTTAGAGATCTGCTTGGATAGTGCACAAAATATTATAGCTGTACTTGTGTTACTTGCTAGGCTATTCCACAAGTTCATGACTAGTAACCACAATACTTACAGTATTACAAAAAGAGTGTATATTGAAATTTAGAAGAGCTTAGGTATTGGTGGAGTAATAGAATTAGAAGATAGTAAGCCTGGGCAAAGCACTACGCTACGCTCGCGTAGTTTGTGAAGTTTGCGCTACTTTGCACTGCGCATATTGCATGTAGCACAGTGCAAACACACGTAACGTAGCATTGTGCATCGGTCATTTTTTGCTTGCGCACGGTCCTCAACGTTAAGTTAGCGACCGTGAGCAAGCAAAATGACATCCCGGGGAGACTTTTTCCTCATTCGCGATCAGCAACATCAAGTTGCCGATCGCGAGCGTGGAAAATAAACCTCCTGGCAAGCTTCTCAAGGTGGGAAAGTCAGGTTTCTCATTGCGAGTGGTCACGTATGCTTGCTACTGCTCGCGATGAGAAACTACCAGTCCGCGTTGAAAAAGCTGCCACTCGAGTAAAAATCTACTCAAGTAGCAGTAAAAGACAGCTCTCACTGTGCAAGATGCCGTTTTCAATGATTGCACAGTGCGGACAAGCATCCGGCATTGTGCAATCATTGCGAACAGCGCACTAAGCAGTTCGCATAGCGCTACACGTAGCTCGCGTAGTGCGAACTGCACTGCATGTAGCTACGCGTAGCGCTACTTCGCGAACTCCGCCCAGGGTTAATAGATAGAGGTGGATGGATGAATGGAAAAGTGCGTGGTACAAAGAGAAGGATCCCTAGACTGTAGAGGTACTAACTGAATATTTAAAAGACTATATAAATGCTATGTAGCTGATTACAGGTCTGCATTTATAGTTCACAGAATATTAAAGCTGTACTAGTTATTCTGATTAGGCTATTCCTTAGATACTTGACTAGTTACTAGAATAATTTCTGAGCTGCAAAGACAGTATATGTTGAATTTAGAAGTGCTTAGGTATTGTAAAGTGATATGATACATCGAAAGTGCTGGATGGGGGATTGCGAAAAAACATGGCACAGACAGAAGGATTCTAACATTGCATAGGTATTAACTGGGTATTTAGAAGAGTGTATTAATAGTATGTAGCTAGGAGCAGGTCTGCATGCATAGTATATAAAGAAATGCACATGCACTAGGGTTAGTGGCTAGGCCAATCCTTAAGTATATGACTAATAACTAGAATAATTTCAGTACTGCAAAGAGAGTGCAAGCTAAATTTATAAATGCTTAGGTATTGGCAAAGTGATAGGATACATACATATTGCTGGATGGGTGAATGGACAAGTACATCGGACAGACAGAAGGTTTCCTACACTGCATAGGTACGAACTTAGCATTTAAAAGAGTGTATCAATACTATGTAGTTGATTAGAGTCTGCTGTACAAACTGCCCAGAATATTGTAGCTGTACTAGTTTTTCTGATTAGGACATTCCTTAGGTATTTGACTAGTTACTAGAATAATTTCACTGTTGTAAAGAGAATACATGCTGAATTTATAAGTGCTTAGGTTTAGGCAGACTAATAGGATATGTAGAGAGTGCTGTATGGGTAATTGAAGAAATGCACGAGGCAGACAGGAGGATTCCTACACTGCATAGGTACAAACTGAGTATTTAGAAGAGTGTATCAATAATATGTAGCTACTTAAAAATCTGCATGCATAGTGTACAAAATATTATATAGCTGCACTAGTTTTACTGGTAGGCCATTCCTTACCTACATAACTAGTAACAAGAATAATTCCAGTGCTGCAAATAAAGTACATGCTGAATCTATAAGTGATTAGGTATTGCAGTGTTATACTGTACGTAGATTGTGTTGACTGGGTGAATGGAGAAATACATGGGACTGATAGAAGGATTCCTACATTGCATAAGTATTAATTGAGTATTTAGAAGAGTGTATCAATAGTATGTAACAGTTTAGAGTTTACATGTAAACTGTACAAAATATTGTACCTGCACTTCTATTAGTGGCTAGGCTATTTCTTAAGTATATGACTTGTACCTGGAGTAATTTCAGTGCTGCGAAGAGAGAGTATGCTGAAATGATAAGTGCTTAGGTTTTAGTGAAGTGATAGAATATGTAGATAGTGCTGGATGGGTGATTGAAGAAGTGCATGACATGGAGAGGAGGATTCCTAGATTGCATAGGTACTACTTTACTTAGTAGTTGGTTAGAGGTTTATATATATATAGAGCACAGCTGAATGTAATAGTGCATTGATAGTGTTTGCATTTCTTAATCTTACCTTGACAGTAGTACATATCAAAAAATGCTTAACAATTTTTTAGTTGTTTTTCACAATTTAAATTTCTTACAATTTCGTACTTTAGAATTAGGATCTGTGAAAGAGAAGAAAAAACACAGTTATAATATATAATATTATATTTTTTACAACACAACATAATTTTAACATTATATGACATATTTCGTTTGCTTTTTTACTGTTCTCATAATATATTGAATTTTACTACTAACAGTGATTTCAATGTTACTCATCACATAACAGCAGGCAAAAAAACCAATCAATAAGATTGTTTCAAAAAATCCAAATCGGTTTCAAAAATATTTTCAAAATAGTCAACTATCTCTCAACATTCCATAAAAACAACATCCTTTATAACATACCATACAATACAAATCACACATATATAAAGTGCATCTTTGTAAGAGAATTTTGTTGCTTCAATAGGAAAGAACTGAAACAATAATTCAATTAACAATTCTTTATAATTTCCATATACTCTAAATGATGTTCTTTAAAAATATATGCAGTGAGAATGTCCAAGAGAAAGTGCTTAATTGAAATTAATACCTTTCCTCTAGGCCAAAAGGTATTCCTGAAATCCTTTATACTGAAATTGTCCAACATTAATGGTATTAATACATTTTAACATATTCCGAATAGGCCGAATTATGTTCTTAAAACTTTGGCTTTGAAAATATTAGGTAGGAATTCATTAGGCAAACGATGTTTAAAAACCAAATGTGCATCCTTACAATATGTCCATCCTTTATTGCATTTTAAATAGTCAGTGTAATGTCCAGATGTTGTAGAGGGACGATTGGGAAAAATTATTGCTACTGCTACAAAAGTTCTTCCTGATATTGATAGTTGACTTGCTACAAAATGTTTAAATAAAGTTTCCAATTTTCTTCCATTAGATGTACAAATTTGTATCATTAAAATTATATATTGCCCAAATCTTTGTATAAATAATGTCGATAACATTTCTGATTTGTATTGGCTACACTCCATATTTTCATTTGCAGCTTTAACTAGTTTGTTGAAAGACACCGTTTTACAGTCTGGTAATGTCAAATATATTAATCTTTCAGTGTCTATGTTAGTGCTAGAGGTAAACATACAATTTTCACATTCATGTTCCCATTTATAACGAAGGCCAAAAAGATTTTCAATTTCTATTCCTTCATTTTCCAATACTGCAAGCATATACATTAGAAATTCCTGAGCATCTTGTTGAATATTCTGCATAAATTGAGTAGAACCAGAACATATATCCAAAAGATTACGCATATCAGAAACACTTTGTATTTTCCTTTTATCAGTTCTCAATTTTTCCTAAATACAATGCAACAAAGAACAAAATCTGTTTTCACGATTCTCCGTAATTTGCTGTTGCAAACTTTCTAGAAAAAAAACAACATTAACCACTACATTAGCACAGCAGCTGATACCTGAACTATTTTCTAACTGATATCCAACAATCTCTTCAATTGTGTCCTTTTTCTTTTTGCTTGCAATCTCAACATTATCTTGATTTTTTCTTCTCTATAGCTTCACTACAGATATTCTCACATCTTCTTTTTTGACATACTACACGCTTTTCATATACAGGCTATTCACCTAAATTGGGAGCATACAGGCTTCTTAACTGATTATACTCTTTTACACAGTTTGCATCTGCACTTATCTTTGCCTCATCAAAATCAATCAAATACAATCCAGATAAAGTTCAGACCAGGGACAAAGCAACATATGTCATACCCTCTTTAAAAACGGTATTTCAAATGTTTACTAAAGCATTATCTACACGGGTGACAGGGAGTGGGGCAAACATGGCGGCCATTGGCTAGAGTGGCGCGCGCGTCCAGACAGCTCTCCAATGCACCGCTGCTGGTATCGGACGGTGTGGTCTTTCTTTTTCTTGAGCCGCATTAGGAGAAATACTCCCGGTGAAGGTATGATCCCTCCTCCGGTGTGAAGAGAGCCCTGATTTACAGCGCCTCCACGCCGAACGGTATTGCTGATTCCTACCTGCTGAGCTTTGCCACTGATGTGTCTGCCCGCGGGGATACGCCTCATTCCTCCCGTCTCTCTGCCCCATTGGAGTCGGGCATTCATGGAGCTTAGGCGTAGCCGTAGAGCGGCGGCCCGGGGGCTCCTAACGAGCAGATTGGGCGGTAGCAGAGGGGCTGCCGCTGGCTCACGAGGATTGCCTTGCTCGAGCATATCAGAGATTTTTGCAGAAACGACGAAGCCCTCTGGAGATCCAGGAAGAGCGGCGCTGGCCCTGGACCCTGGAAGTAAGGTTGAGGGGGCGGTGGGGGGCTTTGATCTCAGGCGGAAGGCGGAAGATCTCCATCGCCTTCTCACTGATGATCCTCTGGGTGCAGTGGAGAACGTGGAATCTGGTTATGACCATTTCTGCGGATGGGTAACCAGAGCCCTCGACTCCCTTATCCCGATGGTTTCCAGTAAGTGTGGCCTCCGCGCCCCCAGCCCCTGGTATGATGGCAATCTGAGGGCTCTAAAAAGTGTCTGTAGACGTGCAGAGAGAGACTGGAGGAAGAGGTATGACAGCAGCAAAAAAAACCTGTATATGGCTGCGGTTAAGTCCTATCACCGCGCGGTCTGTAGAACCCGGGCGGCATATTACGCTCTGGAGTTTCGCAGCAGTGGGAATCCTGTTAAAACCATCTTTAAGGCCCTTAAAGACCTTGTGGCTAGGAAGCCTGCCGGCAATTCCATCAGCTCCAATACCCATTGTGAAGCGCTGGCGGCTTTCTTCCTGGAGAAGGTCCAGACCATCTATAGGGCCTTCCCCACCACTGCACAAACCAGTACGGGGCCACCCATCCAGCAGGATCAGGTGGTGCTAGATTCTCTCCTGTCTCTCTTTGGAGTCTTACACGGCATTGGCCCTTCGAGTCAAGTCTGGGTCGCCGGTTGACCCGCTCAAGCCACCAATGTTCAGAGACCAGACTTTTGCTCGCCCGGTCTGCGACTTAATCAACATGTCGCTATCATCTGGCCAGGTGCCTTTGAAATGGAAGCATGCGGTAGTTATGCCCATTTTGAAAAAACCATATCTCGACCCCTTAAAATCGGAGAACTACCGCCCGATTTCGCTTCTCCCGTGGCCAGCCAAACTCGCGGAGGTGCATGTTAACACCGCCCTCACTGATCATCTGTCGCGTGCCAACATTCTGGACGACACCCAGAATGGTTTTCGGGCCGGCCACAGTACGGAGACAGCATTGTTATTTATGGTCGAGCACCTGCGGGCAGTTCTGGATGCAGGTCAAACGGCGGCGCTTGTTTTGTTAGACCTAAGCGCCGCCTTTGACACGGTCTCCCATGAAATTCTCCTGCAGCGGCTGGAGGAGATAGGGGTGACTGGCACTGCACACCAGTGGTTTCGTTCGTTTCTCAGGGATCGTTCCTTCTGTGTGGCGTCCCCGCCCTATCAGTCCAAATGTCATCCTCTGTCTCTTGGGGTTCCGCAGGGTTCCTCGCTGAGTCCCACGTTGTTTAACATCTACGTGAGGCCGCTGGCTGAGGTGGTGAAGCTCTGTGGTATGACCATGGTGTCATACGCAGATGATACCCAGCTAGCGGTCACGATCAGCGGGGACTCTGGGGTGGATGCCCCAAGATTCAGAGAAGGACTTAGGGCGGTGGCTGGTTGGATGACGTCCAACTGTCTCCAACTTAACGCCAAAAAAACGGAGGTGATGGTCTTTGGGAAGCGGACGGACCTTTGGGGAGATACCTGGTGGCCCCCTGAGTTGGGTCCCACCCCCACTCCGGTTGCGGAGATCAAAAATCTTGGTGTCTGGCTGGACCCTTCCCTCAACTTTGTTGGTCACACTAAAAGGACGGCGGCGTGCTGCTTTGGCATCTTGCGCAATCTGCGACCTGCCCTTAAATATTTTGATGCCGCAACCCGTCAACTTGTGGTACAAGCAACGGTTTTGGCTCGGCTGGACTATGCCAGCTCCCTTTTCATAGGGTTAAACCAGGCCGAGCTAACCCGACTTCAAAGAGTGCAGAACGCAGCGGCCAGAGCAATCGTAGGTCTTCCTAGGTTTTGCTCGGCCGGTCCAACCTTGCGAGCCTTGCATTGGTTACCCGTTAGGCAGCGGATCCATTTTAAAGTACTGTGCATATCTTTCAAGATTCTGAAGGGCCTACCGCCTCCCTTACTGTGCCAACTTTTGTGCTCTTACATCCCGGGCCGCACTTTGCGTTCGTTGGACCAAGAACTAGCGGCAGCCCCTCGGTTCAAACTCAGTCGGGCGGGGGGTCGCTCTTTTAGGGTGCGGGCAGCCGCGTTCTGGAACGCTCTCCCCTTGAAACTCCGGACCCTTGGCGACTTGCTTTCCTTCCGCAAGGCCGCTAAAACCCTTCTGTTCTCTGAGTTATGTTAAAATCCATACCCCCATTTTTAAATAATATTTTCTGTTTTCTGTTGTGTTGTGTTCGCCACCTTGTCGGTGCGCCGGGACGCTCCTTCGCTGGAGCAGCCGTGCGCAATACAAATAGCCCTAACATAACATAACATAACATCTCGGTCCTGCTCCTAGTGATTCTAAAAATACCAACAAGAAACAAACCTCTAAGCAGACCCCCAAAGCCCAAGGTCAAAGGAAATCAAAAAAAAATCAGAAGTCTGGGAAAAAACAGCAAGTCCCAGAGTGCACTATCAGTGAGGGAGAAAGTCCGGGTAAAGTAGTAGGGGGTGTTGGCGCTGCAGGGCCAGCTGAAGAGGTACGAACAGGGGGTGGCACCAGGGCTAACCAGAAGAACAATAGCAAGGAGGGGGGCAAGGGGGCAAAAGCCAGGGGCAGGAATAATACGACAAGGGTTACCCCCTCCCTGCGTTCCTTTTTTAAGGTGTTACTCCAGGTTTTGGTCCTGCTGCCGGCCGCAGATTCCCGAGCGTCAACATTAACATCACCAGCTTCACCCATACCCGCACTCATACTGCCTGGGATGGCGGATACATCTTCTATCCCAGAAGCAGAAGGGGACCCTGGCTCCCGAGATAATGCACCAATAGTGTTGGAGGGGGCTGGTAACGTAGCAGAAGGGGGTGTAGAGGTGGAAGATGAGGGCATGGATGGAAATAGAGTCGGGAATACACTGGAAGCCCTTGTGGCATCCATTACCTCAATGAGGGAGGAGATAAGAAAAGATTTCTCAGTTTCAAAGACTAACCAGAATGAAATAAGATCCTCATGCGAGATCCTAGAGAGGAAGGTGGACGGCCTTTGTGAGGGAACGGAGGTGTTGGAAGGGACAGTGGGCTTACTAAAATCCAATCTTGAGATAGCCGAATCTAAAATCCACAACCTGCGGCGAGAGGAAGACGCTATGCGGGAGAGGGTGGAATCTCTGGAAAATTATTCACGGAGAAACAACGTTCGGCTCTTGAAGATCCCTGAGGGAACAGAGGGGGGGGATGTTAAGGCAGTCGTGATCAGGATACTAAAGGACTCTCTTGACCTCCAGGATTCAGTGGAGGAGCTTGAAAAGGACATCCAGCTAATTAATCGTGACCCCTTCCGATTAAACCCTGGAAGAACCAAACCCCGGAAGATTTTGGTCAATTTCCTCACTTATACCCTGAAGGAAAAAATCTTGAATCTGGCCTTAAAGGCAAAAACATTGAAGGGCCCGGATTTCTCTTTCGAGATACGGTTAGACCTGTCTAAATCCACCCTGGATAGACAGTGGGAGTTAGGCCAGCGGATGGACAAGTTCAGGTCTCTAGGGGCAACGGTGCAGATGCGGTTCCCTGCGTTCCTTCGCGTGATGTATAATAACAAGATGCATAACATCCGATCACCAGCGGAGGCAGATGAGCTTCTGGATTCCATCAACATCCACTCTCAGGGAGGGGTTTAGCTTAGCTTAGAAATCCTGGCCCTAATCTCAGTCTCCACTTTTATTTGCAAAATGATAGTCTAGGTAATAGAGTATTAGGCTAAGTAAGGCACATGAATCTCCTTGTCAAATCTTTTTTTTCTTCTTTCTCCCCTATTTTTTTTTCTCTCTTTTATTTATTTATTTATTTTCTTTTTTGGGGCTACAAGGTAAATAAAACAGTGGAATAGTACTGCGGAATACAAGGGAGAGTGGGAGAGGATTAATTAAATGAATTAAGCCCCCCTTTCTGTAAACAAATGTTTGTATCAAGGGTCGACATATGGCCCTAATTAACAGAGGATAAAAGAAAAAAGAAAAAGGTTTTAAGAACATTTTTTTTGTGCACCTAAAGTGGGTGGGGGGGTAATACGTGATTGTAGGAAAAAAGATATAAAAAAAAGAGAAAGAAAAAGGATAATAAAAAGGATAACAAAAAGGGAGGAGAGGAGGAAAAAAAAAGAGGAAAGGAAAAAAAAAAATATATATATATATATGTTAAAACTCACTATAAACATGAGGGTAATAGGGAGCTATCTCTGTCTTTGTCTATAATACTGGTGTGGGATCAGGCAAAGTCTTCGCCGCTTGATCCAGCAGGGTAAGGTGGTGCGGAGAGGGGGAGTTGTCGGTGGACGCAAATCCGGCTATACACCTAGTCGGAGTAAGTATGGGTGGGTTTTCCAGGGGTGGGGGGTGGGTTGGGCGAAGGGGAAAACGATAAAAAATCCTCATAAGGTTGCTCCCCTTAAAAATGGTTGGTATTTTAGTTGGGTGGCTACTCAATTTGAGATCAGAAGGTTAGTCAGGAGGGAGTGTGGAGGGGGGGGTGGAAATTTAAACGCTGATGTCAGTCCAGTTCTTGTCCTGGAATGTCAATGCTCTGCGCGGGAAGAGCAGAAGAGACCGAATTATGCAATATCTTAGGGACTCCCCCACGCAGATCATTGTGTTGCAGGAGACACATCTTTTGAAGGCAGAGGTGTTTGGTCTATTGAAAAAGTATAGATGGATAGACAGATTTCACTGCACGGACCACAACGCAAACATTAGAGGAATCCTCTTGATCTTTAAAAAATCTGCAAAAGTTCAGATTCTGGATTCTAAGGAGGACCGAAGCGGGAGATGGCTTCTGCTGAGAATCTCAGTGGGTGGCTGGATCTGTACAGTGGTCGGCTACTATGGCCCCAACTCGGACGATACAAACTTCCTCGATATCATTAGGAATCATTTGACCTCTTCTCAAGATCCTGTAGTCTGGGTGGGTGATTTTCACATTGTGCTTAATCCCAAATTAGACAAAATACCTAGCTCTAGACCCAGTGTACCCTCCAAATCAAGGCAGACCCTCATTGCAGCTATGACTCAACTTGGCTTGGCAGATTTGTGGCGGGAAAGGGCCGGCAATAAACTAGGGGTCTCCTTTCATAACTTGAAATATAAGCACAAATCAAGGATTGATTATGCTTTATTTACTTACAGTCTCAAGGACATCCTAACCACTGTAGAATATCTCCCGTCCCACCTGTCGGACTATTCAGCCCTAATGTTTGTTCTCAAGTTAGAGTCTCAGACGAAACATCCTACCTGGTCGTTTGACCGCACTATATTGTTGGAAGAGGAGGAAGTTAATTTCCTAGTATCTAAAACTACATCTTTTTTGGGTATCAATTTAGACTCTGCACCAGTAGCAACAGTCTGGGAAACTTTAAAAGCTTTTCTCAGAGGATGTATTACAAATCGAGCCTCTTATAGGTGGAAAGTATATCGGGAAATGATAAATAGGCTCGAGTTTGAGATGAGGCTCCTTGAGAACAAGCTGGCGGACTCCATCGGGTCCTTGGAGGAGCAAAAGCAATTGGGAACAATGAAAAGACAGCTGGAGAATATTCTTCAGGAAAGGGTGGCGAAGAGGTGGGAGGCTAGTAAGATCTCGCACTTCGAATTTGGAGGAGCGGCTGGCCGGATCTTGGCTTGGAAAGTCAAAGCGGAACAAGCCAAGAACTATATCAGAGAGATAAAGGTGGAGGGAGAGTCCCTTGCCAGAACCTCTAAGCAGGAGATAGGGTGAGCATTCTTTGATTACTTTGAGCAGATCTACAGAGAGGATACTCCGAATGATGTGGCCGAAAGGGATACATGGCTAGGTAACATCTCTTTGCCTACTCTCTCAATAGTACAGAGCAACTGTTTGGAGATGACCATATCGGAAGCTGAAGTGAGCAAGGCCATTGGGCAATTAAAGAAAGGGAAGGCTGCTGGCTCTGATGGCCCGCCGGGAGAGTTATACCAAGTCCTGGGCAGCGCCGTTGTTCCAACATTGACAACCCTGTTTATTGGTATACTAAGGAAGGGGGAAATCCCCCAAAATCCTGGGGAGAGGCGACTATTGTTTTAATCCCCAAGCCAGGGAAGGATTTAGCGGAATGTGGATCTTATAGACCAATCTCGCTATTAAACAGTGACTATAAGATTTTTGCATCCATCATGTCTGCGAGATTGGGGGCCGTAATTGGAGAAATCGCACAGCAAGATCAGAAGGGGTTCATCAAAGGGAGGCAGCTCTCTGACCTAACATTTGACTTGGTAGGGTCAATAGATATAGCCACAACCTTTTCTCTCCCTTTGGCTACACTCACTCTAGACGCGACAAAGGCCTTTGACAGGGTCAACTGGCTATACCTGGAGGCGGTTTAGAAGAGGTCTGGCCTTGGCAACATTTTTTGTCGTGTCATCTCTCTGATGTATAGCGCTCCATCGGCAAGGCTCTTGATAAATGGTGTCTTGACCAAACCTTTTAAAATTACATGGGGAACAAGGCAGGGGTGACCGCTCTCTTTCCCTCCTCTTCGATTTGTACATTGAGCCATTTGCTCAGATTCTGCGGGAAGATGAAAACATCCCACCGTTTAAATTCGGAGAGTGGGAGAGGCAGGTCACATTGTATGCGGATGACATCTTCATTTTTACGGCCGATCCAGACAAAGCATTTCCTGTAGTAATTAAGAGGTCGGAGGAGTTCGGACATATATCAGGGTACGAGATTAACGCCACTAAAACAGAGATCATGGCGTGGAACATCCCCAACTTACATCTCAGGGTGACAACCTCTATGAGGTACCTTGGCATACGGGTGGTTCAAGACATAGGGGACATAGCTCAAGTTAATTTGGAGCGCACACACAACGAGTGCAAGAAGTTAATGAAATCATGGACTCATCTCCCACTAACAATCTTGGGCAGGGTTAACTTGATCAAAATGTCTATCCTGCCTAAAATCACTTTTATTTTTAACACCATTCCCCTGGCCTTTCACGTTAAATCACTGGATAAATGTCAGCGAGAAATTAACTCCTTTGTATGGAATTATGAGCCCACCCGACTAGCGTGGAAAAAGTTGAGGAGGAGGAGGGGGAAAGGTGGACTCGCCTTGCCAGACCTGCAGTATTATGCATGGGCTTTTCAGCTGTTCCACACTAGAATGCTTTTAAAAACACCAGTGGGCACATCTTCTGGGAAAATGTTTAAAGCCATGCTGATAGGAGCGGACCTGTCAATTGACGGGTTCCTATTTAAATTTGGGTACCAGAATTTTTTTAAAAAGGTCAAATTAAAAATTCTAGCATCCTTGGGGACTGCCTGGTTTCAGATTAGGAAGAGAATAGGGCTGGCCTATTACTCCAACTATGCACCGATATGGGACTCTCCTGGGTTACCACTATGCTTACAAGATAGTTTGTCCATCCCGGTGAGGGATGATGGGGTTCTAAGATGGGGGAGTTAGTGGCTGGTGGGAGGTTGAGAGCCTGGGAGGATTTACGGGAACTGGTGGGCCCGAGTTTTTCAAGATTCAAATATCAACAGTAAGATAGCTGGGCCAGGGGGCTGAGTAGGAAAGGGGTTCTATTGGGAAAGATCTGCAGCTTGGAACAGCAGCTGGTAGAATGGCCAGGAGGCGGCAAGGAGGTAGCCCTATGGTATTGGAGTCTGTTGGAGGAAGCTGCTCCCCGACGAACTGTGGGGGGAGGAGGTTGGGTTCCCATGTGAGGAGATATGGCTAAAATCTTTCACCCTCCTTTTTAAAATAGTGAAACCAGCCTGGCTCAGGCGAAATCATCTGTTCACAGTTCATCGGGCCTACCTTTCGCCCTTAAGACTGTCTAAATTTCTCCCAGGAAAGAAATGTAATAAATGTAATTACAGCGAAGCATCCGATGTGCATATGTTTATGGACTGTCCATACATTGCCAGCTTCTGGGATGAAGTAAAAAGGACTTTGGAGTCTATCTTAAACATCTCGCTGTCTCTCACATTGCCATTATTCATCTTCGGCTTCAAGGCAGGCATAACCGGCCAAGCAAGGTCCTTTTTGTTTTATGCGATTTTGCTGGCCAGGAGGCAAATCTGCAAAGTTTGGGTGGAGAATACGGCCCCTTCACACTCGGGTTGGTTAACATCGTTATATGAAACATCTAAAGTGGATCTCGCTAGATCTGGCAATAAAAGAAAGTTGGCCTTCTGGGACTTTTTGGTTCAGTGGAGATAATGGTACCGTTTTTTGTTTTTTCCCGGGTCCAATGATTACGCCTAGTATACTCCACGGACCAAGGACAAGGGCCCCCATCGAAAAACTGTTGGTCCAGTTGGTTGAAAAATCCCGAGATGGAGTTGGAGTCAAAGTGTGTTTTCACTCTATCCTCCTCCCTTCATACTTTTGGGATTCTCCTTCCGCCAGTAATATAAATCCGTGTCTTGATACAGGAGATGGCAAAGGTCTGTAGTCTTCTGGTGGGCGACACGCAAGGTGGTTGGCGATTCTGAAAAGGAGGGCAAGGCGAATGAGGCCAAAAAAAAAAGCATTATCTACACGTAAACCTCGAGATTTATGAATAATCACTGCATGCCAGAGAAAGAGGAAACTGTTTTCTACGAACATATAAATATTTAACGAGCAAAAAAACAAACTGAACAACAACCAATTTGTTTTTCTTCTTCAATCTGATCAAATTTGATTTTTAAAAATTCAATTCCATCTCTATTTTGATAATTAACAAAACCAACAACTTTACCCATTGCTCCATTTACTAAACCTTTTTCACATCCAAATTACGCAGTAAAAGTATCCGACAGTTTACACATACATACAAATTCTTTTCCAAACCAGCAGATTTAGATATAGATTTTTCTAAAGAATCCAATTTTGTTTTCAATTTTTCTGTCAAAATATTAGTGATTCCTTCATGCTCTATTTTATCAATGGCTGCCATTTTTATTATTTGTTCATTTTCTAGCTTCAAAAGTTCTTCATTGAATATAGAACACTTGCGCAGTGTTGGTATTAAGCAGATTATAGATTTATTTTCTGCAATTTTTCATATATTTTTTCAGGAACTATTTTTTCATTTGGAAACAAGTTTGTAAGTAGTTGACTTTGCAAAGCCTATTTGCCATGTTCTGTCAATACTCCAATTCTTATATCTTGAAGAATAGTTCCATAATCAGCAAAAAATGCCTGTCACATATTTTGAAGGAGTTCTTTGTATTCAAAATATGACCAGATGTTAATGTTTCCAACACTTCCCAATAACTTTTTGGTGTCTTCATGTTCGTGTTTTAAATACTGGTTGTCCTTTTATGGGAGTAAGTTGCAGTAGATCTCCAAAAACTATCACATATTTTCCTCCAAATAAGACATCATATTCTGTTTTAAGAATTTGCTGCATTCTTAAATGCACAAAAGCAAGCATTAAGTTTGAGACCATGCTCACCTCATCAATAATCAGAAGTTTCATTTTCTTTAGCACTCTTGAAACTTCATAGCAAGCTTCTCCAGATAGTTTGTTATATTCCAATTTATTTTCATGCTCTACAGGTAGCATAAGTAACCAATCACTGCATATTTTCATTCATTTATGTTTTCTATAGTATTCCTTTTAAAAGTGTAATATTGCAGTACTTCATAGAGACATATGTTCTCAAGATGATGACTTCTATTGGATAATATGTGTCCAACATGTTTGTTTTGACAATATCTGTACATTCAGGTTCTTTTTCTGTTAAATGTTTGATTTCTTGTACAGATTTAAGTACTTGATATCGCGCTGCAGCAAGACCTAGACTCACCCAAATGATTTTTCTAGATTTTGAGTTTAAACTTGCAGATGATAACCGATTTTTCTCGAGGGGATAACATCTTCAAACTGCAACTGTACAATTTCTTACTAAGACTCTTCTCGTGAGAAATTTCATCCCACATTTCTTTCAACTCCGTCTTTTCTGATTTTGTTATGTAAGATGTCACATACCGGGCAACAGCAATGGAATTATCCGCAACATACTGGATATCCATATTAGCATTCCACATTGAGAGAATAACAGGATTATAATCATTGATAAATATTGATTCTTCACATCTTCTCAAATTGTATGTATTTTTAGGAGATTTTCTAGTAATGGTATGTCTCACAGCTGATATGAAACTGTTTAGTCTTCCTTTGGATATTACTGGACGTGGAAATGCAAAATGACATTTGGTATAAAACTTTTCCTTAGACTTGTATTTTCGTCAACAGTATTTGCCACATCGATGACTTTGGAATTGTAAGACTTGTTGCCTTAAGGTGTTTTCTTCTGTTCTTTTTGGTATAGCACATGTGACATATTCTTCAATAAAAGTCAAAACAGTGTCATCTGAATCAGTTCCAAATTTGGGTGCATCCTTGATCCATAACAGCATATGTATATGAGGAGCACCTCTAGGTTGATGATCCTTTCTCCAAAAGAAATCCACAACTTCTCCAAGAGGAGGATTTTTTTTATTGCAGATAAAATACATCATAGCTTCAAACCTATGATTGAAATATCTGCATACATTACCAGGATCCAAAGAGCACAATTCTCCAGGTGTCTTGTATGTAATATTTGTTATATTTGAATTTGCTTCTCGAAGAAATTCAAGTAAATCATCCTAAGCGTATTCAGCACAGCTTAGGTTAATAAACCATGTAGGAGTTCCTAAGTTCCTTAGCATACATTTAAGTTCTCCATGACGAAGGTACAAATACTCATTAGTACCACGCTGACATGCCATCAAATTAATCAGTTGGGAGATTCTAAATAATCGTCTCTCTGATGTACTTTATCCATACCTTCTTTTGCAGAAACATTTTAAAAATGTACTCCTGTTTTTAATATATGGTTTACTGCATATGAAATTCCAGCCAAGTCACACTCTCAAACAAAAGATGAAATACATATGGGATAGATTGTCGAAATCTTGGATCTTCTGCATATAATCTTGTTGTCCGATATTCTGATGCAGGAATCTGCACTGCTCGTTCGTCATATCGTCCACCTTTTCCAGTTGGGAACAGCTGCGGAAAACAACGAGCTTCCAAACTTTCCTCCGGAAACCGGCATTGCTTTTCCACAGGGGGAGCTGCTGACATGCAGCTCCCCATGTGGAAAAGGAATTCTTCTTTGAATTTTGGAAGAGAGAGTAGGTTTCCCTGCTCTCTCTTCCAAAATCCAAAGCACAGTTTGCTACGGTAGGGTAGGAAAGGAAATGTGCTCCCACCCTACCGTAGCAAACAGCAGTGTCCTGGGGCGGGCACCCTGGGAAACTGCAGGAGCCGGCCCTGGGGGTGGTGGTCCCCAGGGCCATTGAAGGCTCTAGGAGGGGGGCCCTGTGGCCCCCCTCCCAACATTTACAAAGCCCCGGGGGTGGTGGTCCCTGGGGCTTGGGGGTCCATCATGGACCCCCCATTTTTAATAATGAGAGCCCCAGAGAGGTGGCAGTCCCTGGGGCGTGTGGAGGGGCTCGAGCCCCTCCACAGAGGAATCATTTTAAAATAAAATCCCCTGGGGTGGGGATCAACGGGGCTTGGTGAGGGGGCTTGGATGCCGCCTATGTTAAAAATCAAAGGCCCGGGGGGTAGCGGTCCCCAGGGCCGAGGGGGGCCGTGTGCCCCTGCAAATCATTCAACAAAGCCCGGGGGTGGCAGTCCCTGGGGCAGTGTGGGGGGATTGAGGCCCCCCCACACTTTTGTTTTTCTGCCCCCAGGACCTGGCCCACCTGGGGGCTTTATTTAAATGAAGCGCGGGAGCCTGCGCTTAGTTTTTTTCATTTTCACAGCTGGATCCGCACACCCAGTGAGCATCACAGCGTTTAAAAAAATGCTTTTTTTGGCCCTGGAGGTCCATGTGGGACCCCCTAAGCAAGCCTAGGGGGTCAGGGTGTTTCAACCCTGACCCCTATTCTTGTTTAGTACCTTTATTTTACTGTTTTCTTGTGCCTCACTTCTACTGAGGCACAAGATGGCTGCCAACAGTTCCTGCTTTGGGGTGTTGACAGCCAATTAAAATGCAGCTCGTGATCGGGAGGGTGCGCGGATTCTAATCTGCAGGGTGCCCGGATCCTGCGCACCTCTAGATATCGATATTTTTTTATTTCGATTTTCTCAGCAACTACTGAAGGGATTTACACCATTTAACACAAAGAGTTATTTCTGAACCAAGGGCTACCTTTTTGCCAAATTTAGTGTAAATCCATTCAGCAGTTCGGGCTGTCCTATGGGAAATTGCATGGGAAAACACGTTTTGGGACCCCCCTTTTTTCTCAACCCCGACTTGCCGAATCACCCACCTTCAAGATAGGAGCAGACCATTGAGGGACAGAAGTTTTTATATATATATATATATATATTATATATATAAACATGGAGTTTGTTCAAACCAGAATAGACCTCTACAAGTTCACCCGCAAACTCAAATTACATACATTTCTCAAATTAAAACCACCCCCTTTGAGATCTACGGCTGTAGATACGTTGGAGGAAGGAGGACCGAGTTGCAGTGACCTAGAGGCTATTAGAGTAATTGAAGGATTGAGATTGGAATTGGAGGAAGGTACTGATGGTGACATAAGTAATACCCAATTATTGAGAGACATGACTATACAACAAAAGGGAGGAGCGAGTTCTTTTAAACCTGCCTCCAGTTTCATGCCAGTGATGGGCGTGGACGCTATAGACATGTTTTCGGATGCGGTAATGAGGGATTTGTCACGTCTTAGAAATGTGAATAAGTACACGAAAACAAAGCAAAATTTCAGGATAAAACAAAAAGAAGCATTACAGAAATTGTGTGATGATTCCTCTCTGGTGTGCAAACCGGCAGATAAAGGGGGTAATATCGTGTTGCTTACACATGTACAATACGAAACAGAAGCATTGCGCCAATTGGGGGACACTAATACGTACCTAAAGATCACAGATACCGTATATAATCAGAGTATTGATGACTATCAAGTCATGATTTTGAAATGGTACAATGCAGATATGTTAAACTCGGATGAGTTTTTGTTTCTAAGGTGTTTATGTCCCATCACACCAACCTTCTATTACCTCCCGAAGGTACATAAAGATAGGATTAATCCACCAGGGAGGCCCATTGTGGCATCGCAAGGGAGTCTTACTGAGCATTTGTCCATGTATATTGATTTTTTCTTGTTCCCTCATGTTGCCACGTTGAAATCTTATCTCAGGGATACAAAACATTTTTTGAACTGTATCAATGATATTGAATGGCAGGAAGGTTATTGCATGATGGTTTTAGATATTACGAGCCTATACACGTGCATTGCACATAGTGACGGTCTGAAGGCAGTACAGAGTTTTTTAAATAAGTGACCTGCCAAGTATTACGAACACAATAAGATGCTGTCTGAGTTCATGATGTTCTGTTTGAATAATAATATGTTTCTATTTGGTAAGCAGTTGTTTAAACAGATGTCAGGGGTGGCCATGGGCAACTGCTCCGCCCCCAGCCTAGCGAATCTTTTCGTGGGATGGTGGGAGGAGCAGGTGGCCTGGAGTGAAAACAACCATGAGTGGAATGATAAGATCATAGGGTGGTATCGATACATAGACGATCTTTTTATCATCTTGGATAGCCCTATTGATATGGCCGCCAAATATATTGACATGCTGAACAAAAATGACGTCAATCTTAGATTTTCTGGGGAGATCAGTCAGATTGAAGTGAACTACTTAGATCTCACAGTATATATTGAAGGAGGCAAAATACAAACGAAACTCTTTCGCAAATCCACAGCAGGCAATTCTACTCTGCACGCGACTAGTAGCCATCCTAAAAAACTAGTTGATAGTATCCCCTATGGGGAATTGTTATGATTAAAAAGGAACAATTCCAATGAGAGGGAGTTTCAAAAGGCTGCCACTCTGTGCATGCAACGGTTTAAGAGAAGAGGTTACAGGGAGGGCATTCTCATGCAAGCGTTGACCAAAGTGAATACCATCAAAAGAGAGGATGTCCTCATCACGAAAAGTAAAGAAGCAAAAAAGTCGAATTACACTTTTCGTATGATAACGACATTTTCTGAGAATGCAGGACAGCTGAAGAGGATATTGCGGAAGAACTGGAATATCCTCCTAACCGACACAGCAGGACTTAACAAAGAATCCCTTAGTGACTTTTAGAAAGGCAAGGGCACTGAAGGACCACCTTGTCAGAAGCCATTATGAGGGACATTTAAAGAAACCTTCCCTGCCTCAAATGAATGGATTTTATCCTTGTGGCATGTGCAAAGCTTGCAAATTCAGCAAACGTACACTTACGTATAAAGTACCAGGTCTGGGGACACCTAGGCGCATACGTAAATTTTTGACATGCTCGACTCCATATGTGGTATATTGCTTGACTTGTCCTTGTGGGCTCATATACATAGGGAGCACGACACATCAGGCAAAGATACACCTATTGGAACATATGAGAGCCATAAACAATCTGGATGAGGCCTACCCTATTGCGAGACACTTTGCGAAGGCACATAACCGTAACAGGGATCAGTTATCATATTTTTGTCTGGACAGTGTCCCAGCGAGCATTAGAGGTGGCGATCGGTTGCAGAAATTGAGGCGACTGGAATCGCGGTACATCATAGATTTGCAGAGCAAGACTCCAAAGGGTCTGAATATGCATGAAGAACTTGCTGTGCATCTGGGATAGGATTTGTTCGTTGTAAGCATCCTCCTCATTTTGTGTGATATTTTTTGACCACTGGTTTGAAATTTATATATATTATGAATTGATTATACTGTCCAGTACATTGCACGTGACATCATATATTGAATAATAATGATTTTTGTAGAGAAAATTAATTTAGCCCATCTAGGGCGGGATTGGGGCTTCAACTGGGACGGGGTGCAGAGACATAGCCCATTCAGGGCGTGATTATTCAAGATACGTATTTATTGTTATATGGTATCTGTGGTTGCCATTTAGGCATGTAAATATATTAGCATAGGTTGTTGTATTGACTTATAATGTCGTCCTTCAGCTAATTTGCCTGTTCCAATATGGCGCGATATTTTGCTGAGAATGCACCGTAGTCCTATGTTGTTGTTTATGAACTGACCCATATGCATAAAACATTAATGGCCGCCGCGCGCTTCTGTAGATCAACTGACGAAAGCCCATGCTGAAACACGTCTTGATGTGCTGAGTGTTTCCTAATAAAATCGATAGAAACCACCCCTGTGAGTGCCGCGTTCCTTGTCAGGTAGAGTGCCTGAGGATGTTGGGAGCAGCATATATATATATATATACATATACATATACATATACATATATATATATATATATATATATATATATATATATATATATATATATATATATATATATTTAAATATATATATATATATATATATATATATATATATATATATATATATATATATATATTCCAACAGCTTGTAGCAACAATACCACCACCTTCTTAACTTACGGGGGGCCGCAGCGGGGTTTGCGACCCCACGAAATCCAAAAAGAAAGTTGTTTTCCAATTCAAAACAACAGACTGCAGCCCATATTCATTCTCCTCAGTTGATGTTTACTAATGGCATAAACATCACCCTATCAATTCAAGTCGAAGTCCATCTTCCTACCACAAATCCACAATGAAGCCGTAGACATCTTTGAAAAGGGTGTCATAAAGGGTTTCAAAAAATGTATGTACGTCCCATGACAAAGCTGTAATAACTTAACAATCCAGCAATCTTTGGCGATTAAAGCGTTGAAAGATGATACCACCATTGTTATTAAGAAATCTGACAAGGGGGAAACGTGGTGGTATGGGGAAGGGACAGATATGTGGAGGAGGGTATTAGACAGTTAAGTGACCCCACACAATATGAAATCACAACAAAGGTTACATATGAAAAATCCAATACAGAATATCAAGCTAAACTGTTTGAGTGGAAAGAAAGAGGGCTGTTGGAACAAAATGAATATAACTTTCTTGTTTGGAAATTCCTAAAAATCCCTGTGTTGTATCTATTACCTAAGATACATAAAGATAAAGACAAACCGCCGGGGATACCAATAGTCTCCTCTAGAGGCAGTATGCTGGAGAACACTTCTAGGTACATAGATAATTTCTTACACCCTCTGGCGAAAAAGTTACCCTCGTTCGTTAAAGATACGGGCGACTTTTTAAGGAAAATACAAACCATTGAATGGAAAAGTAACTTTGTAATGATGTGTCTTGATGTGACCAGTCTCTACACGGGTATCCCCCATGATTTGGGGCTACGTGCGTGTAGACATTTCCTTGGAGAACGATCCCTATCATATTTACTACACATAGAGATGATATTGGATATGATGCATACATGCCTAATTAACAACTTATTTTTATTCAATAATGTGATATATCATCAAGTACTCGGGACGGCAATGGGCACCTGCTTTGCGTGTCTCTACCTCGGCTGGTGGGAGGAGCAGGTGGTCCAGGTCCTTGACATCTTCCAGACCAAAGTAAAATTTTGGTCAAGGTACATTGACGACATTTTCTGCATATGGGAAGGTCCACAAAATGAAGCATATGAGTTTGTTGCAAAACTGAACAGCAATGATCTGAACTTATCATTCACAAGTTAAATGGACTCTAAAAAAATTGAATTCTTAGATGTAACAATAGAGATAAATAATGGGAAGCTTGAAACTGCCATGCACCGCAAATACACGGGGGGCAACAGCATGTTACATGCTCGAAGTCATCATCCAAGTAATTTGATAAAAAGTATTCCCTATGGAGAGCTCTTACGAGCAAAAAGAAACTGTAGTGCCTTAGAGAAATATGAAACAGAAAAGAAGATCATGATAACAAGGTTTAAAGAGAGAGGCTATAAAGATGCATGTATCAGAACAGCCTGTGAAAAAGTAGATGGAAGGCTGGAGACGAATTGTTAAAAGAGAAGGATGAGCCAAAAGAAGAAACTGAAATGGATACAATCAGATTCATTACTACCTTTAAGTAATAAATGGTCTGACCAAAAACAATGTCTGGCCAAACATTGGAATATTTTACAAACAGACAGGAACTTAGAAAAATGTATTGGGGGCTCTCCACAGATAACGTACAGGAGAGCACAATCTCTCAAAGACTTAGTGTGCCCTGCATTGTTACCGAAAGGAACCAAGAAATCGACTGGAGCTGTACAAGGGTTTTTTGTATGTGGCAGGTGCAAGGCGTGTAGGTACAGCTCCAGTTGTAAAATGGTAAAACTGTCTGCGGAATCGGATACAGCTGCCGAGAGCGAGTCAGAGCACTCATTGCTGTTGCAACACGATAGATGAGACAGGCTATTGAGCCACATAAGACCAACCAGAGGATCCCCTGCGTTGACCTTGAAACCGTCCATTCCTCTCCTGTCTTGAGAAAGACCCGCCGTGACCACCTACAGGGGCACAATAGGGTCGAAACGTCGACAAATCCATAGGTTCAGAATCACCAGGATTCCCACAGACATCATAGGAATCCTCGGTTGAGATCAAATCACTTTCTGACCAAACTCGAACTTTATCTGTATATACACTTGTATAGAATTTTGTCCCTATATTGTATATATTATCACGTTCACTGAGCACTTTCACAATAAGTCACATGTTTATATGACGGTCTTGTTATGTACTAAAATCAATCCATGAATGAAGTAATTTGGATCTGTATATTAGTAACCATGTATTAATATGTATAATACCGTACTTTGACCTCATGACCTTGTTTGTTTGTGTTTTGAGCATTGATTTCTCATTGAACATTAGTCCCTGTATCAGAGAGCTGTTTTTCATTTGCATCTAGGAGCAAAAGTTCAAATAATTTGTCTTACCCAACAGAACCAATTTCTTGTTTAACTATCCAATACCCAGGTTCTGAGGGACACCGGGTTACCCCTTTTTTGTAAATCATGTCTGCTGAATGTAGCAAATTTAAGATTCTTAAACATCTGTTGTGTGAAACGGAATATGCGGTATATTCTCTCAGGTGCCCGTGTAATAAGTACTACATTGGGAGTACTATTCACAAAGCAAAAAAGAGAGTGTTAGAGCACCTGAGAGCTATTACCCACCATGATCGGCAATACCCAATTGCACGCCATTTTTTTGCCGAACATAGGCAAAATACGAGTCTCCTATCGTTTGTCGTTCTCGATTGTATTCCGAGGCGAGAGAGGGGAGGTTATAGACTGAAAGAACTCCGGAGATTGGAGTAGAAAATGATCATAACATACCAGACGTTACAACCGTCTGGCCATAACGGCGATGAGGCACTAGCCGTACATTTGGGCTAAATGATGAAGTAATTGTTTGTTCTGTAAAGTAAAATTAAGTAAAGGATAACTAGGGGTTTAGCTGATTCACTTTAATAGTCATTGGGGTTTGCACACTATTTTCAATGTAATTATGAAATTGTAACTGTTACAATCTTTGTCTTTTATGTTTCAGATGCTCTGTGGTCCTTTGAAGAGTTTACAAGAAGATTAAAGAGCCAAAGTATCAATTGATGACATTTTTCATATTATAATCTAAGATTGTTGATTGTTTGCCTATATAGGCAGCCCATTTGGGCAGAGTGATATATCTTAGTTTAAATAATTGCGGCAAAGAAGGTTAAGTAATTGTACCATACTTTCTTTGTTTGATCTAAAAATGTGTTTTGAGTTTTATTCCGATTAGATATATGGAAGCCCACTAGGGTAAAGTTTGTTACCAATTGAGTTGAGAACAACTATGCATTTAGGCCATTATGACGTCTTTATTTTTATTGCAATATGATTGAGCCCACTGGGACAACAATAACGAGATGAAGTTATATATTCGAACTCTTGACTGATGAATTTATTTTAACAGCTCGAAATGTTAGAGCGTTATTGGTGGCTAGGTGGGAGCCCACTCGGGCAAAAGCTTATAATCCCTGTAAGTCGAAAAGAATGCAATTTTCAAACCGTTATGATTTTCGGTCTGTTAGCATTGCCATATAATTTAGCCCACTGGGGTACTGATATGGGGAAAGAGTTAGGTACTTAAACTCATGGCCTATCAGTTAGCATAAATAGCTCAATAGGTTGGAGCATTACTAATTTTTGCATGGGTTGGTTCCAAAACATGGAGACCGGGGTTCGAGATTAGTATAATTTAGTTTTAAAAATGTATTTTTGTAAATAATAAGGATTTTCTCATGAGTGTACATATACCATAAAGTAACCAAATGTGTAAATGCAGATATGAGGATTACGATTCAAACAAGAAACTGACATTCGTTATAGGCTTGTGTATGTGCCGATGCGCAAATGAGGATCAAGATATAACCAAAAATACATTTGTTAAAAGTTTACAATTATGCTTTGGTTTCCGAAATGTATTGAATGTTATAATTTGGACCACTCAGAAAAGCACTGTACATATGTCAAAGTCTGTTTTCACTTGTAACTAAAAACAATGTCACATGATGTTTCTTTGAATATAACTTTATTGTCATGGTGGTTCACCCGTACCTGTGAACAAGCGGCTAAGGCCACGAAACGCGTCTGGTGTTGTTTATGCCATCAATAAACATCAACCGAGGAGAATGAAATAAGAAAGGATGTTGTTTATGCCATTAATAAACATCAACTGAGGAGAATGAATATGGGCTGCAGTCTGTTGTTTTGAATAGGAAAACGACTTTCTTTTTGGATATATATATATATGGTGATCAAGGGCAGCATAGCCCGAAACGCTTCATCGTGAGAGGTGATTAAATAAAGTTTTTCTTGCCTGAAACTTTGCTGCAGAGGCCTGAGTCTCCTTCCTCGCCAGGCGCTTGCTGGAAGTGGTCGGGGTAATCTTTGGAGAAATATATATATATATATATATATATATATATATATATATATATATATATTACCTACTGGCGGTCGCCAGTAGGTAGTTATAGTTAGGACCTAGCTACCATAGGAAATCTGCAACATTCAATTGGGAATAACTTTGGCGCCGGTTGAGGAATTTGCGTGTAATTTTCCAAAATTTAGGCCAGCTCCGCTCCGCTTCTTCCCTGGAAGTTTCGGGATGATTCGTCATGCGGGGGCCGAGAAAAAAGGGGGGGTCCCAAAACGTGTTTTCCCCACGTTAATTTCAATAGGACGAATAGACAAGGCTACAGCCCAAACCGCTGAATGGAATTACACCAAACTTTGCAAAATTGTAGGGACTGGTACGCAGAAGTGCCTTTTCTATATTTGGTGAAAATTACTCCAGTGGTTTTTACGAAAATTAACTTAAAAAAAATTATATATCTATATGCGCGCTTCCAGCGCTTACCGGTACGCGTACCGGGGAGCGCACCCGGCGCGCCACGGGAGTGCACGAGCGGAAAGCTGATTGGCTCTCGGGTGTCTGTCAACATTCTAAACAGTCTGGAGAGTCCGCCATCTTGTGTCTCGGTAGAATCGAGACACAAGAGGTGAAAAAATAAAGGGGGAAATGATTAAAAGGGGGCAGGGTAGATACCCCCTGACCCCCTAGGTTTCCTGAGGGGGGCCTAGATGGGCCCTGAAGGGCAAAAACAACTATTATTTATTTTTTGAAATTTGCGTGGGGTAAGCGCTGGGTGCAATCCCATGTAAGCTTCCCGGAACGCGTACCCTGAGCGCACCACGGGGAAAAACAGTGAAAAAAATTGAAGTAAAAAAATAATTTAGAGTGCTTAGAGGTAGGGTAGCTCTGAAAAGAGCTGTTGTGTTATGTGGCCGTTTTTTGTACCTACAAGTAGGTACCGATGCAGAGTCTAAAATTCAAGAGGAAGACTCTATTCCCCTCATCTGTAAAATGTACACCATCTCTCCTATAGATGCCTTGCATGTTGTAACACAAGTTGTTGTGGTATATAGAACCCATACCATAGTCTGTGAGGAAAGCAGAAACAGATTTATTCACATGTTCCCTTGCTTTCTCAATCTGTGGATAAAATTGGTTGGACCAGTTCCATTTTTGCCTCTGGCATATATTAGAATATACCAAGGCAGTTTTTGGAAAAAGTGACATCAATTGCCCAAAGATGTCCTTTAAAAGCATTTCCAGACCTACCCCAGTCAAAGTGCCCAGGTCATTTCCACCACAGTGCACAATTATGAGGTTAGGGTGTGGTAGATGCATAAAGAATGTTACCAATGGTATCAATTGGTGACATCTCAATCCTCTCTGGCCAATCCACATAATATCCACATTTGGTAAATCAAGGTTGGGAATACCTCTGTTTGCTGCATACTTTTCACTCCAGTGAACAAAGCTATGACCCACAATCCAGATTTTTGGCATCTTGAAGGTAGATGTGGTTGTACTCAGATGGGCTGTGGAAATGAAATGGCAGTTTGAAAGTAGGAGTTATGAAAAAAAAGTGGTTGAGATTCAGTGCACTTGAAAAAGAAGAAATGATTGGTGGTTTCTTTTAATTCTCCACTGAAAATTAGGGTGCATCCTTTTGTTTTTTGAAAGAAGTAATTCTAATGGCTGAGAAAAAGTCAATGAAAGAAACATTGAACATGATTAGCTAGTATATTGAGAGGTCAAACACCCTTGCTGGATTCATTTGCAACATAGTATGATCAACTTTTCACCTGTGTGCTGAGTTAGGTGGGAGTTACCATGGTAACAGGCTGAATGAGCATTGGGGGGATGGGTGAATATTATGTGAGTTTGAAAGTTTTGAAATGTAGAACCAATTAAAATGTTAGTTTGATTTTGAAATAGTGTGGGAAGAATTTTGATTGGTTACGTCCAGGGATATGTGTGAAGAATTACAGGGAATCGGGGCCATTTGTGGTTGCAGTGTTTGATGTGCATTTCAGAGATTCTGCTTAAGAAAATCTGGTGTGTGTGACTGACACTGTTCTAAATCTTCAAAAGCATTTTTAAAGGTGAGTAATGATTCATTTAATATAGATAGAGTGCTGTATGCACTATGGGGAAGATTAAGAAGCATATTGGGCTTGTTTATTCTTGCATTGTGTCTCATGTTTCTATGTAATGTTGGCAAAAAAATGAATGGTGCATATTGGAATTGTATTTTGAAAATGAGTCAGGTTTCTTTCTTGTAATATAGTGATCATTTGAATGGGCTGTGCTTTGTGTATAAAACGATTTACTATGCTACATGTTTTTTGGTAAAAATGTAAGATGGTGAGAGATGGTGAGAGATGGTGAGATGGTATGAGCACAAACACACACATTGCATGCAGAAACAGACATGGTAGATTACATGTAACATTCTGGTCATGTGCCTAAGATCACACTGCGAGTCAAGCTTGATTTTAAATGAATCTGGGTGAATAATTTGCTTAGTTGATGTGTTTAAAAATATGGGAATACATGTATTCTTGAAGTCAGTTAGGCTTTAGGATATGTACTAGTAAAGAATCTTAGGCAGCATGTCTTGTAGGCCTCTTAGTTCACAAATAGACTCGAAGCTGTGCAATAAAGATCCAGGGTGTGCTGTTGAAATGAAAAAGAAATTTTATCTTTTGCTTATATATATATATAAGGTCTGTTTTTTGCCAGTAGAGACAGTGAGATAGTATGAGCACAAACACACATATTGCATGCAGAGACAGACATGGTAGATTACATGTAACATCCTGGTCATGTGCCTAAGATCACACTGTGAGTCAAGCTTGATTTTAAATGAATCTGGATGAATAATTTGCTTAGTTGATGTGTTTAAAAATATGGGAATACATGTATTCTTTAAGTCAGTTAGGCTTTAGGATATGTACTAGTAGATAATTATATGCAGCATGTCTGTTAGGCCTCTTACTTCACAAATAGGCTCTAAGCTGTGCAATAAAGATCCAGGGGGTGCTGTTGAAATGAAAAAGGAATGTTATGTCTTGCTTATATATATATATGGTCTGTTTTTTCCCAGTAGAGACAGTTAGATAGTATTAGCACAAACACACATATTGCATACAGAGACAGACATGGTAGATTACATGTAACATCCTGGTCATGTGCCTAAGATCACACTGTGAGTCAAGCTTGATTTTAAATGAATCTGGATGAATAATTTGCTTAGTTGATGTGTTTAAAAATATGGGAATACATGTATTCTTTAAGTCAGATAGGCTTTAGGATATGTACTAGTAAAGAATCTTAGGCAGCATGTCTTGTAGGCCTCTTAGTTCACAAATAGACTCGAAGCTGTGCAATAAAGATCCAGGGTGTGCTGTTGAAATGAAAAAGAAATTTTATCTTTTGCTTATATATATATATAAGGTCTGTTTTTTGCCAGTCGAGACAGTGAGATAGTATGAGCACAAACACACATATTGCATGCAGAGACAGACATGGTATATTACATGGAACATCCTGTTCATGTGCCTAAGATCACACTGTGAGTCAAGCTTGATTTTAAATGAATCTGGATGAATAATTTGCTTAGTTGATGTGTTTAAAAATATGGGAATACATGTATTCTTTAAGTCAGTTAGGCTTTAGGATATGTACTAGTAAAGAATCTTAGGCAGCATGTCTTGTAGTCCTCTTAGTTCACAAATAGACTCTAAGCTGTGCAATAAAGATCCAGGGTGTGCTGTTGAAATGAAAAATAAATTTTATCTTTTGCTTATATATATATAAGGTCTGTTTTTTGCCAGTAGAGACAGTGAGATAGTATGAGAACAAACACACATATTGCATGCAGAGACAGACATGGTAGATTACATGTAACATCCTGGTCATGTGCCTAAGATCACACTGTGAGTCAAGCTTGATTTTAAATGAATCTGGATGAATAATTTGCTTAGTTGATGTGTTTAAAACTATGGGAATACATGTATTCTTGAAGTCAGTTAGGCTTTAGGATATGTACTAATAGATAATTATATGCAGCATGTCTGTTAGGCTTCTTGGTTCATAAATAGGCTCTAAGCTGTGCAATAAAGATCCAGGGTGTGCTGTTGAAATGAAAAAGGAATGTTATGTCTTGCTTATATATATATATATATATATATATATATATATATATATATATATATATATATATATATATATATATATTAACAACGCTTTGTCTTGCAATTCACCACGCTCTCAGACACCAAGTAAACGCCAGAAAACAGCAGGTCCAAGGGTGTTTATTGACACCTTACGACATGTTTCGGCTTACAAGAAGCCTTGTTCACGTGAACTAGGCTTCTTGTAAGCCGAAACATGTCGTAAGGTGTCAATAAACACCCTTGGACCTGCTGTTTTCTGGCGTTTACTTGGTGTCTGAGAGCGTGGTGAATTGCAAGACAAAGCGTTGTTAATTGAAGTTACCGGCGTGCTCTGCCGGCGTCTACGCCACTTCCCACGGGGCCGACCGCAACCCTTTGGAGCAACCCAGGAACTTTGATATATATATATATATATATATATATATATATATATATATATATATATATATATATATATATGGTCTGTTTTTTGCCATTAGAGACAGTGAGATAGTATTAGCACAGACACACATATTGCATACAGAGACAGACATGGTAGATTACATGTAACATCCTGGTCATGTGCCTAAGATCACACTGTGAGTCAAGCTTGATTTTAAATGAATCTGGATGAATAATTTGCTTAGTTGATGTGTTTAAAACTATGGGAATACATGTATTCTTGAAGTTAGTTAGGCTTTAGGATATGTACTAGTAGAGAATTTTATGCAGCATGTCTGTTAGGCTACTTACTTCACAAATAGGCTCTAAGCTGTGCAATAAAGATCCAGGGGGTGCTGTTGAAATGAAAAAGAAATGTTATGTCTTGCTTATATATATATGGTCTGTTTTTTCCCAGTAGAGACAGTTAGATAGTATGAGCACAAACACACATAGTGGAGGCAGTGACAGGCATGGTAGATTACATGTAACATCCTGGTCATGTGCCTAAGACCACACTGTGAGTCAAGCTTGATTTTAAATGAATCTGGATGAATAATTTGCTTAGTTGATGTGTTTAAAACTATGGGAATATATGTATTCTTGAGGTCAGTTAGGCTTTAGGATATGTACTAGTAGAGAATCTTATGCAGCATGTCTGTTAGGCCTCTTACTTCACAAATAGTCTCTAAGCTGTGCAATAAAGATCCAGGGGGTGCTGTTGAAATGAAAAAGGAATGTTATGTTTTGCTTATATATCTGTGGTCTGTTTTTTGGCAGTAGAGACAGTGAAATAGTATGAGCAGAGACACACATATTGCATGCAGAGACAGACATGGTAGATTACATGTAACATCCTGGTCATGTGCCTAAGATCACACTGTGAGTCAAGCTTGATTTTAAATGAATCTGGATGAATAATTTGCTTAGTTGATGTGTTTAAAACTATGGGAATACATGTATTCTTGAAGTTAGTTAGGCTTTAGGATATGTACTAGTAGAGAATTTTATGCAGCATGTCTGTTAGGCTACTTACTTCACAAATAGGCTCTAAGCTGTGCAATAAAGATCCAGGGGGTGCTGTTGAAATGAAAAAGAAATGTTATGTCTTGCTTATATATATATGGTCTGTTTTTTCCCAGTAGAGACAGTTAGATAGTATGAGCACAAACACACATAGTGGAGGCAGTGACAGGCATGGTAGATTACATGTAACATCCTGGTCATGTGCCTAAGATCACACTGAGAGTCAAGCTTGATTTTAAATGAATCTGGGTGAATAATGTGCTTAGTTGATGCGTTTAAACATATGGGAATACATATATTTTTGAAGTCAGTTAGGCTTTAGGATATGTACTAGTAGGGAAACTTAGGCAGCATGTCTGTTAGGCCTCTTAGTTCACAAATAGGCTCTAAGCTGTGCAATAAAGATCCAGGGTGTGCTGTTGAAATGAAAAAGGAATGTTATGTCTTGCTTATATATATATATATATATATATATATATATATATATATATATATGGTCTGTTTTTTGCACACCCCGGAGATGGGGTAGGCACAGAGTGAGATGAGACACAAGCAAACAGACAAATGACACATACAAAGAGAGAGAGATGGGGCAAGCACAGAGTGAGATGACACACAGGCTCAGAGTGAGGTGAGACACAGGCACATAGTACCCTTTAGGCTTAGAGTTGTAAACTGTGAGCAGACACAGGTGACATTATTGAAAAATGTGAAAATATAATTCCTTATTTCATACAGACACTCAGTGTGATCCTTGTCAAAAATGTTAAAGCCATACTTTTTACCATAAAACATTTACCAGAGTGAGATGAGACACACACAAACAGACAAATGACACACACAAAGAGAGAGATGGGACAGGCACAGAGTGAGATGATACACAGGCACAGAGTTAGATGAGACACAGGCTCAGAGTGAGATGAGACACAGGCACAGAGTGAGATGAGGCACATGCATAGAGTGAGATGAGACACTCAAAGAGAGAAATGACACACACAAAGAGAGATATGGGGCAGGCACAGACTGAGATGAGACCCAGGCACAGAGTGAGATGAGACACAGGCACAGACTGAGATGAGACATAGGCACAGAGTGACATGAGACACAGGCACCGAGTAAGATGGTGCAGGCAGAGAGTGAGATTAATAATGAAACTGTACTGCACTGTTGTAGTGACACTGTTGCTGTGGTATAAACTTACTTATGTTGTAAACTAGTGTTTATATCGTTTACTTATTGTAATTGCTATGTAGTATGTTTGTAGAGGTCTATAATATGTTATTTTGTCTTTAACACAGATTGTAATAATCTATAGAAAGATAAAAGAATATGCCGACGAAGGAAAGACGACAAAAAGTTTATAAACATGATTTATGGTCCAAGAAAAATCAATTAGAACATTCATTCAAAACACAATCTTCAGTGAAAAAAAAGAATGCTCCTGGTAAACAAACAAAGGAGTTTTTAAGGAAATTAATGAAATGTAAAAAAAAAAAGATGTTCTTTCAAAGAAAAATAAAACATCTGTAAATACAAACAAAAAACTGTGCCCCTCAAAAATGTTAGACCTGTAGAAGGAGATGATATTCTCTATAGCAATAGACGGAGAAATCAATTTATTGGCATTCGTAGACAAATGTTTTATAACAGAATTGTTTTAAATTTATTAAAAAATGTAAAGATGTATCAAAAGAAGAGTGCTTTTTAAAAGAAAAAAAAAGCATAGTGAAGATTGTGGATAGTGCATTTAAAGTGAAAAATAAATTATATGGTTTAGTAATCAATAGAATTCGTACACTAGATAAGGTAATCAATGTTTTCAAATCAAAATGTAAGTGGAAAAGAGTAATTATTCGGACTAATTTTTGTGATGTATTTTCTGGCAAATGGAAGCATAGTTCTATTTGTGAGCCATTTTTTAATGAAGAAAATTACTTTCAGGATAATGATTTGGTGCATGCAGTTGACACCAGTGGTCGAGCATATGAGGTGAAGGACGGTTGTCCGGTTGAAAAAGAAAAAATTGTACCTAGAAATGCAGAAGAGGTGTTAGCTGATGAAGTTTTAGGGAGATGTCCTAAGGCTCTAGTGTATACTTGGAATTGTAGTAGTATTTGTAGTGTGTGACAGGATTCAATTGATTTGTTTCGGAATTACTTACGGACATATACTAAGAAAAGTCTAAAACAAAAGATGAAGATTTTGCAAGAGTTAGATCCTTGTAGAGTGAGAGAAAAAACAGGTTTGCATGGGCATTCACTGGCTTGACTTTCAAGAAAAGTAAGTCAGAGTGTTTTTCACCATTTTAGGATGTTAGCAGGGCATCATAATAAAGTGAGGAAATTAGTGAGAAGGTTGTATTATGCAAAAAGTCCAGCACTTAAGCTAAAACAGTTAAACAGTGCTCTTTTGCATGGAACTGAAGTAGATGTGAAAAACATTTGTCAAGAAATTGAGTTTTGTTACTTTGGTGAAAAAGAGGACAGTGCAGAAACTGATACAGTAATAGAAGGTAATGTGGAAGAGAATGTACAGATTTCAAGTACAGAAAAATTTGAACATGAAAATACAAAGTTTAAGGTCAATTCAAGTGAAAGGCCTAATTTTTCTTGTGTGTGTTGTCGACGAACTCATTAATAGAATCAGACTAGATTAGTTGATTTATATGTAAAAAGTGAAATGGAAAATAATGATGAGTGGAAAGATTTTGCAACTTATTTGTTGGTAGAAAATTGTTTTGATTTGGGTTCTGATCAACGTATTTGTAAATATTGTTATAATAAATTAAATTAAAACAGAATGCCTGCTAGAGCTGTTCATAATAATCTGGAGTTGGTAGACATTCCATCTGAATTGATGGATTTAAATACCTATGAGTCTATTCTGATTCAATGTGTGCATCCTTTTCAGGCTATTGTTCGCATGGAGCCTAAGACAGGGAAATTGCCTCCTTCAGATTTACAGAGAGGATTGAAGGTAAGAGTTGTTTATTTGCCTCTAGATTTTAGGAAAATATTGATACAATTGGTGTTGAAAAAGTAGAAGAGGAACCTCTGGGTATTCTAGTTAATGGTGTTCCAACAAAGAGTAAGAAAATCTGGCAAGAATTAGTGGATGTTAGGAAAGTCAAAAAGGCAACGTTGTATTTGGTAAAAAATAATCACTACTACAAAAATGTATATGTTGCAGAAGAGGAAACAACTGTAGAAGAGGACAGTGATTTCTCAGCTGGACAAATTGAAAAAGTTGATGTCTCTAGAAGTGAAGAAATTTATGAACATTATAGTGTTCATCCATTGCATTCCAAAGAAGTAATGGGGAATGCTATTGCCTTGTTTCAAATGAAAGAAGCAAAAGGAAGTCCCATTAGTGTATGGGAAGAAAGTTTGGAAGCTCGTTGTTTTCCACAGTTATTTCCAACAGGTCAAGGTGGACGATATGACGACCGACCTGTTCAAATTCCTGCATCTGAATACCGGACTTTCAGATTATATGCAGGAGATCTAAGGTTTCGTCAATGCATTCCATATTTGTTTTATCTACTGTTTGAGAGTGACTTGTCTGGACTTTCTTATGCAGTGAACCATATACTGAAAAGTGGAGTACATCTGCAAACTGTTTCGGCAAGGGACTTTATGGATAAAGTCAAACTGCAAGACAGTGTTTTGGAATCTCAGCTAATTAATCTCATGGCATGTCAGCGTGGTACTAACGAGTATTGGTACCGTCATCATGGGGAATTGAAATGTATGTTAAGAAACTTAGGAACTCCTACATGGTTCCTCACTCTTAGCTGTGCTAAGTATGCTTGGGAAGACTTACTTCAATTTCTACGAGAGGCAAATGCAAACATTGAAAATATTGAATACAAGACACCTGGAGAACTGTGCTCTTTGGATCCAGTTAATGTATGCAGGTATTTCAATCATAGGTTTGAAGCTATGATGTCTTTCATCACAAACAAAAAAAATCCTCCGCTTGGAGAGGTTTTGGATTTCTTTTGGAGAAAGGAGTTAAAGCAAGAGGTGCTCCTCACATACATATGCTGCTATGGATCAAAGATGCACCCAAATTTGGAACAGATTCAGACATTGAACAGTATTCTACATGTGCTGTTCCAAAAAGTACAGAAGAAAACAATTTAAGAAATCAAGTTTTACGCATTCAAACCCATCATTGTGGAAGATACTGTCGTCGAAAATACAAATCCATGGACAAGTTCTACACAAAATGTCGTTTTGCATTTCCACGTCCAGTAACATCGAAAGGAAGAGTGAACAATTTTATGTCTTCTCTGCGACATACTGTGACAAGAAAATCACCGAAAAATACATACAACCTAAGAAGAACTGAAGAGTCGAAATACATAAATGACTACAACCCAGTCATTTTGTCCATGTGGAATGCTAACATGGATATTCAATATGTTGCTGACAACTCTATTGCTGTGGCTCGATATGTGACGTCTTACATCACAAAATCAGAAAAGACGGAACTGAAGGAAATGTGGGAGGAAATTTCACATGAAAAGAGTCTAAGTAAGAAATTATACAGTTACAGTCTGAAGATGTTGTTGCATCGAGAAATTGGAGCATATGAATGTTCTGATCGGTTATCATCAGCAAGTCTATATGCCAAATCTAGAACAATCATTTGGGTGAGTCTAGGTCTTGCTGCAACACGAAACCGAGTTTTGAAATCTGTACAAGAAATAGAGTATTTGGCGGAGAAAGAACCAAACAGTACAGATATTTTGAAGACAAACATGTTGGATACATACTATCCAAATAGAAGTAGTCATCTTGAGAACGTTTGTCTCTATGAAGTTCTGCAAACCTATACTTTTAAGAGGAACATCACAGAAGATATCAATAAAGGTGTATATGCTGTAATTGGATGTGAAGGATGTCTGGTGAAACAAAGAAAAGTCCATTTGATTAATCATCGAAAATTGAGTTGTGAATCTCCTGACAAAAGGGAATTTTACTATTTAGCTCTTTTGCAACTCTTTAAGCCATGGCGTACAGAAGAGAAACTACTTGGAGATTTTCTCAGTTATGAAGTTTCGTTCAATGCAACCAAGAATACCATAGAATGTCCTGTTTTTTCAAATTATCTGCAAACGTTGAACGAGGAAATACAGCAAGAAGCTACAATTGCAGCAGAGATTGCTAGAGACAGTTCTCAAGACAGTCAGAGTTCTGCTTCATTGAGTCAGGATCCACTAGGAGGACCAATTATCCAAAATGAAGCTGCAACTGCCATGGATGAAGTGGAAAGAGCCATGGAACAAGCTCAGGAGGATGTGGTTAACTTAGAAGATTTGGAAAAAGAACTAAACGTTGAGCAGAGACAAATATATGATGAAGTCACAGAACAGATTGAGCATGGTTTATGTCATGAGAAAAAAGAGTGCTCATGTACATAATTTATACCTGTCCGACTGTACGTGAGTGGAGAAGCAGGAACTGGAAAAAGTTTCCTGATTAAAGCAATTGCAACTTATCTGCAGAAAAGAACGGAGTCATCGCTGTCTTGTGTTGTTACCGCTCCAACTGGGTTGGAAGCACATAACATTAAAGGGATTACTTTACATCGTTTATTGATGCTGCCAGTAGAGCATGATAATAAATTACAATACCACAAGCTATCTGGAGAAGCTTGTTGTGAAGTTTCAAGATTCCTAAAGAAAATGAAACTTCTTATCATTGATGAGGTAAGCATGGTATCAAATGTAATGCTTGCTTTTGTGTATTTAAGAACGAAAGAAATTCTTAAAACAGAGTATGATGTGTTATTTGGAGGCAAACACATCATTGTTTTTGGAGATCTACTGCAGCTAACGCCAGTGAAAGGTAACCAGTGTTTAAAATCCTTACGCATGAAGATACCAGGAAGTGCTTAGGAAGCATTGGAAATGTTAACATATGGTTAAATTTCAAATATGCAGAACTGCTTCAAAATATGCGACAGGCAAAGGATGAAGATTATAAAAATATCCTACAAGATGTAAGACTTGGAAAAGTAAGTGAGCATGGCAAAGAAGCTTTACATGCACGATTAATTTCAAATTTGTTTCCAAACGAAAACATTCTCCCAGAGAATATGTTTAAGAAAATTCCTGAAAACAAATCTGTCATATGCTTGATGCCAAATCTGCAAGAATGTTCAATCTTCAACAACAAAATGTTACAGTTAGAAAATCAAGAGATTGTGAAAGTGGAAGCTATTGATAAAATAGAGCATGAAGGAGCAACTATTATTTTGTCAGAAAAGTTGAAATCAAAATTGGATTCTTTAGAGAAGACAATATCTAAAACTGCTGGTTTGGAAAAGACTCTGTATGCATCTTTAAATTGTTGTATAATTTTGCGACGGAATTTACATGTGGAAAGAGGTTTAGTAAATGGAGCAATGGGTCATGTTGTTGATTTTGTGAATTACCGAAATAGAGATGGAATTGAATTTATAAAAATTACATTTGATGGTATTGAAGAAGTACAACAAACCAGTCGTTGTTCTGCTCGATTTTTGCTTGTGAAAGATTTATATGTCCGCCGAAAACAGTTTCCTGTTTCTTTGGCATATGCGGTGACTATTCATAAATCTCAAGGTTTAAGTGAAGATAGTGCTTTGGTGAATATTGGAAGTTCTGTGTTCAAGGAGGGTATGGCATATTTTGCTTTGTCTCGAGTCAGAACTTTAGCTGGATTGTACTTGATTGATTTTGATGAGACAAAGATTAGTGCAGATCTAAATTGTGTAAAAGAATATAATAGGTTAAGAAGAGAGTATGCTCCAAATTTACCTCAATATCCTCTATTTGAAAAGCGTGTAGTAGGCCGAAAAAGAAGAAATGAGAAACATTGTAGTGAAGTTGTAGCAAAAAGAAAAAAAGTAGATGAACCAGTAATTGTAAGCAGAAAGGAAAAGGATTCAGTTAAAGATGTTGTTGGATTTCAGTTTGAAAACAGTTCTGGTGTCAACTGCTATGCTAATGTAGTGGTTAATGTTGTTTTTTTTCTCCAAACTGTACAAGAACAGATTGTTGAAAATCGTGATCAAAGATTTTGTTGTTTGTTGAATTCTGTGTTTGAGAAATGTAGCAGTGATAGAACAAAAATACAAAGTGTTTCTGAAATTCGAAATGTTTTAGACATATGTTCTGGTCTAAATCAATTTTCACAGAATATTCAGCAAGATTGTCAGGAATTTCTAATGTATATGCTTGTTGTATTGCAAGATGAAGGTGGAGATGTAGAAAATATTTTTGGCCTTTCTTATAAATGGCAGGATAACTGCGACAATTGTTCCTTTTCAAGTACTACTATAATAGACACTGAAAGATTTATATATTTGACTTTACCATACTGCAAATCAGTGTCTTTTAATAATCTAGTTAGAGAAGCAAATCAAAACATGGTCTGTACTCAATGTAAATCTGCAATGCTATCAACATTATTTATACAAAGATATGGACAGTATGTAATTTTAATGTTGCAACAATGTAGACCTGATGGAACTAAATTGACAACTTTAATAAAAAATGTTGTGGCTTCTCAATTATCAATTTCAGGAAGAACCTTTGCAACTGCAACAATTATTTTCCATGATGGTCCTTCGACAACATCAGGACATTACACAGCTTATTTAAAATGTCCAAAAGGCTGGACACACTGTAATGATACTCAATTGACTTTTAAAAAACGTTTGCCTTTTGACTTACCAAATTCTTACCTAGTGTTATTACAACCGAAATTTTAAGAAAGGTAATTGGCCTATGAAGATTGGAGCAGTTAATAAAACTTAGTTTGCTGTTCAAAATTACTTTGTGAGTGAGAGTGATCAAGATAATAAAAAACTTGTAGTTGTCATAGAGGTAGTGTAAGTGTAACACATAGTGAGCGATATGAGTATTATAGGAAATGTTAATCATGAGTAAGCCAGAGGTGGAAATATAACTATTGTTTCATGATGTAAAAGATGTAGGAGTTTTTCTTTCAGAAACTCGGGTAAATTGAAGTTTAAGAATACTATTGAGTAATTTCCAAAGAAAAGGACTTTCCATATACTATTTGGCCTCGTGGAAAAGTATGTGGATCAAAAGTGAGTTAAGGTATGTTTTTTATAAATTTTACATTATTTATTGAAACGTTGTATGGGTTTTTTAAACACAGTCTTTTTGATTGTGTTTTTTTTTGCCCGCTGTCACATGATGAGTAGTATTGAAGTCACTGTTTTAAGTGAAATTCAATATATTCTGAGAACAGCAAAAATAAACCATATAACATGTTGTACAAGTTATTTTGTATTTTGTATTGTGAAATATATATTATGCTCTCCTTGTCTCACACTCAATCACTTTTTTGAACCCTATATCACTCCTCTTTCCTCAACCTCACTGCCCTTCTCTCACCCTCTCTCACCTCCCTTCCCTTATTCCACTTCCCTCATTTATCCTCATTCCCCATCCTTAACTCCCCTTCCCCTTCTTTCCTTCCTTTGCTCCCTCAGTAATTCCCCTTCTCTCACTCACCTTACTCCACTTTACTCACTCCTTCTCTCATTCTCTCTGCCCTCTCACTTCCTCACTCCTCTACCCTCACTGCCTCTTTGTTACCCTCACTTCCTCTATACCCTCACTCTCTCACGCCCCTTCACTCACTCTCACTCACCTTCCATCCCTCACTCTCTCCCCCTTCCCTGTCACTTACCCCCCTTTCCTTACTTCCCTTTCCTCCATTAGTTCTGATAACTCACATTCCTGTAGTATCTTACTTACCTTCAGTTCATTTCTCTCTCCCTCTCTTTCTCTCTGTCACTGAATCTATCCGTCTCATTATCCTCTTAGTAATTTGCTCTTCTTTTGTTTCTCTTTCTGTGTCCTTCACTCCTACTTTATCTCTTAGTATCTTTTTATGACTTTTAATCTCCTGCCTTGTCTTGTGCATTTTGAAATATATATATAATAAAAATTATAAGTATTTGTTTCCTTTTCCACAGATATTAAATGTATTAAACATATGTCATCAAGTTTACATTACGCATAAGGTAAGTTTGACAAACAACATTTACTTTCTCATCACTCTTTTCCTTAACCTCAGTACTCTTCTCTCACCCATCCTAACCCCCGCTCCTTTACTCCACTTTCCTTACTTATCCTCATTCCCCATGTTCCCTCCCCTTCCTCTCACTCACCTCCCACACTCACCTTCTTTTAGTCTCCCTGCTTCACTTCCCTTCCCCTCTCTTCCCTTCCTTTGCTCCCTCAGTCATTCCCATTCCCTCACTCACCTTACTCCACTTCACTGATTCCTTCTCTCACTCCCACTGTCCTCTCACATCCTCACTCCCCTTCTCTCACTTTCTCTTTCTTAGCCTCACTCTCTCCATCCTCTCACTCTCTCACTCCTCTTCTGTCACGCTCACTCCTTATAACTCAGCCACACTCCCTTACTTATCATTCTTTGCTCCCTCACTTAGTCCCTTTTTGGCACTCTTTTCTTCACTCCCTCTATCCCCTCACTCCCTCACTCCCCTTGTCTTACCCTCACTCACTTTTATCCACCGTTTTTCACCCCTCTTTACTCACACTCTCTGCTGTTATCTCACCCTCGTTCCCTTACTCCGGTTCCTTCACTACCTCTCATTCCCCATCCTTCTCTCCCCTTCCTTTTACTTTCATCCCCATTCACCTTCTCTCAGTACCTATGCTTCAGTCTTCTTCTCCTCTATTCCCTTCCTTCGCTCACTCACTCATTCCCCTTCACTCACTCACCTTACTCCACTTCACTCACTCTTTCTCTCACTCCCTCTGTCCTGTCACATCCTCATTCTCCTTCCTTCACTCCCTCTCTCTTAGCTTCACTACCTCCGTCCCCTCACTCTCTCACTCCTCTTCCGTCACGCTTACTCCCTATAACTCACCTACACTCCCTCACTTACCTTTCTATGCTCCCTCACTCAGTCCCCCTTCTCTCACTCTTTCCTTCACTCCCTCTGTCTCCTCACTCCCTCACTCCCCTTGTCTCACGCTCACTTGCCTTTATCCACCCTCTATCACTCCTCTTTACTCACCCTCACTGCCCTTCTCTCACTCTCCTTCACCCCTGTTCCCTTACTCCTCTTCCCTCACTACCTCTCATTCCCCATTTCTTCACTCCCCTTCCCCTCTGTCCCCTCCACCACTTACCAGCTCTCAGTCACTCTACTTCACTCCCCTTCCCCTTCTTTCTATCTTTTGCTCCCTCAGTAATTCCCCTTCCCTCAATCACCTTACTCAACTTCATTCACTACTTCTCTCACTCCCTCTGTCCTCTCACATCCTCACTCCCCTTCCCCTACTCTCTCACTCTTACTCTCACTCCCTCCATCCCCCATTTTGTCACTCCCCCTTCCCTCACACTCACTCTCTTTAACTCACGAACACTCCCTTATTTATCTTTCTATGCTCCCTTACTTAGTCTCCTTCTCTCACTCCTTCCTTTACTACCTCTATGTCCTCACTCCCTCACTCACCTTGTCTTACGCTCACTCGCCTTTATCCACCCTCTATCACTCCTCTTTCCTCAACCTCACTGCTCTTCTCTCACCCTCCCTCACCCCCGTTCCCTTACTCCACTTCCCTCACTTATCCTCATTCCCCATCCTTAACTCCCCTTACCCTCACTGTCCTCCTACAGTCACCTTTTCCCAGTTCCTCTGCTTCATTCCCCTTCCCCTTCTTTCCTTCCTTTGCTCCCTCAGTAATTCCCCTTCTCTCAGTCACCTTACTCCACTTTACTCACTCCTTCTCTCACTCCCTATGTCCTCTCACTTCTTCACTCCTCTTCCCTCACTCCCTCTCTGTTACCCTCACTCCCATTGTCCCCTCACTCTCTCACACCCCTTCACTTACTCTCACTCACCTTCCATCCCTCATTGTCGTGAATGCACCCTCACTCACCCCCCTTTCTTACTCTGCTTTCTTCATTTAGTTTTGCTAACTCACATTCCTTTAGTATCTTACTCACCTTCTGTTCATTTCTCTCTCCCTCTCTTTCTCTCTGTTACTGAATCTATCCACCTCATTATCCTCTTAGTAATTTGCTCACCCTCTATTTCTTTTTCCCTCTCTCTCCTTCACCATTCCTTTGTTTCGATTTCTGTGTCCTTCACTCCTACTTTATCTCTTAGTACCCTTTTTTGACTTTTAATCTCCTGCCTTGTCTCTTGTATTTTGAAATATATATTATAAAAATTATAACTTATTTTTTTTCCCTCTTCCACAGTTACTACATTTATTAAAAATATGTCATCAAGTTTACATTACTTATAAGGTAAGTTTGACAAACAAAATTTACTTTCTCATCACTCATTTCCTTAACCTCACTAATCTTTTCTCAACCACCCTCACCCCCGTTCCCTTACTCCGCTTCCCTCACTTATTCTCATTCCCCATGTTTACTCCCCTTTCCCTCACTCCCCTCCCACACTCACCTTCTTTCAGACCCCCTGCTTTACTTCCCTTCCCCTCTCTTCCCTTCCTTCGCTTCTTCACTCATTCCCCTTCCCTTACTCACCTTATTCCACTTCACTCACTCCTTCTCTCACTCCCTCTGTCCTCTCACTTCCTCACTCCCCTTCCCTCACTCCCTCTCTCTTAGCCTCACTCTCTCTGTCCCTTCACTCTCTCACTCCTCTTCCATCACACTCACTCCGTATAACTCACCCACACTCCCTCACTTACCTTTCTTTGCTCCCTCACTTAGTCTCTTTCTGTCACTCTTTCCTTCACTACCTCTATGTCCTCACTCCCTCAGTCCCCTTGTCTTACCCTTACTCACTTTTATCCACGCTCTTTCACCCGTCTTTACTCACGCTCTCTGCCCTTCTCTCACCTTCCCTTACCCCCGTTCTCTTACTTCGGTTCCCTCACTACCCCTCATTTACCATCCTTCTCTCCCCTTCCCTTTACTTTCATCCCCCACTCACCTTCTCTCAGTACCTATGCTTCAGTCCTCTTCCCTTCTATTTTCCTTCCTTCGCTCACTTACCTTACTCCACTTCACTCAGTCCTTCTCTCACTCCCTCTGTCCTGTCACATCCTCATTCTCCTTCCTTCACTTCCTCTCTCTTAGCCTCATTACCTCCATCCCCTCACTCTCTCAGTCTCCTTCCCTCATGCTTACTCCCTTTAACTCTCCCACACTCCCTCACTTACCTTTCTATGCTCCCTCACTCAGTCCCCTTCTCTCACTCTTTCCTTCACTCCCTCTGTCTCCTCACTCCCTCACTCCCCCTGTCTCACGCTCACTTGCCTTTATCCACCCTCTATCACCACTCTTTCCTCAACCTGACTGCTCTTCTCTTACCCTTCCTCACCCCCATTCCCTTACTCCGCTTTCCTCACTTATCCACATTCCCCATATTCACTCCCCTTCCCCTCACTCACCTCCCACACTCACCTTCTTTCAGTCCCCCTGCTTCACTTCCCTTCCCCTCTCTTCCCCTCCTTCGCTCCCTCACTTATTTTCCTTTCCTCTCTCACCGTACTCCACTTCACTCACTCCTTGAGAATATGTCAAGAATATAGCTCTATTTGGAAAAATGGAGGTAGTTCTAAAAAGAACTGTTTTTTTTCTTCTTTTTTATTTTTTTATTTTTTTGTTGTTTTTCTGAACGTTTTAAAAAAAAATTATTTTTTTTTTAGAACAAAAACAAAACTAGGGAATGCCAAACTGCTCAACAGGAGCAAAAAAAAGGGGAAAAATTAGGGCCGAGAGGCGCAGCGGTGACCTTCCCTGGTTCTCACAATTATTTGATTGCTCTGCTCCCCATAACAGAGCAGTTGGTCGCACTGCTTACAACGAATTGTAAAGTCACCAAAAACAGGTTGAATATTTGGAATCATCAGTTCTGGTCTTCCTCTCACTGATGATGTGGAAGCTCCGGTGGAAGTGGAGGGGCCTTCTTGTGGTAGATTGCGAGCCAGGGCTCTGGTGCTCTCGCATGCATATTTAATCGGGTGCCTCCTCTCAACATGCCTTATTAATGTTGCATTTCCAAAACTATATTTCCGGGTGGGATCTCCACGAGAGAGTACAGTGTCACAAATTTTACACGTGACTTTTGCTGCATTGCATTTTTTCTCCCCCTCTGGAAAAGAGAAAAATTTCCAAATGAAGTGGTCCTTCACTTTTCTCTGTGGGGGGACCTCAGGCAGGAATCCATCGGAAGAGTCTGAAGACTGGTCCTGGGAAGGGTTCTGGGAACCAGACATGATGCTAGAAGTTTTGTTTTTGCAGGAAAAGACAAGAGGTGTTGTCTCAGCAAAAGCAAAGAGGTTGTGAGGGAAATGGGTGGGGTGTTTCCCTACTTGTGAAAAAAACTGTTATTAACCAATCAAAAGTGTTGTTTTAAGGTCACATGGCTTGACGCGCGCTTACGCTACGCGCTCCGGGGCACTTACGCGGCACGTACGTAGGCGCTTCCGGGAACGCTTCGGGGGGCGCTTATACGGCGCGTCAGAATGACGTTTTGCTAGATTTTATTAAATGCGTTTAAAGGTGAAATACGGATATTAAAAATGAAAATTAGTACTTTTATCAGTATGCCACTGAATGTCTTGCATTATTATTTACTTTAAATACATAATTATATTTTTTTTCGCACGCGGGAATAGCGCTCTGACTACGTTCATGGGTGCGTTTACGGGTGCCCGTACCCTGAGCGCTCCGGGGTAAAATGATAAAAAAAAAAAAAACAGGAAAAATACATTGAAAAATTGATTTTAGAAAAATATACATTATTTAAATAATTTTATAAAAATTATAATAATTAATAGCTACAAAAAATAGCTATTAAAAAAACGTAATAGTTCACTTTAAAAACCGTAGGTTACAAACTCGTTATATTAAGGAATTAGCTTTTAAAAAACCTTTGAAATTCACCGACAAAACCATAGGTTTAACACTCGTTATAGTTAGGAATTCGCATTTAAAAAACCTCTGAAATTCACTGAAAAAACCATAGGTTTCACACCAGTTATAGTTAGCTGAACATTTTACTCATACAAAACCATTGAAACTCCCACATTATAGTTAGTTGGACTCACTATAACTCGCGCGCCCGCAATCCACTGCTGATGATGTCACATATTACATCATTCATGACATGGTCAGTGACATCACTGATGGCATCACTGATGACATCTCAAATGACATTACTGATGACATCACTGATGACATCTCAAATGACATCACTAACGTGCAAGATATGTGACAACTCTGTCACGTGGGGATCCCACCCGCAAATACAGTTTCGGGAATGCCACCTTGATCCGGCATGTAGAGAGGAGGCACCCAAATAATTACGCAAGGAAGAGCACCAGGGACCTGGCACGCAATCCCCCAAGAGATGGCGGCAGTACCTCCACCGGAGGAGCAACACCTTCCAGAAGAGCAGCAGCTCATTTGATCCCTAACATACAGCCAGTCTTCGGAGGTTTGAAAATCGTCTGCAAAGATTGTGACAAACTGCTCTGCTACGGGGAGCAGAGCATTGAACTTATTGCTCGCAGAAAGGAGGAACACCGCTGCTCCACCTCCCCCTTTTTTTTGCTCCTGTTGACCAGTTTTGGATTCCCTGGTTTTGTTTTTCTCCCCCAAAAAAACCCAAAAAAGTTTAAAATCGTTCTGAAAAAGTATAAAAAAAATATAAAATCAAAAAAAGAAGAAAAAAAAAGTTCTTTTTAGAACTACCTCCAATTCTCCAAAAAGAGCTATATTCCTTATATATTCTCTCATTCTTTTTTTCAATGAATGTGCACTGCATAAATGAATGGATAAAATGGCTGAATGAAGGGGAGAAAGTGACTGAGGGAAAAAATTACAGAAGGGGAGTGAGTGTGGGTGAGTTTATGACAGTGAGGGATGGAAGGTGAGTGAGGGTGAGTGAAGAGGGAGTGAGAGAGTGAGGGAAAGAGGGAGTGAGGGTAAGAGAGAGGGAGTGAGTGAGGGAGAGGAGTGAGGAAGTGACAGGACAGAGTGAGTGAGAGAATGAGTCAGTGAAGTGGAGTACGGTGAGAGAGGAAAGGAGAATGAGTGAGGGAGCGAAGGGAGGGAAGAGAGGGGAAGGGAAGTGAAGCAGGGGGACTGAAAGAAGGTGAGTGTGGGAGGGGATTGGGGGGAAGGGGAGTGGACATGGGGAATGAGGATAAGTGAGGAAAACGGAGTAAGGGAACGGGGGTGAGGGAGGGTAAGAGAAGAGCAGTGAGGTTAAGGAAAGAGTGGTGATAGAGGGTGGATAAAGGCAAGTGAGTGTGAGAAAAGGGGAGTGAGGGAGTGAGGAGACAGAGGGAGTGAAGGAAAGAGTGAGAGAAGGGGACTGGGTGAGGGAGCAAAGAAAGGTAAGTGAGGGAGTGTGGGAGAGTTAAAGGGAGTGAGCATGAGGAAAGGGGACTGAGAGAGTGAGGGAACGGAGGGAGTGAGGCTAAGAGAGAGGGAGTGAGGGAAGGAGAGTGAGGATGTAAGAGGACAGAGGGAGTGAGAGGAGTGAGTGAAGTGAAGTAAGGTGAGTGAGGGAAGGGGAATGAGTGAGGGAGCGAAGGAAGGGAATAGAGGGGAAGAGGACTGAAGCAGAGGTACTGAGAGAAGGTGAGTGTGGGATGAAAGTATAGGGAAGGGGAGTGAAGGATGGGGAATGAGGGATAGTGAGAGAACCGGAGTAAGGGAACAGGGGTGAGGGAGGGTGAGAGAAGGGCAGTGAGCGTAAGTAAAGAGAAGGGAAAGAGGGTGGATAAAAGTGAGTGAGGGTAAGACAAGGGAAGTGAGGGAGTGAGGAGACAGAGGGAGTGAAGGAAGGAGTGACAGAAAGGGACTGAGTGAGGGAGCAAAGAAAGGTAAGTGAGGGAGTGTGGGTGAGTTATAGGGAGTGAGCGTGAAGGAAGAGGAGTGAGAGAGTGAGGGGACGGAGACAGTGAGGCTAAGAGAGAGGGAGTGAGGGAAGGGGAGTGAGGAAGTGAGAGGACAGAGGGAGAGAGAGAAGGAGTGAGTTAAGTGGAGTACGGTGAGAGAGGAAGGGAGAATGAGTGAGGGAGCGAAGGAAGGGAAGAGAGGGGAATGGAAGTAAAGCAGGGGGACTGAAAGAAGTTGAGTGTGGGAGGGGAGTGAGGGAAAGGGGAGTAAACATGGGGAATGAGAATAAGTGAGGGAAGCGGAGTAAGGGAACGGGGGTGAGGGAGGGTGAGAAGAGTAGTGAGGTTAAGGAAAAGAGTGATGAGAATCAAAATTTTGTTTGTCAAACTTACCTTATAAGTAATGTAAACCTAATTACATATTTTTACTAAATTTAATATCCGTGGAAGAGGAAAAAAAAAGTTATAATTTTTATAATATATATTTCAAAATACAAGAGACAAGGCAGGAGATTAAAAGTCATAAAAGGGTACTAAGAGATAAAGTAGGAGGGAAGGACACAGAAAGGGAAAGAAAGGAACGGTGAAGGACAGAGAGAGGGAAAAAGAAATAGAGGGAGAGCAAATTACTAAGAGGATGATGAGGCGGATAGATTCAGTGACACAGAGGAAGAGAGGGAGCGAGAAATGAACTGAAGGTGAGGAAGATACTAAAGGAATGTGCGTTTGCAAAAGTAAATGAGGAAAGGGGAGTCATGAAAGGGGAGTGAGTGAGAGGGAAGGGGAGTGAGTGAGGGTGCATTCACGACAATGAGGGATGGAAGGTGAGTGGGGGTGAGTAAAGGGGCGTGAGAGAGTGAGGGGACAAAGGAAGTGAGGGTAACAGAGAGGGAGTGAGGGAAGAGGAGTGAGGAAGTGAGAGGACAGAGGGAGTGAGAGAAGGAGTGAGTAAAGTGGAGTAAGGTGAGTGAGGGAAGGGGAATTACTGAGGGAGCAAAGGAAGGAAAGAAGGGGAAGGGGAGTGAAGCAGAGGGACTGGGAAAAGGTGAGTGCGGGAGGAGAGTGAGGGGAAGGGAAGTTAAGGATGGGGAATGAGGATAAGTGAGGGAAGTGGAGTAAGGGAACGGGGGTGAGGGAGGGTGAGAGAAGGGCAGTGAGGTTGAGGAAAGAGGGGTGATAGAGGGTGGATAAAGGTGAGTGAGCGTAAGACAAGGGGAGTGAGGGAGTGAGGACATAGAGATAGTGAAGGAAGGAGTGAGAGAAGGGGACTAAGTGAGTGAGTATTGTAAGGTAAGTGAGGGAGTGTTGGTAAGTTAAAGGGAGTGAGTGTGAGGGAAGGGGGAGTTACAAAGTGAGGGGATGAGGGAGTGAGGGTAAGAGAGAGGGAGTGAGGGAAGGGGAGTGAGGATGTGAGAGGACAGAGGGAGTGAGAGAAGGTGTGAGTGAAGTGGAGTAAGGTGAGTGAGGGAAAGGGAATTACTGAGGGAGCAAAGGAAGGAAAGAAGGGGAAGGGGAATGAAACAGAGGGACTGAGTGCTGGAAAGTGATGGAGGGGAAAGAGGGGAAGGTGAGTGAAGGAATGGGGAATGAGGGGTAGTGAGGAAAGTGGAGTAAGGGAAGGGGGTTGAAGGAGGGTGAGAGAAGGCAGTGAGAGTGAGTAAAGAGGGGTGATAGAGGGTGGATAAAGGTGAGTGTGCGTGAGACAAGGGGAGTATAATATATATTTCACAATACAAAATACAAAATAACTTGTACAACATGTTATATGGTTTATTTTTGCTGTTCTCAGAATATATTGAAATTTACTAAAAACAGTGAGTTCAATACTACTCATCATATGACAGCGGGCAAAAAAAAACACAATCAAAAAGATTGTGTTTAAAAAACCCATACAACGTTTCAATAAATAATGTAAAACTTAGAAAAAAACATATCTTAAATGTTTTCTTCCAAATAAAAGTTTCTTACGTACATATCAACAATCACAAATTAATAAAACATTAGTATGTCATTATTATACTCTCAACGTAAAGTAATATAGAAACATAAATTACCAACATTTACCCGAAATACTCATTTTTGATTCATTTACTTTTTCACGAGGCCAAATAGTATATGAAAAGTCCTTTTTTTGGAAATTACTTAATAGTACTTTTAAACTTCCATTTACCCGACTTTCTGAATGAAAAGCTCCAACATCTATTCGATCATCTAACAATAGTTATATTTCCACCTCTGGCTCACTCATGATCAACATTTCCTATAATACAGATATCACTCACTATGTGATACACTTACACTACCTCTATGAGAACTACAAGTTTTTTATTATCTTAATCACTCTCACTCACAAAGTAATTTTAAACAGCAGACTAACTTTTTGTAAGTCAGAAGGCAAACGTTGTTTGAAAGTCAATTGAGTATCGTACAATAAGTCCAGCTTTTTTGACGTTTTAAATAAGCTGTGTAATGTCCTGATGTTGTAGAAGGACCATCATGGAAAATAATTGCTGCAGTTATAAAGGTTCTTCCTGAAATTGATAATTGAGAAGCCACAACATTTTTAATTAAAGTTGTCAATTTAGTTCCATCAGGTCTACATCGTTGGAACATTAAAATTACATACTGTCCATATCTTTGTATAAATAATGTTGATAACCTTGCAGAGTTACATTGGGTACAGACCATGTTTTGATTTGCTTCTCTAACGAGATTATTGAACGACACTGATTTGGAGTCTGGTAAAGTCAAATATAAAAATCTTTCAGTGTCTATTGTAGTACTACTTGAAAAGGAACAATTGTCGTAGTCATGCTGCCATTTATAAGAAAGGCCAAAAAGATTTTCAACATCTATACCTTCATCTTGCAATACAACAAGCATATACATTCGAAATTCCTGACAATCTTGCTGAATATTCTGTGAAAATTGATTTAGACCAGAACATGTCTAAAACATTTCGAATATCAGAAACACTTTCTATTTTTGATTTATCACTGCTAGATTTCTCAAACACAGTATTCAACAAACAACAAAATCTTTGATCCCGATTTTCTACAATCTGGTCTTGTAAAGTTTGGAGAAAAAAAACAATATTTAACCACTACATTAGCATAGCAGTTGACACCAGAACTGTTTTCAAACTGAAATCCAACAACATCTTCAACAGAATACTTTTCCTTTCTGCTTACAATTACTGGTTCATCTAGTTTTTTTCTTTTTACTACAACCTTGCTACAGTTTTTCTCATTTCTTCTTTTTCGGCGTACCACAGGCTTTTGAAATAAAGGATATTGAGGTAAATTTGGAGCATATTCTCTTCTTAACCTATTATACTCTTTCACACAATTTAGATCTGCACTAATCTTTGTCTCATCAAAATCAATCAAGTATAATCCAGATAAAGTTCTGACTCGAGATAAAGCAACATATGCCATACCCTCCTTGAACACAGAACTTCCAATATTCACCAAAGCACTATCTACACTTAAACCTTGAGATTTATGAATAGTCACCGCATATGCCAAACAAACAGGAAACTGTTTTCGGTGGACATACAAATCTTTTACAAGCAAAAACTGAGCAGAACAACAACTCAATTGTTGTACTTCTTCAATTCCATCAAATTTAATTTTCAAAAATTCTGTTTCATCTCTATTTCGGTAATTCACAAAATCAACAACATGACCCATTGCTCCATTTACTAAACCTCTTTCCACATCTAAATTCCGTGGTAAAATTATACAATTTAAACATGCATATAGACTCTTTTCAAAACCAGCAGTTTTAGATATTGTCTTCTCTAAAGAATCCAATTTTGATTTCAACTTTTCTGACATAATAGTAGCTCCTTCATGCTCTATCTTATCAATAGCTTCCAGTTTTATAATCTCTTGATTTTCTAACTTTAACATTTTGTTGTTGAAGATTGAACATTCTTGCAGAGTTGGCATCAAGCATATCACAGATTTGTTTTCAGCAATTTTCCTATAAATATTCTCTGGGAGAATATTTTCGTTTGGAAACAAATTTGAAAGTAATCGTGCCTGTAAACACTGGTTGTCCTTTCACAGGAGTTATCTGCAGTAGATCTCCAAAAACAATTATGTGTTTGCCTCCAAATAACACATCATACTCTGTTTTAAGAATTTGTTGCATTCTTAAATGCACAAAAGCAAGCATTACATTTGATACCATGCTTACCTCATCAATGATAAGAAGTTTAATTTTCTTCAGGACTCGGGAAACTTCACAACAAGCTTCTCCAGATAGCTTGTGGTATTGTAATTTATTATCATGCTCAACTGGCAGAATCAATAAATTATGTAAAGTAATCCCTTTAATGTTATGTGCTGCCAACCCAGTTGGAGCGGTAACAACACAAGAGAGCGGTGACTCAGTTCTTTTCTGTAGATAAGTTGCAATTCCTTTAATTAGAAAACTTTTTCCAGTTCCTACTTCTCCACTCACGTACATTCGGACAGGTTTAAATGACGTACATGAGCACTCTTTTTTCTCATGACATAAACCATGCTCAATCTGTTCTATGACTTCGTCATATATTTGTTTCTGCTCAACGTTTAGTTTTTCCAATTCTTCTAAGTTTACTACATCCTCCTGAGCTTGTTCCATTGCTCTTTCCACCTCATCCATGGCAGTGGCAGCTTCATTTTGGATAATTGGTCCTCCGAGTGGATCCTGACTCAACGAAGCAGAACTCTGACTGTCTTGAGAACTGTCTCTAGCAATCTCTGCTGCAATTGTAGCTTCTTGCTGTATTTCATCGTTCAACATTTGCAGATAATTAGTGAAAGCAGGACATACCATAGTATTTTTGCTTGCATTGAAAGAATCTTCATAACTGAGAAAATCTCCAAGCAGTTCCTCTTCTGTACGCCATGGCTTAAAGAGTTGCAAAAGAGCTAAATAGTAAAATTCCCTTTTGTCAGGAGATTCGCAACTCAATTTTCGATGATTAATCAAATGTCCTTTTCTTTGTTTCACCAGACATCCTTCACATCCAATTACAGCATATACTCCTTTATTGATATCTTCTGTAATATTCCTCTTAAAAGTATAGCTTTGCAGTACTTCATAGAGACAAACATTGTCAAAATGAGTACTTCTATTTGGATAGTATGTATCCAACATGTTTGTCTTCAAAATATCTGTACTGTTTGGTTCTTTCTCTGCCAAATACTCAATTTCTTGTACAGATTTCAAAACTCGGTTTCGTGTTGCAGCAAGACCTAGACTCACCCAAATGATTGTTCTAGATTTGGCATATAGACTTGCTGATGATAACCGATCTGAACATTCATATGCTCCAATTTCTCGATGCGACAACATCTTCAGACTGTAACTGTATAATCTTTTACATAGGCTCTTTTCATGAGAAATTTCTTCCCACATTTCCTTTAGTTCCGTCTTTTCTGATTTTGTTATGTAAGATGTTACATATCGAGGGACAGCAATAGAGTTGTTAGCAACATATTGAATATCCATGTTAGCATTCCACATGGACAAAATGACTGGGTTATAGTCATTTATGTATTTGGACTTTTCATTTCTTTTTAAGTTGGATGTATTTTTGGGTGATTTTCTTGTCACAGTATGTCGTAAAGATGACATCAAATTGTTCACTCTTCCTTTCGATGTTACTGGACGTGGAAATGCAAAACGACATTTTGTGTAGAACTTGTCCTTAGATTTGTATTTTCGACGACAGTATTTTCCACACCGATGGGTTTGAAATCGTAACACTTGTTGTCTTAAATTGTTTTCTTCTGTACTTTTTGGTACAGCACATGTAGCATATTGTTCAATAAAACTCATCATTGTCTCATCTGAATCTGTTCCGAATTTGGGGGCATCTTTGATCCATAGCAGCATATGTATGTGAGAAGCACCTCTTGCTTGATACTCCTTTCTCCAAAAGAAATCCAGAACCTCTCCAAGAGGAGGATTTTTTTGTTTGTGATAAAAGACATCATAGCTTCAAATCTATGATTGAAATACCTGCATACATTAACTGGATCCAAAGAGCACAGTTCTCCAGGCGTCTTGTATTCTATATTTTCTATGTTTGCATTTCCCTCTCGAAGAAATTGAAGTAAGTCTTCCCAAACATACTCAGCACAGCTAAGAGTAAGGAACCATGTAGGAGTTCCTAAGTTTCTTAGCATACATTTCAGTTCCCCATGACGACGGTACCAATACTCATTGGTACCACGCTGACATGCCATGAGATTAATTAGCTGAGACTCCAACATAGTGTCTTGCTGTTGGACTTTATCCATAAAGTCCCTTGCCGAAACATTTTGCAGATGTACTCCACTTTTCAGTATATGGTTCACTACATAAGAAAGTCCAGACAAGTCACTCTCAAACAGAAGATGAAACAAATATGGAATATGTTATGTTATGTTATGTTATTAAATCATTTATTGAGCGCACTAACACCGATTAGTTTCTTGGCGCTAGGTTTGACAGTAACACAACGAAGGTAAAGAGAAGGTAGATTAAAAAGCTTGTCTGAAAAGCCTGGTCTTCAGTGCTTTCCGAAAAGGTAGAAGATCTTAGCAGAACCGGATTTCCAGAGGAAAAGTGTTCCATAAGCAGGGGGCAAGTGTTGCAAACCTACGTCCACCAGAGCGTTTAAGTTTGAAAGGGGGGATCTGAAGAAGGCCTAGGTGGAGTGAGCGAAGGTTGCGGGAGGGAACATATCTGGTGATTAATTGATTAATGAATTTAGGGCTTCTGCCATGCAGCGATTTAAAAATCATACAGCCTGCTTTGAAGGTACAGCGTTGTATGATCAGAAGCCAGTGCAGTTTAATAAGAAGGGGGGTCGCTGCCTGCCACCTTGGTTGCTTCAAGATCATCCTAGCAGCATAGTTCTGTACCATCTGGAGACGCTTGAGTAGATAGCTTGGGAGACCCAAGTAGATGGCATTCGCGTAGTCCAGATGGGACAGAACAGTGGCGATCACAACCTGGGTAATAGCTTCTAGCGTTAGTAGTCGCCGGACCTTCCTGATTTTTTTTAGCTGGTAAAAACATTTGGAGACCACCTGGCCCACTTGTGCCTTTAGTGAAAGGTCACTGTCCACAATGACTCCAAGCGTTTTAGCCGATGATGATGGTTGCGGAGCTTGACCCAGATCTGAGGGCCAATATTGAGGACCCCAGTACTTAGCACTATCCCCAGTCAATACCAGTTCGGTTTTACCTGGATTTAATTTCAGTTGATTTTGATCCATCCAGGATTTAATAAACCTCATGGTTGACTGGAAGTGACTGACGGATTTTTCAGAGTTGTCAACGGTGAAGAGTAGCTGCAGATCATCTGCATAATTAAATACTCTCACCTGTTTGTCCCTCAAGGTTTGTATAAGGGGGAGTATGTATATATGAAAGAGATGAGGTGACAAGGAAGAACCCTGTGGCACTCCGCATGGGATAGGCTGTTTAACACCGGTTAGGTCCCCCAGGCGCACCGCTTGAGAGCGGTCCTCCAAGAAAGACCTCAGCCAGCAGGCCGCCGCGCCCTGTATGCCGGCCTGCTCGACACGGTCGACCAAGATGTTGTGGTCGACCGTGTCGAACGCGGCCGACAGGTCCAGGAGCACCAGGGCCTGGGGAGAGCGTCTATCTGCGCAGTCTCGGAGTGTGTCCAACACTGCAGTGACCACTGTGGAAAATTAGTGCGTTTTGGTGAACATTATCTGCGCCATCTTGCCTCTTCCCCTGATGCCACACTTTCGTCGTGCGCGCCCGCCATTTTAAGATGCCCCGATCAGAACCAACCCTTTTGCATGCCGCTGGCCCCTGACATAGCCCTTTGCCTTCGCTAAGCCTGCCCGCTGACCACCCCCTGCTTGCACCTGCCTTGAATCATAAACCCCTCTTCGGCGCTGCTCTGCCCCCGGCCCTCATCCTGTTCCCAGCGCGACACCTCCCTGCTTTCCTTTCATGATCTCCGGCCCTTAGATGCAAACCCCCCTTTTTCCCCGTGTGCCCGTTTTGTCCTCCCCGTTCCCAAGCCGACACCCAGCTCTGCCGATACCACCCTCGCCCCTCCCCGTACAATAGAAAGCTTCCCCCATCAAAGAAATCCCCGGGTTGATCAAAGCCCCCACCCCATGAGATCCAATCAAACTCCCCACATTCTGTGACTCGGCGGATTATCCAGCTGCGCGATGCTCATCACCTGTTGTGATTAGGGTGGGGATTTCAACTGTAAATGTGTGTGGGAACGGGCCCCAAAGGGGGATTCCGGGTATGTCTTTCCGTATATCAAAGCTTTGTCACATATATGTAAACTGCAATAAAAACCATAAAACACTGTATATAAGGGGCCAGGCCTCAAACGTAAGCTAGAGCACCTCAGAACGATACCTTCTGTCCGTTTCGTTGTGTTCTCCTCCGGAGAGAATAAAAAACCTTGTTTCCTGCTTTCTAGTCTCCAGCGCCTGCCTCTTCATTGATTTAAATAACTAGAGGGTCACAGAGGCAATACCGCCGGGCAAATATCGATTGTCCCCGACCCGATTGAAACTGTTTTTACAATTGGCGTCCCAAGCGTGGGGCCCATCAGCGACTCGTGGATCCAGTGGGAGAGGTCCCGACGACAGAGTGAACGACTGCAACGATCGGGAGAGCTCTTGCCCAATAGACCCTCGTCTGGCAGCCGATCATCGGAACTTCACTAGTTCCGAACAGACCTCTCTCGAGTGATCTACGGTCCTGACTGGGAACCATCAGGAGTGCCGTGAGAAATACGAGAAAAAAAAGAGGACGATCGGGCGCTGGATTCGGAAGACAAGAAACTGTCCACATGGTCCGGGTAAGGTCGTGTTGCCACGACTAGTTGCGAAATTTGTCTTGATTGCTTGATTGTTCAAAATACTAGTATTGCCTTGTTTATTTTTATTTAGAGATTCACTGTCTGCAAACGGAGAAGCAACAGGCTCTCTCTCCCTTTGCAAGCAGTGGAGGATAAGTAGGGTAGCAGCCGTGCTTGTTCTTTTTCTCCCCCACTCAATAATTGCTTGAAACTGAACTGTTGTTCACAAACTATTGTTTCCTGGAGATTCTCTGTCTGCAAGCAGGGAAGAGACCATCCTTTTTGCAGATAGTGAAAAGGGTAGGTGACGCAGATCTTTGCGGTCCTACTCATTCTCCCCATTGTTATTTTGTTGGTCTATTGTTTTTTTTTGGGATCCATGAGGTATTCACTGCCTGCAAACAACGTAGAATAGAAATATTCTGTCTAGTCTTTGCACCTAGTGATAAGATAGGCAGTGCTGACTTTTTAGTCCCTCGTTACGAGCCGTCATGTCTGTCTTCTCCCCATTGATAAATAGCCTGTTTAGCCCGGACCGGGTGTTAGAGGTGGACCATATGGCTCCACTAGAAGGCACCCCTAATAAGGACATGTTCATAAACTATGGGTTAGTTACCATAGCTTATAATAAATTATGGCACAGGTATACCGAAGATAGCCAAGACAAACAGTGGCCACTGGCAGGATCCTTCGACCTTGATAAAATAGAAACGTTAGAAATAGCCCTTCGAAATAATAAGACGACGCCAATTATGCTCGACAGTCTCGGTATGTGGCGCAGAGAGGCTACGAAACGACAGAGAAAAGACGAGGATAAACCAAGTAGGGAAATATACCGACAGGACAACCCCAGGACACCGCTACCCACAACTTACCCCCCGACACTATACCAAGGACGACCAGACTTAGGGTCAGACCAATGCGCTTTTTGTAGATATGTCGGACACTGGAAAGCCCAATGCCCGACTCTACTGAGCGTGAGTAGGAGCAGAGGACCGACAGGAACGACAGACCGACAGTACGAGAAAAGGCGCGAGACAGAGAAGAACCCGACTTACATAGACAGGCCAGACAGAACCACCACGTTTGATTATGCCCGATGGCACAGATTTCGCCAGGAAAATCTCAGCGGCATGATCAAGTTCTCCTAGGTCGGGCAATGTCAAGACGGGAACCCAGCCTCGTTTAAAAACTTACAGACGGAAAGAGATAATTATGACCGATAACTGTTTTTATATTTGTCTTGGGTCTTTGTATGTCGTACTTGTACTGTCCCCCGTCTGAGTTCGTGTGTATGTAATGTACAAATCTGCGTCATCCCTTTTACACGTGTTTCCGTGTTACTCGACCCCTGTTAGCAGAAACTTAACACAAAAGCAACCTGGAAAGAAAGAAATGATAAAACAAAATCCGTAGAACATTAATAAACTTGAACTTTTAATTTAACACAACAAACAAGGAATAATAACGATAAACTGTAGAAAATGGAAGTCAAACAGAACATTCGCCCCCCCCCCATTCTGGAACCTTCCAAAGTAGGGCAGGGTTACGGCTACGCCCAACCAACGGCAACCCATATAAGGCGAGCCCCGCCGCCAACTCTTGGTCAGGAAATCTTAACGTATGGGGGAGCCGGAGGAGAGACGGGAGCCCGCAGCCTGGGCATTTGCAGGTAGTCCCGCCACATGTCTCTTTGGCCGGCCGCAACGGGCCTGGAAAGACTAAGGTAGTCCCGCCACATGTCAAGAGGAGAGCGAGGCACCTCTTCCTTTTCTCTTCCGTCACGGCCGCAGCAGTCCTGGACGGCGGGATGTCCTGCACGTACCTCCACAACAATTTGTCCAAGTTGGGCTGGGAGGGAGAGGCGACGCGGACGAGCCTCTCCCACCTCCACCGGTAGGAGGTTTCCCAGCCCCCAGCCCGGCGCCGAACACCCCCAGTCAGGCGATGGTGCCCATACTTCCACAGCACCGGACACACCATGGTGGCACCCCAGTACTTGCGCAGCACCGAACACACAATGGTGGCACCCCAGTATTTGCGCAGCACCGAACGTACAATGGTGACGCTTGGGGAACACCGGATGTGGAGAGGCCTTCATGCAGGGCGATGAAAAGGAGCGGCATGGAGTGCACCGGGAGAAGGAGACGATGTGAACGAGTCTCCCTCGCCCCCCCAGGTGGGGGCATCACAGCTGCACCCCAGCTGAACGTCCCGCTCTCACAAAACAGGGACCTCTTCCCTTCACTCCAAAGGGTCTCTTCCATTCTTGCAAACTCGACGAGAGTGGCCCCTGTAGGGCCTCAAAATGGCGTCTGGATCCGCTGGAAGGCGGGCCCCGGCCACTAGAGTAACTTTGGCCAGCCATACAACTCGAACATTTGTCCCATGGAGCACGAGCCCCCATCTCCGACAGCATCTCCGCAGCCTTGAAGATCATGCAAAGGTCCCCGGCGGAGCCTTCGGCCTTAGCAGGTTTCCGGTAAGGGACGGCTGCTTCGATCGCCAACGAAACAAACATGACATTGCCACACCTTCTGTTAGCGTGAATTCTAGAACTGCCGAAAAGGACTCTGGTCCAGAACCGCCGAAAAGGACTCTGGTCCAAACTGCCAGTAATGGAAACATTTCCCCCTGATGCTGCTTCCGGACTGTGCCGGCCCCGCCCAAAATGGCGCTGGTATCAATCGGAACTTACGAACACCTCGTGGTGTTCCTTCGCACTAATATAAACTTGATGTTCTGAGATTTTTGTGATCCTTTGTACACTTGGCTAGAAAAGACAAGGAGAGCTCACTCGACGAACAGTATGAAAAGATCCCCGTTACAAACGTTGATTACGAATATACAATGTATTATATTTTTATAACTGATGTAAACCTCATTTACGATACATGCGTACGGTATGTATATAGGAAATCTGATTACAAACTGTTATGATTATGTTTCTAAATTATGAAAATATATGCCCCCGAACCCCCGGCCAATTAATAGACATTTTAGTCTCTTACAAATGAATGAGTAAAACTTTCCGATGCTTTTTACTGTCGCAAACGACGCCCCCCACTGTACGCACTTTAGCCATTGCCACGACCGACCAAATACGACCACACCCTCCTAATCCATATGCTGAAATGAATTTGCAAATTAAAGTCTTTGAAACTATGGACGGGTATTGCATGTTTTATTTTAAAACAATATGGGATGGGTAGGAAAGTTCTTTTTCTGTGCACCCTACTCTGCTCTCTCTTTAAGGTTAAAGGAAGATGGTTGCCCGGCCTTGGAGGACGGATCGGATCGACAACCCGACGCTCCGCATTAAAAGTACGCGACTGACTCATGAACTCTCGCGTAGAGGAAGACCGTGACTTCCAAGGATGGGTAAAACGAATGGTGTAAATGAGGGAATGTAAAAGGAGGGTGAAATGAAATAATGTAAATATTGTAAAGTACAACGTTCCGAAGTAGCAGGGACCCAAGAACCGAAGAACTTTAGAACGCCACGGCGTCGAAAGAGGTTTAAGGATCCCGATAGTGAGATATATCCTTTGACTAGATACCTCGCACTAGGCACCTCTGGTTTCCTTTTTATGTTTCCCCGCACACGCCCTACATGAACACACTACCCCCCCTCGACTCCGAAAACCATATCCCCGGGGACCCTGCCCCAAGGAGGAAAAGACGAGTAAGAGGTAAGTAAAGGACTTATGAATCCATGTATTTGAATGCGCGCGAATGCTGTCTCCCCCACCCCCCCTCTTTTCCTCCCTCTGCAGGTTACGTCAGAAATTACAGCCGAGGTGTGGCGAAGATCTGAGACCTTGCCATGTCCAAATACACGAAACGGACTAGCGCCGCAGGGTAGTGCCCAAGCACGCCTGCAAACTACTCACGTATCGAACAAGCCCGAAAAATTAGCACAACCTGATAAAAAGTGACCACCCTTAAACCAGACCGGAAGAATGAACCCATGTCACGTATGATGCGAAACTGTGAGGGAATGTGTGTGTGTGTGTGACTGAAGCATTGACCCAACTGGTCAAAGGACCGAGAATGCGAGAAAGTGCGACAAAATGGTACCTCCTTTTTTCTTCTTTCCTTTTCCCAAAGCACGTCCCCTCTACCCTGTCTAATGCTCAAACTGCATGATTACAAGATTCTAACGTGGACTCGTGAATACCCTTTACTGTGTAATGCACTAAATAGCCTTTCTTGAATGCACTGCCGCCCTCTCCGTTGCACGTGCACTATTTAGCCAGCCGTTGCACACTCTCTCTCTCTCTCTCTCTCTCTCTCTCTCTCTCTCTCTCTCTCTCTCTCTCTCTCTCTCTCTCTCTCTCTCTCTCTCTCTCTCTCTCTCTCTTTTTGCACTACCACTCTCCCGAGTGGTTAGCCCCGAAATTGGCAGATCGCCACCCCTAGCACACCACCTAATTGGCTTCAAATACCGTCAGTATTTGCACAAACATTTGTCTTTAATGCAATCACCCTGAGGCCGCGTCATTACCTCTCCTTTTCCGCTAGAAGTCAATAAACCCAGGTTGGGCCGTAAGGGAAAGGACAGGTAAGACAACAGAGGTTCCCTAATCTGGCCCGAAATAAGGGAACTACATGTCAACGGCTCCTATAGTATAAAACAAGGACCTCAGAATACGCGACCCTCCCCTCCCCGAATCGTCGCAATACCGAAACCAGAAAAACGATCACCCCCGTTGCCTCCCCTGTCTATGTCCCTGGTTGTTTCCCATAAATCCCCTGTCCTTCCTAGTTTAAGTAACCGGGCTGTAAAAGGTTACGTAGGACCCAGAATGATGTTTTACAAGGTTAACAGACTAGAGCAAGGTAAAGAAATCGTCAAAATGAACCTCGCAGTAGCTGAAAAACAGGATGCGCCGATAGAAAGGAAATGTTTAGCCATGTTCGTCTCTCAGCAAAATACCTGTGTAGTACCATGTTGACGACTCACTGTACCCTTTTGTAAATGTAAAACTCTAGAGAACGGCATATCTTTGCCAGATTTGTCTCCCGAAGGTGGGTTACCATCAGATGAACCGTCATGCCTGTAATAAATGATTATGAAGGAAGGTCATAGTAAATCCAGCAGGTCCGCCACCGGTCATTCATATGCCAGTTGTGAACGTTAAAAATGACGGACTTTTTCATTCTTTGCCTGGAGCTGGGAGAGAAATAGACTTTTTGATTATCTTCATCCGAAAATTTTCTAAAAAAACTGTCTTTTCAAACTTGTTTAAGGGTACTGCTGTTGGAGGAGAGAAGGACCGGATGTGGGAGCACGAGGCCCGACTGCAGACTAAGGGACACCTACGACATTGGCCAAGGCGAGACCACGACTGAAAAGAGCTGCAGGACGAGGCACTGTTTTCGACAGCATGAAAAGAAAGGGTCGACCTGATGCCCCTGCTCGACGTCCAGTGCCTGTCGACAAGTCCCCGCTCTCCGAATTCCGTCACACGCCCGCCTATTTGAAGTCTCTCGTTCCCCTAGTTTGTTCCTAATTTGGCCTTGCTCCATCCCCCTTTTTCCTCTGACCTACCCTATGGACTGTCTTGAACGCTCTTCTTTCATCGGAACTTTCTGACAATCACCTCAAAGGACACGGGGCGAAAAGGACCTTTCCGACCAGAAACGCGAGGAAAGGGTCGTGCCCTGCAACGCAGAACTAAGAACAGAGCCGGACTTGTAGCTCCACCGCCGGTGCTCAACAGCGCCAACGAAAGACCACAAAGAACAATGAGAACTCGTAAACTTCGAACATTTGACATCCTCAAACCACCGTTTTTTTCTACGCCTCATTTCTCTCCCAGCCACCATTGTATTGATCCTGCTCCAATCCGAATCCGAAATATGTATTAACCTGCCAGTTTATGTTATGATATGTACTTGTTGCTCGCCGTTTTTTGTATTTCATTCCTATGACTTTCCTGCTGAACAAATTTATCAAAGTTCATCAAATAGATGCACCTCCAAAAAAAAACTAGAAACCTCAAAATGTATTGTTTACAACTCTTTATCTTGGGTTTCCTACCGTTCTCTCTCTCATGCTCACCACAATAGACCCGAGTAGAAAATGAACCAACAAGATGTCTTGAATATGTTAAAGGAGGGACTGTGGAAAATTAGTGCGTTTTGGTGAACATTATCTGCGCCATCTTGCCTCTTCCCCTGATGCCACACTTTCGTCGTGCGCGCCCGCCATTTTAAGATGCCCCGATCAGAACCAACCCTTTTGCATGCCGCTGGCCCCTGACATAGCCCTTTGCCTTCGCTAAGCCTGCCCGCTGACCACCCCCTGCTTGCACCTGCCTTGAATCATAAACCCCTCTTCGGCGCTGCTCTGCCCCCGGCCCTCATCCTGTTCCCAGCGCGACACCTCCCTGCTTTCCTTTCATGATCTCCGGCCCTTAGATGCAAACCCCCCTTTTTCCCCGTGTGCCCGTTTTGTCCTCCCCGTTCCCAAGCCGACACCCAGCTCTGCCGATACCACCCTCGCCCCTCCCCGTACAATAGAAAGCTTCCCCCATCAAAGAAATCCCCGGGTTGATCAAAGCCCCCACCCCATGAGATCCAATCAAACTCCCCACATTCTGTGACTCGGCGGATTATCCAGCTGCGCGATGCTCATCACCTGTTGTGATTAGGGTGGGGATTTCAACTGTAAATGTGTGTGGGAACGGGCCCCAAAGGGGGATTCCGGGTATGTCTTTCCGTATATCAAAGCTTTGTCACATATATGTAAACTGCAATAAAAACCATAAAACACTGTATATAAGGGGCCAGGCCTCAAACGTAAGCTAGAGCACCTCAGAACGATACCTTCTGTCCGTTTCGTTGTGTTCTCCTCCGGAGAGAATAAAAAACCTTGTTTCCTGCTTTCTAGTCTCCAGCGCCTGCCTCTTCATTGATTTAAATAACTAGAGGGTCACAGAGGCAATACCGCCGGGCAAATATCGATTGTCCCCGACCCGATTGAAACTGTTTTTACACCACTGCCTCCGTTGAATGTGCAGGCCGAAATCCAGCCTGATGGGGGTCAAAGCAGGAGGACCCCTCCAAAAAATTAGAGAGAATTTTCGCCACGTGTGCCTCTAGAATTTTTGCCAAGTAAGGCAACAAGGAGATGGGCCTGTAGTTTGCCTTACATGCAGGGTCAGCCCCGGGTTTTTTTTAGTAGAGGTATGACCGTGGCTTCTTTGAAAGCAGACGGGACTATGCCCGACAAGAGGGAGTCATTTAGGAGGGCAAGAACAGGGGTAGGGTAGGCAGAGAAGCATTCTTTCAAGATGCGGGGGGGGGCAAATATCCAGTGGGGAGCCGGATTTAACTCTCATCAATAGTTCCGAAAGCTGGCCATGAGTTATAGGTTGAAAGTTGGTAAGGGGGCAGAACCGGTCTTGATTGCCATGCCGGTCGTGATTGGGGTCTTTGATTGGGGAATGCTAGATTTTATATCTGTGATTTTGTCACTAAAGTAAGTGTTAAGTGAATCACACAGGCACTGAGTAGGGATTACTTTAGGACGGACATTCTCCAAGTTGGTCAGTTCATTAAAGACAGAAAAGATATCTTTAGATTTGTTTGTTGAGTCTAGGATACGAGAAGAGAAATACTCTGTCTTTGCTGCAGAGATGGCATTCATGTATTCCTTCCTCGCCCTAGTATATTTAATTTTTCCCTCAGTATCATAATCACGGCGCCACAGGCGTTCAAGATGCCGGAGGGCCAGTTTCCTACTTTTCAAGTCGGCTGAGAACCATCTGTTGGCGTCCGTGCGCCGTGCTAGTCTAATTCTTTTGTAAGGGGCATGAAGATTGCTGGCCGCTTGTAGCCAGTCGGTTAGAGTGGAAACTGACAGGTTAATGTCGTTATCCAGGGAAGGGACATCATTGGCTAGTGACTGTAGGAAAGCGGTCTTATCCATTGCGTTCCAATTTCTGGCTAATCTGCCAGTGATTGGCACAGTGGTTCTGATATGCTTAACACAGGTCTTAAATTTAAGAATAAGATGGTCTGACCATAGGCAAGGCAGGGTTAGCGGGGAGGACACACATGTGGTATTAGACCACACTTGGTCTAGTATGTGTCCTTTATCGTGGGTGGGGGAAAGCACCAATTGCTTGAAGTTAAGGTTAGATAGAAGGTCAGTCAATTCTGCCGATTGAGAGCCCTCTGCTGGGTCTTTATACCAGTAATTAAAATCACCTACTAACATGACCCTGGTGTGATCCAAAGCCAGGTTAGCAACTTGCTCACTAAAAGCCATGGGAAACAGTGGCATTGAAGTGGGCGGTCTATACAAGAGAACACATGCTATAGTCATGTGGGGAGTAGCAATTTTTAATACAAGGTTATCTGTGTTGACTAGCGTCATGCAGGTAAGAGTGGTGACATCCAAGCTGGAATGGATAATCGCCGCGACTCCACCTCCTCCTTTCCCGATAGCGCGGTCTGCCTGAATAATGTAGTAGTCAGGTGGCAGTGCTGCTATAATATCGGGTGCTGAAGTAGGGGTTAGCCAAGTTTCTGCCAGAAGGAGGATGTCTGGCTTCTCCGTGTCTATTAAAAGGAAGATGTCCATCTGATGCTTGACAAGGGAGCGAGTGTTAAGATACAAGATAGCGAGCTCATTGGGGGGTAGATTGGGCGAGGCCAGACATGCTGCACGAGTGGAAAGGTGACAGCCTTGGCTCAGGATACCATGCTTACAAAGCTGATGGAGTGTATCCTTTGATAGAAGTAGATGGTCGTTGTTTGTATTACACTCCATAAGATCGGCCCTGGAGTAATGGATAGTTTGGGTACTATGAGGTGCCCCTAGTCCCGGACGGTCGCGGACGGGCGCAGACGGGCTTTCCTTAGGCGCGCCTTCGGCGCGCAATCGTTGCGCCCGCTGCGCTCGTCCGCTGCGCTTCCGAGGGAAACACATGATTTATGGGAGTGTGGGCGGAAGGGGGGGGGGCGTGGCCTCCGAAGGGGGCGTGGCCTGTGGGCAGAGCGAGGCGCGAGTGAAGCGTTCTACGCCAGGTGACAGCAGCGCTTTTCCGCTTTCCACAGGCGTCAGGGGGTGAGTGGCCAGTTAAAATACACAAGAATCACAACAATTTTTAAAAGAGACTATCTCCCGGCTTTCCGCCTCAGGAGTGTTACTACAAATGGCGGCGCTCGTAGTTCAGCGTCCCTATGTAGTGAGGGCGGGGGGCGTGGCCTCTGAAGGGGGCGTGGTCTGCGGACGGAGCGAGGCGCGAGTGAAGCGTTCTACGCCAGGTGACAGCAGCGTTTTTCCGCTTTCCACAGGCGTCAGGGGGTGAGTGGCCAGTTAAAATACACAAGAATCACAACAATTTTTAAAAGAGACTATCTCCCGGCTTTCCGCCTCAGGAGTGTTACTACAAATGGCGGCGCTCGTAGTTCAGCGTCCCTATGTAGTGAGGGCGGGGGCGTGGCCTCCGAAGGGGGCGTGGCCTGCGGGCAGATCGAGGCGCGAGTGAAGCGTTCTACGCCAGGTGACAGCAGCGCTTTTCTGCTTTCCACAGGCGTCAGGAGGTGAGTGGCCAGTTAAAATACACAAGAATCACAACAATTTTTAAAAGAGACTATCTCCCGGCTTTCCGCCTCAGGAGTGTTACTACAAATGGCGGCGCTCGTAGTTCAGCGTCCCTATGTAGTGAGGGCGGGGGCGTGGCCTCCGAAGGGGGCGTGGCCTGCGGGCAGAGCGAGTGAAGCGTTCTACGCCAGGTGACAGCAGCGCTTTTCTGCTTTCCACAGGCGTCAGGGGGTGAGTGGCCAGTTAAAATACACAAGAATCACAACAATTTTTAAAAGAGACTATCTCCCGGCTTTCCGCCTCAGGAGTGTTACTACAAATGGCGGCGCTCGTAGTTCAGCGTCCCTATGTAGTGAGGGCGGGGGGTGTGGCCTCCGAAGGGGGCGTGGCCTGCGGGCAGAGCAAGGCGCGAGTGAAGCGTTCTACGCCAGGTGACAGCAGCGCTTTTCCACTTTCCACAGGCATCAGGGGGTGAGTGGGCAGTTAAAATACACAAGAATCACAACAATTTTTAAAAGAGACTATCTCCCGGCTTTCCGCCTCAGGAGTGTTACTACAAATGGCGGCGCTCGTAGTTCAGCGTCCCTATGTAGTGAGGGCGGGGACGTGGCCTGCGGGCAGAGCGAGGCGCGAGTGAAGCGTTCTACACCAGGTGACAGCAGCGCTTTTCCGCTTTTCACAGGCGTCAGGGGTGAGTGGCCAGTTAAAATACACAAGAATCACAAAAAATTTTAAAAGAGACTATCTCCCGGCTTTCCTCCTCAGGAGTAATACTACAAATGGCGGCGCTCGTAGTTCAGCGTCCCTATGTAGTGAGGGCGGGGGGCGTGGCCTTCGAAGGGGGCGTGGCCTGCGGGCAGAGCGAGGCGCAAGTGAAGCGTTCTACGCCAGGTGACAGCAGCGCTTTTCCGCTTTCCACAGGCGTCAGGGGGTGAGTGGCCAGTTAAAATACACAAGAATCACAACAATTTTTAAAAGAGACTATCTCCCGGCTTTCCGCCTCAGGAGTGTTACTACAAATGGCGGCGCTCGTAGTTCAGCGTCCCTATGTAGTGAGGGCAGGGGGCGTGGCCTACATACAATACAATACATAGGCGACACCTTGGATCTTCTGTATATAATCTTAAAGTCCGGTATTCAGATGCAGGAATTTGAACAGATCGGTCATCATATCGACCACCTTGACCTGTTGGGAATAACTGAGGAAAACAACGAGCTTCGAAGCTTTCTTCCCATTCACTAATGGGACTTCCTTTTGCCTCTTTCATTTGGAACAAGTCAATAGCATTCCCCATTACTTCTTTGGAATGCAAAGGATGAACACTATAATGTTCATAAATTTGTTCACTTCTGGACACAACCACTTTTTCAATTTGCCCAGCTGGCAAATCACTGTCCTTTTCTACAGTTGTTTCCTCTTCCCCTACATATTCATTTTTGTAATACTGATTGTTTTTTACCAAATACAACGTTGCCTTTTTGACTTTCCTAACATCCACTAATTCTTGCCAGATTTTCGTACTCTTTGTAGGAACGCCATTAACTAGAAAAACCAGAGGTTCCTCTTTCACTTTTTTAACACCAACTGTATCAATATTTTTCTTTAAATCTAGAGGCAAATAAACAACTCTTCCCTTTAATCCTCTCTGTAAATCTGAAGGAGGCAATTTCCCTGTCTTAGGCTCCATGCGAACAATAGCCTGAAATGGATGCACACATTGAATCAGAATAGACTCATAAGTATTTAAATCCATCAATTCAGAAGGAATGTTTACCAACTCAAGATTATTATGTACAGCTCTAGCAGGCATTTTGTTTTCATTTAATTTATTATATCAATATTTACAAATACGCAGATCAGAACCCAAATCAAAACAATTCTCTACCAACAAATAAGTTGCAAAATCCTTCCACTCATTATTATTTTCCTTTTCACTTTTTACATATAAATCAACTAACCTAGTCTGATTCTTATAATGAGTTCGTCGACAACACACACAAGAAAAATGTGGCCTTTCACTTGAAATGACCTTAAACTTTGTAATTTCATGGTCAAAATGTTCTGTACTTAAATTCTGTACATTCTCCTCCACATTACCTTCTATTACTGTATCAGTTCCTGCACTGCCCTCTTTTTCACCAGAGTAACTCAATTTCTTCACAAATGTTGTTCACATCTAATACAGATCCATGCAAAAGAGCACTGTTCCACTTTTTTAACATTAGTGCTGGACTTTTTGCATAATACAACCTTCTCACTAATTTCCTCACTTTAGTATGATGTACTGCTAACATCCTAAAATGATGAAAAACACTCTAGAAAGACAAGCCAGTGAATGCCCATGCAAACCTGTTTTTTCTCTTACTCTACAAGGATCTAACTCTTGCAACATTTTAATTTTTTGTTTTAGACTTTTCTTAGTATATGTACGTAAGAAATTGCGACACAAATCAATTGAATCCTGTCGCACACTACAATTACTACTACAATTCCAAGTGTACACTGGAGCCTTAGGATGTCTCCCTAAAACTTCATCAGCTAACACCTCTTCTGCATTTCTAGGCACAATTTTTTCTTTTTCAATCGGACAACCGTCCTTCACCTCATATCCTCGACTACTGGTGTCAACTGCATGCACCAAATCATTATCCTGAAAATAACTCTCTTCATTAAAAAATGGCTCACAACTTGAACTATGCTTCCATTCTCCATAAAAAACATCACAAAAATGAGTTTGATTAATTACTCTTTTCCACTTACTTTTTGATTTCAAAACATTGATGACCTTGTCTAGTGTACAAATTCTATTGATTACTAAAATAAATTAAAAAAATTCATTTCAAAAGCCTGATCAACTATCCTCTCTATACTTTTTTTTTCTTATATAAATCCGTTTTCCTTTTGCAATTTTTAAAATTTTTTAATAAATGTAAAACAATTCTGTTATAAAACATTCACCTACGAATGTCAATGAACTGATTTTTACGTCTATTAATATAGACAATATCATCTCCATAAACTTTTTCTACATTTTTGCTGGGATTTTGCTTTTTCTTTGTAGTTGCAGAAATTTTTTTTTTCTTTTGTGCATTATCTTGACTTTGTTTACATTGAGTTAATATCCGTATGAAATGCTTAGTTGCCTTACCAGGAACATTCTTCTTTTTCTCCGTATTTTGTTTTTTACATACATCTTGTAATTGCGTTTTCTTGGAAAAGTAAGTTTTCTTATATTTTTTTCGTGAGATTTTGTAGGCATTTTGCTTCTTCTTTTTCTTGATAATTACAATCTATTGTAAAGAAAAAATAACATATTATAGACCACTACTAACATACTACATAGCAATTACAATAACGTAACGATATAAACACTAGTTTACAACATAAGTAATTTTATAGCACAGCAACTGTGTCTCACCAGAGTAGGAAATCATGCAGTGAGTGCTGTTTCTCACTTTATGGCAGTGCAGAACAGGTTCAACATTAATGTCACTCTCTGACTGCACTATCTCTCTCTTTGCGTGTGTCGTCTCACTCTCTGCCTGCGCCATCTCTCTCTTTGCATGTGTCATCTCTCTCTTTGCGTATGTCATCTCACTCTCTGCCTGCACCATCTCTCTCTTTGCTTCTGTCATCTCTCTCTTTGCGTGTGTCATCTCACTCTCTGCCTGCGCCATCTCTCTCTTTGCGTATGTCATCTCTCTCTTTGCGTGTGACATCTCACTCTCTGCCTGCACCATGTCTATCTTTGCATGTGTCATCTTACTCTCCGCCTACACCATCTCCCCTCTGCCTGCATCATGTCCCCCACCACCTACGTTATCTCTCTCTTTGCGTGTGTCATCTCATTCTCTGCCTGCACCATCTCTCTCTTTGCGTGTGTCATCTCACTCTTTGCCTGCGCCATCTCTCTCTTTGTGTGTGTCATCTCACAGAGAGAGAGATGCCACAGGCACAGGGAACATCTCTCTCTTTACGTGTGTCATCTCACTCTCTGCCTGCACCATCTCTCTCTTTGCATGTATCATCGCACTCTCTACCTGCGTCATCTCTCTCTTTGCATGTGTCATCTCACTCTCTGCCTGCACCATCTCTCTCTTTGTATGTGTCACCTCTCTCTGCCTGCGCTATCTCACCTTCTGCCTGCATCATGTTTCTCACCGCTTGCATCATCTCTCTCTTTGTGTGTGTCATCTCACTCTCTGCCTGCATCATCTCTCTCTTTGCGTGTGTCATCTTCTGCCTGTGCCATTTCTCTCTTTCTGTGTGTCATTTTACAGAGAGAGAGATGCCACAGGCACAGGGAACATCTCTCTCTTTGCGTGTGTTATCTCACTCTCTGCCTGCATCATCTCTCTCTTTGCGTGTGTCATCTCTCTCTGCCTGCGGTATCTCACCATCTGCCTGCATCATGTCTCTCACCGCCTGCATCATCTCTCTCTTTGTGTGTGTTATCTCACTCTCTGCCAGCATCATCTCTCTCTTTGCCTGTGTCATCTCACTCTTTGCCTGCGCCATGTCTCTCTTTGTGTGTGTCATCTCACAAAGAGAGAGATGCCACAGGCACAGGGAACATCTCTCTCTTTGTGTGTGTCATCTTACTCTGTGCCTGCATCATGTCTCTCTTTGCGTGTGTCATCTCACTCTCTACCTGCGTCATCTCTCTCTTTGCGTGTGTCATCTCACTCTCTGCCTGCACCATTTCTCTCTTTGCATGTGTCATCTCACTCTCTGCCTGCACCATCTCTCTCTTTGCATGTGTCATCTCTCTCTGCCTGCGCTACCTCACCCTCTACCTGCATCATGTCTCTCACCGCCTGCATCATCTCTCTCTTTGTGTGTGTCATCTCACTCTCTGCCTGCATCATCTCTCTCTTTGCGTGTGTCATGTCACTCTCTGGCTGCACCATCTCTCTCTTTGTGTGTGTCATCTCTCTCTTTGCCTGTGAGATAGTGCAGGCAGAGAGTGAGATGACACACGCAAAGAGAGACATGGTGCAGGCACAGAGTGAGATGTCACACGCAAAGAGAGAGATAACACAAGCAAAGAGAGAGATGGTGCAGGCAGAGAGAATATACAAAGGCATCTACCATGTCATTTCAGTCTCTACCTGCGTCATCTCAACACTGTCATCTCACTCTCTGCCTGCGCTATCTCACACGCAAAGAGAGAGATGACACACGCAAAGAGAGAGATGGTGCAGGCAGAGAGTGAGATGACACATGCAAAGAGAGAGATAATGCAGGCAGAGAGTGAGATGACACACACAAAGAGAGAGTTGATGCAGGCGGTGAGTGACATGACACATGCAAAGAGAGAGATGACGCAGGTGGTGAGAGACATGATGCAGACAGTGTTTTGTCTGTGCTCATACCATCTCACCGTCTCTCTGCACCATCTTTACAGATTAGAAAAACGTGCAAATATAATTCTTTCTTTCACCCAGACACTTCTGTGATCCTGGTCAAAATAGTCTGACACTTATACTAGAGAAGTAGGTGTATTCTGTTAGTTAGACCCTTCTGGGCATGTGAGAAGTGGAGTATGTTAAACATAGTTTGTCTCTAGACAGGCTACAAAGACAGTTAACAGAAAGGTAGGAGAGAGCACATGGAAAAGAAAATGGCTGCCAGAAATACAAAATGGCTTCCAGCTCATGCCAACAAATCTGTCTAATATTCAACACATGGGCTGAGTTCTCTGTCTTAAAGACATGACTGTAATAAATGGTTTTAGTAAAATGAGCACTTTTAAAGTTTTTCACCAGGATTTTACATGTAATCTACCATGTCTGTGTCTGCTTGCACTATGTGTGCCTGTGCTAATACTATCTCACTGTCTCTACTGGCAAAAAACAGACCATATATATAAGCAAGACATAACATTCCTTATTCATTTCAACAGCACACCCTGGATCTTTATTGCACAGCTTAGAGCCTATTTGGGAACTAAGAGGCCTGACACACATGCTGCCTAAGATTCTCTACTAGTACATATCCTAAAGCCTAACTGACTTTAAGAATACATGTATTCCTATATTTTTAAGCACATCAACTAAGCAAATTATTCACCCAGATTCATTTAAAATCAAGCTTGACTCACAGTGTGATCTTACACACATGACCAGGATGTTACATGTAATCTACCATGGCTGTCTTTGCATGCACTATGTTTGTCTGTGCTCATACTATCTCACTGTCTCTACTGGCAAAAAACAGACCATATATATATATACAAGCAAGACATAACATTCCTTTTTCATTTCAACAGCATACCCTGGATCATTATTGCACAGCTTAGAGCCTATTTGGGAACTAAGAGGCCTGACAGATATGTGATCCTAGTAAAAAATGTTAAAGCCATACATTTTACGAAAAAACATTGAGCATAGTAAATTATTTAAGACAAAGAGCACATCCCATATAAATGACCACTACATTACAATGCAGAAACCTGACTCATTTCCAAAATACATTTCCAATATGCACCATTCGTTTTTTGCCAGCATTACATACAAACATGAGACACAATGCATAAAGAAATAGTACCCTATAAGTAAACAGATGCAAACTGTGAGGAGACATTATAAAAAAATTTGCAAATATAATTCTTTAATTTACACAGACACTCAGTGTGATCCTAGTTAAAAAAATTAAAAACAATCATTTTACCTAAAAACATGTACCACAATAAATCATTTAAAAGATAGCGCACAGCCCATATAAATAAGCACTACATTACAGTGCAGAAACCTGACTCATTTCCAAAATACATTTCCAAAATGCACCATACATTTTTTTCTAGCCTTACAAAAAAAACATGAGACACAATGCAAGAATAAAGAAGCCCAATATGCTTGTTAATCTTCCCCATAGTGCATACAGCACTCTATCTATATTAAATGAATCATTACTCACCTTTAAAAATGCTTTTGAAGATTTAGAACAGTGGCAGTCACAAACCAGATTTTCTTATGCAGAATCTCTGAATAATGCTTCTTTCACTGCAGCCTCAGAATAATGGCACAGATTCCCTCTGATTTCAGACCCATTTTCATGTACATAACCAATGAAATTGCTTCCCACACAAATTAAAAACCAAACTAACATTTTATTTGGTTCTACATTTCAACACTTTGAAACTCACATAATATTCACCCATCCCCTACTGCTCTTTCTGCCTGTTACCATGGTAACATTCCACACATCACCTAACTGAGCACACAGGTGAAAAGTTCATGATACTTTGTTGCAAATGAACCCAGCAAGGGTGTTTGACTTCTCAATATAGCAGCTTATCCTGTGCAATGTTTCTTTCAATGACTTTTTCTCATCCATTAGAATTACTTCTTTCAAAAAACAGAAGCATGCACCCTAATGTTCAGTGGAGAATTTTAAGAAACCACCAATCATTTCTTCTTTTTCAAGTGCACTGAATCTCAACCACTTTTTTTTCATAACTCCTACTTTCAAACTGCCATTTCATTTCCACAACTCATCTGATCCTTCAAGATGCCTAAAGTCTGGATTGTGGGTCATAGCTTTGTTCACTGGAGTGAAAAGTATGCAGCAACAGAGGTATTCCCAACCTTGATTTACCAAATGTGGATATTATGTGGATTGGCCAGAGAGGATTGAGATGTCACCAATTGATACCATTGGTAAAATCATTTATGCATCTACCACACCCTGACCTCATAATTGTGCACTGTGGTGGCAATGACCTGGGCACTTTGACTGGGGTAGGTCTGGAAATGCTTTTAAAGGACACCTTTGGGCAATTGATGTCACTTTTTCCAAAAACTGCCTTGGTATATTCTAATATATGCCAAAGGCAAAAATGGAACTGGTCCAACCAATTTTGTCCACAGATTTAGAAAGCAAGGAAACATGTGAATAAACCTGTTTCTGCTTTCCTCAGAGACTATGGTATGTGTTCTATATACCACAACAACTTGCGTTACAACATGCAAGGCATCTATAGGAGAGATGGTGAACATTTTACAGATGAGGGGAATAGAGTCTTCCTCTTGAATTTTAGACTCTGCATCGGTACCTACTTGTAGGTACAAAAAACACCCACATAACACAACAGCTCTTTTCAGAGCTACCCTAACTCTAAGCACTCTAAATTCTTTTTTTTCTCTTTTTTTTCACTGTTTTTCCCCATGGTGCGCTCAGGGTACGCGTACCTGTAAACGCCCATGTACGCGCACCCTGAGCTTACTCCGCGAAATTTACCCAAATTTTTTTTATTTTTTTGCCCTTTGTGGTCCTTCTATGCCCCCCTGACAAAACCTAGGGGGTCAGGGGGTCTCTACCCTTCCCCCTTTCAACGTTTTCTCCTTTTATTTTTCACCTCTTGTGTCTCGGTTCTACCGAGACACAAAATGGTGGACTCTCCGGACTGTTTCGAATGTTGACAGACACCCAAGAGCCAATCAGCTTTCCGCTCGCGCACTTCCGTGGCGCGCCGGGTGCGCTTACCGGTACGCATACCCAAAGCGCTCGGAGCGCGCATATAGATATATATGTGTTTTTGAAGTTAATTTTCATAAAAACCACTTGAGCGATTTTCACCAAATATAGAAAAGGCACTACTACGTACCAGTCCCTACCATTTTGCCAAGTTTGGTGTAATTCCGTTCAGCGGTTCGGGCTGTAGCCGTGTCTAATCGTCCTATGGAAATTAACATGGGGAAAACACATTTTGGGACCCCCCTTTTTTCTCGGCCCCTGCTTCACGAATCCCCACGACACTTTCAGGGAAGGAGCGGAGCGTAACGGGCCATCTTCTTTGAGAAATTCACAAAGATTCGTCCACCGAGGCCAAAGTTATTCCCAATAGAATGTTGCAGATTTCCTATGGAAACTAGCTCCTAACTATAACTACCTACTGGCGGTGTTGGTTTTGGGCATGCTGTATAATGTGCCTGCTCTGTAATTTTTGGTATATCATTTATAACACCCAGTACTAAAATTCATCTGTGTTATACTAACCATTTAGGTTACACCATATATTGCTTTTCTGTGCTGTGTTTTATACAAAAAATTATCATTTTCAAACCCAACAGCTGTAACTTTAACAAATGCAAGACCTATGGCATTGCAAATGCTTGTTTCAATTGGAGCCTGTGTTGTTGTTCGGAACACAGGCTCCCATTGAAATCAATGCGAGTCCGACCGAAAAATGTTCGGGAACATCGCAATTGGTCAGTTGGACTGGCGGAACCCATTTTGGTTGTAAACGATTTCGAAACCAATTTGGTCGGTTGGTTGCATGTTAGTACGATGTGCACAATATGCTAGGAGGCAGAGTTTAGTTGCTGAGTACAAAGGCAATGGGCTGAGGCAACTTCTGCCCATGAATGTATTCCACAACTTGGAATTCTTTTGTTTCAGTTTGTTGATGAGGATTATTGTTTTATTTTTGGTCTCGTTGGTTTGGTTAATGGGTAATCGCCATGGCCAGTTGAGTGATGCATGGCGTATGGGGGGGGTGCAGAGGCGTGAAGGAGGCCTACTTACATTGAATTGTTTTTGTATAGCAGTGTTTGCATCCTGTTTGGCAACAGGGTATGATGGAGGCGCACTAATGTACTATCATGTGTAATTACTGGCCAACTACTTGAATAACATGGCTCAGGCTATATCCCGTAAGCACAAAGTTTTGACTTGGAATGTCCGAGTCCTGAATGACTTCAGGAAGCTAAGGAAGGCATTGTTCTATCTTAGCAGACATGAGCTTGACTAACGTTTTTGCAGGAATCGCACTTGCCCCTCAATAGCAGGATGCTCAATTGCCAAGGGCTCCTGGGAAATACACATGTTGCGGGGCTTCACGCCTCACGTCCAGGGCATGATCACTTGGGTCAGTCCTAAAGCTGGTCTTAAATGGGTACTGCTGGCCGTTGATTTGGACGGGAGGTATGTAATCACTAGATGCAGCGGGTGGGGGCTGGAAATCACGTTAGTTAACATATATGGACCAAATTATGATGACCCTACGTTTTTTACACAGTTGCTCGAGGTGGCGAGCAGACTTGGAGTGACTTTAAATGCATATGGGATCCACAACTGGATAGATCCGGAGGCCCAGACAGATGCCTTACAGCTGCGGCACGCGCGATAATTGATGAGACAACGCAGTTAGAACTCTGTGATGTTTGGAGAACTCGGTCACCGTGTAGCGGTGGGTACACTCACTATTCCGCTTATCACAACTTGCACACAAGAATAGATCACTGGTTAGCCTGAAGTGACTTATACTCCCACACCCAAAGCTGCGAGGTCCTCCCCCGCTCCTACTTGGATCACTCGCCGATACTGTTGGTATTGGATTGCCCCCACTCTCAAATCCCCCCTTTACATGGTGTTTTCCCCCTTACTCATTACTTGATAATGTCTCAAAGTCAGAATTGTATGAAGCTATTGAAACCTACTTAGAGATCAGCATCGGGTCAGTGGAGACTTTCTTTGTAGTTTGGGAAGCCTTTAAGGTCTACATTAGCGGTATAGATATGACCAAACACTCTGGTGTTCTTAAGGCGTTACATAAGCAGATTTCAGACTTAGAGAGGAACCTGAAGTCCCTAGAGTGCAAGTCCCTCACTGGTAGTTCCGACCAGGCGACGGAAGAGTTCAAAGTGTTGCTAAAAGAATATCATGAGACGGCTGAAGCGGAAATCAAGCACATGGGTAAATACGCTACGGCCCGCACTTATAATGAAGGTGATCGGCCGAGACCGGTGCTTGCCTCACTGTTGTGTACACGTAGGGAGAAAGCGGAGGTGACAATGGTTAATGATGAAAATGGGGTTCGCTTGACGGAACCGACTGATATAGCGAACAGATTTAAACAGTATTGTTCAGCACTGTGTACCTCTAGACATGAGGGCCTTGACGCTGACATGCTGGAGTACTTGGCACACATTAAACTCCCCTGGTTAACGAATGCCCATCAGGAATATCTTATGAGTCCTCTGAAGCATTTTCGGGCATGAAAGCCGGTAGCGCCCCAGGCTTAGAGGGACTTACAGTCTCCTTTTATAAGAAGTTTAAGGATTTACTTATCCCACATTTAAGCACGGTATTTGAGGAAATGGGAGCCTCCGGCCGGATGCCCCCTTCAATGAGGGAAGCTCTTATTGTGGCGATACTCAAACCTGATAAGCCATCTTCAGAATGCTCCTCATACCGCCCGTTATCACTCCTGAATGTCGATACTAAGCTCTACGCCTAGATCTTGGCGAATAGACTGGCCCCACTTGTCCCAATTCTGGTAGCACCGGAGCAGGCTGGGTTCGTCCCAAACAGAAACCTAACCTATAACCTAAGAACAGTATTTGGTGCCATTCAACACACGAGCCAGGACGTGCGAGCGGTCGCTGTATTTCTAGATATGGAGAAAGCGTTCCACTAAGTTAAATGGTCATTAATGTCCCAAGTATTGACTAAATTGAGGTTAGGAGGTCTATTTTTGCAAATGATGGGGGTACTGTACCACGGGCCCTCTGCCAGGATAAGAATCAGTAACTTGGTCACGGACAGCATTCAGATGTCTAGGGGTGTGCGACAGGGGTGTCCGCTTTCTCCGATGTTATATGCACTTGTCTCAGAGCCCTTGGCCTGTGCGTTATGGGAATATCATGGATACAGGGGTCTCTGCTTTCCGAGATATCACCTGATCATATCCATTTATGCTGATGTTACGCTACTTTATATTAGGGAACCAGAAATTAACTTGTACCCTGTGTTGCGTGAAGTTGTTAAATTTGGTGTGGTGTCCGGCCTCCATGTTAACTGCGCTAAATCAATTATTTTTCCTCTCACCCCTATTACAGTTCCTTTTGCCCCTGACTGTCCTCTCCAGTGGACGAGTGAATCGGTACATTACTTGCGGATTAAGATTCATACTGACCCTGAGGTTGTGTTCAGAGAGAACTATGGGGTAGCCATTAGTAGACTGGAGAATGAGGTGGAGCGTTGGATACGGCTCCCGTTGTCCCTGGCGGGCAGAGTATCAATCATGAAAATGGTCATGCTGCCTCGATTTCTGTTTCTGTTCACCAACATCCCGATGGTCCTCCCTAGCTCCTTTTTTAAGATGCTTACATCCTTACTTATCAGGCTGGCATGGGCAGGTAAACATGCCAGTGTATGGTGGAATGTTCTAACGCTTCCATACCATATGGGAGTGCTGGGCGCACCCGACCTTGACCTATACTACAGAGTAGCTCAAAGTGCTCATGCGCATTATTGGATACAGGGCCCAGCTGACATTCCACACTTGACAATTGAGAGAGCTGTAGTGGCCTGTACCCTTTGCTGGCACTGCTATGCAAACTACCTGACCGTAGAACGGCAATTTTAGACTCCATTAATACTACTTTAAATGCTTGGCAACATCTCTTAAAACTACAAGCCAGTGCTATTTTATACTCACCCTATGTACCGTCGGAGTGGTGTTTATGGCGGCCTGTGTGTGCACATAGGGGTGTTACACAGGCGTTAAACGTTCTCAACATCAAAAAGATTGGTGATATGTTCTTAAAAGGCACGGCTAAGACGTGGGAGGATGTGAAGACGGAGGGTCAACTTTAAACAATGCTTACTAGATTCCAGTTTCATAGGCTGAGAAAGTCACTAAAAGACACCCTAGGGGTGGACCTAGCTGAACCACAAGAGGTGATAGCCCTAACATACGTGATAAGAACAGATTCACCCACTCACTTGGTATCCAATCTTTACAAGGACACTCAAGGCTACAGAGCGAATTACTATACAAAGGCTAGACTAGTGTGGCAGGCTGACTTGGGTGAGTAGATAGATGATGCGACGTGGAGGTACTGCTGCGAAAGTAAACATCGCATCTCCCTAAACGGGCAGCATAGACTCATCCACTTCAAATTTCTTAATACAGTCTACTACACACCTGAGAGGTTACATAGGCACGGGTTAAGGGACTCCGCCGAATGTGAACAATGAGGTGAGAGTAATGCAGACTTCTTTCATTTAGCCTAGCTGGGCCAAACGATTGCTAGCTACTGGATTCAGGTATTAAATCTCTGGGGGTTTTAACTGACTCACCCATAGCACCAGAACCTATGTTAGCCCTCCTTGGGTTTTCTAAACATTTACCCAAAGCAATTAGACATTTGGTTGATATGGGTATGCTGATTGCATGATGCAGGGTTGTTGTCTGCTGGTCCCACGGCCCGAATCCCACTGTTGCCGGATGGTCCAGGGACATGTTATACTGTTGCACGCAGACAGAGAACTACAGTGAACTCATTCCCCCACGTAGTCGACCTAAAAACTTTTGTGAACTTTATAGAACATACCTGGCTTCCAAGGAAGGGGAGGAAGGAGGGGATGACCCTCTTTGTCTACTGATCCTGGGATTGGAAATGTTGACGATTGTTGAAAGCAAATTGTATCTAAGGCAAGGACTGCTGAGGAGTCTGATGTGAGATGATGTGGCTTTGATTATACGAACTGCAGTAATGACACTATTTGAGGTTGCCTTCGGCAATACGAATAATCCCCTCATTGTCCGTTCTATCTTTTTTCCCTTTTTTTATGGACTTTAGGACACAAATGACATTAAGCTACGTTGTATTGCCACACAGACTATGTAATAGTAATTTTTCATGTTGCCTATTGCTGTATACTGCAAATTTCATGTTTACAGTTGACCTCTGTACTCAGCACCTCTTTGCAGCTGTTTTTTCCTTTTTATTTCTTTCTTTAAAATAAAATATACAAATAAAAATAAAAACATTGGAACAGTCAGCAGGTCAACACATGGGTGCACCAAGCCACAGCAGACCCACACATGGATGCACCAAGACCAATGGGGACCACACCTGAATATACTCCTCTGGTAGAAAGACTGGGCCAAACTACGGTTACAAGGCTGCTCGAAATAGAAGGGCTCAATAGAAGCAAAAGGGACCGTTTGTGTTACCGATGCTATCCATTGCTAAAATGATAATTACTCTCAACTGGAGGGCGAGGAGAACTCCAGGGATAGCTCAGTTGTTCCATAAAATATGGCAGCGGATGGTGATGGAGAAGATGTTGCGTAACCTTCTGGGCTAAAAGATTAAAGGGTAGATTTACAAAAATTTTGCTCTAGGGGTTGAGTCCCAAAACTGATGTAAACCTGCACCAAATATTTTTTTCTGTTATTTACTTTCCAGCGCAAAACTTCTTTTGCACAGGAAAGCAGCCTAAAAGTAACGCAAAGCAGCAGAAAGCACAGCTTTGCATTACTTAGCGTCAATGGGGCGTTACATCGGGCATTCCCATGCAACTAACCAACCTATGCTTTTTGATGAAAAACCCTATCTACCAACAAAAGTAGACAGGGTTTTTAATGCCCAACATTAAACCATTTGAAAGGAGGCGTTAAAAGGAAACAAAAATTCTCCTTTCTTTACCGACCTTGCATGTGCTGCACTGTACAGCACTCATACAAGCAGTGCTGTCTTAACGCATGGGAACGCTGGGAAGGTGCCAGAGGGCCCCATGAGAATAGAGGATCCCATGAGCATAGGAGCCCCAGCAAGACCAGAATTTAGCACAAATTTACTGTTAAACATTTGTATTCCTGTAAGTGCTTGCGCTGGCAGGTCCCAGTGCACTGCTTTGGGCCTATAATACTGTTAAGATACCCTACAAGGTAGGAACATTTTTAAAACTGGTCTAGGCATTGTATTTTGTACTGGTAGGGATACCTTCCAGTACAAAACCAATGGTAGACTCACGCACACACCCTTGCACTATGTTACAAAGATGTGCGCATGGCGCTCAACAGTAAATTTGGTGCCGGCGCCTGGAAGAGGTGAGGAGAATGCCATATCTCTAGATATAAAAGACACACAGATGATGGATGGAATGCAGAGCACATCAAACATTCACCCCAGTCAAGAGATCTGGGTTAAATCCTTTGTTCTTTTGCTCACCATCCAACCCCAGTTTAGGCCCAGCCATATGCAAATCAGTCTTGACCCTGTGCCTCATGGGAACAGTCCAGCCCGAACTGCCAAACCAGGTCCTCCCTGGACTGGAAACAAACATCCTGGGACCAATTTCGGGGCATCACCCGTCATGGTGGCGCAAGGGTTTCGCATGTAGGTGCAGGGAAACTGATGGGTCTATGCAGATGCGTCAGTTTCTTGTAAATAAGCCCCTCAGAGCTTTACAATAGTTAGCACAAACGCAGAATTCTCCTACTACCATTCATTTTTGTGGATCCAAACCTACAAAGTAGTCGCAACGCCACCAATATGAATTTGGCGCGAACTGCGGCTCAACAGTAATAAAACTCATTGATAAATTATGGCTTTTCAAATATTCCCTTTCATGAGTTTATACGTGTAGCAGAATGTACACAAGCCTCCTTGTCTCGGCCCTAAGGGAGGCAAACCTCCTTAGTATTATACCACTGAATGAGGCCAGTAAACACAAAACTTGAACGTTTTTACAACGCATGAACAAATAAACCGAATGCTCAACCCTAACCAAACAAAAATATGTCTTTAAACCCCCATTCTTCAGGCAGAGCCCCATATGTACATAAATTGTATGCCAACACAATGTAAACAAGCTGATGGATTTATAAACAAAAAGTACCGCGTGGCCTAGAAGCAGACAAACCCGGCTGGAATGTTTGCTCTTGAATAATAGGTCGCCATGCCAGCTCACCATATGCGTCTGCATTCCTTTATGCTTCCCTAACACACTCCTAATTGTAAAGCTAGAGGTCGACAAAGAAATTAGTGTCATGGGTGAAAGAAATAACAGCTCGGGCCCCTGAGTGCACCTGTTTGTAGCCTGGTAGCATGCTCAAATGTGGCTGTGTGTGACCGCGTCTACTGCTCCAGCTGTTCCCCGGCCACAGAGGCCTTGTGAACACAACATGGAGACTTATAAAAAAGGGGGCTGTAACCCTATGTCTGGACAGTGATAATAGCCGAGATAAAGACACAGGGCATGACCCCGAATGGCAGCGTTGATACTTAATAGAAGTGGGAACTATATCAAGCCGTTACAGCAGACAGCAGATGTCAGCCATGCTAGATTAATGATTAACTTCTTGACGGGTGCCCCCTGGCAGCAGCACTGCTGGTCTCAAGTACATGATATGAACGTGGTTTCACCCGCCAGCTGTTAATCAGTTTGCTGCGGGGAGGAGCAAGGGCCGTGTGTTGTGGGCTCTAAAAACACTTATCAAATGACGAGTAAAACCAGCACCGCCGCTGGAAGGCCATAAAATATGGGTTCTTCAAGCGTCAGGCTTTTTAATTCTTCCAAACAACACAAATTAATCATCCAAACTTAGAAATATGCAGAATAGGTCCACTCCAAATCACCCTAGCCGGATACACACATAAGTGCTCACGACCCAATTCTCCCGGAGAAAATCAACCTATCCCTCTGCTTGAAAGAATTTGGCCACAAAAACCACATGCGATGATTCATCGATCAGATATGTACCGGGACGTAGCCACTGGGGAGCGGGAGGGGAGGGGCATGTGGTGGAGGGGGCATGTGATAGGGGGGGACTGGAGGGCCCAGGCACCGCCATAATAATGCTTGCCCACCCCCGGTGCAACTGGCAGCAGACAGGGAGGTCAAGGTCGCGAGATAGTTTGCAAAACAAAAGCTTTGCTCATATTAATATTTCCATCACCTCTGAACATGTTCAGCAGCTAGTTAAAATTAAATACCTGCACTGCACAGTGACGCAAACCTAAAAGTCAATTTCTTAGCTTTCAGATGATAAGTCAAACTGCTCAACAATCAATTGGTTTTACCAAAATAGTTTTGGATTTTGAGACTTGACCTATGTATTAACAGGTCGACTCACAAAATATACCTACCTATCGATGTTGAGGTAGGTCACAAATTGCGATCCACTGCTACTGGCCATAATCCCAGAGATGGTGGTCTGCTGGCAGTAGCGGCTGCTACCGAACAGGGGTGGTGAGGCGGGGGGGACAGAAGGAGGGGTGGAAAATAATCGAATATTAAAAAAGTACTTACCTGTACCGCCGACCAACCGCCGGCTGCCGCCTCTGCTTCCTCCACCCTCCTTCCCAGGAAGCACACAGCCTCCCAGAATCCCCTGACCAATCACAACGCTACCTTAGCAGCGTAGTGATTGGTCTGAGCGCTGTGGTTCGGCACTCAGACAGAGGCTGGCAGGCTGTGCATGTTCTCCATGCAGGCTGTAGTACAGCCTGCATGGAGAACATGCAGAGTGTGTATGACGCTTTTGCTGGCCCGAGATGGCCAGCCAAAGGTAATGCGCACTTTAGGTGCTTCCACCACCTTCCCCTGTGATGCGAGGAGCGCTGCCCGCCACCCTGGCTTCAGCTGCAAGCTGAATACAGAAACAAATGATAATAATGAAGACTAGTATGTGCATTGAGAGGTCCACTACTGCCACTGGCACAGAGCCCCAAGAGTTAAATAGGACACTGACATTAGAATGGTGACAATGGGACAGATTTGGAGATGAGCATATTGGCACTGGGACACTGACACAGGATATTACCTGGCAAAGGAACGCTTGGACATAGAGGCACTGTTACAGGGACATTGACACTTGGGCAATGTTATGGGGACTCTGATACGTGTACATTGTGTCTGAGTCTGACATTGGGACACACACTGTGACACTGGCTTTGGGACATGGATATACAGATATACAGTATCACTGGCAAGGGCACTGAAAGTTAAATATGGTCACTGGGACTTAGAGACATTAATGTGTGGATGCAACGGCCAAGCATATGAGACAGAGCAGAAGACCATGATAATAATAATAATAATCCACATTTGTAAAGCGCACAATCACCCGTAAGGGTCTCTAGGCGCTGGGGGCCGTCGGGAAGATTAAGCAAGCTATTGCCCAGAGTCACATGGTGCTGAACTAACCTGCCGCCGGACCCGGGGATCGAACCCTGATCCCCAGATTCCAGCGTCAGTCGCCCTGGCCCGGCGCCACACCTCTCCCACTGGACACTTGGATGTTGTGTTTAAGAACAAACAAGCTTATAGTCTAAACTGAACATTGCTCCTTAACACCTCTTACCAACAAGAGGGCAAAATGTTGGAAAATGCTGTTCATCACCAATACTTCCTAATCTTTATTTTTGATACAATAAGGCAGCATACATGCTTCCAAACACAAAGACTCCTCATCCCCGCTCAAAATAGCCAAAAACAAGTCTCACCCAGTGCCGTCTTAAAACATGGGGATGCTGGGCCGTTGCGTGGGGGCCCCACAAGCTAGGGGCTCCATGCAGACCAGAATTTAACACTAATTTTCAGTTAAATATTTTTATTCCTGTGAGTGGTTGTGCAGACAGGGCCCAGCGCACTGCTTTGCCCTGGGGTCTACAATGCTTGTTTGACAGCCCTGCTCTCACTCAATGTAAATTCCCAGAATGTGGCTTATCGGTTTGTTTCACTGCAAGAAGGCAACATGATTTTTGCTGTCACTGTAAATGAAATGAAGCTTCAATCAGACTAGGCATGCTGCATTATGAAAGGAGAGGGAATATTATTTCCCATTTTGTTGCACCCACCTTCGCCTTTTAAACTGGACTGCCTGTCACCTGCAACTTCAATTTGGAAGCACTCTGCAGGAAGCCACAATAAGGGAAAGCAAAGACATGGACCCAAAATATATCACTACCTCTCCCTATCAGTGGTTTGAGATCCAAGCAGTGCTTATTTCATAAAATAATAGTGCTGGGGCTGATGGTATTTCTTAGGAGTCCATCACATTATTGAATGCTAGGCATTCCAAATACCTAGGCAGCCTAGGTTTGATTTCACATAATGCCTTTTTCTTCTACCACCATAAACTTCCTGTTTCTTTTTCTTACTCTTGCAGGTTTTTTCATCCTTGCTATCCCTCTGTGTTACTCTTTCCTTATCTTCCACTTTCACCTTTGGTATTCCTTCCTATCTTTTGGCCTGGGTCAAAGTATGAAGATGAAAAGTAAGTCTGTTTTCCCAATGAGTGCTCATGTTTGCTACTCCCAACCACCTGCACACATGAATCACTTAGATCCAAGGTTATAGAACGATGGATGGGTGACTGACAGGCTAGTTTTAGCACCTTTTGACTAATGGAAATAGGAAAAAATGCAACACTCGCTCCCTGAGCTGTGCCCATGCTCCTCAAACAAGCTGTGCCTGCCTTGTCTTTCTGTCCTGCTGCCTTCCATCGAGGTCTCTCCCACAGAAGCCAAGTACAGCTAACCCAGTGAGACAATATTTTTGTATGCATCATGTCTAGGTACTCACAACTATGCCAATGTTTTTAGACTGGCTTGTAAAACCCATTCAATTATTATCAATGGTTATTAAAATGGTCATAGGAATGCAAAATTTGCCACACATTTTGCCAAAGGTATCTAGATTAACATGGGAGGAGCAGGCATAGTGCCTCTTCACAAAGTTCCACTGAGTTGGGAAACAACTCTGTGAAACTTTGCTCCGCACCCTCCCCCCACCCAAAGTAATAAAAAATAATTAAAAAGGCACTTACCTGCCGTGGGTTCCTAATCCTCGCCATGGCAGCTCTCCTTCCTCTTCCTCGCTGTCCTTCTTCACTGATAACAACTACGTTGTGTGTCTTGCGCGTGCGCATGCGCATTCTCAAGACGTACAATGTAAGGATTACTCAGGGATGGCGAGGAGGAGGCCGGAGAGCAGCTATGGAGAGAAGGAGGCAGCCACAGCAGATAAGTGTTTTTTTTATTTAAATTTTTTTTTTTTATTATATTCAATCAACATATAGGCAATACTGACAGTGATCAGACAATCGTATAGCATAGTCAGGTTACATAGTTCCAAATATAGTATCCTTACAAAATCAATATTACACTGTATAACCTTTAGCAGTTCCTTCGATACATCCCTCCCTTTCATGCTTCCCCTCACTTCCTTGGTCCTCATCCGAGCTATCTACATAAGACTCTGGCAGCGGATCACAGATGTCCCCCCGAAAAGTATTCCAGGCCACCCAGATTTTAATCCATTTTCGGGGGCTCCCTCGAGTTGCATACACCGTCCGCTGTGTGATCATAGCAAGATCCATGTCTCTGCACCAGGCCGTCAATGAGGGCCACTCCACTGCCCCCCATTTCTGCGCAATATTCCTTTTAGCATTCATGAGGCCTAACGTGACCCATGTCTGTCCATGGCGTGTGAGGTCATTGGGTTCCCATATATTGAGTAAGCACCTACGCGGTTCTGGTATAAGAGACATCTCCATTGTCTGCGATATTATACGCAATACCTGCCGCCAATAGTCTGCTATTGCCGAGCACTCCCATATGGTATGTATAAAAGTACCCTCTTCCCCGCACCATCTAAGGCAATATGGATGTTGTGCCCTTTGTAGTCTATGTAAGGTGGTTCTGGTGTAGTATATTCGATGCAGGATTTTAAGTTGTACTAGCCGAAGCCTGGCAGAGATTCCCACCTCCTTGGGCGACGCCAGGGCCTCTTGCCACTCTGAGTCATCCATGTCTCCCACCTCCGTCACCCATTTACCCCGTAGTGAAACTGTCGGGTCTGGTAGGTTATTAAGCAACTTCCTGTATGTAAGTGATGTGGCACGTTTGTGCATGTGGTCAGTAAGCAGTCGGTCTTCCAGCGGGGAGGCCTCGGGGACTTCAGTATCTAGCGGGATTACTGCCAGCAATGCATGCCTTATTTGCACATATCTGTATGTCTCAGTCGGGCCCAGGTCATATTGTTGCTGGAGTTGGGCAAATGGTATCACCGTTCCTCTGTCCCACAAATCCCCCACGTGGAGATGCCTATATTGTCCCATTGTGTAAACCCCTTGCTGCGCCTCAGATGCCCTAGTTTTTTGGTGTCCCAAAGCGGGGTAAGTTTAGTTATAGTCCCTCTCCACCCCAACCTTGCCTGCGCCGTATACCACAACATGGCCGCATGTTTCGTGGGTCCCTCCAGTGTCGGTGTTAATCCTTTGTTATAAAGTATGGCTAACATGTTATTCGTGCCCAACTATGCTCTATCTGCCCTATACGCTGGGTCATCCTGAGGTGCATGGATCCACTGGTTAATGACCTTAAGATGCGCCGCCCAATAATATAATTGTAAGTCCGGGAGCGCTATCCCGCTATCGTACCAACTTTTATGTAATTTCGCCTGGGCTATGTGCGCAGGTCAGTTGCCCCAGAGAAGTACCGATATCTGCGCCGCTATTTGTTTAAAGTATCGGGATGGGACCGGGAAGGGTGTATTTTCAAGGGCATGGAGAAACCGAGGCAGTGCCATCATTTTATATAACGCCGCCTTACCCAGGAGCGTAAGGGTCAAGGACGCCCAATGTGTCACGTCTTGCCTTAAGCGCTCCAGTGGGGGTGCCAGGTTTCAAGCGAAAAAGTCTGTTGCATCCTTTGTGATATGTATTCCTAAGTATTTAAAGGAATCCCCAGCCACCACGAGTGGGCAATTGGTGGGGAGTGGCGGTTCCGGCCCCTTTATTATGTAGAGGACTGACTTGGACCAGTTTATCGTGTTTCCTGAGACTTCCCCGAGGGTATCGCAAATGTTAAGAAGTTCTGGTATACCGTGTTCTGGATCCGTGAGGTATACTAGTATGTCGTCAGCGTAAAGTGAGAAACGGTCCTCCCAGCCTTCCCTCCATCGGATTCCCCTTAACAACGGGGTCTTTCTAATCAATGTTGCCAGAGGCTCCAGTACCAGTGCGAACAGGAGATGCGACAGGGGGCACCCCTGGCGCGTTCCTCTTGCCAGCAATATCTTGTTCGATATATGCCCGTTGGCCGTAACTCGAGCCAAAGGTCTCCCGTATAAGAGTCATATTCATGCACACAATTTAGGACCAAATCCCATATGTGGTAGGACCACAAATAGGTATTGCCATTCCACCATATCGAAGGCTATTTTCGCATCTAGAGATAATATCACCGCAGGTTCTGACAGCGATGTAGCCTTTGCCAGTGCCCCGTGCACACATCGAAGGTTGAGGGCCGTGTTCCTATTGGGCATAAAACCCGAATGGTCTGGGTGTATTAAGTGTGGGAGGTGGGCCATCAATCTGTTTGCTAACAATTTGGCTAAAATCTTGGCTTCTGCATTTAATAGCGATATGGGGCGGTAGGAGGTGCATTCAGTTGGGGGTTTACCAGGTTTTGGGATTGCCACTATTGTCGCTATTCGTTGGTCTAGTGGCAGCTCACCCTTCTCCAGGCTTTCGTTATACATTGCCAATAGGGGCGGGCTCACTGTCACAGCCATTTGTTTGTACGATTCTATCAGGATTCCATTGGGTCCTAATGTTTTACCTGATTGTATCGAACGGATTGCAGTTTGCAATTCGTCATTCGTTAGGTCAGCTTCCAGGTCCAAGGAAGCTTCTGGTGTTAGGGTTGGCATCTCTATATTTATGAGGGAGTCCGTTACCTCCGCCTCTGTCACCTCCAAAGTCGGAGTGTAAACCTCCCGGAAATATTCTGCTAGTGTGTGTACTATGTCTTCTGGGTGCGTTTTGAGCTGTTCCTCCCTCGTCCGTAGTTGTTGTATTGCCCTAGGGCCATCCCCTCTCTTATGGAGCCATGCCAACATTTTACCTGCTTTGTCCCCTACGTCATATATTTAATGCCTCGTTGCTGTAAGGTCATCCACAGTCTGTTTTTGTAGGTAATGCCTGTGTTGCTGTTGTCTGAGGTGTAGGGTGTGCGCCGTTTCCGGTGAGGGGTCTGCTGAGTGGTCTGTGTCGGCTGCTTGTAGTGCTAGTTCTAACTCTAACAGTTCCTTCTGTTTTGTCCGCTTGTGCCCTGTGATGGAGGCAATTGCTTGACCTCTAAGGACAGTTTTATATGCCTCCCACACGATTGATGGCGATGTCACCGACGCAGTGTTTTCCTCAAAGAAATGCTTTGTGGCTTTACGGAGTTCTTTATTAACAGCGGCAACACTGAGATAACCAGGGTAGATAGGGTATATTCGCCGGCGGGACTTCTGCCGGCAGGAGAGGGTTAGCAACACCGGGGAATGATCCGAGATGCCCCTGGGCCTGATTTCTACCTCTTCAACGTTTTGGAGTCTGGCACCCAGCATCATAAAGTATTCTAACCAGGACAGATTTTTATGGACAGTGGAGTGGTATGTGTATTGGCAAGCTGCGAGATGTGTGTGTCTCCAAACATCAATTAGCCCCATTGCCTCTATGAAGCTTCGGAAACAGGAAGGTCCGGGCGTGTAAGGTCGAGCCGGGAACTTGTCTATGGTGGTGTCCAGTATAGCATTGAAGTCCCTCCAATGATAAGGTTTCCCTCAGGTAGTGCAAGAAGGAAGTCGCTGAGCGCTAGGAATGGGTGGCAGAGTGGGCTAAAGAACGGTGATGGATTAAACCCAGATCAGTTGACTGGGTGTGAGTGTTTGATAGGTTAGATGCTCCGTCCATCACCACCCCCTTTTGTACCGCTTTGTTTTCCAGAAGTTGGCAGGGTATGCTCAGACGTGAGTCCCTTGCTCACTTTGCCACTGGATTCAAGCAAGCCTGGCTGAAAACGGCTGAAATGCCAGAAACCGGTCCTAGGAAGCTTGTTTCCGGTCCAGGGAAGGCATGGCTTGGCAGTTCAGGCTGGAATGTTCCCATGAGGCACATGGTCAGACTGATTTGCATATGGCCATGTCTGAACTGGGGTGGGAGAGTGGGCTAAAGAACGGTGATGGATTAAACCCAGATCAGTTGACTGGGTGTGAGTGTTTGATAGGTTCAGATGCTCCGTCCATCACCACCCCCTTTTGTACCGCTTTGTTTGCCATAAGTTGGCAGGGTATGCTCAGACGTGAGTCCCTTGCTCACTTTGCCACTGGATTCAAGCAAGCCTGGCTGAAGACGGCTGAAATGCCAGAAACCGATCCTAGGAAGCTTGTTCCGGTCCAGGGAAGGCATGGCTTGGCAGTTCGGGCTGGACTGTTCCCATGAGGCACAGGGTCAGACTGATTTGCATATGGCCTTGTCTGAACTGAGGTGGCAGAGTGGGCTAAAGAACGGTGATGGATTAAACCCAGATCAGTTGACTGGGTGTGAGTGTTTGATAGGTTCAGATGCTCCGTCCATCACCACCCCCTTTTGTACCACTGAATGAAGTGCCGGCGGGATGTATACTGATACTACATTAAGGAGTCTGCCTTCCCACTGGCCCTGTAGTGCTGCGAACCTACCCTGGTCGTCCGTCCTAGTCTGTAGAACTATGAATGAAGATATCTTCCTCACCAGGATACCTGTCCCCCTGGATCCCGAGGTGAACTCGGAGTGTACTACCATTTAATACCCCCATATGTCCAATGCCTTACATGCCGCCCCCGTGAGGTGTGTCTCCTGCAATAGCGCTAACGCGGGGCCCTGGCACTTTAGGGCCTGTAGTACCAGTCCCCTCCTTATCTTATCGCCCAGACCTCGCACATTCCACGTTATAATTTTTAGGGGGGCTAATGGGGCCTCCTGTGTTGCTTTCTTGGTGCTGTCAGGCTGTGAGTCTAATGCCATGAGCGTAGTGCGTAGGTATCAGGAACTGTTGCCCACCCAACTCAAGTAAGGATCTGCCATTCCATCGAATCTCTGCTTCACTATCAGTGCATTTACAAACAAAAACAACACAAAACAAATTCCAAACTTCCCCTCCCACTATCCTCCCCCCCCTCCCTGCCTCCCTGCTTAACGGACTTAGAACCGCCCGCCACCCCAACTCAGCAGAGTGCTTCTTCCCTACCCCAACCAAAGTACTTGCTTGACGGGGGTAAAGAGTCCAGAGGAGGCATCAGTCCTTCCACCCCTCCAAGGCCGGCTTCAGTGCAGTGTCCAAAGGCAGTACGACCACAGCTTTGCAGTCATGGGAGCTTCTTCCCAAGTATCATTGGGGCCAGTAAGTTTATTCTTGTCCGGTCTCCTCTGCTTCCAACCTCCACGAGCGGTCCGGTTCCTGTCCTTGCGTTGCTGCGCTGTCTGTCTCGTCGTCTGCTTCTCGGCGTTGGCGGTCCCTGTTCCCGCGGCGCGGTTTATCCACTCGTCGCCAACCCTCAAGCCAGTCATAGGTCCCTTCCGGAGTCTCAAAAAAACATGTTTTGCCTTCAGCTACCACTCTTGTAGTGTAGTTCCTATATTTCCAATAGGCTCTGCGCATTGGAATAACATAAACAATAGTTTAGACGTAGGACTTAGGTCGACTAGGTCTCTATTGAATATGTTAGACTTAATTATGAATGGCAGCTAGCTCAGAGGTCACTAGAAACTTTCTCGAGTAAACAAGAAGGTGTTAACTTCCCTGAATAGATAAGAAGGGATTAGTTTCTGACAACCGCATAAACATGACAACTTTGCTCCCTCCAGAATAAGGAGTATATCTCCAGAGTTGCGGAAACAATAGATAACTATTTCACTCAGTCAATCGTGCATGCTTAGTTTCACCAGAAGCGCAGAGAAATGGAGAGACAGGCGTTTTCAATAAAAGTGGTTATTTATTGAACAGTCTTCTTTCTCATGCCAGAGAAGTGAGTTGCCACAATTGCAATACTTGTCATAAAGTAAAGTGCGTACAGTAAAAGGAGTATTATGAAATAATACTGTAAAAGCATGGTATGGTTTCTAAGCCATACGGTGTTTAAAATAGATAAAATATATACATATAAAACCATCATTAAACGTACTCAACTGGTGCCTCTAAGATACGCCTACCCCGGTGTACCTAACCTAAGCCTAGTAAGTGAGCTGCAGTTTAAGTTAAGATAGTTTTTGCCAAGAATCTGAATCAAGAATTCTCTAAGGATCTAATCAGCTCCGTACCTTGGTTATAGAATGAAGGAGGTCTTGTATCTCTCTCTCAGGACTCGATCTCCAGCAACCCGCAAGGGTGACTGGAAACACTGGAGCTGGATTTCTCGGCAGGAGAAAAGACAGCGTCTCTCTCAGTGTGTCAATGGGAGGGTCGGCTTCCTTCGGCACTTACCACAGCAGGGCGTCGGGCAAGTAGATAGCTGATCTGCTCCAAACCACCGCGTCTTTGCTAGGGCAGCTGCTGGTATATTTATACCTTGAAGGTGCCGAGTTTGATGTAAGGTTGGACATAAGACGTCACTAAGAACTCGCAGTTCTTTTAGGACTCCAGAAATTCTAGGACAAATCAATGCAGAAGCAGGGGGAATTCCTGGGCTGCTGGAGGCTTGGTTTGTTTAAGAACACATTGTGGTTTCTAGGAGTCTATGGGAGTAGCCTTGCCGTATTTGGACTGCATTGGCTATGACTTAATATGGATATGATTCTTATGCCTTTATAAGGATATGTTTTGTTATAACCACATGAGGGCATAAATCAGGAATATTTAAATAGGGTCCTAGATACGTTTACAACACCCACTCCAAATATAATGTCCATCATTACTAAAATACTAAGCAATTCTAAGCATATGACTATGCATGTGTTTTCCATCCCACCCGAAAATACATAAAATGCATTTGAAATGGTATATACACGAAAAATGAGTAATATACTGGACGTTTTCAAGCAGTGGTATCATTCAGATAATGCATATATAGTACGTTGAAATATTGGCTGAATGAATCACGAAAATTACATTTATGAAATGGCTCTTAATACAGAAGAGAAGGTCGAGACCATTTCATCACATATTTATTCAAGATTATACATGTGCTAGAGGCTGAATCAAAATATTGTCTCTAGAATTTCAAAATAGAAATCTTGTTCTCTAAGAATAGTTCTACTTTAAGCAGAGTACCATGTGCCAAAAAAAAAGTAAATATTTTGGGAACGCAGAAAAATAATTTCGCTTTCAGGGCAAAAAATAGTTCCACAGTTTTTTAGAAGTTCTGTTTTTCAAAATTGAAGGTCGAATTCAGAGTTCAGGGAACGCTATGTGCTCAAAAGTTATTCTCGTTGTTAGGAGAGAGCATTAACTCAGATAGGCTGGCAAGGAATTCATCTACAACAGTAGGTGAAAGTTGGACCAAGTCCGAAAAAGCAGAAATAGTGCAGATATGAGAGGCATTGCTGTCATCGGTGTTCAGATCAGCAATGGTCACAGAAGGTGGTACCTGTGTGCCGCTTTCATCTCGTACCTCACCGTCACCTAATCGTAATGGTGAAGTCTCAACGAATGCCATCATCAGAATAGGTAGCCACTGGGCACAACACGTTGCATGAGCCGTTACCGAACCAAGCAAAGTATCGATATCCAAAGGTACTGCTGATGGTAGTGTGAGACAGACGTCCAACACGCATTCTTCTCCGCATAGCAGGCATCATAGAACAGGTAGGATGCAATCTTGCCAGATTGGTCTGGATGAAAGAAACCATGTGGTATTCAGATCTCTTACCCAAGCTAAGCCGAGAACTTTAGTTATTCTTTCTCGGTATCTCATTGCAGGGATCGTTTCTTCCATGGTAGCCTGAGTTTTGTTTGTGGCTGGATTTGCCATAAAGGATCAGAAGGAACAAAAATAAAATTCCTGCTACGAGTCCCAAGATGAGAGGCAGGCCGCCAAACACAGAGTGCACGTAATTCGGGAAGATGGTCAGGACTGCTTCAAAGGGTGCTAATAGTCCCGAAAAAATTGTCTTAAATACATGTGCGATGCCACTGGTATCAGACATGTTTAAAATTTGACCT